>NC_079196.1:128019373-128635206 GCF_029499605.1 Hyla sarda | reverse complement strand
TGAGGAGACCGTGTAGTGGCTGACTGACACAGCTTGGATGAGGCTGAAGCATGAGAACACCATATAGTGGCTGAATGACACAACGTGCAGGTGTTGGCAGCATGAGGAGACCATATAGTGGCTGAATGACACAGCGTGGAGGTGTTGGCAGCATGAGGAGACCGTGTAGTGGCTGACTGACACAGCTTGGATGAGGCTGAAGCATGAGGAGACCATATAGTGGCTGAATGACACAGCGTGGAGCTGTTGGCAGCATGAGGAGACCATATAGTAGCTGAATGACACAGCATGGAGGTGTTGGCAGCATGAGGAGACCATATAGTGGCTGAATGACACAGCTTGGGTGAGGCTGAAGCATGAGAACACCATATAGTGGCTGAATGACACAGCATGCAGGTGTTGGCAGCATGAGGAGACCATATAGTGCCTGAATGACACAGCTTGGATGAGACTGAAGCATGAGGACACCATATAGTGGCTGAGTTACACAGCGTGGAGGTGTTGGCAGCATGAGGAGACAATATAGTGGCTGAATGACACAGCGTGGAGGTGTTGGCAGCATGAGGAGACCATAAAGTGGCTGAATGACAGAGCATAGAGGTGTTGGCAGCATGAGGAGACCATATAGTGGCTTAATGACACAGCGTGGAGGTGTTGTCAGCATGAGGAGACCATATAGTGGCTGAATGACACAGCTTGGAGGTGTTGGCACCATGAGGAGACCATATAGTGGCTGAATGACACAGCTTGGTTGAGGCTGAAGCATGAGAACACCATATAGTGGCTGAATGACACAGCGAGCAGGTGTTGGCAGCATGAGGAGACCATATAGTGGCTGAGTGACACAGCGTGGAGGTGTTGGCAGCATGAGGAGACCATATAGTGGCTGAATGACACAGCTTGGATGATACTGAAGCATGAGGACACCATATAGTGGCTGAAAGACACAGCTTGGATGAGGCTGAAGCATGAGGACACCGTGGCTGAATGTCACAGCGTGGAGGTGTTGGCAGCATGAGGAGACCATACAGTGGCTGAATGACACAGCGTGGAGATGTTGGCAGCATGAGGAGACCATATAGTGGCTGAATGACACAGCTTGAAGTTGTTGGCACCATGAGGAGACCATATAGTGGCTGAATGACACAGCTTAGATGAGGCTGAAGCATGAGAACACATATAGTGGCTGAATGACACAGCGTGGAGGTGTTGGCAGCATGAGAGACCATATAGTGGCTGAATGACACAGCGTGGAGGTGTTGGCAGCATGAGGAGACCATATAGTGGCTGAATGACACAGCTTGGATGAGGCTGAAGCATGAGGAGACCATATAGTGGCTGAATGACATAGCGTGGAGCTGTTGGCAGCATGAGGAGACCATATAGTGGCTGAATGACACAACTTTGGTGAGGCTAAAGCATGAGAACACCATATAGTGGCTGAATGACAGCTTGGATGAAGCTGAAGCATGAGAACACCATATAGTGGCTGAATGACACAGCATGCATGTGTTGGCAGCATGAGGAGACCATATAGTGACTAAATGACACAGCTTGGATGAGGCTGAAGCATGAGGAGACCATATAGTGGCTGAATGACATAGCGTAGAGCTGTTGGCAGCATGAGGAGACCATATAGTGGTTGAATGACACAGCATGCATCTGTTGGCAGCATGAGGAGACCATATAGTGGCTGAATGACACGGCACGGAGGTGTTGGCAGCATGAGGAGACCATATAGTGGCTGAATGACATAGCGTGGAGCTGTTGGCAGCATGAGGAGACCATATAGTGGCTGAATGACACAGCATGCATGTGTTGGCAGCATGAGGAGACCATATAGTGGCTGAATGACACAGTGCGGAGGTGTTGGCAGCATGAGGAGACCATATAGTGGCTGAATGACACAACTTGGATGAGGCTGAAGCATGAGGATACCATATAGTGGCTGAATGACACAGCGTGGAGGTGTTGGCAGCATGAGGAGTCAATATAGTGGCTGAATGACACAGCATGGAGGTGTTGGCCGCATGAGGAGACCATATAGTGGCTGAATGACACAGCGTGGAGGTGTTGGCAGTATGAGGAGACCATATAGTGGCTGAATGATACAGCTTGGATGAGGCTGACCCATGAGGGCACCATATAGTGGCTGAATGACACAGCGTGGAGGTCTTGGCAGCATGAGGAGACCATATAGTGGCTGAATGACACAGCTTGGATGAGGCTGAAGCATGAGGACACCATATAGTGGCTGAATGACACAGCATGGAGGTGTTGGCAGCATGAAGAGACCATATAGTGGCTGAATGACACAGCGGTGAGGTGTTGGCAGCATGAGGAGACCATATAGTGGCTGAATGACACAACTTTGGTGAGGCTAAAGCATGAGAACACCATATAGTGGCTGAATGACAGCTTGGATGAAGCTGAAGCATGAGAACACCATATAGTGGCTGAATGAAACAGCATGCATGTGTTGGCAGCATGAGGAGACCATATAGTGACTGAATGACACAGCTTGGATGAGGCTGAAGCATGAGGAGACCATATAGTGGCTGAATGACATAGCGTAGAGCTGTTGGCAGCATGAGGAGACCATATAGTGGCTGAATGACACAGCATGCATCTGTTGGCAGCATGAGGAGACCATATAGTGGCTGAATGACACGGCGCGGAGGTGTTGGCAGCATGAGGAGACCATATAGTGGCTGAATGACATAGCGTGGAGCTGTTGGCAGCATGAGGAGACCATATAGTGGCTGAATGACACAGCATTCATGTGTTGGCAGCATGAGGAGACCATATAGTGGCTGAATGACACAGCGCGGAGGTGTTGGCAGCATGAGGAGACCATATAGTGGCTGAATGACACAACTTGGATGAGGCTGAAGCATGAGGACACCATATAGTGGCTGAATGACACAGCGTGGAGGTGTTGGCAGCATGAGGAGTCAATATAGTGGCTGAATGACACAGCATGGAGGTGTTGGCCGCATGAGGAGACCATATAGTGGCTGAATGACACAGCGTGGAGGTGTTGGCAGTATGAGGAGACCATATAGTGGCTGAATGACACAGCTTGGATGAGGCTGACCCATGAGGGCACCATATAGTGGCTGAATGACACAGCGTGGAGGTCTTGGCAGCATGAGGAGACCATATAGTGGCTGAATGACACAGCTTGGATGAGGCTGAAGCATGAGGACACCATATAGTGGCTGAATGACACAGCATGGAGGCGTTGGCAGCATGAAGAGACCATATAGTGGCTGAATGACACAGCTTGGATGAGGCTGAAGCTTGCGAACACCATATAGTGGCTGAATGACACAGATTGGATGATGCTGAAGCATGAGAACACCATATAGTGGCTGAATGACACAGCATGCATGTGTTGGCAGCATGAGGAGACCATATAGTGGCTGAATGACACAGCTTGGATGAGGCTGAAGCATGAGGAGACCATATAGTGGCTGAATGACATAGCTTAGAGCTGTTGGCAGCATGAGGAGACCATATAGTGGCTGAATGACACAGCATGCATGTGTTGGCAGCATGAGGAGACCATATAGTGGCTGAATGACACAGCGCGGAGGTGTTGGCAGCATGAGGAGACCATATAGTGGCTGAATGACATAGCGTGGAGCTGTTGGCAGCATGAGGAGACCATATAGTGGCTGAATGACACAGCATGCATGTGTTGGCAGCATGAGGAGACCATATAGTGGCTGAATGACACAGCGCGGAGGTGTTGGCAGCATGAGGAGACCATATAGTGGCTGAATGACACAACTTGGATGAGGCTGAAGCATGAGGACACCATATAGTGGCTGAATGACACAGCGTGGAGGTGTTGGCAGCATGAGGAGTCAATATAGTGGCTGAATGACACAGCATGCATGTGTTGGCAGCATGAGGAGACCATATAGTGACTGAATGACACAGCTTGGATGAGGCTGAAGCATGAGGAGACCATATAGTGGCTGAATGACATAGCGTAGAGCTGTTGGCAGCATGAGGAGACCATATAGTGGCTGAATGACACAGCATGCATCTGTTGGCAGCATGAGGAGACCATATAGTGGCTGAATGACACGGCGTGGAGGTGTTGTCAGCATGAGGAGACCATATAGTGGCTGAATGACATAGCGTGGAGCTGTTGGCAGCATGAGGAGACCATATAGTGGCTGAATGACACAGCATGCATGTGTTGGCAGCATGAGGAGACCATATAGTGGCTGAATGACACAGCGCGGAGGTGTTGGCAGCATGAGGAGACCACATAGTGGCTGAATGACACAGCTTGGATGAGGCTGAAGCATGAGGACACCATATAGTGGCTGAATGACACAGCGTGGAGGTGTTGGCAGCATGAGGAGTCAATATAGTGGCTGAATGACACAGCATGGAGGTGTTGGCCGCATGAGGAGACCATATAGTGGCTGAATGACACAGCGTGGAGGTGTTGGCAGTATGAGGAGACCATATAGTGGCTGAATGACACAGCTTGGATGAGGCTGACCCATGAGGGCACCATATAGTGGCTGAATGACACAGCGTGGAGGTCTTGGCAGCATGAGGAGACCATATAGTGGCTGAATGACACAGCTTGGATGAGGCTGAAGCATGAGGACACCATATAGTGGCTGAATGACACAGCATGGAGGTGTTGGCAGCATGAAGAGACCATATAGTGGCTGAATGACACAGCGTGGAGGTGTTGGCAGCATGAGGAGACCATATAGTGGCTGAATGACACGGCGCGGAGGTGTTGGCAGCATGAGGAGACCATATAGTGGCTGAATGACACAGCTTGGATGAGGCTGAAGCATGAGGAGACCATATAGTGGCTGAATGACATAGCGTAGAGCTGTTGGCAGCATGAGGAGACCATATAGTGGCTGAATGACACAGCATGCATCTGTTGGCAGCATGAGGAGACCATATAGTGGCTGAATGACACGGCGCGGAGGTGTTGGCAGCATGAGGAGACCATATAGTGGCTGAATGACATAGCGTGGAGCTGTTGGCAGCATGAGGAGACCATATAGTGGCTGAATGACACAGCATGCATGTGTTGGCAGCATGAGGAGACCATATAGTGGCTGAATGACACAGCGCGGAGGTGTTGGCAGCATGAGGAGACCATATAGTGGCTGAATGACACAACTTGGATGAGGCTGAAGCATGAGGACACCATATAGTGGCTGAATGACACAGCGTGGAGGTGTTGGCAGCATGAGGAGTCAATATAGTGGCTGAATGACACAGCATGGAGGTGTTGGCCGCATGAGGAGACCATATAGTGGCTGAATGACACAGCGTGGAGGTGTTGGCAGTATGAGGAGACCATATAGTGGCTGAATGACACAGCTTGGATGAGGCTGACCCATGAGGGCACCATATAGTGGCTGAATGACACAGCGTGGAGGTCTTGGCAGCATGAGGAGACCATATAGTGGCTGAATGACACAGCTTGGATGAGGCTGAAGCATGAGGACACCATATAGTGGCTGAATGACACAGCATGGAGGCGTTGGCAGCATGAAGAGACCATATAGTGGCTGAATGACACAGCTTGGATGAGGCTGAAGCTTGCGAACACCATATAGTGGCTGAATGACACAGATTGGATGATGCTGAAGCATGAGAACACCATATAGTGGCTGAATGACACAGCATGCATGTGTTGGCAGCATGAGGAGACCATATAGTGGCTGAATGACACAGCTTGGATGAGGCTGAAGCATGAGGAGACCATATAGTGGCTGAATGACATAGCTTAGAGCTGTTGGCAGCATGAGGAGACCATATAGTGGCTGAATGACACAGCATGCATGTGTTGGCAGCATGAGGAGACCATATAGTGGCTGAATGACACAGCGCGGAGGTGTTGGCAGCATGAGGAGACCATATAGTGGCTGAATGACATAGCGTGGAGCTGTTGGCAGCATGAGGAGACCATATAGTGGCTGAATGACACAGCATGCATGTGTTGGCAGCATGAGGAGACCATATAGTGGCTGAATGACACAGCGCGGAGGTGTTGGCAGCATGAGGAGACCATATAGTGGCTGAATGACACAACTTGGATGAGGCTGAAGCATGAGGACACCATATAGTGGCTGAATGACACAGCGTGGAGGTGTTGGCAGCATGAGGAGTCAATATAGTGGCTGAATGACACAGCATGCATGTGTTGGCAGCATGAGGAGACCATATAGTGACTGAATGACACAGCTTGGATGAGGCTGAAGCATGAGGAGACCATATAGTGGCTGAATGACATAGCGTAGAGCTGTTGGCAGCATGAGGAGACCATATAGTGGCTGAATGACACAGCATGCATCTGTTGGCAGCATGAGGAGACCATATAGTGGCTGAATGACACGGCGTGGAGGTGTTGGCACCATGAGGAGACCATATAGTGGCTGAATGACACAGCGTGGAGGCGTTGGCTGCATGAGGAGACCATATAGTGGCTGAATGTCACAGCGTGGAGCTGTTGGCAGCATGTGGAGACCATATAGTGGCTGAATGACACTACTTGACTGAGGCTGAAGCATGAGAACACCATATAGTGGCTGAACGACACAGCGTGAATGTGTTGGTAGCATGAAGAGACCATATAGTGGCTGAATAACACAAAGTGGAGGTGTTGGCAGCATGAGGAGACCATATAGTGGCTGAATGACACAACGTGCAGGTGTTGGCAGCATGAGGAGACCATATAGTGGCTGAATGACACAGCGTGGAGGTGTTGGCAGCATGAGGAGACCGTGTAGTGGCTGACTGACACAGCTTGGATGAGGCTGAAGCATGAGAACACCATATAGTGGCTGAATGACACAACGTGCAGGTGTTGGCAGCATGAGGAGACCATATAGTGGCTGAATGACACAGCGCGGAGGTGTTGGCAGCATGAGGAGACCATATAGTGGCTGAATGACATAGCGTGGAGCTGTTGGCAGCATGAGGAGACCATATAGTGGCTGAATGACACAGCATGCATGTGTTGGCAGCATGAGGAGACCATATAGTGGCTGAATGACACAGCGCGGAGGTGTTGGCAGCATGAGGAGACCATATAGTGGCTGAATGACACAACTTGGATGAGGCTGAAGCATGAGGACACCATATAGTGGCTGAATGACACAGCGTGGAGGTGTTGGCAGCATGAGGAGTCAATATAGTGGCTGAATGACACAGCATGCATGTGTTGGCAGCATGAGGAGACCATATAGTGACTGAATGACACAGCTTGGATGAGGCTGAAGCATGAGGAGACCATATAGTGGCTGAATGACATAGCGTAGAGCTGTTGGCAGCATGAGGAGACCATATAGTGGCTGAATGACACAGCATGCATCTGTTGGCAGCATGAGGAGACCATATAGTGGCTGAATGACACGGCGTGGAGGTGTTGGCACCATGAGGAGACCATATAGTGGCTGAATGACACAGCGTGGAGGCGTTGGCTGCATGAGGAGACCATATAGTGGCTGAATGTCACAGCGTGGAGCTGTTGGCAGCATGTGGAGACCATATAGTGGCTGAATGACACTACTTGACTGAGGCTGAAGCATGAGAACACCATATAGTGGCTGAACGACACAGCGTGAATGTGTTGGTAGCATGAAGAGACCATATAGTGGCTGAATAACACAAAGTGGAGGTGTTGGCAGCATGAGGAGACCATATAGTGGCTGAATGACACAACGTGCAGGTGTTGGCAGCATGAGGAGACCATATAGTGGCTGAATGACACAGCGTGGAGGTGTTGGCAGCATGAGGAGACCGTGTAGTGGCTGACTGACACAGCTTGGATGAGGCTGAAGCATGAGAACACCATATAGTGGCTGAATGACACAACGTGCAGGTGTTGGCAGCATGAGGAGACCATATAGTGGCTGAATGACACAGCGTGGAGGTGTTGGCAGCATGAGGAGACCGTGTAGTGGCTGACTGACACAGCTTGGATGAGGCTGAAGCATGAGGAGACCATATAGTGGCTGAATGACACAGCGTGGAGCTGTTGGCAGCATGAGGAGACCATATAGTAGCTGAATGACACAGCATGGAGGTGTTGGCAGCATGAGGAGACCATATAGTGGCTGAATGACACAGCTTGGGTGAGGCTGAAGCATGAGAACACCATATAGTGGCTGAATGACACAGCATGCAGGTGTTGGCAGCATGAGGAGACCATATAGTGCCTGAATGACACAGCTTGGATGAGACTGAAGCATGAGGACACCATATAGTGGCTGAGTTACACAGCGTGGAGGTGTTGGCAGCATGAGGAGACAATATAGTGGCTGAATGACACAGCGTGGAGGTGTTGGCAGCATGAGGAGACCATAAAGTGGCTGAATGACAGAGCATAGAGGTGTTGGCAGCATGAGGAGACCATATAGTGGCTTAATGACACAGCGTGGAGGTGTTGTCAGCATGAGGAGACCATATAGTGGCTGAATGACACAGCTTGGAGGTGTTGGCACCATGAGGAGACCATATAGTGGCTGAATGACACAGCTTGGTTGAGGCTGAAGCATGAGAACACCATATAGTGGCTGAATGACACAGCGAGCAGGTGTTGGCAGCATGAGGAGACCATATAGTGGCTGAGTGACACAGCGTGGAGGTGTTGGCAGCATGAGGAGACCATATAGTGGCTGAATGACACAGCTTGGATGATACTGAAGCATGAGGACACCATATAGTGGCTGAAAGACACAGCTTGGATGAGGCTGAAGCATGAGGACACCGTGGCTGAATGTCACAGCGTGGAGGTGTTGGCAGCATGAGGAGACCATACAGTGGCTGAATGACACAGCGTGGAGATGTTGGCAGCATGAGGAGACCATATAGTGGCTGAATGACACAGCTTGAAGTTGTTGGCACCATGAGGAGACCATATAGTGGCTGAATGACACAGCTTAGATGAGGCTGAAGCATGAGAACACATATAGTGGCTGAATGACACAGCGTGGAGGTGTTGGCAGCATGAGAGACCATATAGTGGCTGAATGACACAGCGTGGAGGTGTTGGCAGCATGAGGAGACCATATAGTGGCTGAATGACACAGCTTGGATGAGGCTGAAGCATGAGGAGACCATATAGTGGCTGAATGACATAGCGTGGAGCTGTTGGCAGCATGAGGAGACCATATAGTGGCTGAATGACACAACTTTGGTGAGGCTAAAGCATGAGAACACCATATAGTGGCTGAATGACAGCTTGGATGAAGCTGAAGCATGAGAACACCATATAGTGGCTGAATGACACAGCATGCATGTGTTGGCAGCATGAGGAGACCATATAGTGACTAAATGACACAGCTTGGATGAGGCTGAAGCATGAGGAGACCATATAGTGGCTGAATGACATAGCGTAGAGCTGTTGGCAGCATGAGGAGACCATATAGTGGTTGAATGACACAGCATGCATCTGTTGGCAGCATGAGGAGACCATATAGTGGCTGAATGACACAGCATGCATCTGTTGGCAGCATGAGGAGACCATAAAGTGGCTGAATGACACGGCGCGGAGGTGTTGGCAGCATGAGGAGACCATATAGTGGCTGAATGACATAGCGTGGAGCTGTTGGCAGCATGAGGAGACCATATAGTGGCTGAATGACACAGCGAGGAGGTGTTGGCAGCATGAGGAGACCATATAGTGGCTGAATGACACAACTTGGATGAGGCTGAAGCATGAGGACACCATATAGTGGCTGAATGACACAGCGTGGAGGTGTTGGCAGCATGAGGAGTCAATATAGTGGCTGAATGACACAGCATGGAGGTGTTGGCCGCATGAGGAGACCATATAGTGGCTGAATGACACAGCGTGGAGGTGTTGGCAGTATGAGGAGACCATATAGTGGCTGAATGATACAGCTTGGATGAGGCTGACCCATGAGGGCACCATATAGTGGCTGAATGACACAGCGTGGAGGTCTTGGCAGCATGAGGAGACCATATAGTGGCTGAATGACACAGCTTGGATGAGGCTGAAGCATGAGGACACCATATAGTGGCTGAATGACACAGCATGGAGGTGTTGGCAGCATGAAGAGACCATATAGTGGCTGAATGACACAGCGGTGAGGTGTTGGCAGCATGAGGAGACCATATAGTGGCTGAATGACACAACTTTGGTGAGGCTAAAGCATGAGAACACCATATAGTGGCTGAATGACAGCTTGGATGAAGCTGAAGCATGAGAACACCATATAGTGGCTGAATGAAACAGCATGCATGTGTTGGCAGCATGAGGAGACCATATAGTGACTGAATGACACAGCTTGGATGAGGCTGAAGCATGAGGAGACCATATAGTGGCTGAATGACATAGCGTAGAGCTGTTGGCAGCATGAGGAGACCATATAGTGGCTGAATGACACAGCATGCATCTGTTGGCAGCATGAGGAGACCATATAGTGGCTGAATGACACGGCGCGGAGGTGTTGGCAGCATGAGGAGACCATATAGTGGCTGAATGACATAGCGTGGAGCTGTTGGCAGCATGAGGAGACCATATAGTGGCTGAATGACACAGCATTCATGTGTTGGCAGCATGAGGAGACCATATAGTGGCTGAATGACACAGCGCGGAGGTGTTGGCAGCATGAGGAGACCATATAGTGGCTGAATGACACAACTTGGATGAGGCTGAAGCATGAGGACACCATATAGTGGCTGAATGACACAGCGTGGAGGTGTTGGCAGCATGAGGAGTCAATATAGTGGCTGAATGACACAGCATGGAGGTGTTGGCCGCATGAGGAGACCATATAGTGGCTGAATGACACAGCGTGGAGGTGTTGGCAGTATGAGGAGACCATATAGTGGCTGAATGACACAGCTTGGATGAGGCTGACCCATGAGGGCACCATATATTGGCTGAATGACACAGCGTGGAGGTCTTGGCAGCATGAGGAGACCATATAGTGGCTGAATGACACAGCTTGGATGAGGCTGAAGCATGAGGACACCATATAGTGGCTGAATGACACAGCATGGAGGCGTTGGCAGCATGAAGAGACCATATAGTGGCTGAATGACACAGCTTGGATGAGGCTGAAGCTTGCGAACACCATATAGTGGCTGAATGACACAGATTGGATGATGCTGAAGCATGAGAACACCATATAGTGGCTGAATGACACAGCATGCATGTGTTGGCAGCATGAGGAGACCATATAGTGGCTGAATGACACAGCTTGGATGAGGCTGAAGCATGAGGAGACCATATAGTGGCTGAATGACATAGCTTAGAGCTGTTGGCAGCATGAGGAGACCATATAGTGGCTGAATGACACAGCATGCATGTGTTGGCAGCATGAGGAGACCATATAGTGGCTGAATGACACAGCGCGGAGGTGTTGGCAGCATGAGGAGACCATATAGTGGCTGAATGACATAGCGTGGAGCTGTTGGCAGCATGAGGAGACCATATAGTGGCTGAATGACACAGCATGCATGTGTTGGCAGCATGAGGAGACCATATAGTGGCTGAATGACACAGCGCGTGTCACGATGCCGGCTGGCAGGTAGTGGACCCTCTGTGCCAGAGAGGGATTGGCGTGGACCGTGCTAGTGGACCGGTTCTAAGCCACTACTGGTTTTCACCAGAGCCCGCCGCAAAGCGGGATGGTCTTGCTGCGGCGGTAGTGACCAGGTCGTATCCACTAGCAACGGCTCACCTCTCTGGCTGCTGAAGATAGGCGCGGTACAAGGGAGTAGGCAGAAGCAAGGTCGGACGTAGCAGAAGGTCGGGGCAGGCAGCAAGGATCGTAGTCAGGGGCAACGGCAGAAGGTCTGGAAACACTGGCAAGGAACACACAAGGAACGCTTTCACTGGCACTAAGGCAACAAGATCCGGCAAGGGAGTGCAAGGGAAGTGAGGTAATATAGGGAAGTGCACAGGTGAAAACCCTAATTGGAACCACTGCGCCAATCAGCGGCGCAGTGGCCCTTTAAATCGCAGAGACCCGGCGCGCGCGCGCCCTAGGGAGCGGGGCCGCGCGCGCCGGGACAGAACAGACGGGGAGCGGGTCAGGTAGGGGAGCCGGGGTGCGCATCGCGAGCGGGCGCTACCCGCATCGCGAATCGCATCCCGGCTGGCAGCAGGATCGCAGCGCCCCGGGTCAGAGGACGTGACCGGAGCGCTGCAGCGGAGGGAGTGAAGCGAGCGCTCCGGGGAGGAGCGGGGACCCGGAGCGCTCGGCGTAACAGTACCCCCCCCCTTGGGTCTCCCCCTCTTCTTGGAGCCTGAGAACCTGAGGAGCAGACTTTTGTCAAGGATGTTGTCCTCAGGTTCCCAGGATCTCTCTTCAGGACCACAACCCTCCCAGTCTACTAAAAAAAAATTTTTTCCTCTGACCTTTTTGGCAGCCAAAATTTCCTTGACCGAGAAGACGTCCGAGGAGCCGGAAACAGGAGTGAGAGGAACAGATTTGGGAGAAAAACGGTTGAGGATGAGTGGTTTGAGAAGAGAGACGTGAAAGGCATTAGGGATACGAAGAGAAGGAGGAAGAAGAAGTTTATAAGAGACAGGATTAATTTGACACAAAATTTTGAAAGGACCAAGATAGCGTGGTCCCAACTTGTAGCTAGGGACACGGAAGCGGACATATTTAGCGGAGAGCCATACCTTGTCTCCAGGGGAAAAAACGGGGGGAGCTCTTCTTTTCTTATCCGCGAACCTCTTCATGCGTGAAGAAGCCTGTAAGAGAGAATTTTGGGTCTCTCTCCATATAATGGAAAGGTCACGAGAAATTTCATCCACAGCGGGCAGACCAGAGGGCAAGGGGGTAGGGAGGGGGGGAAGAGGGTGACGGCCGTACACCACGAAAAATGGGGATTTGGAGGAAGATTCAGAGACCCTGAAGTTATACGAAAATTCGGCCCATGGAAGGAGATCTGCCCAGTCATCCTGGCGGGAGGAAACAAAATGTCGCAAATAATCACCCAGGATCTGGTTAATTCTTTCTACTTGTCCATTGGACTGGGGATGATATGCAGAGGAAAAATTTAATTTAATCTTGAGTTGTTTACAGAGAGCCCTCCAGAATTTAGACACGAATTGGACCCCTCTATCCGAGACAATCTGCGTAGGCAACCCGTGAAGACGAAAAATGTGTACAAAAAATTGTTTAGCCAACTGAGGCGCAGAAGGAAGACCAGGAAGAGGGATGAAATGTGCCATTTTGGAGAATCGATCAACGACCACCCAAATAACGGTGTTGCCACGGGAAGGGGGTAAATCAGTAATAAAATCCATACCAATCAGAGACCAAGGCTGTTCGGGGACAGGCAGAGGATGAAGAAAACCAGCGGGCTTCTGGCGAGGAGTCTTATCCCGGGCACAGATAGTGCAGGCTCGCACAAAGTCCCCAACATCCGTCTCCAGAGTCGGCCACCAATAGAAGCGGGAGATGAGTTGCACAGATTTCTTGATGCCCGCATGACCTGCGAGATGGGAGGAGTGACCCCATTTGAGGATTCCGAGGCGTTGGCGTGGAGAAACAAAGGTCTTTCCTGGAGGAGTCTGCCTGATGGAGGCAGGAGAAGTGGAGATCAGGCAGTCAGGTGGAATGATGTGTTGCGGAGGGAGATCAACTTCTGAGGCATCCGAGGAACGAGAGAGAGCATCGGCCCTAATGTTCTTATCGGCAGGACGAAAGTGAATCTCAAAATTAAATCGGGCAAAGAACAGAGACCACCGGGCCTGGCGAGGATTCAGCCGTTGGGCCGACTGGAGGTAGGAGAGGTTCTTGTGGTCGGTGTAGATAATAACAGGAAATCTTGATCCCTCCAGCAGATGCCTCCATTCCTCAAGTGCTAATTTAATGGCTAGAAGCTCTCGATCCCCGATGGAGTAGTTCCTCTCCGCTGGAGAGAAGGTCCTAGAGAAAAAACCACAAGTGACAGCATGCCCGGAAGGATTTTTTTGTAGAAGAACAGCTCCAGCTCCTACTGAGGAGGCATCAACCTCCAATAGGAAGGGTTTGGAAGGGTCAGGTCTGGAGAGCACGGGAGCCGAAGAAAAGGCAGACTTGAGTCGTTTAAAGGAGTCTTCTGCTTGAGGAGGCCAGGACTTGGGATCAGCATTTTTCTTGGTTAAAGCCACGATAGGAGCCACAATGGTAGAAAAATGTGGAATAAATTGCCTGTAATAATTGGCGAACCCCAAAAAGCGTTGGATAGCACGGAGTCCGGAGGGGCGTGGCCAATTTAAGACGGCAGAGAGTTTGTCTGGATCCATCTGTAGTCCCTGGCCAGAGACCAAATATCCTAGAAAAGGAAGAGATTGGCATTCAAACAGACATTTCTCAATTTTGGCATAGAGTTGGTTGTCACGAAGTCTCTGAAGAACCATACGGACATGCTGGCGGTGTTCTTCTAGATTGGCAGAAAAAATTAGGATATCGTCCAGATATACCACAACACAGGAGTATAATAGATCACGAAAAATTTCATTGACAAAGTCTTGGAAGACGGCAGGGGCATTGCACAGTCCAAAGGGCATGACCAGATACTCAAAGTGTCCATCTCTGGTGTTAAATGCCGTTTTCCACTCGTCCCCCTCTCTGATGCGGATGAGGTTATAGGCGCCTCTTAAGTCCAATTTAGTGAAGATGTGGGCACCTTGGAGGCGATCAAAGAGTTCAGAGATGAGGGGTAAGGGGTAGCGGTTCTTAACCGTGATTTTATTAAGACCGCGGTAGTCAATGCAAGGACGTAGGGAGCCATCTTTTTTGGACACAAAGAAAAATCCGGCTCCGGCAGGAGAGGAGGATTTACGGATAAAGCCCTTTTTTAGATTCTCCTGGACGTATTCGGACATGGCAAGAGTCTCTGGGACAGAGAGAGGATAAATTCTGCCCCGGGGTGGAGTAGTACCCGGGAGGAGGTCGATAGGGCAATCATAAGGCCTGTGAGGAGGTAGAGTCTCAGCTTGTTTTTTGCAGAAAACATCCGCGAAGTCCATATAGGCCTTAGGGAGACCGGTTACTGGAGGAACCACAGAGTTACGGCAAGGGTTACTGGGAACCGGTTTTAGACAGTTCTTGGAACAAGAGGACCCCCAACTCTTGATCTCCCCAGTGGACCAATCCAGGGTTGGGGAATGAAGTTGAAGCCAAGGAAGTCCAAGGAGAATCTCCGAGGTGCAATTGGGGAGGACCAAAAGTTCAATCCTCTCATGATGAGATCCGATGCTCATAAGAAGGGGCTCCGTGCGGAAACGTATGGTACAGTCCAATCTTTCATTATTTACACAATTGATGTAGAGGGGTCTGGCGAGACTGGTCACTGGGATGTTGAACCTGTTGACGAGAGAGGCCAAAATAAAATTTCCTGCAGAACCAGAGTCCAAGAAGGCCACTGTAGAGAAGGAGAAGGCAGAGGCAGACATCCGCACAGGCACAGTAAGACGTGGAGAAGCAGAGTAGACATCAAGGACTGTCTCACCTTTGTGCGGAGTCAGCGTACGTCTTTCCAGGCGGGGAGGACGGATAGGACAATCCCTCAGGAAGTGTTCGGTACTAGCACAGTACAGGCAGAGGTTCTCCATACGGCGTCGTGTCCTCTCTTGAGGTGTCAGGCGAGACCGGTCGACCTGCATAGCCTCCACGGCGGGAGGCACAGGAACAGATTGCAGGGGACCAGAGGAGAGAGGAGCCGAGGAGACGAAACGCCTCGTGCGAACAGAGTCCATATCTTGGCGGAGTTCCTGACGCCTTTCAGAAAAACGCATGTCAATGCGAGTGGCTAGGTGAATAAGTTCATGTAGATTAGCAGGAATTTCTCGTGCGGCCAGAACATCTTTAATGTTGCTGGATAGGCCTTTTTTGAAGGTCGCGCAGAGGGCCTCATTATTCCAGGACAATTCCGAAGCAAGTGTACGGAATTGTACGGCATACTCGCCAACGGAAGAATTACCCTGGACCAGGTTCAACAGGGCAGTCTCAGCAGAAGAGGCTCGGGCAGGTTCCTCAAAGACACTTCGGATTTCCGAGAAGAAGGAGTGTACAGAGGCAGTGACGGGGTCATTGCGGTCCCAGAGCGGTGTGGCCCATGACAGGGCTTTTCCGGACAGAAGACTGACTACGAAAGCCACCTTAGACCTTTCAGTGGGAAACAGGTCCGACATCATCTCCAGATGCAAGGAACATTGGGAAAGGAAGCCACGGCAAAACTTAGAGTCCCCATCAAATTTATCCGGCAAGGATAAGCGTATCCCAGGAGCGGCCACTCGCTGCGGAGGAGGTGCAGGAGCTGGCGGAGGAGATGACTGCTGAAGCTGTGGTAGCAACTGTTGTAGCATAACGGTCAGTTGAGACAGCTGTTGGCCTTGTTGCGCAATCTGTTGTGACTGCTGGGCGACCACCGTGGTGAGGTCAGCGACAACTGGCAGAGGAACTTCAGCGGGATCCATGGCCGGATCTACTGTCACGATGCCGGCTGGCAGGTAGTGGACCCTCTGTGCCAGAGAGGGATTGGCGTGGACCGTGCTAGTGGACCGGTTCTAAGCCACTACTGGTTTTCACCAGAGCCCGCCGCAAAGCGGGATGGTCTTGCTGCGGCGGTAGTGACCAGGTCGTATCCACTAGCAACGGCTCACCTCTCTGGCTGCTGAAGATAGGCGCGGTACAAGGGAGTAGGCAGAAGCAAGGTCGGACGTAGCAGAAGGTCGGGGCAGGCAGCAAGGATCGTAGTCAGGGGCAACGGCAGAAGGTCTGGAAACACTGGCAAGGAACACACAAGGAACGCTTTCACTGGCACTAAGGCAACAAGATCCGGCAAGGGAGTGCAAGGGAAGTGAGGTAATATAGGGAAGTGCACAGGTGAAAACCCTAATTGGAACCACTGCGCCAATCAGCGGCGCAGTGGCCCTTTAAATCGCAGAGACCCGGCGCGCGCGCGCCCTAGGGAGCGGGGCCGCGCGCGCCGGGACAGAACAGACGGGGAGCGGGTCAGGTAGGGGAGCCGGGGTGCGCATCGCGAGCGGGCGCTACCCGCATCGCGAATCGCATCCCGGCTGGCAGCAGGATCGCAGCGCCCCGGGTCAGAGGACGTGACCGGAGCGCTGCAGCGGAGGGAGTGAAGCGAGCGCTCCGGGGAGGAGCGGGGACCCGGAGCGCTCGGCGTAACAGCGCGGAGGTGTTGGCAGCATGAGGAGACCATATAGTGGCTGAATGACACAACTTGGATGAGGCTGAAGCATGAGGACACCATATAGTGGCTGAATGACACAGCGTGGAGGTGTTGGCAGCATGAGGAGTCAATATAGTGGCTGAATGACACAGCATGCATGTGTTGGCAGCATGAGGAGACCATATAGTGACTGAATGACACAGCTTGGATGAGGCTGAAGCATGAGGAGACCATATAGTGGCTGAATGACATAGCGTAGAGCTGTTGGCAGCATGAGGAGACCATATAGTGGCTGAATGACACAGCATGCATCTGTTGGCAGCATGAGGAGACCATATAGTGGCTGAATGACACGGCGTGGAGGTGTTGTCAGCATGAGGAGACCATATAGTGGCTGAATGACATAGCGTGGCGCTGTTGGCAGCATGAGGAGACCATATAGTGGCTGAATGACACAGCATGCATGTGTTGGCAGCATGAGGAGACCATATAGTGGCTGAATGACACAGCGCGGAGGTGTTGGCAGCATGAGGAGACCACATAGTGGCTGAATGACACAACTTGGATGAGGCTGAAGCATGAGGACACCATATAGTGGCTGAATGACACAGCGTGGAGGTGTTGGCAGCATGAGGAGTCAATATAGTGGCTGAATGACACAGCATGGAGGTGTTGGCCGCATGAGGAGACCATATAGTGGCTGAATGACACAGCGTGGAGGTGTTGGCAGTATGAGGAGACCATATAGTGGCTGAATGACACAGCTTGGATGAGGCTGACCCATGAGGGCACCATATAGTGGCTGAATGACACAGCGTGGAGGTCTTGGCAGCATGAGGAGACCATATAGTGGCTGAATGACACAGCTTGGATGAGGCTGAAGCATGAGGACACCATATAGTGGCTGAATGACACAGCATGGAGGTGTTGGCAGCATGAAGAGACCATATAGTGGCTGAATGACACAGCGTGGAGGTGTTGGCAGCATGAGGAGACCATATAGTGGCTGAATGACACGGTGCGGAGGTGTTGGCAGCATGAGGAGACCATATAGTGGCTGAATGACACAGCTTGGATGAGGCTGAAGCATGAGGAGACCATATAGTGGCTGAATGACATAGCGTAGAGCTGTTGGCAGCATGAGGAGACCATATAGTGGCTGAATGACACAGCATGCATCTGTTGGCAGCATGAGGAGACCATATAGTGGCTGAATGACACGGCGCGGAGGTGTTGGCAGCATGAGGAGACCATATAGTGGCTGAATGACATAGCGTGGAGCTGTTGGCAGCATGAGGAGACCATATAGTGGCTGAATGACACAGCATGCATGTGTTGGCAGCATGAGGAGACCATATAGTGGCTGAATGACACAGCGCGGAGGTGTTGGCAGCATGAGGAGACCATATAGTGGCTGAATGACACAACTTGGATGAGGCTGAAGCATGAGGACACCATATAGTGGCTGAATGACACAGCGTGGAGGTGTTGGCAGCATGAGGAGTCAATATAGTGGCTGAATGACACAGCATGGAGGTGTTGGCCGCATGAGGAGACCATATAGTGGCTGAATGACACAGCGTGGAGGTGTTGGCAGTATGAGGAGACCATATAGTGGCTGAATGACACAGCTTGGATGAGGCTGACCCATGAGGGCACCATATAGTGGCTGAATGACACAGCGTGGAGGTCTTGGCAGCATGAGGAGACCATATAGTGGCTGAATGACACAGCTTGGATGAGGCTGAAGCATGAGGACACCATATAGTGACTGAATGACACAGCATGGAGGTGTTGGCAGCATGAAGAGACCATATAGTGGCTGAATGACACAGCTTGGATGAGGCTGAAGCTTGCGAACACCATATAGTGGCTGAATGACACAGATTGGATGATGCTGAAGCATGAGAACACCATATAGTGGCTGAATGACACAGCATGCATGTGTTGGCAGCATGAGGAGACCATATAGTGGCTGAATGACAGCTTGGATGAGGCTGAAGCATGAGGAGACCATATAGTGGCTGAATGACATAGCTTAGAGCTGTTGGCAGCATGAGGAGACCATATAGTGGCTGAATGACACAGCATGCATGTGTTGGCAGCATGAGGAGACCATATAGTGGCTGAATGACACAGCGCGGAGGTGTTGGCAGCATGAGGAGACCATATAGTGGCTGAATGACACAGCGTGGAGCTGTTGGCAGCATGAAGAGACCATATAGTGGCTGAATGACACGGCATGCATGTGTTGGCAGCATGAGGAGACCATATAGTGGCTGAATGACACAGCGCGGAGGTGTTGGCAGCATGAGGAGACCATATAGTGGCTGAATGATACAACTTGGATGAGGCTGAAGCATGAGGACACCATATAGTGGCTGAATGACACAGCGTGGAGGTGTTGGCAGCATGAGGAGTCAATATAGTGGCTGAATGACACAGCATGCATGTGTTGGCAGCATGAGGAGACCATATAGTGACTGAATGACACAGCTTGGATGAGGCTGAAGCATGAGGAGACCATATAGTGGCTGAATGACATAGCGTAGAGCTGTTGGCAGCATGAGGAGACCATATAGTGGCTGAATGACACAGCATGCATCTGTTGGCAGCATGAGGAGACCATATAGTGGCTGAATGACACGACGCGGAGGTGTTGGCAGCATGAGGAGACCATATAGTGGCTGAATGACATAGCGTGGAGCTGTTGGCAGCATGAGGAGACCATATAGTGGCTGAATGACACAGCATGCATGTGTTGGCAGCATGAGGAGACCATATAGTGGCTGAATGACACAGCGCGGAGGTGTTGGCAGCATGAGGAGACCATATAGTGGCTGAATGACACAACTTGGATGAGGCTGAAGCATGAGGACACCATATAGTGGCTGAATGACACAGCGTGGAGGTGTTGGCAGCATGAGGAGTCAATATAGTGGCTGAATGACACAGCATGGAGGTGTTGGCCGCATGAGGAGACCATATAGTGGCTGAATGACACAGCGTGGAGGTGTTGGCAGTATGAGGAGACCATATAGTGGCTGAATGACACAGCTTGGATGAGGCTGACCCATGAGGGCACCATATAGTGGCTGAATGACACAGCGTGGAGGTGTTGGCAGCATGAGGAGACCATATAGTGGCTGAATGACACAGCTTGGATGAGGCTGAAGCATGAGGACACCATATAGTGGCTGAATGACACAGCATGGAGGTGTTGGCAGCATGAAGAGACCATATAGTGGCTGAATGACACAGCGTGGAGGTGTTGGCAGCATGAGGAGACCATATAGTGGCTGAATGACACAGCTTGGATGAGGCTGAAGCTTGCGAACACCATATAGTGGCTGAATGACACAGATTGGATGATGCTGAAGCATGAGAACACCATATAGTGGCTGAATGACACAGCATGCATGTGTTGGCAGCATGAGGAGACCATATAGTGGCTGAATGACAGCTTGGATGAGGCTGAAGCATGAGGAGACCATATAGTGGCTGAATGACATAGCTTAGAGCTGTTGGCAGCATGAGGAGACCAAATAGTGGCTGAATGACACAGCATGCATGTGTTGGCAGCATGAGGAGACCATATAGTGGCTGAATGACACAGCGCGGAGGTGTTGGCAGCATGAGGAGACCATATAGTGGCTGAATGACATAGCGTGGAGCTGTTGGCAGCATGAGGAGACCATATAGTGGCTGAATGACACAGCATGCATGTGTTAGCAGCATGAGGAGACCATATAGTGGCTGAATGACACAGCGCTGAGGTGTTGGGAGCATGAGGAGACCATATAGTGGCTGAATGACACAACTTGGATGAGGCTGAAGCATGAGGACACCATATAGTGGCTGAATGACACAGCGTGGAGGTGTTGGCAGCATGAGGAGTCAATATAGTGGCTGAATGACACAGCATGCATGTGTTGGCAGCATGAGGAGACCATATAGTGACTGAATGACACAGCTTGGATGAGGCTGAAGCATGAGGAGACCATATAGTGGCTGAATGACATAGCGTAGAGCTGTTGGCAGCATGAGGAGACCATATAGTGGCTGAATGACACAGCATGCATCTGTTGGCAGCATGAGGAGACCATAAAGTGGCTGAATGACACGGCGCGGAGGTGTTGGCAGCATGAGGAGACCATATAGTGGCTGAATGACATAGCGTGGAGCTGTTGGCAGCATGAGGAGACCATATAGTGGCTGAATGACACAGCGAGGAGGTGTTGGCAGCATGAGGAGACCATATAGTGGCTGAATGACACAACTTGGATGAGGCTGAAGCATGAGGACACCATATAGTGGCTGAATGACACAGCGTGGAGGTGTTGGCAGCATGAGGAGTCAATATAGTGGCTGAATGACACAGCATGGAGGTGTTGGCCGCATGAGGAGACCATATAGTGGCTGAATGACACAGCGTGGAGGTGTTGGCAGTATGAGGAGACCATATAGTGGCTGAATGACACAGCTTGGATGAGGCTGACCCATGAGGGCACCATATAGTGGCTGAATGACACAGCGTGGAGGTCTTGGCAGCATGAGGAGACCATATAGTGGCTGAATGACACAGCTTGGATGAGGCTGAAGCATGAGGACACCATATAGTGGCTGAATGACACAGCATGGAGGTGTTGGCAGCATGAAGAGACCATATAGTGGCTGAATGACACAGCGTGGAGGTGTTGGCAGCATGAGGAGACCATATAGTGGCTGAATGACACAGCTTGGATGAGGCTGAAGCTTGCGAACACCATATAGTGGCTGAATGACACAGATTGGATGATGCTGAAGCATGAGAACACTATATAGTGGCTGAATGACACAGCATGCATGTGTTGGCAGCATGAGGAGACCATATAGTGGCTGAATGACACAGCTTGGATGAGGCTGAAGCATGAGGAGACCATATAGTGGCTGAATGACATAGCTTAGAGCTGTTGGCAGCATGAGGAGACCATATAGTGGCTGAATGACACAGCATGCATGTGTTGGCAGCATGAGGAGACAATATAGTGGCTGAATGACACAGCGCGGAGGTGTTGGCAGCATGAGGAGACCATAAAGTGGCTGAATGACAGAGCATAGAGGTGTTGGCAGCATGAGGAGACCATATAGTGGCTTAATGACACAGCGTGGAGGTGTTGTCAGCATGAGGAGACCATATAGTGGCTGAATGACACAGCTTGGAGGTGTTGGCACCATGAGGAGACCATATAGTGGCTGAATGACACAGCTTGGTTGAGGCTGAAGCATGAGAACACCATATAGTGGCTGAATGACACAGCGAGCAGGTGTTGGCAGCATGAGGAGACCATATAGTGGCTGAGTGACACAGCGTGGAGGTGTTGGCAGCATGAGGAGACCATATAGTGGCTGAATGACACAGCTTGGATGATACTGAAGCATGAGGACACCATATAGTGGCTGAAAGACACAGCTTGGATGAGGCTGAAGCATGAGGACACCGTGGCTGAATGTCACAGCGTGGAGGTGTTGGCAGCATGAGGAGACCATACAGTGGCTGAATGACACAGCGTGGAGATGTTGGCAGCATGAGGAGACCATATAGTGGCTGAATGACACAGCTTGAAGTTGTTGGCACCATGAGGAGACCATATAGTGGCTGAATGACACAGCTTAGATGAGGCTGAAGCATGAGAACACATATAGTGGCTGAATGACACAGCGTGGAGGTGTTGGCAGCATGAGAGACCATATAGTGGCTGAATGACACAGCGTGGAGGTGTTGGCAGCATGAGGAGACCATATAGTGGCTGAATGACACAGCTTGGATGAGGCTGAAGCATGAGGAGACCATATAGTGGCTGAATGACATAGCGTGGAGCTGTTGACAGCATGAGGAAACCATATAGTGGCTGAATGACACAACTTTGGTGAGGCTAAAGCATGAGAACACCATATAGTGGCTGAATGACAGCTTGGATGAAGCTGAAGCATGAGAACACCATATAGTGGCTGAATGACACAGCATGCATGTGTTGGCAGCATGAGGAGACCATATAGTGACTAAATGACACAGCTTGGATGAGGCTGAAGCATGAGGAGACCATATAGTGGCTGAATGACATAGCGTAGAGCTGTTGGCAGCATGAGGAGACCATATAGTGGTTGAATGACACAGCATGCATCTGTTGGCAGCATGAGGAGACCATATAGTGGCTGAATGACACGGCGCGGAGGTGTTGGCAGCATGAGGAGACCATATAGTGGCTGAATGACATAGCGTGGAGCTGTTGGCAGCATGAGGAGACCATATAGTGGCTGAATGACACAGCATGCATGTGTTGGCAGCATGAGGAGACCATATAGTGGCTGAATGACACAGTGCGGAGGTGTTGGCAGCATGAGGAGACCATATAGTGGCTGAATGACACAACTTGGATGAGGCTGAAGCATGAGGACACCATATAGTGGCTGAATGACACAGCGTGGAGGTGTTGGCAGCATGAGGAGTCAATATAGTGGCTGAATGACACAGCATGGAGGTGTTGGCCGCATGAGGAGACCATATAGTGGCTGAATGACACAGCGTGGAGGTGTTGGCAGTATGAGGAGACCATATAGTGGCTGAATGATACAGCTTGGATGAGGCTGACCCATGAGGGCACCATATAGTGGCTGAATGACACAGCGTGGAGGTCTTGGCAGCATGAGGAGACCATATAGTGGCTGAATGACACAGCATGGATGAGGCTGAAGCATGAGGACACCATATAGTGGCTGAATGACACAGCATGGAGGTGTTGGCAGCATGAAGAGACCATATAGTGGCTGAATGACACAGCGTTGAGGTGTTGGCAGCATGAGGAGACCATATAGTGGCTGAATGACACAACTTTGGTGAGGCTAAAGCATGAGAACACCATATAGTGGCTGAATGACAGCTTGGATGAAGCTGAAGCATGAGAACACCATATAGTGGCTGAATGAAACAGCATGCTTGTGTTGGCAGCATGAGGAGACCATATAGTGACTGAATGACACAGCTTGGATGAGGCTGAAGCATGAGGAGACCATATAGTGGCTGAATGACATAGCGTAGAGCTGTTGGCAGCATGAGGAGACCATATAGTGGCTGAATGACACAGCATGCATCTGTTGGCAGCATGAGGAGACCATATAGTGGCTGAATGACACGGCGCGGAGGTGTTGGCAGCATGCGGAGACCATATAGTGGCTGAATGACATAGCGTGGAGCTGTTGGCAGCATGAGGAGACCATATAGTGGCTGAATGACACAGCATTCATGTGTTGGCAGCATGAGGAGACCATATAGTGGCTGAATGACACAGCGCGGAGGTGTTGGCAGCATGAGGAGACCATATAGTGGCTGAATGACACAACTTGGATGAGGCTGAAGCATGAGGACACCATATAGTGGCTGAATGACACAGCGTGGAGGTGTTGGCAGCATGAGGAGTCAATATAGTGGCTGAATGACACAGCATGGAGGTGTTGGCCGCATGAGGAGACCATATAGTGGCTGAATGACACAGCGTGGAGGTGTTGGCAGTATGAGGAGACCATATAGTGGCTGAATGACACAGCTTGGATGAGGCTGACCCATGAGGGCACCATATAGTGGCTGAATGACACAGCGTGGAGGTCTTGGCAGCATGAGGAGACCATATAGTGGCTGAATGACACAGCTTGGATGAGGCTGAAGCATGAGGACACCATATAGTGGCTGAATGACACAGCATGGAGGCGTTGGCAGCATGAAGAGACCATATAGTGGCTGAATGACACAGCTTGGATGAGGCTGAAGCTTGCGAACACCATATAGTGGCTGAATGACACAGATTGGATGATGCTGAAGCATGAGAACACCATATAGTGGCTGAATGACACAGCATGCATGTGTTGGCAGCATGAGGAGACCATATAGTGGCTGAATGACACAGCTTGGATGAGGCTGAAGCATGAGGAGACCATATAGTGGCTGAATGACACAGCATGCATGTGTTGGCAGCATGAGGAGACCATATAGTGGCTGAATGACACAGCGCGGAGGTGTTGGCAGCATGAGGAGACCATATAGTGGCTGAATGACATAGCGTGGAGCTGTTGGCAGCATGAGGAGACCATATAGTGGCTGAATGACACAGCATGCATGTGTTGGCAGCATGAGGAGACCATATAGTGGCTGAATGACACAGCGCGGAGGTGTTGGCAGCATGAGGAGACCATATAGTGGCTGAATGACACAACTTGGATGAGGCTGAAGCATGAGGACACCATATAGTGGCTGAATGACACAGCGTGGAGGTGTTGGCAGCATGAGGAGTCAATATAGTGGCTGAATGACACAGCATGCATGTGTTGGCAGCATGAGGAGACCATATAGTGACTGAATGACACAGCTTGGATGAGGCTGAAGCATGAGGAGACCATATAGTGGCTGAATGACATAGCGTAGAGCTGTTGGCAGCATGAGGAGACCATATAGTGGCTGAATGACACAGCATGCATCTGTTGGCAGCATGAAGAGACAATATAGTGGCTGAATGACACGGCGTGGAGGTGTTGTCAGCATGAGGAGACCATATAGTGGCTGAATGACATAGCGTGGCGCTGTTGGCAGCATGAGGAGACCATATAGTGGCTGAATGACACAGCATGCATGTGTTGGCAGCATGAGGAGACCATATAGTGGCTGAATGACACAGCGCGGAGGTGTTGGCAGCATGAGGAGACCACATAGTGGCTGAATGACACAACTTGGATGAGGCTGAAGCATGAGGACACCATATAGTGGCTGAATGACACAGCGTGGAGGTGTTGGCAGCATGAGGAGTCAATATAGTGGCTGAATGACACAGCATGGAGGTGTTGGCCGCATGAGGAGACCATATAGTGGCTGAATGACACAGCGTGGAGGTGTTGGCAGTATGAGGAGACCATATAGTGGCTGAATGACACAGCTTGGATGAGGCTGACCCATGAGGGCACCATATAGTGGCTGAATGACACAGCGTGGAGGTCTTGGCAGCATGAGGAGACCATATAGTGGCTGAATGACACAGCTTGGATGAGGCTGAAGCATGAGGACACCATATAGTGGCTGAATGACACAGCATGGAGGTGTTGGCAGCATGAAGAGACCATATAGTGGCTGAATGACACAGCGTGGAGGTGTTGGCAGCATGAGGAGACCATATAGTGGCTGAATGACACGGTGCGGAGGTGTTGGCAGCATGAGGAGACCATATAGTGGCTGAATGACACAGCTTGGATGAGGCTGAAGCATGAGGAGACCATATAGTGGCTGAATGACATAGCGTAGAGCTGTTGGCAGCATGAGGAGACCATATAGTGGCTGAATGACACAGCATGCATCTGTTGGCAGCATGAGGAGACCATATAGTGGCTGAATGACACGGCGCGGAGGTGTTGGCAGCATGAGGAGACCATATAGTGGCTGAATGACATAGCGTGGAGCTGTTGGCAGCATGAGGAGACCATATAGTGGCTGAATGACACAGCATGCATGTGTTGGCAGCATGAGGAGACCATATAGTGGCTGAATGACACAGCGCGGAGGTGTTGGCAGCATGAGGAGACCATATAGTGGCTGAATGACACAACTTGGATGAGGCTGAAGCATGAGGACACCATATAGTGGCTGAATGACACAGCGTGGAGGTGTTGGCAGCATGAGGAGTCAATATAGTGGCTGAATGTCACAGCATGGAGGTGTTGGCCGCATGAGGAGACCATATAGTGGCTGAATGACACAGCGTGGAGGTGTTGGCAGTATGAGGAGACCATATAGTGGCTGAATGACACAGCTTGGATGAGGCTGACCCATGAGGGCACCATATAGTGGCTGAATGACACAGCGTGGAGGTCTTGGCAGCATGAGGAGACCATATAGTGGCTGAATGACACAGCTTGGATGAGGCTGAAGCATGAGGACACCATATAGTGACTGAATGACACAGCATGGAGGTGTTGGCAGCATGAAGAGACCATATAGTGGCTGAATGACACAGCTTGGATGAGGCTGAAGCTTGCGAACACCATATAGTGGCTGAATGACACAGATTGGATGATGCTGAAGCATGAGAACACCATATAGTGGCTGAATGACACAGCATGCATGTGTTGGCAGCATGAGGAGACCATATAGTGGCTGAATGACAGCTTGGATGAGGCTGAAGCATGAGGAGACCATATAGTGGCTGAATGACATAGCTTAGAGCTGTTGGCAGCATGAGGAGACCATATAGTGGCTGAATGACACAGCATGCATGTGTTGGCAGCATGAGGAGACCATATAGTGGCTGAATGACACAGCGCGGAGGTGTTGGCAGCATGAGGAGACCATATAGTGGCTGAATGACACAGCGTGGAGCTGTTGGCAGCATGAAGAGACCATATAGTGGCTGAATGACACGGCATGCATGTGTTGGCAGCATGAGGAGACCATATAGTGGCTGAATGACACAGCGCGGAGGTGTTGGCAGCATGAGGAGACCATATAGTGGCTGAATGACACAGCTTGGATGAGGCTGAAGCTTGCGAACACCATATAGTGGCTGAATGACACAGATTGGATGATGCTGAAGCATGAGAACACCATATAGTGGCTGAATGACACAGCATGCATGTGTTGGCAGCATGAGGAGACCATATAGTGGCTGAATGACAGCTTGGATGAGGCTGAAGCATGAGGAGACCATATAGTGGCTGAATGACATAGCTTAGAGCTGTTGGCAGCATGAGGAGACCATATAGTGGCTGAATGACACAGAATGCATGTGTTGGCAGCATGAGGAGACCATATAGTGGCTGAATGACACAGCGCGGAGGTGTTGGCAGCATGAGGAGACCATATAGTGGCTGAATGACACAGCGTGGAGCTGTTGGCAGCATGAAGAGACCATATAGTGGCTGAATGACACGGCATGCATGTGTTGGCAGCATGAGGAGACCATATAGTGGCTGAATGACACAGCGCGGAGGTGTTGGCAGCATGAGGAGACCATATAGTGGCTGAATGACACAACTTGGATGAGGCTGAAGCATGAGGACACCATATAGTGGCTGAATGACACAGCGTGGAGGTGTTGGCAGCATGAGGAGTCAATATAGTGGCTGAATGACACAGCATGCATGTGTTGGCAGCATGAGGAGACCATATAGTGACTGAATGACACAGCTTGGATGAGGCTGAAGCATGAGGAGACCATATAGTGGCTGAATGACATAGCGTAGAGCTGTTGGCAGCATGAGGAGACCATATAGTGGCTGAATGACACAGCATGCATCTGTTGGCAGCATGAGGAGACCATATAGTGGCTGAATGACACGACGCGGAGGTGTTGGCAGCATGAGGAGACCATATAGTGGCTGAATGACATAGCGTGGAGCTGTTGGCAGCATGAGGAGACCATATAGTGGCTGAATGACACAGCATGCATGTGTTGGCAGCATGAGGAGACCATATAGTGGCTGAATGACACAGCGCGGAGGTGTTGGCAGCATGAGGAGACCATATAGTGGCTGAATGACACAACTTGGATGAGGCTGAAGCATGAGGACACCATATAGTGGCTGAATGACACAGCGTGGAGGTGTTGGCAGCATGAGGAGTCAATATAGTGGCTGAATGACACAGCATGGAGGTGTTGGCCGCATGAGGAGACCATATAGTGGCTGAATGACACAGCGTGGAGGTGTTGGCAGTATGAGGAGACCATATAGTGGCTGAATGACACAGCTTGGATGAGGCTGACCCATGAGGGCACCATATAGTGGCTGAATGACACAGCGTGGAGGTGTTGGCAGCATGAGGAGACCATATAGTGGCTGAATGACACAGCTTGGATGAGGCTGAAGCATGAGGACACCATATAGTGGCTGAATGACACAGCATGGAGGTGTTGGCAGCATGAAGAGACCATATAGTGGCTGAATGACACAGCGTGGAGGTGTTGGCAGCATGAGGAGACCATATAGTGGCTGAATGACACAGCTTGGATGAGGCTGAAGCTTGCGAACACCATATAGTGGCTGAATGACACAGATTGGATGATGCTGAAGCATGAGAACACCATATAGTGGCTGAATGACACAGCATGCATGTGTTGGCAGCATGAGGAGACCATATAGTGGCTGAATGACACAGCTTGGATGAGGCTGAAGCATGAGGAGACCATATAGTGGCTGAATGACATAGCTTAGAGCTGTTGGCAGCATGAGGAGACCAAATAGTGGCTGAATGACACAGCATGCATGTGTTGGCAGCATGAGGAGACCATATAGTGGCTGAATGACACAGCGCGGAGGTGTTGGCAGCATGAGGAGACCATATAGTGGCTGAATGACATAGCGTGGAGCTGTTGGCAGCATGAGGAGACCATATAGTGGCTGAATGACACAGCATGCATGTGTTAGCAGCATGAGGAGACCATATAGTGGCTGAATAACACAGCGCTGAGGTGTTGGGAGCATGAGGAGACCATATAGTGGCTGAATGACACAACTTGGATGAGGCTGAAGCATGAGGACACCATATAGTGGCTGAATGACACAGCGTGGAGGTGTTGGCAGCATGAGGAGTCAATATAGTGGCTGAATGACACAGCATGCATGTGTTGGCAGCATGAGGAGACCATATAGTGACTGAATGACACAGCTTGGATGAGGCTGAAGCATGAGGAGACCATATAGTGGCTGAATGACATAGCGTAGAGCTGTTGGCAGCATGAGGAGACCATATAGTGGCTGAATGACACAGCATGCATCTGTTGGCAGCATGAGGAGACCATAAAGTGGCTGAATGACACGGCGCGGAGGTGTTGGCAGCATGAGGAGACCATATAGTGGCTGAATGACATAGCGTGGAGCTGTTGGCAGCATGAGGAGACCATATAGTGGCTGAATGACACAGCGAGGAGGTGTTGGCAGCATGAGGAGACCATATAGTGGCTGAATGACACAACTTGGATGAGGCTGAAGCATGAGGACACCATATAGTGGCTGAATGACACAGCGTGGAGGTGTTGGCAGCATGAGGAGTCAATATAGTGGCTGAATGACACAGCATGGAGGTGTTGGCCGCATGAGGAGACCATATAGTGGCTGAATGACACAGCGTGGAGGTGTTGGCAGTATGAGGAGACCATATAGTGGCTGAATGACACAGCTTGGATGAGGCTGACCCATGAGGGCACCATATAGTGGCTGAATGACACAGCGTGGAGGTCTTGGCAGCATGAGGAGACCATATAGTGGCTGAATGACACAGCTTGGATGAGGCTGAAGCATGAGGACACCATATAGTGGCTGAATGACACAGCATGGAGGTGTTGGCAGCATGAAGAGACCATATAGTGGCTGAATGACACAGCGTGGAGGTGTTGGCAGCATGAGGAGACCATATAGTGGCTGAATGACACAGCTTGGATGAGGCTGAAGCTTGCGAACACCATATAGTGGCTGAATGACACAGATTGGATGATGCTGAAGCATGAGAACACTATATAGTGGCTGAATGACACAGCATGCATGTGTTGGCAGCATGAGGAGACCATATAGTGGCTGAATGACACAGCTTGGATGAGGCTGAAGCATGAGGAGACCATATAGTGGCTGAATGACATAGCTTAGAGCTGTTGGCAGCATGAGGAGACCATATAGTGGCTGAATGACACAGCATGCATGTGTTGGCAGCATGAGGAGACAATATAGTGGCTGAATGACACAGCGCGGAGGTGTTGGCAGCATGAGGAGACCATAAAGTGGCTGAATGACAGAGCATAGAGGTGTTGGCAGCATGAGGAGACCATATAGTGGCTTAATGACACAGCGTGGAGGTGTTGTCAGCATGAGGAGACCATATAGTGGCTGAATGACACAGCTTGGAGGTGTTGGCACCATGAGGAGACCATATAGTGGCTGAATGACACAGCTTGGTTGAGGCTGAAGCATGAGAACACCATATAGTGGCTGAATGACACAGCGAGCAGGTGTTGGCAGCATGAGGAGACCATATAGTGGCTGAGTGACACAGCGTGGAGGTGTTGGCAGCATGAGGAGACCATATAGTGGCTGAATGACACAGCTTGGATGATACTGAAGCATGAGGACACCATATAGTGGCTGAAAGACACAGCTTGGATGAGGCTGAAGCATGAGGACACCGTGGCTGAATGTCACAGCGTGGAGGTGTTGGCAGCATGAGGAGACCATACAGTGGCTGAATGACACAGCGTGGAGATGTTGGCAGCATGAGGAGACCATATAGTGGCTGAATGACACAGCTTGAAGTTGTTGGCACCATGAGGAGACCATATAGTGGCTGAATGACACAGCTTAGATGAGGCTGAAGCATGAGAACACATATAGTGGCTGAATGACACAGCGTGGAGGTGTTGGCAGCATGAGAGACCATATAGTGGCTGAATGACACAGCGTGGAGGTGTTGGCAGCATGAGGAGACCATATAGTGGCTGAATGACACAGCTTGGATGAGTCTGAAGCATGAGGAGACCATATAGTGGCTGAATGACATAGCGTGGAGCTGTTGACAGCATGAGGAGACCATATAGTGGCTGAATGACACAACTTTGGTGAGGCTAAAGCATGAGAACACCATATAGTGGCTGAATGACAGCTTGGATGAAGCTGAAGCATGAGAACACCATATAGTGGCTGAATGACACAGCATGCATGTGTTGGCAGCATGAGGAGACCATATAGTGACTAAATGACACAGCTTGGATGAGGCTGAAGCATGAGGAGACCATATAGTGGCTGAATGACATAGCGTAGAGCTGTTGGCAGCATGAGGAGACCATATAGTGGTTGAATGACACAGCATGCATCTGTTGGCAGCATGAGGAGACCATATAGTGGCTGAATGACACGGCGCGGAGGTGTTGGCAGCATGAGGAGACCATATAGTGGCTTAATGACATAGCGTGGAGCTGTTGGCAGCATGAGGAGACCATATAGTGGCTGAATGACACAGCATGCATGTGTTGGCAGCATGAGGAGACCATATAGTGGCTGAATGACACAGTGCGGAGGTGTTGGCAGCATGAGGAGACCATATAGTGGCTGAATGACACAACTTGGATGAGGCTGAAGCATGAGGACACCATATAGTGGCTGAATGACACAGCGTGGAGGTGTTGGCAGCATGAGGAGTCAATATAGTGGCTGAATGACACAGCATGGAGGTGTTGGCCGCATGAGGAGACCATATAGTGGCTGAATGACACAGCGTGGAGGTGTTGGCAGTATGAGGAGACCATATAGTGGCTGAATGATACAGCTTGGATGAGGCTGACCCATGAGGGCACCATATAGTGGCTGAATGACACAGCGTGGAGGTCTTGGCAGCATGAGGAGACCATATAGTGGCTGAATGACACAGCATGGATGAGGCTGAAGCATGAGGACACCATATAGTGGCTGAATGACACAGCATGGAGGTGTTGGCAGCATGAAGAGACCATATAGTGGCTGAATGACACAGCGTTGAGGTGTTGGCAGCATGAGGAGACCATATAGTGGCTGAATGACACAACTTTGGTGAGGCTAAAGCATGAGAACACCATATAGTGGCTGAATGACAGCTTGGATGAAGCTGAAGCATGAGAACACCATATAGTGGCTGAATGAAACAGCATGCATGTGTTGGCAGCATGAGGAGACCATATAGTGACTGAATGACACAGCTTGGATGAGGCTGAAGCATGAGGAGACCATATAGTGGCTGAATGACATAGCGTAGAGCTGTTGGCAGCATGAGGAGACCATATAGTGGCTGAATGACACAGCATGCATCTGTTGGCAGCATGAGGAGACCATATAGTGGCTGAATGACACGGCGCGGAGGTGTTGGCAGCATGCGGAGACCATATAGTGGCTGAATGACATAGCGTGGAGCTGTTGGCAGCATGAGGAGACCATATAGTGGCTGAATGACACAGCATTCATGTGTTGGCAGCATGAGGAGACCATATAGTGGCTGAATGACACAGCGCGGAGGTGTTGGCAGCATGAGGAGACCATATAGTGGCTGAATGACACAACTTGGATGAGGCTGAAGCATGAGGACACCATATAGTGGCTGAATGACACAGCGTGGAGGTGTTGGCAGCATGAGGAGTCAATATAGTGGCTGAATGACACAGCATGGAGGTGTTGGCCGCATGAGGAGACCATATAGTGGCTGAATGACACAGCGTGGAGGTGTTGGCAGTATGAGGAGACCATATAGTGGCTGAATGACACAGCTTGGATGAGGCTGACCCATGAGGGCACCATATAGTGGCTGAATGACACAGCGTGGAGGTCTTGGCAGCATGAGGAGACCATATAGTGGCTGAATGACACAGCTTGGATGAGGCTGAAGCATGAGGACACCATATAGTGGCTGAATGACACAGCATGGAGGCGTTGGCAGCATGAAGAGACCATATAGTGGCTGAATGACACAGCTTGGATGAGGCTGAAGCTTGCGAACACCATATAGTGGCTGAATGACACAGATTGGATGATGCTGAAGCATGAGAACACCATATAGTGGCTGAATGACACAGCATGCATGTGTTGGCAGCATGAGGAGACCATATAGTGGCTGAATGACACAGCTTGGATGAGGCTGAAGCATGAGGAGACCATATAGTGGCTGAATGACATAGCTTAGAGCTGTTGGCAGCATGAGGAGACCATATAGTGGCTGAATGACACAGCATGCATGTGTTGGCAGCATGAGGAGACCATATAGTGGCTGAATGACACAGCGCGGAGGTGTTGGCAGCATGAGGAGACCATATAGTGGCTGAATGACATAGCGTGGAGCTGTTGGCAGCATGAGGAGACCATATAGTGGCTGAATGACACAGCATGCATGTGTTGGCAGCATGAGGAGACCATATAGTGGCTGAATGACACAGCGCGGAGGTGTTGGCAGCATGAGGAGACCATATAGTGGCTGAATGACACAACTTGGATGAGGCTGAAGCATGAGGACACCATATAGTGGCTGAATGACACAGCGTGGAGGTGTTGGCAGCATGAGGAGTCAATATAGTGGCTGAATGACACAGCATGCATGTGTTGGCAGCATGAGGAGACCATATAGTGACTGAATGACACAGCTTGGATGAGGCTGAAGCATGAGGAGACCATATAGTGGCTGAATGACATAGCGTAGAGCTGTTGGCAGCATGAGGAGACCATATAGTGGCTGAATGACACAGCATGCATCTGTTGGCAGCATGAGGAGACCATATAGTGGCTGAATGACACGGCGTGGAGGTGTTGTCAGCATGAGGAGACCATATAGTGGCTGAATGACATAGCGTGGAGCTGTTGGCAGCATGAGGAGACCATATAGTGGCTGAATGACACAGCATGCATGTGTTGGCAGCATGAGGAGACCATATAGTGGCTGAATGACACAGCGCGGAGGTGTTGGCAGCATGAGGAGACCACATAGTGGCTGAATGACACAACTTGGATGAGGCTGAAGCATGAGTACACCATATAGTGGCTGAATGACACAGCGTGGAGGTGTTGGCAGCATGAGGAGTCAATATAGTGGCTGAATGACACAGCATGGAGGTGTTGGCCGCATGAGGAGACCATATAGTGGCTGAATGACACAGCGTGGAGGTGTTGGCAGTATGAGGAGACCATATAGTGGCTGAATGACACAGCTTGGATGAGGCTGACCCATGAGGGCACCATATAGTGGCTGAATGACAGCGTGGAGGTGTTGGCAGCATGAGGAGACCATATAGTGGCTGAATGACACAGCTTGGATGAGGCTGAAGCATGAGGACACCATATAGTGGCTGAATGACACAGCATGGAGGTGTTGGCAGCATGAAGAGACCATATAGTGGCTGAATGACACAGCGTGGAGGTGTTGGCAGCATGAGGAGACCATATAGTGGCTGAATGACACAGCTTGGATGAGGCTGAAGCTTGCGAACACCATATAGTGGCTGAATGACACAGATTGGATGATGCTGAAGCATGAGAACACCATATAGTGGCTGAATGACACAGCATGCATGTGTTGGCAGCATGAGGAGACCATATAGTGGCTGAATGACACAGCTTGGATGAGGCTGAAGCATGAGGAGACCATATAGTGGCTGAATGACATAGCTTAGAGCTGTTGGCAGCATGAGGAGACCAAATAGTGGCTGAATGACACAGCATGCATGTGTTGGCAGCATGAGGAGACCATATAGTGGCTGAATGACACAGCGCGGAGGTGTTGGCAGCATGAGGAGACCATATAGTGGCTGAATGACATAGCGTGGAGCTGTTGGCAGCATGAGGAGACCATATAGTGGCTGAATGACACAGCATGCATGTGTTAGCAGCATGAGGAGACCATATAGTGGCTGAATGACACAGCGCTGAGGTGTTGGGAGCATGAGGAGACCATATAGTGGCTGAATGACACAACTTGGATGAGGCTGAAGCATGAGGAAGCCATATAGTGGCTGAATGACACAGCGTGGAGGTGTTGGCACCATGAGGAGACCATATAGTGGCTGAATGACACAGCTTGGTTGAGGCTGAAGCATGAGAACACCATATAGTGGCTGAATGACACAGCGAGCAGGTGTTGGCAGCATGAGGAGACCATATAGTGGCTGAGTGACACAGCGTGGAGGTGTTGGCAGCATGAGGAGACCATATAGTGGCTGAATGACACAGCTTGGATGATACTGAAGCATGAGGACACCATATAGTGGCTGAAAGACACAGCTTGGATGAGGCTGAAGCATGAGGACACCGTGGCTGAATGTCACAGCGTGGAGGTGTTGGCAGCATGAGGAGACCATACAGTGGCTGAATGACACAGCGTGGAGATGTTGGCAGCATGAGGAGACCATATAGTGGCTGAATGACACAGCTTGAAGTTGTTGGCACCATGAGGAGACCATATAGTGGCTGAATGACACAGCTTAGATGAGGCTGAAGCATGAGAACACATATAGTGGCTGAATGACACAGCGTGGAGGTGTTGGCAGCATGAGAGACCATATAGTGGCTGAATGACACAGCGTGGAGGTGTTGGCAGCATGAGGAGACCATATAGTGGCTGAATGACACAGCTTGGATGAGTCTGAAGCATGAGGAGACCATATAGTGGCTGAATGACATAGCGTGGAGCTGTTGACAGCATGAGGAGACCATATAGTGGCTGAATGACACAACTTTGGTGAGGCTAAAGCATGAGAACACCATATAGTGGCTGAATGACAGCTTGGATGAAGCTGAAGCATGAGAACACCATATAGTGGCTGAATGACACAGCATGCATGTGTTGGCAGCATGAGGAGACCATATAGTGACTAAATGACACAGCTTGGATGAGGCTGAAGCATGAGGAGACCATATAGTGGCTGAATGACATAGCGTAGAGCTGTTGGCAGCATGAGGAGACCATATAGTGGTTGAATGACACAGCATGCATCTGTTGGCAGCATGAGGAGACCATATAGTGGCTGAATGACACGGCGCGGAGGTGTTGGCAGCATGAGGAGACCATATAGTGGCTTAATGACATAGCGTGGAGCTGTTGGCAGCATGAGGAGACCATATAGTGGCTGAATGACACAGCATGCATGTGTTGGCAGCATGAGGAGACCATATAGTGGCTGAATGACACAGTGCGGAGGTGTTGGCAGCATGAGGAGACCATATAGTGGCTGAATGACACAACTTGGATGAGGCTGAAGCATGAGGACACCATATAGTGGCTGAATGACACAGCGTGGAGGTGTTGGCAGCATGAGGAGTCAATATAGTGGCTGAATGACACAGCATGGAGGTGTTGGCCGCATGAGGAGACCATATAGTGGCTGAATGACACAGCGTGGAGGTGTTGGCAGTATGAGGAGACCATATAGTGGCTGAATGATACAGCTTGGATGAGGCTGACCCATGAGGGCACCATATAGTGGCTGAATGACACAGCGTGGAGGTCTTGGCAGCATGAGGAGACCATATAGTGGCTGAATGACACAGCATGGATGAGGCTGAAGCATGAGGACACCATATAGTGGCTGAATGACACAGCATGGAGGTGTTGGCAGCATGAAGAGACCATATAGTGGCTGAATGACACAGCGTTGAGGTGTTGGCAGCATGAGGAGACCATATAGTGGCTGAATGACACAACTTTGGTGAGGCTAAAGCATGAGAACACCATATAGTGGCTGAATGACAGCTTGGATGAAGCTGAAGCATGAGAACACCATATAGTGGCTGAATGAAACAGCATGCATGTGTTGGCAGCATGAGGAGACCATATAGTGACTGAATGACACAGCTTGGATGAGGCTGAAGCATGAGGAGACCATATAGTGGCTGAATGACATAGCGTAGAGCTGTTGGCAGCATGAGGAGACCATATAGTGGCTGAATGACACAGCATGCATCTGTTGGCAGCATGAGGAGACCATATAGTGGCTGAATGACACGGCGCGGAGGTGTTGGCAGCATGCGGAGACCATATAGTGGCTGAATGACATAGCGTGGAGCTGTTGGCAGCATGAGGAGACCATATAGTGGCTGAATGACACAGCATTCATGTGTTGGCAGCATGAGGAGACCATATAGTGGCTGAATGACACAGCGCGGAGGTGTTGGCAGCATGAGGAGACCATATAGTGGCTGAATGACACAACTTGGATGAGGCTGAAGCATGAGGACACCATATAGTGGCTGAATGACACAGCGTGGAGGTGTTGGCAGCATGAGGAGTCAATATAGTGGCTGAATGACACAGCATGGAGGTGTTGGCCGCATGAGGAGACCATATAGTGGCTGAATGACACAGCGTGGAGGTGTTGGCAGTATGAGGAGACCATATAGTGGCTGAATGACACAGCTTGGATGAGGCTGACCCATGAGGGCACCATATAGTGGCTGAATGACACAGCGTGGAGGTCTTGGCAGCATGAGGAGACCATATAGTGGCTGAATGACACAGCTTGGATGAGGCTGAAGCATGAGGACACCATATAGTGGCTGAATGACACAGCATGGAGGCGTTGGCAGCATGAAGAGACCATATAGTGGCTGAATGACACAGCTTGGATGAGGCTGAAGCTTGCGAACACCATATAGTGGCTGAATGACACAGATTGGATGATGCTGAAGCATGAGAACACCATATAGTGGCTGAATGACACAGCATGCATGTGTTGGCAGCATGAGGAGACCATATAGTGGCTGAATGACACAGCTTGGATGAGGCTGAAGCATGAGGAGACCATATAGTGGCTGAATGACATAGCTTAGAGCTGTTGGCAGCATGAGGAGACCATATAGTGGCTGAATGACACAGCATGCATGTGTTGGCAGCATGAGGAGACCATATAGTGGCTGAATGACACAGCGCGGAGGTGTTGGCAGCATGAGGAGACCATATAGTGGCTGAATGACATAGCGTGGAGCTGTTGGCAGCATGAGGAGACCATATAGTGGCTGAATGACACAGCATGCATGTGTTGGCAGCATGAGGAGACCATATAGTGGCTGAATGACACAGCGCGGAGGTGTTGGCAGCATGAGGAGACCATATAGTGGCTGAATGACACAACTTGGATGAGGCTGAAGCATGAGGACACCATATAGTGGCTGAATGACACAGCGTGGAGGTGTTGGCAGCATGAGGAGTCAATATAGTGGCTGAATGACACAGCATGCATGTGTTGGCAGCATGAGGAGACCATATAGTGACTGAATGACACAGCTTGGATGAGGCTGAAGCATGAGGAGACCATATAGTGGCTGAATGACATAGCGTAGAGCTGTTGGCAGCATGAGGAGACCATATAGTGGCTGAATGACACAGCATGCATCTGTTGGCAGCATGAGGAGACCATATAGTGGCTGAATGACACGGCGTGGAGGTGTTGTCAGCATGAGGAGACCATATAGTGGCTGAATGACATAGCGTGGAGCTGTTGGCAGCATGAGGAGACCATATAGTGGCTGAATGACACAGCATGCATGTGTTGGCAGCATGAGGAGACCATATAGTGGCTGAATGACACAGCGCGGAGGTGTTGGCAGCATGAGGAGACCACATAGTGGCTGAATGACACAACTTGGATGAGGCTGAAGCATGAGTACACCATATAGTGGCTGAATGACACAGCGTGGAGGTGTTGGCAGCATGAGGAGTCAATATAGTGGCTGAATGACACAGCATGGAGGTGTTGGCCGCATGAGGAGACCATATAGTGGCTGAATGACACAGCGTGGAGGTGTTGGCAGTATGAGGAGACCATATAGTGGCTGAATGACACAGCTTGGATGAGGCTGACCCATGAGGGCACCATATAGTGGCTGAATGACAGCGTGGAGGTGTTGGCAGCATGAGGAGACCATATAGTGGCTGAATGACACAGCTTGGATGAGGCTGAAGCATGAGGACACCATATAGTGGCTGAATGACACAGCATGGAGGTGTTGGCAGCATGAAGAGACCATATAGTGGCTGAATGACACAGCGTGGAGGTGTTGGCAGCATGAGGAGACCATATAGTGGCTGAATGACACAGCTTGGATGAGGCTGAAGCTTGCGAACACCATATAGTGGCTGAATGACACAGATTGGATGATGCTGAAGCATGAGAACACCATATAGTGGCTGAATGACACAGCATGCATGTGTTGGCAGCATGAGGAGACCATATAGTGGCTGAATGACACAGCTTGGATGAGGCTGAAGCATGAGGAGACCATATAGTGGCTGAATGACATAGCTTAGAGCTGTTGGCAGCATGAGGAGACCAAATAGTGGCTGAATGACACAGCATGCATGTGTTGGCAGCATGAGGAGACCATATAGTGGCTGAATGACACAGCGCGGAGGTGTTGGCAGCATGAGGAGACCATATAGTGGCTGAATGACATAGCGTGGAGCTGTTGGCAGCATGAGGAGACCATATAGTGGCTGAATGACACAGCATGCATGTGTTAGCAGCATGAGGAGACCATATAGTGGCTGAATGACACAGCGCTGAGGTGTTGGGAGCATGAGGAGACCATATAGTGGCTGAATGACACAACTTGGATGAGGCTGAAGCATGAGGAAGCCATATAGTGGCTGAATGACACAGCGTGGAGGTGTTGGCAGCATGAGGAGTCAATATAGTGGCTGAATGACACAGCATGCATGTGTTGGCAGCATGAGGAGACCATATAGTGACTGAATGACACAGCTTGGATGAGGCTGAAGCATGAGGAGACCATATAGTGGCTGAATGACATAGCGTAGAGCTGTTGGCAGCATGAGGAGACCATATAGTGGCTGAATGACACAGCATGCATCTGTTGGCAGCATGAGGAGACCATAAAGTGGCTGAATGACACGGCGCGGAGGTGTTGGCAGCATGAGGAGACCATATAGTGGCTGAATGACATAGCGTGGAGCTGTTGGCAGCATGAGGAGACCATATAGTGGCTGAATGACACAGCGAGGAGGTGTTGGCAGCATGAGGAGACCATATAGTGGCTGAATGACACAACTTGGATGAGGCTGAAGCATGAGGACACCATATAGTGGCTGAATGACACAGCGTGGAGGTGTTGGCAGCATGAGGAGTCAATATAGTGGCTGAATGACACAGCATGGAGGTGTTGGCCGCATGAGGAGACCATATAGTGGCTGAATGACACAGCGTGGAGGTGTTGGCAGTATGAGGAGACCATATAGTGGCTGAATGACACAGCTTGGATTAGGCTGACCCATGAGGGCACCATATAGTGGCTGAATGACACAGCGTGGAGGTCTTGGCAGCATGAGGAGACCATATCGTGGCTGAATGACACAGCTTGGATGAGGCTGAAGCATGAGGACACCATATAGTGGCTGAATGACACAGCATGGAGGTGTTGGCAGCATGAAGAGACCATATAGTGGCTGAATGACACAGCGTGGAGGTGTTGGCAGCATGAGGAGACCATATAGTGGCTGAATGACACAGCTTGGATGAGGCTGAAGCTTGCGAACACCATATAGTGGCTGAATGACACAGATTGGATGATGCTGAAGCATGAGAACACCATATAGTGGCTGAATGACACAGCATGCATGTGTTGGCAGCATGAGGAGACCATATAGTGGCTGAATGACACAGCTTGGATGAGGCTGAAGCATGAGGAGACCATATAGTGGCTGAATGACATAGCTTAGAGCTGTTGGCAGCATGAGGAGACCATATAGTGGCTGAATGACACAGCATGCATGTGTTGGCAGCATGAGGAGACAATATAGTGGCTGAATGACACAGCGCGGAGGTGTTGGCAGCATGAGGAGACCATAAAGTGGCTGAATGACAGAGCATAGAGGTGTTGGCAGCATGAGGAGACCATATAGTGGCTTAATGACACAGCGTGGAGGTGTTGTCAGCATGAGGAGACCATATAGTGGCTGAATGACACAGCTTGGAGGTGTTGGCACCATGAGGAGACCATATAGTGGCTGAATGACACAGCTTGGTTGAGGCTGAAGCATGAGAACACCATATAGTGGCTGAATGACACAGCGAGCAGGTGTTGGCAGCATGAGGAGACCATATAGTGGCTGAGTGACACAGCGTGGAGGTGTTGGCAGCATGAGGAGACCATATAGTGGCTGAATGACACAGCTTGGATGATACTGAAGCATGAGGACACCATATAGTGGCTGAAAGACACAGCTTGGATGAGGCTGAAGCATGAGGACACCGTGGCTGAATGTCACAGCGTGGAGGTGTTGGCAGCATGAGGAGACCATACAGTGGCTGAATGACACAGCGTGGAGATGTTGGCAGCATGAGGAGACCATATAGTGGCTGAATGACACAGCTTGAAGTTGTTGGCACCATGAGGAGACCATATAGTGGCTGAATGACACAGCTTAGATGAGGCTGAAGCATGAGAACACATATAGTGGCTGAATGACACAGCGTGGAGGTGTTGGCAGCATGAGAGACCATATAGTGGCTGAATGACACAGCGTGGAGGTGTTGGCAGCATGAGGAGACCATATAGTGGCTGAATGACACAGCTTGGATGAGGCTGAAGCATGAGGAGACCATATAGTGGCTGAATGACATAGCGTGGAGCTGTTGACAGCATGAGGAGACCATATAGTGGCTGAATGACACAACTTTGGTGAGGCTAAAGCATGAGAACACCATATAGTGGCTGAATGACAGCTTGGATGAAGCTGAAGCATGAGAACACCATATAGTGGCTGAATGACACAGCATGCATGTGTTGGCAGCATGAGGAGACCATATAGTGACTAAATGACACAGCTTGGATGAGGCTGAAGCATGAGGAGACCATATAGTGGCTGAATGACATAGCGTAGAGCTGTTGGCAGCATGAGGAGACCATATAGTGGTTGAATGACACAGCATGCATCTGTTGGCAGCATGAGGAGACCATATAGTGGCTGAATGACACGGCGCGGAGGTGTTGGCAGCATGAGGAGACCATATAGTGGCTGAATGACATAGCGTGGAGCTGTTGGCAGCATGAGGAGACCATATAGTGGCTGAATGACACAGCATGCATGTGTTGGCAGCATGAGGAGACCATATAGTGGCTGAATGACACAGTGCGGAGGTGTTGGCAGCATGAGGAGACCATATAGTGGCTGAATGACACAACTTGGATGAGGCTGAAGCATGAGGACACCATATAGTGGCTGAATGACACAGCGTGGAGGTGTTGGCAGCATGAGGAGTCAATATAGTGGCTGAATGACACAGCATGGAGGTGTTGGCCGCATGAGGAGACCATATAGTGGCTGAATGACACAGCGTGGAGGTGTTGGCAGTATGAGGAGACCATATAGTGGCTGAATGATACAGCTTGGATGAGGCTGACCCATGAGGGCACCATATAGTGGCTGAATGACACAGCGTGGAGGTCTTGGCAGCATGAGGAGACCATATAGTGGCTGAATGACACAGCATGGATGAGGCTGAAGCATGAGGACACCATATAGTGGCTGAATGACACAGCATGGAGGTGTTGGCAGCATGAAGAGACCATATAGTGGCTGAATGACACAGCGTTGAGGTGTTGGCAGCATGAGGAGACCATATAGTGGCTGAATGACACAACTTTGGTGAGGCTAAAGCATGAGAACACCATATAGTGGCTGAATGACAGCTTGGATGAAGCTGAAGCATGAGAACACCATATAGTGGCTGAATGAAACAGCATGCATGTGTTGGCAGCATGAGGAGACCATATAGTGACTGAATGACACAGCTTGGATGAGGCTGAAGCATGAGGAGACCATATAGTGGCTGAATGACATAGCGTAGAGCTGTTGGCAGCATGAGGAGACCATATAGTGGCTGAATGACACAGCATGCATCTGTTGGCAGCATGAGGAGACCATATAGTGGCTGAATGACACGGCGCGGAGGTGTTGGCAGCATGCGGAGACCATATAGTGGCTGAATGACATAGCGTGGAGCTGTTGGCAGCATGAGGAGACCATATAGTGGCTGAATGACACAGCATTCATGTGTTGGCAGCATGAGGAGACCATATAGTGGCTGAATGACACAGCGCGGAGGTGTTGGCAGCATGAGGAGACCATATAGTGGCTGAATTACACAACTTGGATGAGGCTGAAGCATGAGGACACCATATAGTGGCTGAATGACACAGCGTGGAGGTGTTGGCAGCATGAGGAGTCAATATAGTGGCTGAATGACACAGCATGGAGGTGTTGGCCGCATGAGGAGACCATATAGTGGCTGAATGACACAGCGTGGAGGTGTTGGCAGTATGAGGAGACCATATAGTGGCTGAATGACACAGCTTGGATGAGGCTGACCCATGAGGGCACCATATAGTGGCTGAATGACACAGCGTGGAGGTCTTGGCAGCATGAGGAGACCATATAGTGGCTGAATGACACAGCTTGGATGAGGCTGAAGCATGAGGACACCATATAGTGGCTGAATGACACAGCATGGAGGCGTTGGCAGCATGAAGAGACCATATAGTGGCTGAATGACACAGCTTGGATGAGGCTGAAGCTTGCGAACACCATATAGTGGCTGAATGACACAGATTGGATGATGCTGAAGCATGAGAACACCATATAGTGGCTGAATGACACAGCATGCATGTGTTGGCAGCATGAGGAGACCATATAGTGGCTGAATGACACAGCTTGGATGAGGCTGAAGCATGAGGAGACCATATAGTGGCTGAATGACATAGCTTAGAGCTGTTGGCAGCATGAGGAGACCATATAGTGGCTGAATGACACAGCATGCATGTGTTGGCAGCATGAGGAGACCATATAGTGGCTGAATGACACAGCGCGGAGGTGTTGGCAGCATGAGGAGACCATATAGTGGCTGAATGACATAGCGTGGAGCTGTTGGCAGCATGAGGAGACCATATAGTGGCTGAATGACACAGCATGCATGTGTTGGCAGCATGAGGAGACCATATAGTGGCTGAATGACACAGCGCGGAGGTGTTGGCAGCATGAGGAGACCATATAGTGGCTGAATGACACAACTTGGATGAGGCTGAAGCATGAGGACACCATATAGTGGCTGAATGACACAGCGTGGAGGTGTTGGCAGCATGAGGAGTCAATATAGTGGCTGAATGACACAGCATGCATGTGTTGGCAGCATGAGGAGACCATATAGTGACTGAATGACACAGTTTGGATGAGGCTGAAGCATGAGGAGACCATATAGTGGCTGAATGACATAGCGTAGAGCTGTTGGCAGCATGAGGAGACCATATAGTGGCTGAATGACACAGCATGCATCTGTTGGCAGCATGAGGAGACCATATAGTGGCTGAATGACACGGCGTGGAGGTGTTGTCAGCATGAGGAGACCATATAGTGGCTGAATGACATAGCGTGGAGCTGTTGGCAGCATGAGGAGACCATATAGTGGCTGAATGACACAGCATGCATGTGTTGGCAGCATGAGGAGACCATATAGTGGCTGAATGACACAGCGCGGAGGTGTTGGCAGCATGAGGAGACCACATAGTGGCTGAATGACACAACTTGGATGAGGCTGAAGCATGAGTACACCATATAGTGGCTGAATGACACAGCGTGGAGGTGTTGGCAGCATGAGGAGTCAATATAGTGGCTGAATGACACAGCATGGAGGTGTTGGCCGCATGAGGAGACCATATAGTGGCTGAATGACACAGCGTGGAGGTGTTGGCAGTATGAGGAGACCATATAGTGGCTGAATGACACAGCTTGGATGAGGCTGACCCATGAGGGCACCATATAGTGGCTGAATGACACAGCGTGGAGGTCTTGGCAGCATGAGGAGACCATATAGTGGCTGAATGACACAGCTTGGATGAGGCTAAAGCATGAGGACACCATATAGTGGCTGAATGACACAGCATGGAGGTGTTGGCAGCATGAAGAGACCATATAGTGGCTGAATGACACAGCGTGGAGGTGTTGGCAGCATGAGGAGACCATATAGTGGCTGAATGACACGGCGCGGAGGTGTTGGCAGCATGAGGAGACCATATAGTGGCTGAATGACACAGCTTGGATGAGGCTGAAGCATGAGGAGACCATATAGTGGCTGAATGACATAGCGTAGAGCTGTTGGCAGCATGAGGAGACCATATAGTGGCTGAATGACACAGCATGCATCTGTTGGCAGCATGAGGAGACCATATAGTGGCTGAATGACACGGCGCGGAGGTGTTGGCAGCATGAGGAGACCATATAGTGGCTGAATGACATAGCGTGGAGCTGTTGGCAGCATGAGGAGACCATATAGTGGCTGAATGACACAGCATGCATGTGTTGGCAGCATGAGGAGACCATATAGTGGCTGAATGACACAGCGCGGAGGTGTTGGCAGCATGAGGAGACCATATAGTGGCTGAATGACACAACTTGGATGAGGCTGAAGCATGAGGACACCATATAGTGGCTGAATGACACAGCGTGGAGGTGTTGGCAGCATGAGGAGTCAATATAGTGGCTGAATGACACAGCATGGAGGTGTTGGCCGCATGAGGAGACCATATAGTGGCTGAATGACACAGCGTGGAGGTGTTGGCAGTATGAGGAGACCATATAGTGGCTGAATGACACAGCTTGGATGAGGCTGACCCATGAGGGCACCATATAGTGGCTGAATGACACAGCGTGGAGGTCTTGGCAGCATGAGGAGACCATATAGTGGCTGAATGACACAGCTTGGATGAGGCTGAAGCATGAGGACACCATATAGTGGCTTAATGACATCATGGAGGCGTTGGCAGCATGAAGAGACCATATAGTGGCTGAATGACACAGCTTGGATGAGGCTGAAGCTTGCGAACACCATATAGTGGCTGAATGACACAGATTGGATGATGCTGAAGCATGAGAACACCATATAGTGGCTGAATGACACAGCATGCATGTGTTGGCAGCATGAGGAGACCATATAGTGGCTGAATGACACAGCTTGGATGAGGCTGAAGCATGAGGAGACCATATAGTGGCTGAATGACATAGCTTAGAGCTGTTGGCAGCATGAGGAGACCATATAGTGGCTGAATGACACAGCATGCATGTGTTGGCAGCATGAGGAGACCATATAGTGGCTGAATGACACAGCGCGGAGGTGTTGGCAGCATGAGGAGACCATATAGTGGCTGAATGACATAGCGTGGAGCTGTTGGCAGCATGAGGAGACCATATAGTGGCTGAATGACACAGCATGCATGTGTTGGCAGCATGAGGAGACCATATAGTGGCTGAATGACACAGCGCGGAGGTGTTGGCAGCATGAGGAGACCATATAGTGGCTGAATGACACAACTTGGATGAGGCTGAAGCATGAGGACACCATATAGTGGCTGAATGACACAGCGTGGAGGTGTTGGCAGCATGAGGAGTCAATATAGTGGCTGAATGACACAGCATGCATGTGTTGGCAGCATGAGGAGACCATATAGTGACTGAATGACACAGCTTGGATGAGGCTGAAGCATGAGGAGACCATATAGTGGCTGAATGACATAGCGTAGAGCTGTTGGCAGCATGAGGAGACCATATAGTGGCTGAATGACACAGCATGCATCTGTTGGCAGCATGAGGAGACCATATAGTGGCTGAATGACACGGCGTGGAGGTGTTGTCAGCATGAGGAGACCATATAGTGGCTGAATGACATAGCGTGGAGCTGTTGGCAGCATGAGGAGACCATATAGTGGCTGAATGACACAGCATGCATGTGTTGGCAGCATGAGGAGACCATATAGTGGCTGAATGACACAGCGCGGAGGTGTTGGCAGCATGAGGAGACCACATAGTGGCTGAATGACACAACTTGGATGAGGCTGAAGCATGAGTACACCATATAGTGGCTGAATGACACAGCGTGGAGGTGTTGGCAGCATGAGGAGTCAATATAGTGGCTGAATGACACAGCATGGAGGTGTTGGCCGCATGAGGAGACCATATAGTGGCTGAATGACACAGCGTGGAGGTGTTGGCAGTATGAGGAGACCATATAGTGGCTGAATGACACAGCTTGGATGAGGCTGACCCATGAGGGCACCATATAGTGGCTGAATGACACAGCGTGGAGGTGTTGGCAGCATGAGGAGACCATATAGTGGCTGAATGACACAGCTTGGATGAGGCTGAAGCATGAGGACACCATATAGTGGCTGAATGACACAGCATGGAGGTGTTGGCAGCATGAAGAGACCATATAGTGGCTGAATGACACAGCGTGGAGGTGTTGGCAGCATGAGGAGACCATATAGTGGCTGAATGACACAGCTTGGATGAGGCTGAAGCTTGCGAACACCATATAGTGGCTGAATGACACAGATTGGATGATGCTGAAGCATGAGAACACCATATAGTGGCTGAATGACACAGCATGCATGTGTTGGCAGCATGAGGAGACCATATAGTGGCTGAATGACACAGCTTGGATGAGGCTGAAGCATGAGGAGACCATATAGTGGCTGAATGACATAGCTTAGAGCTGTTGGCAGCATGAGGAGACCAAATAGTGGCTGAATGACACAGCATGCATGTGTTGGCAGCATGAGGAGACCATATAGTGGCTGAATGACACAGCGCGGAGGTGTTGGCAGCATGAGGAGACCATATAGTGGCTGAATGACATAGCGTGGAGCTGTTGGCAGCATGAGGAGACCATATAGTGGCTGAATGACACAGCATGCATGTGTTAGCAGCATGAGGAGACCATATAGTGGCTGAATGACACAGCGCTGAGGTGTTGGGAGCATGAGGAGACCATATAGTGGCTGAATGACACAACTTGGATGAGGCTGAAGCATGAGGAAGCCATATAGTGGCTGAATGACACAGCGTGGAGGTGTTGGCAGCATGAGGAGTCAATATAGTGGCTGAATGACACAGCATGCATGTGTTGGCAGCATGAGGAGACCATATAGTGACTGAATGACACAGCTTGGATGAGGCTGAAGCATGAGGAGACCATATAGTGGCTGAATGACATAGCGTAGAGCTGTTGGCAGCATGAGGAGACCATATAGTGGCTGAATGACACAGCATGCATCTGTTGGCAGCATGAGGAGACCATAAAGTGGCTGAATGACACGGCGCGGAGGTGTTGGCAGCATGAGGAGACCATATAGTGGCTGAATGACATAGCGTGGAGCTGTTGGCAGCATGAGGAGACCATATAGTGGCTGAATGACACAGCGAGGAGGTGTTGGCAGCATGAGGAGACCATATAGTGGCTGAATGACACAACTTGGATGAGGCTGAAGCATGAGGACACCATATAGTGGCTGAATGACACAGCGTGGAGGTGTTGGCAGCATGAGGAGTCAATATAGTGGCTGAATGACACAGCATGGAGGTGTTGGCCGCATGAGGAGACCATATAGTGGCTGAATGACACAGCGTGGAGGTGTTGGCAGTATGAGGAGACCATATAGTGGCTGAATGACACAGCTTGGATTAGGCTGACCCATGAGGGCACCATATAGTGGCTGAATGACACAGCGTGGAGGTCTTGGCAGCATGAGGAGACCATATCGTGGCTGAATGACACAGCTTGGATGAGGCTGAAGCATGAGGACACCATATAGTGGCTGAATGACACAGCATGGAGGTGTTGGCAGCATGAAGAGACCATATAGTGGCTGAATGACACAGCGTGGAGGTGTTGGCAGCATGAGGAGACCATATAGTGGCTGAATGACACAGCTTGGATGAGGCTGAAGCTTGCGAACACCATATAGTGGCTGAATGACACAGATTGGATGATGCTGAAGCATGAGAACACCATATAGTGGCTGAATGACACAGCATGCATGTGTTGGCAGCATGAGGAGACCATATAGTGGCTGAATGACACAGCTTGGATGAGGCTGAAGCATGAGGAGACCATATAGTGGCTGAATGACATAGCTTAGAGCTGTTGGCAGCATGAGGAGACCATATAGTGGCTGAATGACACAGCATGCATGTGTTGGCAGCATGAGGAGACAATATAGTGGCTGAATGACACAGCGCGGAGGTGTTGGCAGCATGAGGAGACCATAAAGTGGCTGAATGACAGAGCATAGAGGTGTTGGCAGCATGAGGAGACCATATAGTGGCTGAATGACACAGCTTGGTTGAGGCTGAAGCATGAGAACACCATATAGTGGCTGAATGACACAGCGAGCAGGTGTTGGCAGCATGAGGAGACCATATAGTGGCTGAGTGACACAGCGTGGAGGTGTTGGCAGCATGAGGAGACCATATAGTGGCTGAATGACACAGCTTGGTTGAGGCTGAAGCATGAGAACACCATATAGTGGCTGAATGACACAGCGAGCAGGTGTTGGCAGCATGAGGAGACCATATAGTGGCTGAGTGACACAGCGTGGAGGTGTTGGCAGCATGAGGAGACCATATAGTGGCTGAATGACACAGCTTGGATGATACTGAAGCATGAGGACACCATATAGTGGCTGAAAGACACAGCTTGGATGAGGCTGAAGCATGAGGACACCGTGGCTGAATGTCACAGCGTGGAGGTGTTGGCAGCATGAGGAGACCATACAGTGGCTGAATGACACAGCGTGGAGATGTTGGCAGCATGAGGAGACCATATAGTGGCTGAATGACACAGCTTGAAGTTGTTGGCACCATGAGGAGACCATATAGTGGCTGAATGACACAGCTTAGATGAGGCTGAAGCATGAGAACACATATAGTGGCTGAATGACACAGCGTGGAGGTGTTGGCAGCATGAGAGACCATATAGTGGCTGAATGACACAGCGTGGAGGTGTTGGCAGCATGAGGAGACCATATAGTGGCTGAATGACACAGCTTGGATGAGGCTGAAGCATGAGGAGACCATATAGTGGCTGAATGACATAGCGTGGAGCTGTTGACAGCATGAGGAGACCATATAGTGGCTGAATGACACAACTTTGGTGAGGCTAAAGCATGAGAACACCATATAGTGGCTGAATGACAGCTTGGATGAAGCTGAAGCATGAGAACACCATATAGTGGCTGAATGACACAGCATGCATGTGTTGGCAGCATGAGGAGACCATATAGTGACTAAATGACACAGCTTGGATGAGGCTGAAGCATGAGGAGACCATATAGTGGCTGAATGACATAGCGTAGAGCTGTTGGCAGCATGAGGAGACCATATAGTGGTTGAATGACACAGCATGCATCTGTTGGCAGCATGAGGAGACCATATAGTGGCTGAATGACACGGCGCGGAGGTGTTGGCAGCATGAGGAGACCATATAGTGGCTGAATGACATAGCGTGGAGCTGTTGGCAGCATGAGGAGACCATATAGTGGCTGAATGACACAGCATGCATGTGTTGGCAGCATGAGGAGACCATATAGTGGCTGAATGACACAGTGCGGAGGTGTTGGCAGCATGAGGAGACCATATAGTGGCTGAATGACACAACTTGGATGAGGCTGAAGCATGAGGACACCATATAGTGGCTGAATGACACAGCGTGGAGGTGTTGGCAGCATGAGGAGTCAATATAGTGGCTGAATGACACAGCATGGAGGTGTTGGCCGCATGAGGAGACCATATAGTGGCTGAATGACACAGCGTGGAGGTGTTGGCAGTATGAGGAGACCATATAGTGGCTGAATGATACAGCTTGGATGAGGCTGACCCATGAGGGCACCATATAGTGGCTGAATGACACAGCGTGGAGGTCTTGGCAGCATGAGGAGACCATATAGTGGCTGAATGACACAGCATGGATGAGGCTGAAGCATGAGGACACCATATAGTGGCTGAATGACACAGCATGGAGGTGTTGGCAGCATGAAGAGACCATATAGTGGCTGAATGACACAGCGTTGAGGTGTTGGCAGCATGAGGAGACCATATAGTGGCTGAATGACACAACTTTGGTGAGGCTAAAGCATGAGAACACCATATAGTGGCTGAATGACAGCTTGGATGAAGCTGAAGCATGAGAACACCATATAGTGGCTGAATGAAACAGCATGCATGTGTTGGCAGCATGAGGAGACCATATAGTGACTGAATGACACAGCTTGGATGAGGCTGAAGCATGAGGAGACCATATAGTGGCTGAATGACATAGCGTAGAGCTGTTGGCAGCATGAGGAGACCATATAGTGGCTGAATGACACAGCATGCATCTGTTGGCAGCATGAGGAGACCATATAGTGGCTGAATGACACGGCGCGGAGGTGTTGGCAGCATGCGGAGACCATATAGTGGCTGAATGACATAGCGTGGAGCTGTTGGCAGCATGAGGAGACCATATAGTGGCTGAATGACACAGCATTCATGTGTTGGCAGCATGAGGAGACCATATAGTGGCTGAATGACACAGCGCGGAGGTGTTGGCAGCATGAGGAGACCATATAGTGGCTGAATGACACAACTTGGATGAGGCTGAAGCATGAGGACACCATATAGTGGCTGAATGACACAGCGTGGAGGTGTTGGCAGCATGAGGAGTCAATATAGTGGCTGAATGACACAGCATGGAGGTGTTGGCCGCATGAGGAGACCATATAGTGGCTGAATGACACAGCGTGGAGGTGTTGGCAGTATGAGGAGACCATATAGTGGCTGAATGACACAGCTTGGATGAGGCTGACCCATGAGGGCACCATATAGTGGCTGAATGACACAGCGTGGAGGTCTTGGCAGCATGAGGAGACCATATAGTGGCTGAATGACACAGCTTGGATGAGGCTGAAGCATGAGGACACCATATAGTGGCTGAATGACACAGCATGGAGGCGTTGGCAGCATGAAGAGACCATATAGTGGCTGAATGACACAGCTTGGATGAGGCTGAAGCTTGCGAACACCATATAGTGGCTGAATGACACAGATTGGATGATGCTGAAGCATGAGAACACCATATAGTGGCTGAATGACACAGCATGCATGTGTTGGCAGCATGAGGAGACCATATAGTGGCTGAATGACACAGCTTGGATGAGGCTGAAGCATGAGGAGACCATATAGTGGCTGAATGACATAGCTTAGAGCTGTTGGCAGCATGAGGAGACCATATAGTGGCTGAATGACACAGCATGCATGTGTTGGCAGCATGAGGAGACCATATAGTGGCTGAATGACACAGCGCGGAGGTGTTGGCAGCATGAGGAGACCATATAGTGGCTGAATGACATAGCGTGGAGCTGTTGGCAGCATGAGGAGACCATATAGTGGCTGAATGACACAGCATGCATGTGTTGGCAGCATGAGGAGACCATATAGTGGCTGAATGACACAGCGCGGAGGTGTTGGCAGCATGAGGAGACCATATAGTGGCTGAATGACACAACTTGGATGAGGCTGAAGCATGAGGACACCATATAGTGGCTGAATGACACAGCGTGGAGGTGTTGGCAGCATGAGGAGTCAATATAGTGGCTGAATGACACAGCATGCATGTGTTGGCAGCATGAGGAGACCATATAGTGACTGAATGACACAGCTTGGATGAGGCTGAAGCATGAGGAGACCATATAGTGGCTGAATGACATAGCGTAGAGCTGTTGGCAGCATGAGGAGACCATATAGTGGCTGAATGACACAGCATGCATCTGTTGGCAGCATGAGGAGACCATATAGTGGCTGAATGACACGGCGTGGAGGTGTTGTCAGCATGAGGAGACCATATAGTGGCTGAATGACATAGCGTGGAGCTGTTGGCAGCATGAGGAGACCATATAGTGGCTGAATGACACAGCATGCATGTGTTGGCAGCATGAGGAGACCATATAGTGGCTGAATGACACAGCGCGGAGGTGTTGGCAGCATGAGGAGACCACATAGTGGCTGAATGACACAACTTGGATGAGGCTGAAGCATGAGTACACCATATAGTGGCTGAATGACACAGCGTGGAGGTGTTGGCAGCATGAGGAGTCAATATAGTGGCTGAATGACACAGCATGGAGGTGTTGGCCGCATGAGGAGACCATATAGTGGCTGAATGACACAGCGTGGAGGTGTTGGCAGTATGAGGAGACCATATAGTGGCTGAATGACACAGCTTGGATGAGGCTGACCCATGAGGGCACCATATAGTGGCTGAATGACACAGCGTGGAGGTCTTGGCAGCATGAGGAGACCATATAGTGGCTGAATGACACAGCTTGGATGAGGCTAAAGCATGAGGACACCATATAGTGGCTGAATGACACAGCATGGAGGTGTTGGCAGCATGAAGAGACCATATAGTGGCTGAATGACACAGCGTGGAGGTGTTGGCAGCATGAGGAGACCATATAGTGGCTGAATGACACGGCGCGGAGGTGTTGGCAGCATGAGGAGACCATATAGTGGCTGAATGACACAGCTTGGATGAGGCTGAAGCATGAGGAGACCATATAGTGGCTGAATGACATAGCGTAGAGCTGTTGGCAGCATGAGGAGACCATATAGTGGCTGAATGACACAGCATGCATCTGTTGGCAGCATGAGGAGACCATATAGTGGCTGAATGACACGGCGCGGAGGTGTTGGCAGCATGAGGAGACCATATAGTGGCTGAATGACATAGCGTGGAGCTGTTGGCAGCATGAGGAGACCATATAGTGGCTGAATGACACAGCATGCATGTGTTGGCAGCATGAGGAGACCATATAGTGGCTGAATGACACAGCGCGGAGGTGTTGGCAGCATGAGGAGACCATATAGTGGCTGAATGACACAACTTGGATGAGGCTGAAGCATGAGGACACCATATAGTGGCTGAATGACACAGCGTGGAGGTGTTGGCAGCATGAGGAGTCAATATAGTGGCTGAATGACACAGCATGGAGGTGTTGGCCGCATGAGGAGACCATATAGTGGCTGAATGACACAGCGTGGAGGTGTTGGCAGTATGAGGAGACCATATAGTGGCTGAATGACACAGCTTGGATGAGGCTGACCCATGAGGGCACCATATAGTGGCTGAATGACACAGCGTGGAGGTCTTGGCAGCATGAGGAGACCATATAGTGGCTGAATGACACAGCTTGGATGAGGCTGAAGCATGAGGACACCATATAGTGGCTGAATGACACAGCATGGAGGTGTTGGCAGCATGAAGAGACCATATAGTGGCTGAATGACACAGCTTGGATGAGGCTGAAGCTTGCGAACACCATATAGTGGCTGAATGACACAGATTGGATGATGCTGAAGCATGAGAACACCATATAGTGGCTGAATGACACAGCATGCATGTGTTGGCAGCATGAGGAGACCATATAGTGGCTGAATGACACAGCTTGGATGAGGCTGAAGCATGAGGAGACCATATAGTGGCTGAATGACATAGCTTAGAGCTGTTGGCAGCATGAGGAGACCATATAGTGGCTGAATGACACAGCATGCATGTGTTGGCAGCATGAGGAGACCATATAGTGGCTGAATGACACAGCGCGGAGGTGTTGGCAGCATGAGGAGACCATATAGTGGCTGAATGACACAGCGTGGAGCTGTTGGCAGCATGAAGAGACCATATAGTGGCTGAATGACACAGCATGCATGTGTTGGCAGCATGAGGAGACCATATAGTGGCTGAATGACACAGCGCGGAGGTGTTGGCAGCATGAGGAGACCATATAGTGGCTGAATGACACAACTTGGATGAGGCTGAAGCATGAGGACACCATATAGTGGCTGAATGACACAGCGTGGAGGTGTTGGCAGCATGAGGAGTCAATATAGTGGCTGAATGACACAGCATGCATGTGTTGGCAGCATGAGGAGACCATATAGTGACTGAATGACACAGCTTGGATGAGGCTGAAGCATGAGGAGACCATATAGTGGCTGAATGACATAGCGTAGAGCTGTTGGCAGCATGAGGAGACCATATAGTGGCTGAATGACACAGCATGCATCTGTTGGCAGCATGAGGAGACCATATAGTGGCTGAATGACACGGCGCGGAGTTGTTGGCAGCATGAGGAGACCATATAGTGGCTGAATGACATAGCGTGGAGCTGTTGGCAGCATGAGTAGACCATATAGTGGCTGAATGACACAGCATGCATGTGTTGGCAGCATGAGGAGACCATATAGTGGCTGAATGACACAGCGCGGAGGTGTTGGCAGCATGAGGAGACCATATAGTGGCTGAATGACACAACTTGGATGAGGCTGAAGCATGAGGACACCATATAGTGGCTGAATGACACAGCGTGGAGGTGTTGGCAGCATGAGGAGTCAATATAGTGGCTGAATGACACAGCATGGAGGTGTTGGCCGCATGAGGAGACCATATAGTGGCTGAATGACACAGCGTGGAGGTGTTGGCAGTATGAGGAGACCATATAGTGGCTGAATGACACAGCTTGGATGAGGCTGACCCATGAGGGCACCATATAGTGGCTGAATGACACAGCGTGGAGGTCTTGGCAGCATGAGGAGACCATATAGTGGCTGAATGACACAGCTTGGATGAGGCTGAAGCATGAGGACACCATATAGTGGCTGAATGACACAGCATGGAGGTGTTGGCAGCATGAAGAGACCATATAGTGGCTGAATGACACAGCGTGGAGGTGTTGGCAGCATGAGGAGACCATATAGTGGCTGAATGACACAGCTTGGATGAGGCTGAAGCTTGCGAACACCATATAGTGGCTGAATGACACAGATTGGATGATGCTGAAGCATGAGAACACCATATAGTGGCTGAATGACACAGCATGCATGTGTTGGCAGCATGAGGAGACCATATAGTGGCTGAATGACACAGCTTGGATGAGGCTGAAGCATGAGGAGACCATATAGTGGCTGAATGACATAGCTTAGAGCTGTTGGCAGCATGAGGAGACCAAATAGTGGCTGAATGACACAGCATGCATGTGTTGGCAGCATGAGGAGACCATATAGTGGCTGAATGACACAGCGCGGAGGTGTTGGCAGCATGAGGAGACCATATAGTGGCTGAATGACATAGCGTGGAGCTGTTGGCAGCATGAAGAGACCATATAGTGGCTGAATGACACAGCATGCATGTGTTGGCAGCATGAGGAGACCATATAGTGGCTGAATGACACAGCGCTGAGGTGTTGGCAGCATGAGGAGACCATATAGTGGCTGAATGACACAACTTGGATGAGGCTGAAGCATGAGGACACCATATAGTGGCTGAATGACACAGCGTGGAGGTGTTGGCAGCATGAGGAGTCAATATAGTGGCTGAATGACACAGCATGCATGTGTTGGCAGCATGAGGAGACCATATAGTGACTGAATGACACAGCTTGGATGAGGTTGAAGCATGAGGAGACCATATAGTGGCTGAATGACATAGCGTAGAGCTGTTGGCAGCATGAGGAGACCATATAGTGGCTGAATGACACAGCATGCATCTGTTGGCAGCATGAGGAGACCATATAGTGGCTGAATGACACGGCGCGGAGGTGTTGGCAGCATGAGGAGACCATATAGTGGCTGAATGACATAGCGTGGAGCTGTTGGCAGCATGAGGAGACCATATAGTGGCTGAATGACACAGCATGCATGTGTTGGCAGCATGAGGAGACCATATAGTGGCTGAATGACACAGCGAGGAGGTGTTGGCAGCATGAGGAGACCATATAGTGGCTGAATGACACAACTTGGATGAGGCTGAAGCATGAGGACACCATATAGTGGCTGAATGACACAGCGTGGAGGTGTTGGCAGCATGAGGAGTCAATATAGTGGCTGAATGACACAGCATGGAGGTGTTGGCCGCATGAGGAGACCATATAGTGGCTGAATGACACAGCGTGGAGGTGTTGGCAGTATGAGGAGACCATATAGTGGCTGAATGACACAGCTTGGATGAGGCTGACCCATGAGGGCACCATATAGTGGCTGAATGACACAGCGTGGAGGTCTTGGCAGCATGAGGAGACCATATAGTGGCTGAATGACACAGCTTGGATGAGGCTGAAGCATGAGGACACCATATAGTGGCTGAATGACACAGCATGGAGGTGTTGGCAGCATGAAGAGACCATATAGTGGCTGAATGACACAGCGTGGAGGTGTTGGCAGCATGAGGAGACCATATAGTGGCTGAATGACACAGCTTGGATGAGGCTGAAGCTTGCGAACACCATATAGTGGCTGAATGACACAGATTGGATGATGCTGAAGCATGAGAACACCATATAGTGGCTGAATGACACAGCATGCATGTGTTGGCAGCATGAGGAGACCATATAGTGGCTGAATGACACAGCTTGGATGAGGCTGAAGCATGAGGAGACCATATAGTGGCTGAATGACATAGCTTAGAGCTGTTGGCAGCATGAGGAGACCATATAGTGGCTGAATGACACAGCATGCATGTGTTGGCAGCATGAGGAGACCATATAGTGGCTGAATGACATAGCGTGGAGCTGTTGGCAGCATGAGGAGACCATATAGTGGCTGAATGACACAGCATGCATGTGTTGGCAGCATGAGGAGACCATATAGTGGCTGAATGACACAGCGCTGAGGTGTTGGCAGCATGAGGAGACCATATAGTGGCTGAATGACACAACTTGGATGAGGCTGAAGCATGAGGACACCATATAGTGGCTGAATGACACAGCGTGGAGGTGTTGGCAGCATGAGGAGTCAATATAGTGGCTGAATGACACAGCATGCATGTGTTGGCAGCATGAGGAGACCATATAGTGACTGAATGACACAGCTTGGATGAGGCTGAAGCATGAGGAGACCATATAGTGGCTGAATGACATAGCGTAGAGCTGTTGGCAGCATGAGGAGACCATATAGTGGCTGAATGACACAGCATGCATCTGTTGGCAGCATGAGGAGACCATATAGTGGCTGAATGACACGGCGCGGAGGTGTTGGCAGCATGAGGAGACCATATAGTGGCTGAATGACATAGCGTGGAGCTGTTGGCAGCATGAGGAGACCATATAGTGGCTGAATGACTCAGCATGCATGTGTTCGCAGCATGAGGAGACCATATAGTGGCTGAATGACACAGCGCAGAGGTGATGGCAGCATGAGGAGACCATATAGTGGCTGAATGACACAACTTGGATGAGGCTGAAGCATGAGGACACCATATAGTGGCTGAATGACACAGCGTGGAGGTGTTGGCAGCATGAGGAGTCAATATAGTGGCTGAATGACACAGCATGGAGGTGTTGGCCGCATGAGGAGACCATATAGTGGCTGAATGACACAGCGTGGAGGTGTTGGCAGTATGAGGAGACCATATAGTGGCTGAATGACACAGCTTGGATGAGGCTGACCCATGAGGGCACCATATAGTGGCTGAATGACACAGCGTGGAGGTCTTGGCAGCATGAGGAGACCATATAGTGGCTGAATGACACAGCTTGGATGAGGCTGAAGCATGAGGACACCATATAGTGGCTGAATGACACAGCATGGAGGTGTTGGCAGCATGAAGAGACCATATAGTGGCTGAATGACACAGCGTGGAGGTGTTGGCAGCATGAGGAGACCATAAAGTGGCTGAATGACACAGCTTGGGTGAGGCTGAAGCATGAGAACACCATATAGTGGCTGAATGACAGCTTGGATGAGGCTGAAGCATTAGAACACCATATAGTGGCTGAATGACACAGCTTGGATGAGGCTGAAGCATGAGGACACCATATAGTGGCTGAATGACACAGCATGGAGGTGTTGGCAGCATGAAGAGACCATATAGTGGCCGAATGACACAGCGTGGAGGTGTTGGCAGCATGAGGAGACCATATAATGGCTGAATGACACAGCTTAGATGAGGCTGAAGCATGAGGAGACCATATAGTGGCTGAATGACACAGCGTGGAGCTGTTGGCAGCATGAGGAAACCATATAGTGGCTGAATGACACAGCGTGTCGAATTTTCCGAAAAAGTTTGTTTCGATCCAAATTTTTTTGCGGCCTTTTAATTTGTAGCCTACATACAGCCTCTATAGGGTGGTGAAGTCTGTCTGTATGTTAGAAGTGGTATGAAATTCAGTGTGAACGATGCCATAGTGTGTGATGATTCTGAGGATGTGGAATCACTGTGGGTAGAATTACAAAAGAAGGGAAATACGGAGAAAATAATACTTGGTGTACTCTACAGACCCCCTAATATCACTGAAGAGATAGAAGGTCGGCTGCATAAACAAATAGAGAGGGCCGCCCAGGCAGGTACAGTGGTAATAATGGGAGATTTTAACTATCCAGATATAGATTGGGGTCCGGGGTTGGCTAAAACTACAAAGGGGCGACAATTCCTAAATTTATAGCAGGATAATTTTATGGGCCAGTTTGTGGAGGACCCAACAAGAAGTGATGCCTTGTTGGATCTGATCATTTCCAACAACGCAGAGCTGGTTGGTAATGTAACTGTGAGGGAAAACCTTGGTAATAGTGACCACAATATAGTTACTTTTGACTTAAAATGTAGAAAACAAAGACGGGGAAGGCAAAAACATATAACTTTAAAAAGGCAAATGTCCCTGGGCTGAGATCTGCACTACAGGACATAGACTGGGGGGAGGTGTTGTCAAATACTGATACAGAAGGTAAATAGGACATCTTTAAATTAACTCTAAATAACTATACAGCTAAATATATACCAAAGGGGAACAAATATAAACGATTAAAACTAAATCCTACATGGCTGACAAATTATGTTAAAAGAGCAATAAACAACACAAAAATAGACAGGTAAATTAAGGTCTTTGGGTTTGGAAATTTTAGTTTGTAACTGGATTGAAGATTGGCTCATGGATCATACCCAGAGAGTGGTGGTCTATGATTGGTCCCCGGTAATTAGTGGTGTACCCCAAGGTTCTGTACTGGGACCGCTGTTGTTTAATTTATTTATCAATGATATAGAGGATGGCATTAACAGCTCTGTTTCTCTCTTTGCAGATGACACCAAGCTTTGTAGCACGGTACAGTCTATAAAGGAGGTGTATAGGTTACAAGATGACTTGGATAGACTAAGTGTCTGGGCATCCACTTGGCAAATGAGGTTCAATGTGGATAAATGTAAAGTTATGCATCTGGGTACTAATAACCTGCATGCGTCGTATGCCTTAGGGGGGATTAAACTGGCAGAGTCACTGGTAGAGAAGGATCTGAGTGTACTTGTAGATCACAGACTACAGAATAGCATGCAATGTCAGGCTGCTGCTTCCAAGGCCGGCAGGATGTTGTCATGTATCAAAAGAGGCATTGACTCAAGGGACAGGGACATAATACTCCCCCTTTATAAAGCATTGGTACGGCCTCACCTGGAATATTCTGTTCAGTTTTGGTCACCTGTCCATAAAAGGGACACTGTGGAGCTGGAAAGGGTGCAGAGACGCGCGACTAAACTAATATGGGGCATGGAACATCTTAGCTATGAGGAGTGAGTAAAGGAGTTACAATTGTTTAGTCTTGAGAAGAGATGTTTAAGGGGGGATATGATAAACGTATATAAGTATATTAATGGCCCATACAAAAAATATGGAGAAAAACTGTTCCAGGTTAAACCCCCCCAAAGGACGAGGGGGCACTCCCTCCGTCTGGAGAATAAAAAGTTTAGTCTCAAGGGGCGACACGCCTTCTTTACCATGAGAACTGTGAACTTATGGAACAGTCTACCTCAGGAACTGGTCACAGCAGGAAAAATTTACAGCTTTAAAACAGGATTAGATACATTCCTGGAACAAAATAACATTAATGCTTATGAAGAAATATAAAATCCCATCCCTTCCCCAATATCGCGCCACACCCCTACCCTTCAATTCCCTGGTTGAACTTGATGGACATATATCTTTTTTCGACCGTACTAACTATGTAACTGTGTAACTATGAATTAAGAAATTTAAACTGAAGATTTTGGATAGCGGATGCTACCTATGAGAAAATTAGAAATATCCAGACCCAGGCCCAGCAGCGGCATCAGTAAACCATATATTGCCTGAATGACACAGCCTGGAGTTGGCTGATGAACGATTACTTCCAAGACTTTTCGCCAAGGCAAACCATGTGAAGAACAGGACCAACGGGCTGACAGAGTGTAGCAGGAAGCAGCATTGAGTACACACCAGGGCTTCAGAATCCCAAAGAAAAAACAACCATTTTTTAAATTTTTGAAGAAGATTTAGCACAGTCCACAGCAGGGCTTCACAATCCCCCCCAAAAAACACAACAATTGTAGAAATTTATGAAGAAGACTTTTGGATAGCGGGTGCTACCTATGAGAAAATTTGAAATTCCCAGGCCCAGCAGCGGCATCAGTAAACCATATATTGCCTGAATGACACAGCCTGGAGTTGGCTGATGCATGAGTACACACCAGGGCTTCACAATCCCACCAAAAAAAACACAACAATTGTAGAAATTTATGAAGAAGACTTTTGGATAGCGGGTGCTACCTATAAGAAAATTTGAAATTCCCAGACCCAGGCCCAGCAGCGCCATCAGTAAACCATATATTGCCTGAATGACACAGCCTGGAGTTGGAATCACTACAATGTGAGCGGGCTCAGCCACATCAATTAGAAAAGGGGTGCTGCTATACGTATCAATGTAATACAATATCCAAAAAGAAAAAGAAACACGCAAAACAGCGCACACCCATAAATATCAGAAAAGGTACTCTTTATTAATACATGAATCAAAAAGACAGACAAGATTCTTAAAAACATTTAAAACAGGCCTAAAGCAGCCAAAGCACAAAACAGGGTGAGCTCCCTCAACAAAGGGATCCCCACCCAGGGCACATGCCTATTACAGTACATCAATATCGTCCCTATGTCATACAAATAAGCTACCACATAGCACTAAATTCATCACAACAGCCCATATACAACCTGTATTCCCATGTAGCAAGTAGTGGTGAAGTGACACAGGACGGTTAATGGAGGTGTTACCAGGCAAGTGCCCCCCTAAAGACCCCACGCGTTCCGTTGCCCGTCGGCAACTTCCTCAGGGGTGTTGTGCTTCTATTTCCTTCCATCTGTCTTATATATATTCCATAATCAACTTAATTGCAAAGGTCTGTTTGACCAGAAGGAGATACCTGTGAGTCTCTGTGGTTTCATGTCCGAACGCTGCCGCTCAATTCCACTTCCGGGTCTCCTACCCGAGCGCTGTTGCTCGCTTGAACTTCCGGATCACACCCGTAGCTTCACATATCAACCACGCATGCACACTCCATACTGCAGACTACCGGATCACATCCGTAGCTCCGAAACATCATCCACGCATGCGCGCTCCATACTACAAAATTCATTGCTTGCGCTTGCGCAGTGCGCTCCAGAATACACTCCGTCATTCATTCATTCTTGGGCTACATCCTGACATATCCCTATGTGTATCACTTGTAACTGTGCGCTCTACCGCTATGGTCACAAGCTAATTCATCCATCCCCCTCACTATGAACCATAGTCTTTCAAATAGTGGTCCCTTAATACTATGTATTTCAATAAACCGATCTTATATTATAGACAAAAAATATATATATATATACACATAGAAGATTTTATAGACAGATTTAAGATCATTATCCTAAGCTAGTAAAAAATATATATATACAGAATAGATAGCATACCATATGGACTCTGTGTGATACAGTCAATATTTAACATACAAGTTCAGACCCTATATAGAGAGGGCCGGCTGATACCCCGCACATCAGTATGAGACATGGTTATTATTATTGATATCCAGTATACAAGGGTAGTAACCCACATGAGCACACCCATAAACATAACCATGGGCGTATATATAGAATATTTTATCACCTAATCTACCTATGTGCACATCAGAACACACCTACATATATCTAAAGAAAAAAAAAAAATATATATATATATATAAAAATATATAATTAATAAATAATAATAATAAAAAAAAAAATAAAAAAAAAATTAGATAAAAAAAAAATATATATATATAAAATATATTATAATAATGGTAAATAGTTAAATAGCAATATATATATAATCCATATCCCTAAATAAATTCATACACTATTTCCTAGATAAATTCATCATAATACATCCAAGTGATTATGACTCCCAGTGAGTATAAATTAACATAAATACAAAATCACAAAAGTTACATATAGTGTTAAAAAGCAAAAAATAGAAATAGTAATAATATTGTTAAAAAGCAATGAAAATAATAGTAAATATCAACTAAAGCAATTCATATTGTAATCATAAACAATTTTTGTGCCATTATTATTATGTATCATCAATAGAAACCATTTGTTTGTTATTTCAAATGTTGCCATACTCAATACAGGCGTAACCATATTGAAAAGTACGCGCTAAAGAGCCCATAAAATGGGGCCCAGTGTCTTTTTATAAACCAGATGAGGTACCTATTTTCTCTCATATAGTACCATAGAGTACATGGTTAGGCCAAGGGGAGCGCACCCCCACATATCCAAATAAAGACCCCAACATACATCAACCCACATTGCTTCATCATACCATACCACATGTGCACATCATACATACAGTACCACACAGTTATTCTTCATCTTCTACCTACTAGACCACAGGTATCTCCTTCGAACTCAATGTATTGTCATGTAACTACATTTTATTGAACAGACTAGTTATTTATAACCAATTAATCAAAGACTAATGTCATATATATACGCAATACACATAGTGCGGCCAACCATAGCCCCCACCAGCTCACCTTACCCTACTATGTTTCTGGTGGTTCTTGCTTTGGAGGGCAAAAACATTTCTAAAAGCAAGACCTATCATCCATTATGTCCTGTGTCCCCCATCAATATGGGCACATTCCGAATTATTCCCAGACATAGCATATCTTAGTGTTCCCCATCAATATGAGCACATTCCCCATAGCTTCTACACATAACATATCCTGGGGAGTCCAAGTCTCCTCCGTGGCCAGGATCGTATCTCATAGGGTCGGATGTCCTCTGATAGCATTTAGATGTCCTCATCACTCCAGTTACTTCACACTCTCCAATCCTTATCTGCCTCAATATATGGATGTTTACACGAACAGGTAATCCCAAGAAGCCTGTAAACAGGAGTTCTTCATTGAGACCTCGTGGTGTCTCTGTCCCCAAGTCATAGATCCACTTTGACTCTGCCTGTAGGAGTTTCCTTGTCACTGAGCCACCCCTAATGTTAGTAGTTACTTTTTCAAGGCCAACCACTCGTAGCCCAATAGATTTTCCTGCATGATACTTCAAAAAATGCCCTGGGTGGTCTTGCAGTTGATGTAATCTCTCAGGGGAAACTCCTGTCCGTTAGTCCGATTGACGAACTTCTCCGTGGGTGTCATATGTTGACACACACTACAGCTTCCACATGGGAAGGAACCCTTCAGTTTTCTTCCTCTCCCCAGGCTTCTTGTCGGTCTCTGGAAATGACTTTTTGTGAGTATATCTTTTAAGTTGGGAGCTCTCTTCGCTACCACCAGAGGTGACTTGGGAATAATCCCACGAATCCTATTGTCTGACTGTAGTATACTCCAGTTGTCTTGCAGAATCCTTCTCAAACCTGACCATTGGTTATTGAACGTCGTCACAAACCTCAGGGAATCATCCTTTCTTTTCTTGTCTTTTCTGTTGGTTTTAAGTAACATCTGGCGGTCAGGGGCACTTGCCTGGTAACACCTCCATTAACCGTCCTGTGTCACTTCACCACTACTTGCTACATGGGAATACAGGTTGTATATGGGCTGTTGTGATGAATTTAGTGCTATGTGGTAGCTTATTTGTATGACATAGGGACGATATTGATGTACTGTAATAGGCATGTGCCCTGGGTGGGGATCCCTTTGTTGAGGGAGCTCACCCTGTTTTGTGCTTTGGCTGCTTTAGGCCTGTTTTAAATGTTTTTAAGAATCTTGTCTGTCTTTTTGATTCATGTATTAATAAAGAGTACCTTTTCTGATATTTATGGGTGTGCGCTGTTTTGCGTGTTTCTTTTTCTTTTTGGATATTGTATTACATTGATACGTATAGCAGCACCCCTTTTCTAATTGATGTGGCTGAGCCCGCTCACATTGTAGTGATTGTAGCTTGTTTTCCAGGGGCCTCTTGGTTGGGGAGATTTACCCCTGGGTTTCTAGAGTGGAGCTCGCATAGATTATTTGCAACAAATTGAACAGCATTTTACTGTGATATACTATGAGCATAGTGTGGTTTAAATTTCCCTCCCCTTCTCTTCTTTTCCCCTTTTGATGGTGGTACTTTGGCATATTTAGGAAATTTTGGTTTTTTGGCGTTCTGTTGGGCTTGGTATTGTGCAATATACCCTGTATATGATGGAGTCTAGGGAGGCCTTGTGGAGCAGTCAAAAAGGGAATATATTTAGTCCAGAAATTTCGTCTGGAGCTAACAAAGATTTTGACCAGCTCAGTCGTGAGATAATTAACACACAGAAACAGATTACCAGGATATGGTGGAACATATCTAGCTTAGAGGAGTATGTAAAACTCTCCCTGTATCCTAGGGGGCTAAGGGTCCAAATATTCCCTTCGTGGGAGGTCACTTCTGACTTTAAGCAAACTTGGGAGACAGGCTTGGCCCTGTGCTCTAAGATTCTGGTCAATATGTTATTGGATCATGATAAAGAGGTATTGAAAGAGCTAAAGGAGAAATTGAAGAGTTTGGAGGTACAATTGCCATTGTTTGATAAAGATACTTTGGTAGTCCCTTTTCAGGAGAAACTTAAAACAATTATGGACAAATTTGAGAGGGATGTTATGGAGGGCAAAAAATGGAAGTTTAATCGTGATAGAGGTGATTATGAGCGACAAAATGCCTATAGGTGGAATCATAAAGGGAATAGGAGACCTAGATATAAAAGGAAAAACTCTAATGAGGACAAGGAGGGAGAAAGAGCTACAAGTAGCAGTGATTTTTTGTCCACGGAAGGGAGCGACACGGACGGAGGAGGACCAGACGGGGGAAACGGAAAAATAAAAAGAGGGGGCCCGAGAGTAGGGGGCCCACCCCCCAACCTCCGCAGGAGGAAATACAAGTGACCGGTCCAACAATCTCCCCACCAGAATTTGAGTCAATACTGGTGAGGTCAGAGGGATGGAGGTCTTCAACAAGGAACTACAGATAGTTAACCTTTCCAATCATGTGTTAACGGATGCGGAAATATCGGTACTGAAACGTGGGCTCTCTTTTTCCCCTATGTACAGGGTCAACCATTTTGAACTGATCAAAGATCTATATCTTTTTTGTAGGAGACTAACCCTTAAAATGATACACTCTCAACCATCAGCACTTAATGACTTGGAGACAGACGACCAGGATGTCCTGCGGAATCTTATGGAACTATTGAATGAAAATGAGGCCAAAACCTCTCTGGGGAAGAACGATTGGCATTGAACAATCTACAGAAAAACGATAAGTTCTTGATAAAAGAAGCGGACAAGGGAGGAAATGTTGTGTTGTGGCCGGTTGAACAGTACATGAAGGAAGCACAGCGTCAGTTGGATAATAGACAATACTACCAGAAGTTACCTATGGACCCTACTGAGGTCTTCAAGCATAAATTATCGCACCTGCTTGATACAGCAAGGGAAGCAGGAATCATATCCAAGAGAGAACATGACTTTATGCAGTTGAATTTTTGGACCTCCGGATCATGAAAAAGGATGACTACCTGATGACGAAACTATACAGAAAGGAAACAGCTACGAATAGCCTGCTTCACTATGCATCTTTTCATCCAGAACACACACGACGAGGGATTCCAGTGGGGCAGTTTTTGAGGGTGAAGCGCAATTGCACGGAAAACCCAGATTTCAAGATGGAAGCCTCAAACTTGACTTCCAGATTCCGTGAACGAGGCTACCCGAAAAAGGTGATTTCCAAGGCATACCAGAGGGCCAATAGCTCTGACCGCCAGATGTTACTTAAAACCAACAGAAAAGACAAGAAAAGAAAGGATGATTCCCTGAGGTTTGTGACGACGTTCAATAACCAATGGTCAGGTTTGAGAAGGATTCTGCAAGACAACTGGAGTATACTACAGTCAGACAATAGGATTCGTGGGATTATTCCCAAGTCACCTCTGGTGGTAGCGAAGAGAGCTCCCAACTTAAAAGATATACTCACAAAAAGTCATTTCCAGAGACCGACAAGAAGCCTGGGGAGAGGAAGAAAACTGAAGGGTTCCTTCCCATGTGGAAGCTGTAGTGTGTGTCAACATATGACACCCACGGAGAAGTTCGTCAATCGGACTAACGGACAGGAGTTTCCCCTGAGAGATTACATCAACTGCAAGACCACCCAGGGCATTTTTTGAAGTATCATGCAGGAAAATCTATTGGGCTACGAGTGGTTGGCCTTGAAAAAGTAACTACTAACATTAGGGGTGGCTCAGTGACAAGGAAACTCCTACAGGCAGAGTCAAAGTGGATCTATGACTTGGGGACAGAGACACCACGAGGTCTCAATGAAGAACTCCTGTTTACAGGCTTCTTGGGATTACCTGTTCGTGTAAACATCCATATATTGAGGCAGATAAGGATTGGAGAGTGTGAAGTAACTGGAGTGATGAGGACATCTAAATGCTATCAGAGGACATCCGACCCTATGAGATACGATCCTGGCCACGGAGGAGACTTGGACTCCCCAGGATATGTTATGTGTAGAAGCTATGGGGAATGTGCTCATATTGATGGGGAACACTAAGATATGCTATGTCTGGGAATAATTCGGAATGTGCCCATATTGATGGGGGACACAGGACATAATGGATGATAGGTCTTGCTTTTAGAAATGTTTTTGCCCTCCAAAGCAAGAACCACCAGAAACATAGTAGGGTAAGGTGAGCTGGTGGGGGCTATGGTTGGCCGCACTATGTGTATTGCGTATATATATGACATTAGTCTTTGATTAATTGGTTATAAATAACTAGTCTGTTCAATAAAATGTAGTTACATGACAATACATTGAGTTCAAAGGAGATACCTGTGGTCTAGTAGGTAGAAGATGAAGAATAACTGTGTGGTACTGTATGTATGATGTGCACATGTGGTATGGTATGATGAAGCAATGTGGGTTGATGTATGTTGGGGTCTTTATTTGGATATGTGGGGGTGCGCTCCCCTTGGCCTAACCATGTACTCTATGGTACTATATGAGAGAAAATAGGTACCTCATCTGGTTTATAAAAAGACACTGGGCCCCATTTTATGGGCTCTTTAGCGCGTACTTTTCAATATGGTTACGCCTGTATTGAGTATGGCAACATTTGAAATAACAAACAAATGGTTTCTATTGATGATACATAATAATAATGGCACAAAAATTGTTTATGATTACAATATGAATTGCTTTAGTTGATATTTACTATTATTTTCATTGCTTTTTAACAATATTATTACTATTTCTATTTTTTGCTTTTTAACACTATATGTAACTTTTGTGATTTTGTATTTATGTTAATTTATACTCACTGGGAGTCATAATCACTTGGATGTATTATGATGAATTTATCTAGGAAATAGTGTATGAATTTATTTAGGGATATGGATTATATATATATTGCTATTTAACTATTTACCATTATTATAATATATTTTATATATATATATTTTTTTTTTTATCTAATTTTTTTTTTTTTTTTTTTTTTATTATTATTATTTATTAATTATATATTTTTATATATATATATATATTTTTTTTTTCTTTAGATATATGTAGGTGTGTTCTGATGTGCACATAGGTAGATTAGGTGATAAAATATTCTATATATACGCCCATGGTTATGTTTATGGGTGTGCTCATGTGGGTTACTACCCTTGTATACTGGATATCAATAATAATAACCATGTCTCATACTGATGTGCGGGGTATCAGCCGGCCCTCTCTATATAGGGTCTGAACTTGTATGTTAAATATTGACTGTATCACACAGAGTCCATATGGTATGCTATCTATTCTGTATATATATATTTTTTACTAGCTTAGGATAATGATCTTAAATCTGTCTATAAAATCTTCTATGTGTATATATATATATTTTTTTTGTCTATAATATAAGATCGGTTTATTGAAATACATAGTATTAAGGGACCACTATTTGAAAGACTATGGTTCATAGTGAGGGGGATGGATGAATTAGCTTGTGACCATAGCGGTAGAGCGCACAGTTACAAGTGATACACATAGGGATATGTCAGGATGTAGCCCAAGAATGAATGAATGACGGAGTGTATTCTGGAGCGCACTGCGCAAGCGCAAGCAATGAATTTTGTAGTATGGAGCGCGCATGCGTGGATGATGTTTCGGAGCTACGGATGTGATCCGGTAGTCTGCAGTATGGAGTGTGCATGCGTGGTTGATATGTGAAGCTACGGGTGTGATCCGGAAGTTCAAGCGAGCAACAGCGCTCGGGTAGGAGACCCGGAAGTGGAATTGAGCGGCAGCGTTCGGACATGAAACCACAGAGACTCACAGGTATCTCCTTCTGGTCAAACAGACCTTTGCAATTAAGTTGATTATGGAATATATATAAGACAGATGGAAGGAAATAGAAGCACAACACCCCTGAGGAAGTTGCCGACGGGCAACGGAACGCGTGGGGTCTTTAGGGGGGCACTTGCCTGGTAACACCTCCATTAACCGTCCTGTGTCACTTCACCACTACTTGCTACATGGGAATACAGGTTGTATATGGGCTGTTGTGATGAATTTAGTGCTATGTGGTAGCTTATTTGTATGACATAGGGACGATATTGATGTACTGTAATAGGCATGTGCCCTGGGTGGGGATCCCTTTGTTGAGGGAGCTCACCCTGTTTTGTGCTTTGGCTGCTTTAGGCCTGTTTTAAATGTTTTTAAGAATCTTGTCTGTCTTTTTGATTCATGTATTAATAAAGAGTACCTTTTCTGATATTTATGGGTGTGCGCTGTTTTGCGTGTTTCTTTTTCTTTTTGGATACAGCCTGGAGTTGGCTGACGCATGAGTATGCACCAAAGCTTCACAATCCCTAATAAAAAAGACAAAAAATTTTGACAAAAATTTAGGACAGCGTGTGCTCTCTATATATTACCCGAATGACGCAGCCTGGAGTTGGCTGCAGCATGAGGAGACCATTGAAACGTCTGATTTTTTTATTTGAAATTTAAATCAAAATTTGTGTCCTGGACCCCGCCGTGTGGGTACAAAGGACCTAATCTCACAAGCACCCACAGGGCTCATGTGGCCGTAAGATGTAGGCGCAACGTCTCCATAGCCCTGACTGGCCATTTTTGTTTTTTGTACCTTTGTTTAAGAACAAGCGCATATCCAAGAGTCCAGAAGACTCTATAATGCAGGACAGTGGACCACCAAAAGACATTCTTCTCTAAAATAATTTTTTATGAAATAAAGAAGCAGAGTTCATTCCTTCTCCGTATTTTTTTTTTTAAAATTTTAATTATAAAATCACACACAATAAGCGTTCAATGGTGTAATGGTTATTATTCTGGAAAATTCTATTTTATTGCTGTGAAAATTATCAGAAAATTTGAAAAAAAAAAAACACACTACCCAAGAGTGTTTAATAACCCCATACATTGCACCATAAATGTTGAAATTTTAATTAAGCATGTATGTATGTATTTCAAAAATCCTAAAATTAAAGGCCCAAGCCCAGAAGCATCATGAAGTCAAGTAGTCCCTGAAAGACACAGGAGCAGTCAGGAGTAGGCATCAGCAGTACCCAATAGGCTTTCATAACCCCTTACATTGCACGATCAATCGTGAGATCTAGCAATAACAGGTGTGTTATGCCCTCAGATGTCCGGGGCTGCACACGCGCTACACTGAACGGACCAGCGTGTGTCTATCCTTCACCGACAGGTGCAGGTAACCCGCTGAACCCCGTTCGTGATAGAGATCAAGGATTGCAATTATTTGCCAGGAAAGAAGAATCCCAACTAAGTGCGGGTCATAAGCTCGGGTTCATTAAGTCCCTGCCCTTTGTACACACCACATATGTATTTCATACTGTGCCTTAGTTATTAGTCCCCAAAGTTAGAGTCCCTAGGACTGTCGGGGTTTGCTTCCCTAATTAACCCCTAGTAACCCATTAGTAACTTGATATTTATAAATATTACCTATGTAAATATATGTATATGGTGTTACTCACTTGTTGTAGCCTAGGCCTGTGCTAGAGATGGATAGTTCTTACAATTCCCCGCTATCTCCGCAAGACCTCTGGATCTAATCCGACCCCTATATCCAGCGGATCTATGCAAATACAATCCTCCTAATCTTAAGAGAACTTTCCGGTCCTAAGCAACTGTCAGTCACTGCTGTGCTGTCTATATAGACTCTGTTATCTGGACTGTTACTGTTACTGCATGTACAGAAAATCTTCAATAAAGCTCCTGCAAGTTCCTGCAGCACTGCTGTGGACAATCCATTTATTTTACACTCACCTATCGCTCTTGGGAAGGGTGGCAATAGGCCCAGCATCACTACAGAGTTTTAACCCTCACCCTGGCATCACGAGTGACCAGGGTTAAATTAACCCCTCATATACTACAGCAACACCCCAACTACCCTACACCCCCACCAGGTTACCACACATGTCTCTACTACCGATTGGATGGTTTAGTGAGGTCCTCGGATCGGCCCCGTTGGGGTAGGAGAAGGCCCTAGCAGAGTGCCGAGAATTTAAAGATCATTGGTGAAATTTGCATTAAGCATGTATTAGCTACTGCTAAACTTCCAAAAATTAAAGGCCCAAGGCAAGGAGCATCAGTGAGGCAAGACGTTCCTGAAAGACACAGGATGAGTCAGGAGCAGGCATTCGCTGTACCCAAGAGGATTTCATAACCCCTTACATTTAAAGATCAATGTTGAAATTTGCGTTAAGCATGTATTTAGCTACTGCTAAACATCCAAAAATTAAAGGCCCGAGGCATCAGGGAGGCAAGTAGTTCCTGAAAGACATAGAATGAGTCAGGAGCAGTCATTTGCAGTACCCAAGAGGGTTTCCTAACCCCTTACATTTAAAGACCAATGTTGACATTTGCATTAAGCATATATTTAGCAACTGCTAAACATCCAAAAATTAAAGGCCCAAGGCCCAAGGCATCAGGGAGGCAAATAGTTCCTGAAAGACACAGGATGAGTCAGGACTAGTCATTCGCAGTACCCAAGAGGGTTTCATAACCCCTTACATTTAAAGATCAAAGTTGAAATTTGCATTAAAGGGGTACTCATGTGCTTAAACATCTTATCCCCTATCCAAAGGATAGGGGATAAGATGTCTGATCACGGGAGTCCCGCCGCTGGGGACCCCCGTGATCTTGCACGCTGCACCCCGTTTGTAATCAGTCCCCGGAGTGTGTTCGCTCTGGGACTGATTACTGTCGATCACGGGGCCGGCGGCTTGTGACGTCACGCCTCCGCCCCGTGTGACCTCACGCTCTGCCCCTCAATGCAAGTCTATGGGAGGGGGCGTGACTGTTATCACGCCCCCTCCGATAGGCTTGCATTGAGAGGCAGACCGTGACATTACACGGGGGGCGGAGGCGTGACGTCACACGCCGTCGGCCCTGTGGTCGCCGCCAATCAGACCCAGAGCAAACAAACGGGGTGCCGCTTGCAAGATCACAGGGGTCCCCAGTGGCAGGACTCCTGCGATCAGGCATCTCATCCCCTATCCTTTGGATAGGGGATAAAATGTTTAAGCACCGGAGTACCCCTTTAAGCATGTATTTAGCTACTGCTAAACATCCAAAAATTAAAGGCCCGAGGCATCAGGGAGGCAAGTAGTTCCTGAAAGACACAGGATGAGTCAGGAGCAGTCATTCACAGTACCCAAGAGGGTTTCTTAACCCCTTACATTTAAAGATCAATGTTGAAATTTGCATTAAGCATGTATTTAGCTACTGCTAAACTTCCAAAAATTAAAGGCCCAAGGCCAGAAGCATCAGTGAGGCAAGTAGTTCCTGAAAGACACAGGATGAGCCAGGAGCAGGCAATCGCAGTACCAAAGAGGGTTTCATAACCCTAATTGATAACCCAAGAGGGTTTCATAACCAACCATAATTGGGAAGTGTTGGTGTAGCAGCATGGTCAATCTACTCTGAGGCATCTGGCATTGGTGGCTGGAAATCCTAGCTGATCCATCCCTGATTCATCTTGACAAACGTCAGTCTCTCCACATTTTTAGTGGACAGACGAGTTCGCCTTGGGGTGACTATGGCCCCGGCCACACTAAACACCCGCTCTGATGGCACACTACTGGCCGGGCAGGACAGCTTTTCCAGGGCAAACTCTGCTAGTTGCGGCCATAAATCAAGTTTGGCTGCCCAAAAGTCCAGCGGATCTTCAATGGATGTTGGCATGACCATGTCAAGGTATGCCACCACCTGCTAGTTTAGGTCCTGCTCCATGTCTACCTGCTGCTGATGAGTTGCTTCACTATGCGGGTGAAGAAAGCTACTCATCAGCGACTGTAGACTCAGGCTACTGCTGATTGAGCTGGTACTGCTCCTGCCACCCCTCCCCTCCCCAGCAGCCATGGCAGCGGAAGGTGAGCGCAGAGGGCCCCCCGAGTCAGACCTGCGAGTGGATGGACCATGTCTCCGATAGGCATCGGCAAACTGACTACGTAGAATCTCTTTGTAGTAGGTCAGTTTGTCCTCCCGGTCAGTGGGTGTAAAAAAGGCCCCCATTCTGGGACGGTAGCAAGGGTCTGATAAGGTCCAGAAGTCATCCCGCTGATGAATTTTGACAATTCGGTGGTCACTACGCAAGCATTGAGCATGCATCGTGCCATTTGCGCCAGTTACTCGGAGGGACTACCTGCCTCCATCTCCACTGCATACGGCCACGGTGTGTCTGGGTCCTCTGTCTCGACTTCCTCATAACCCTCCAGCTCCTCTGGCTGCTCCTGCTCCTCCTCTCCTGTCCGATGACTAGAAACACTGGCCATCTCATCCAACCTAAACTATGCTCCGCTCTGCCCCTCATCATCCTCCTCCTTCAGTTGAGCTCCCACAGGGCTCATGTAGCCTTGAGATGTAGGCGCAACGTCTCCATTGCCGTGACCAGCCATGGTTTCAATCATTTGTTGTAGGAAATGTAGGAGTGGAATTACGTTGTTCTTGGCGTAATCCAGGTGACTTACAAATAATGGGGCTTCCTCAAAGGGCCTCAGCAAACGGCAGTTGTCACATATGAGCTGCCACTGGTTCACAATGAAGTTACACAGGAGAGTACTCCTATCTGCTTGGATCATCAAGAAATCGGTGATGGCTTTTCTTTGTTCGTATAGTCTGTCCAACATATGGAGGGTGGAATACCAACATGTGGCAACGTCACAAATAAGACTATGTTGTGGGATACCGTTCTGACGCTGCGGCTCAAGGAAGGTAAGCTTGGTGGTGTACGGATGGCTGAAGTGCATGCACAGTTTCCTTGCCCTTTTCAGGATCTTTTGCAAATGGGGGGAAGACTTGAGGAAGTGCTTGACAACCAGATTCAACATGTGTGCCATGCAGGGCGCATGTTTCACACTTCCTTGTCACAGCGTGGACACGATGTTCTTCCCATTGTGGGTCACCATGGTTCCCATTTCCAGATTTCGTGGAGTAAGCCATACTCGGATTTCTTTACGAATGAACTTTAGCAGTTCCTCCCCTCTGTGACCCCATTCGCCAAGGCAAACCATGTGAAGAACAGCTTGACCCCGCCGTGCCCTACACACATGGTACGATGAAGGCCCACCGAGATTTGGACGTGCAGTGGAGGCCAAGGACACGGTGGAGGATGAAGAGGCAGTGTCGCACACTGTAACAGGACCAACTGCCTGAGAGCGAGAGCGTGGAGGAGGAAGCGGTGTGAACTGTCCAAGTTGCTGTTGTGGCTGTGCAGGAACCACATTTACCCAGTGGGCCGTAAAAGAGAAGTACTGTCCCTGCCCGTAGTTACAGCTCCACACGTCGGCGCTGCTGTGCACAAGGACTGGCCCACCTTCTCTTGTACAAACTTATGAATGGCTGGTACTGCTTTCTTCGCAAAGAAATGACGGCTTGGGACTCTCCACCTCGGCTCGGCACAAGCCATCAATTCTCTGAAAGGTGCAGAGTCCATCACTTGAAAAGGGAGGGACTGCAACACCAGCAACTTGGACAGGAGCACATTCAACTTCTGTGCCGTTGGATGAGTGGGCGCATACTGTTGTCTCTTGGACATGGCTTCGCCGATGGATTGTTGGCGGAATGGCTGACTAAAAGCGGGAGAAGCAGGAGCGATAGAAGGAGGGTTTGACACACAGCTCTCTTCGGCTGAGGTGGTGGAGCCTTGGCTGGATGAAAGAGGGAGCGGATGGCCACTGGGTGATGCAGCAGGCTGGAACACTACATCGGTGCCAGGTTTCTCCAAGGCCGCTTTATGGTGGCGAAGCATGTGTTGACGCAGGGCCGTGGTGCAGACATTGGGACCCTGGCCACGCTTCACCTTCTGCCGACAGATCTTGCATGTGGCTGCGTGAACCTCCTCCGGATGCTTTATGAAAAACTTCCACACCACGAGTTGCTGATTTTCCCACCCGCAGTCCGCACTAATTGACTGCTACTGGCGCCGTCTCCAGGAACCCCTGTTCCACTACCTCCCGGAAAGGTAGGCTGCCGCGATGCAGGTGCTCTCCCCCGGGCATGTTTGGCTCCTGAATTTCCACTTCTGCTACGACGCTGACTGCCAACCGTGCTACCGCCTTGCTGCCTCAGGGTAAACCTGCAACTCTCTTCTCCTGATGATGATGAAGCCCCTTCTGCACCCTGCTCCCAATTGCGATCGGCTTCATCATCATCAACAGGTGTGTGCATGTCACTGATGTCCTCCTCAGGTTCCCCAGCAGTGTCTGCTTCAGGACCCTGAACCCTTGCAACACCGCCTCCCACGTCACTCTTCTCATCACTACTTGGCCGCCTAGCGGCGCATGTCTCCTCCCCTTCTTGGCTGGCCAGTAGCTGCTGACTGTCCTCTATTAGATCGTCCTCAGTAAATAGTGGAGCTGAACCCACAGCATAAAATACTTCTTTAGGAGAGGGAACAGGATAGGACAAAGGCAAAGGGAGGACAGGGACTGCTCCCGGGCCATGCCAACTGAGGGTTGTGTCTGAGGAACCCACCGACTGTTGACTGGGGGTGTCAGATGTCACTTGTGATGATGTGGATGAGCGTGTTAACCAATCGACGACAATAGATGGGTTGCTTGTCGAGACACGACTGCTGGCTGATAATGGGAGCTCAGGCCTCTCTCTGCGACTCCTGCTGCCACTCGCCCTTAGTCTGCTGCCAACTCTGCCTGAAGTATTTAGGCCTCTGCCACTCCTCTGTGCACATCCTAGCACTTCTTTGCCTGACATACTTAGTGCGTTTATGAGGGTATTACAATATGCTGCACTACTCTTTAAACATAATTTGTCTAGAACAGCAGCAGGTGATTACTTATGGCTGTCCTTTCACAGTATGTAGGCCCTTTACAGATTAACAGGTTCAAGATGGTACACTACACTTGGATGTACGTATGTGGTATGCACTGATGAGGGCAGTAATATTCGCAACTATATGAAGAAAAAACTCTGTTTTTTTTTTTTTTTTTAAACACTAGCCGGTGAATACTATTGTTCGGACTTTGACAGTATGGAGCACCTTGACAAATTAACAGGTACTAAATGATACAATACTTGGATGTACCTATGCAGTATGCACTGATGAGGGCAGTAATATGCACAACAATACGCAAAAAAAATAAGTATTTTTTAAAAACACCAGCAGCTGATTACTTTTGCCGGGAGTCAGGACTTTCCCTGTATCTAGACTTGTTACAGATACAGAATAGTAGACTGCGTTGATGTAGGCATGTGTTATGCACGTATAAGGGCAGACAAATGCACTACAGTCCGCTGAAAAAGAACATATTTGTGAACAGCAGCAGGACCCAACAGTGCAGCACCACAATAAAAAAAATACAGGGATTAAACCCTAAATTGCACTCTGTCACACAATTCTGATCAGCAGATGATTTGTGGAGCAAAAAAAATACTGAATTGCGCTGAAAAATGAGGTGGTAAGATGGTTGATAAAGTTCAGGCAGCTTGTTGATCTGTATGAGGCAGCTAACAGCTATCTGCCCCTCTCTGCTGAAATGGTAAATAACGTGAATAGGAGGTTTAGCCATCAATGATCCTTTTCAGTGTGAACAGCAAAGCACTCTGCACTCCTGTCTTTCCCCAATGCTGATGTGACTAGCAGTTGCAGTGCAACGCTGTAGTATAAGCTACTCAGACACACGCAGTCCCGTTCTCTGTATCTCTGAGTGCATATACGAAATGAAGAGAGGCAAAATGGCTGCCGATTATATAGGGCTTTGACATCACAGGGGTCAATGAATACTGATAGGCTGCATCTCACATGTGATTCAGGGTCATCCCGCCTACCTGCATTCCCGCCGCTGTTTCCCGCCCTCCCATAATCCCCTGCTCCATGTACTCACAAGTGGATCCACCATTTTAGGTCTCCAATAGCCTGGAATGCTGTAAAATTACGTTTAATGAAGCGATTCGCGCGATCAAATTGTGGCCATACTCGCATTCATTGCGAATTGAATATTTCATGAAATTCGTAACGAATTCGGGTTCGTCAGCTTTGATTCGCTCATCTCTATTGATAACCTCTGACAAGTGTATTTGCATCATTCTAATTGGCCCACAATTGAAAAGAAGGAATATGCGAATATTCAGATATGCAAATATGCGCACATGCGGATATTCATATATGCGAATATGCGCACGTGCGAATATTCGCACATACGAATATGCGCAAATGCGCATATGCGGAAAAAAACGAATATTCGCTATTTCAGATATATAGCGAATATATTTGCAATATTCGCAAATTTGCGATATTCGCAATAAAAATTTGAAATGCGAATATTCGCGCTCAACACTACTTCCCAGCAGCGGCATCAGTAAACATTATGTTGCCTTAATGACACAGCCTGGAGTTGGCTGAAGCATGTGAAGACCATTGAAATGTATGATTTCTTTTTTTATTTAAATGTAAGATTTTTTAATTTAAATCAATGATTTTGAAATTGAACTTTTAACTCCAAGTTTTAGTGTCCCGGACCCCGGCGTGCGGGTACAAAGGGCCAAATCCAACAAGCCCCCACAGGGCTCATGTGGCCGTGAGATGTTGGCTCAACGTCTCCATTGCCCTGACCAGCCATTGTTTTCAACACTTTTCGCCAAGGCAAACCATGTGAAGAACAGCGTGACACCACTGTGCCCTGCACACATGGTATGCTGAATGGCCACTGAGACTTGTCCGGGCAGTGCAGGCAAGGACACAATGGAGGATGAGGAGGCAGAGTTTCACACTGTTAGAGGACCAACAGGCTGACAGAGTGGAGCAGGAGTCAGCATGAGTACACAATAGGGGTTCACAACCCCTAAAATTAAAAGGTGAATGTTGAAATCTCTATTGAAGATGCATATTAGGTAGTGCTACCATCCAAAAATGTAAGGCCCAAGCCCAGAAGCATGAGTAAGACAAGTACTTCCTGAAAGACACAGTCAGGAATAGGCATCAGCAGTACACAAGAGGATTTCATAACCCCTAAGATCTAAAGATCAATCTTGAAAACTCAATTAAGCATTTATGTTAGCTAGTGCCAGAACATATTTGGAGTTAATATCCCAGTCCCAGTAGCATCAGAAAATGATATATTGGCTGAATGACACAGCCTGGAGGTGGGGAAAGCAAAAGGAGCCCATGTAATGTTTGAATGGTACAGCCTGAAGGTGGCTGAAGCATGAGGAGACCATTGAAATACAAGAATTGTAAATAGAAATCTAAGATTTTGAAATTGAAATTGAGGATTTTGAAATGGAATTTTAAACTCCCAAGTTTTAGTGGCCCGGGCCACGGCATGTGGGTACAAAGGACCTAATCTAACAAAGAGTCCCATGTCACATGTCAGCACAATGACAGAGCATGGAGGTGGCATCAGTAGGAGGAGACCATATAGTGTCTGAATGGCACAGCCTGGAGTTGGCTGAAGCATGAGGAGACCCCAGGGCTTCACAAAAAATTTCTGAATACCACCTGACATTCAAAATAATAAAATGATACATACGTTCTCTGAAGAAAAGTATCCTTCATTAGATGACCATAGGAGCATTGTGTGTTCCAGTGACATTAGCTCATCAGAGGAACAGGAAAACATCATACAGGAAAACATCATCAATTCTGCAACTGAACAACCACAACAAAGAATGAACGACTTAAAGTCTACTGGAACTGAGGAACTTCAAAATGGTAACTCTACCACCTGGGATAGTCTTTCAATTCCAACAGCCGGTCAGTATTCATAGTTCCCTGTTTCTGCTAGTCCTTGGCTATTTTACTTTTATTAATGGCCTTTATCAACATGGCAATACTGCTATTGTTTCCTACAATACACAGTCAATATATAGAGACCATATAGTGTCTGAATGGCACAGCCTGGAGGTGGCTGAAGCTTTAGGATACCATATAGTGGCTGAATGGCACAGCCTGTTTTGATCGGACTTTTTGATCACTTTTTATTCATTTTTTAATGATATAAAAAGTGACCAAAATACGCTTTTTTGGACTTTGGAATTTTTTTGCGCGTACGCCATTGACCGTACGGCTTAATTAATGATATATTTTTATAGTTCGGACATTTACGCACGCGGCGATACCACATATGTTTATTTTTTTATTTTTTTTACACTGTTTTATTTTTTTTATGGGAAAAGGGGGGTGATTCAAACTTTTATTAGGGAAGGGGTTAAATTACCTTTATTAACACTTTTTTTTTTACATTTTTTTTGCAGTGTTATAGGTCCCATAGGGACCTATCACTGCACACACTGATCTCTAATGCTGATCACTGGCGTGCATTAACACGCCTGTGATCAGCATTATCGGCGCTTGACTGCTCCTGCCTGGATCTCAAGCACGGAGCAGTCATTCGTCGATCGGACACCGGGGAGGCAGGTAAGAGCCCTCCCGGTGTCCGATCAGCTGTTCGGGACGCCGCGATTTCACAGCGGCGGTCCCGAACAGCCCGACTGAGCAGCCGGGTCACTTTCACTTTCACTTTAGAAGCGGCGGTCAGCTTTGACCGCCGTTTCTAAAGGGTTAATACCGCACATCGCCGCGATCGGCGATGTGTGGTATTAGCCGCGGGTCCCGGCCGTTGATTAGCGCTGGGACCGACGCGATATGATGCGGGATCGCGGCGCGATCCCGCTTCATATCGCGGGAGCCGGCGCAGGACGTAAATATACGTCCTGCGTCGTTAAGGGGTTAATTATGTTTTGCAGTATCCATGGCAGCACAATGAGAGAACCTGGAGGTGGTAGCATCAGCATGAGGAGACCATAGAGAAGCACAATTATAGAGCCTGGAGGTGGCAGCATTAGCATGAGGAGACCATAGAGCAGCATAATTATAGAGCCTGAAGGTGGCAGCATCAACATGAGGCGACCATATGGCGGCACAATGACAGTGCCTGGAGGTGGTAGCATCAGCATGAGGAGACCATATGGCTGCACAACGACGGAGCCTGGAGGTGGTAGCATCAGCATGAGGAGACCATATGGTGACACAATGACAGAGCGTGGAGGTGGAAGCAATAGCCTGAGGAGACCATAGAGCAGCAGAAAGAGAGAGCCTGGAGGTGGCAGCATCAGCATGAGGAGACCATATTGCGGCACAATGATAGAGCCTGGGGGTGGTAGCAATAGCATGAGACCATAGAGGTGGCAGCAGCAGCATGAGGGCCATGCCAACTGAGGGTTGAGTGTGAGGAACCCACCGACTGTTGACTGGGGGTGTCGAATGTCACTTGAGAGGAAGTGGATGACCGAGTGAACTGATCAATCACGGCTGCTGGGTTGCAGGTCGCAACACGACAGCTAGCTGACACCGGGAGCTCCGACCTCTCGCTGCAACTCCAGCTGGCACACACCCCTACTCTGCTGTGACCTCAAGCGCCTGATGAATTTAGACCTCTGCCACTCCTCTGTGCACATCCTGGCAATTCTCTTCCTGACATACTTATTGCCTATATGAGGGGAAAAGAATGCGCTTCACTACACTTAAAACAGTATTGGTCTAGAACAGCAGCAGGCGTGTACTATTGGCTGTTCTTTCACAGTATCTAAGCCCTTGACAGATTAACAAGTACAAAATAGTACACTACTTAGATGTAGGTATGCTGTATGCACTGATGAGGGCAGAAAAATGCGCTACAATGAGCATTAAAGCTCTCTATTTTTGTAAAACACCAGCCGGTGAGTACTATTGCTTGGACTTTCACAGTATGTAGGCCCTTGACAGATTATCAGATACAAAATGGTACACTTCTTAGATGTACGTATGCAGTATGCCCTGATGAGGGCAGAAAAATGCACAACAATACGCATTAAATCTCTGTTACACCAGCCGGTGTGTACTAGTGCTTGGACTTTAACAGTATGTATGCCCTTGACAGTTTAACAGGTACAAAATGGTACACTACTTAGATGTACATATGCGGTATTAACAGGCACAAAATGGTACACTACTTAGATATACATATGCGGTATGCACTGATGAGGGCAGAAAAATGCGCTACAATGAGCATTAAAAGCTCTGTATTTTTGGAAAACACCACTCGGTGATTATTATTGCTTGGACTTTCACAGTATGTAGGCCCTTGACAGATTAACAGGTACAAAATGGTACACTACTTAGATGTACATATGCTGTATGCACTGATGAGTGCAGTAAAATGCGCTACAATGAACATTAAAAGCTCTGTATTTTTGTAAAACACCAGCCGGTGAGTACTATTGCTTGGACTTTCACAGTATGTAGGCCCTTGACAGATTAACAGGTACAAAATGGTACACTACTTAGATGTACATATGCGGTATGCACTGATGAGGGCAGAAAAATGCGCTACAATACGCATTAAAAACTCTGTATTTTTGTAAAACATCAGCCAATGAGTACTAGTGCTTGGACTTTCACAGTATGTAGGCTCTTGACAGATCAACAGGTGCGATATGGTAGACTACTTAGATGTAGGTATGTGGTATGCACGTATGAGGGCAAAAAAATGCGCCACAGTACACTCAGAAAATGTATTTTCATGAAACAACAGCCAGTGATTCGTTTTCCCTGGCCTTTCACTGTATGTAGGCTTGTTACAGATTGACAGGTACAAAAAAGTGCACTATTTAGATGTAGGTATGTGGTTTGCATGTATGAGGGCAGAAAAATGCGCTACAGTATACTCGGAAAACTTATTTCGTAAAACACCAGCTGGTGATTACTTATGCCTGGACTTTCCCAGTATCTCGACTTGTTACAGATTTACAGATACAAAATAGTAGACTGCTTTCATGTAGGTATGTGGTATGCACGTATGAGGGCAGACAAATGCACTACAGTCTGCTGAAAAAACTTATTTTTGCACAGAGTGTTAAGAATGGTGTGAACTGGTTTTTATACTAGTCTACAGACTAGTTTAAGTAGCAGATGATTTCTTGTGGAAAAAATACACAGAATTGCGCTGAAAAATCATTCCGGCCTCCTGTGATAAGGTTCATGAAGTTCAGGCAGCTTCTTGATATATATGAGGCAACGAAAAGCTATCTGCCCCTCTGATAAAATGCTGAATGAAGTGACTGGGGGCTTAATGGCTGCCGTCAAAATCCTTCTCAATGACAACAAGCACTGCACTTCTCTCTGTCCACAACGCTGATGTAACTAGCAGTTGGCAGGGGAACTCTGCAGTATAATCAATTCAGCGTCTCTGTGTAACACACAGACACGCAGCCTGTCCTATCTCTGCAGTGGCATGAAATGAGCAGCCGCAAAATAGCTGCTGATTATATAGGGCTGTGACATCACAGGGGTCAATGAATGCTGATAGGCTGCATCCCACATGTGATTCAGGGTCATCACGTCTACCTCGCTTCCCGCCTCGCATTCCCACATTCTTAGCATCTCCTGCCCTCATGACATGTGGATCCGCCATTCTAGGCGTCTTGGAGCCTGGAACGCTGTAAAATGCAGTTTAATGAAGCAATTCGCATAATAGAATCACGGTGATATTCACATTCGTTGCGAATCGAATAAATCCTGAAATTCGTAACAAATTTGGGGTTGTCTGCTTTGATTCGCTCGTCTCTAAACTTTGCATCGGACTATTCGTGGACAACGTAATTTTAAGCTTAACCCACCCGGAGCAGTCCTTGGCATGATTTACCCGAATTCTTTCAGAATTTAGTGATCTAAATTACTATAAAATAAATGATTCTAAGTCTCTTATTTTAAATATAGGAATATCATCAGAATTAAAGAGTGCCTCTCATGATCTTGTTTAATTTAATAATCCTCCCAGTTCACTGCCCCCATGATGATAAACCACCCCCTGCCTTTATTTTTTTTATAATTTTTTTAGTTTTCTACCTTGATATTTCTCTGTATTTTCAAATTCACAGACTGGGAAGGGGTGTTACCCAGCAGGCATGACATAATCTGAAGCTATACAAGGGAAAACTTCCTCCCTCAGGAGTGCAGAGTGCTTTGCTGTTACACTGAGAAGGATCATTGATAGCTAAACCTCCTATTCACGTTATTAAGCGTTGCAGCAGAGAGGGGCAGATAGCTGTCAGCTGCCTCATACAGATCTCCAAGCTGCCTGAACTTTCTGAAGCATCTTATCTCCTCATTTTTCAGCCCGAATGAGTTTATTTTTATTTGCTCCACAAAACTTCTGCTGCTCAAATCTTCTGCTGCTCAGTGCAATTTAGGGTTTAATCCATGGATTTTTTTGTGGTGCTGCACTGTTGGGTCCTGCTGCTGTTCAGAAATAAGTCATATTAGTGTTTTTGTGTCTCTGTGCTAAATTCAGTGTTATACCACACGTTCTACACCTGCCGGTGTATGAAAGAAAAAAAAAAGTTTTTCCTGCGTACAATTACGCTTAACAGTAGCCTTATCATTGCAAAGGGCCTACATACAAGCAAATAGCGTACCATATACTACCTTTTTTCTGTGTCTGTGCTAAATTCAGTGTTATACCACACGTTATACACCTGCCGGTGTATTAAAGAAAAAAAAAGTTTTTCCTGCGTACAAATACGCTTAACATCATTGCAAAGGGCATACATACAACCAAGCTGTGTACTATTTAGTATCTGTATTTCTGTCTCGGTGCTAAATTCAGTGCTATTCCACACATTAGTATACACCGGCTGGTGTATACAACAAAAAAAAAGAGTTTTTTTCTGCGTATAAATACGCTTAACAGTGTGCTCATCATTGCAAAGGGCATACATAGAACCAAGTAGTGTACTATTTACTACCTGTTATTCTGTCTCTGTGCTAAATTCAGTGCTATTCCACACATTAGTATACACCTGCTGGTGTATTTAAAAAAAAAGAGTTTTTTTCTGCATAGAAATACGCATACCAGTGCGCTCATCATTGCAAAGGGCATACATACAACAAAGGAGTGTACTATTTAGTAACTGTTATTCTTTCTAGGGCCTATATACTTTGAAAGGACAGCCGTAAGTAATCGCCGGCTGCTGTTTTGTACCCTCATAAATGCATGCAGGGAAGTGTCAGGATGGGCACAGAGAAGGGGCAGAGGCCTACATATGTCAGGCAGAGTTGGCAGCAGACTTGGGGCGAGTGGCAGCAGGAGTCGCAGCAATAGGCCTGAGCTCCCGTTAACACCCAGCGGTCGTGTCGTCGACCCATCTCTCCTCGTCAATTGGTTTGCACACTAATCCCCATCATCACAAGCGACATGTGACAACCCCAGTCAAGAGTCGGTGGGTTCCTCAGACACAACCCTCAATTGGCATGGCCTGGGAGCAGTCCCCGTAATCCCATTGCCTTTGTCCTATGCTGTTCCCTCTCCCAAAGAAGTATCTCATGCTTTGGGTTCAGCTCCACTATTTACTGAGGACGATCCAATAGAGGACAATCAGCAGCTAATGGGCAGCCAAGAATGTGAGGAGACATGTGTCGCTTGCTCCGCAAGGCGGGCAAGTAGTGATGCGGAGAGTGACGTGGGAGGCGGTGTTTCAATTGTTCAGGGTCCTGAGGCAGACACTGTTGTGGAACATGAGGAGGACATCAGTGACGTGCACACATCTTTTGATGATGATGAAGCCGATCGCAATTGGGAGCCGGGTGCAGAAGCCGAGACTTCATCATCATCAGGAGAAGAGATTTGCTCTTTGTCTATGAGTCAGCAAGGCGGTAGCACGGTTGGCAATCAGCATGGTGGTGGCAGTAGTGGAAATTCAGGAGCCAAACGTGCCAGGGGGAGACCACCTGCTTCGTGGCAAGCTACCATTCCACTAAAAATGTGGAGAGACTGACATTTGTCAAGATGAATCAGGGATGGATCAACCAGAATTTCCAGCCACCAATGACAGATGGTTCTGAGTAGATTGACCATGCTCCTACAACAACATTTTCTCTATTGTGGTTGGTTATGAAACCCTCTGGGGCAGACCTGGGCATTGAACAGCCCGCTTGCCACATACGGCCCTTTGATTGGCTGACCGGCCCGCGCTGATTGGGGGACAACTATGCTGCCTGATCTGGGGGACAACTATGCTCCTAATCTGGGAGACATCTATGCTGCCTAATCTGGGGGACATCTATGCTGCCTAATCTGGGTGACATCTATGCTGCTTAATCTGGGGGACATCTATGCTGCCTAATCTGGGGGACATCTATGCTGCCTAATCTGGGGGACAACTATGCTCCTAATCTGGGGGACATCTATGCTGCCTAATCTGGGGGACAACTAAGATCCTAATCTGGGGGACATCTATGCTGCCTAATCTGGGGGACATCTATGCTGCCTAATCTGGGGGACAAGTATGCTCCTAATCTGGGGGACATGTATGCTGCCTAATCTGGGGGATATCTATGCTGCCTAATCTGGTCTGGGGGACAACTATGCTCCTTATCTGGGGGACATCTATGCTGCCTAATCTGGTCTGGGGGACAACTATGCTCCTAATCTGGGGGACATCTATGCTGCCTAATCTGGGGGATAACTATGCTCCTAATCTGGGGGACATCTATGCTGCCAAATCTGGGGGACATCTATGCTGCCTAATCTGGGTGACATCTATGCTGCCTAATCTGGGGGACAACTATGCTCCTTATCTGGGGGACAACTATGCTCCTAATCTGGTGGACATCTATGCTGCCTAATCTGAGGGACAAGTATGCTCCTAATCTGGGGGACATCTATGCTGCCTACTCTGGGGGACAAGTATGCTCCTAATGTGGGGGACATCTATGCTGCCTAATCTGGGGGATAACTATGCTCCTAATCTGGGGGACATCTATGCTGCCAAATCTGGGGGACATCTATGCTGCCTAATCTGGGTGACATCTATGCTGCCTAATCTGGGGGACAACTATGCTCCTTATCTGGGGGACAACTATGCTCCTAATCTGGTGGACATCTATGCTGCCTAATCTGAGGGACAAGTATGCTCCTAATCTGGGGGACATCTATGCTGCCTACTCTGGGGGACAAGTATGCTCCTAATGTGGGGGACATCTATGCTGCCTAATCTGGGTGACATCTATGCTGCCTAATCTGGGGGGCAAGTATGCTCCTAATCTGGGGGACATGTATGCTGCCTAATCTGGGGGATATCTATGCTGCCTAATCTGGTCTGGGGGACAACTATGCTCCTAATCTGGGGGACATCTATGCTGCCTACTCTGGGGGACAAGTATGCTCCTAATCTGGGGGACATCTATGCTCCTTATCTGGGGGACAACTATGCTCCTAATCTGGGGGACATGTATGCTGCCTAATCTGGGTGAAATCTATGCTGCCTAATCTGGGGGACAACTATACACCTAATATGGGGAAAACTGATGCTTCTGGCCTTGGGCCTATCATTTTTTTGAAGTTTAGCAGTAGCTAAATACATGCTTAATGCAAATGTCAACATTGATCTTTAAATGTAAAGGGTTATGAAACCCTCTTGGGTACTGCGAATGACTGCTCCAGAATCATTCTGTGTCTATCACAAACTACTTGCCTCCCTGGTGCCTCAGGCCTTGGGCCTATAATTTTTTGAAGTTTAGCAGTAGCTAAATACATGCTTAATGCAAATTTCAACAATGATTGTTAAATTCTCGGCGCTCTGCCAGGGCCTTCTCCTACCCAGCCTGGGCCGATCCGAGGACCTCACTAACCAACTCACTAACTAATCCAATCGCTTATACGACGGGCGGTGTGTACAAAGGGCAGGGACTTAATCAACGCCAAATTATGACCCTCACTTACTGGTAATTCCTTGTTTTAAGGTTAAATAATTGCAATCCCAGATCCCTATCACGAACTGGTTTCAGCGTGCAACACGCACCTGTCCTTGAAAGATAGAGACACGCTAATCCGTTCAGTGGAACGCTAGTGCGGCCCAGGACATCTAAGTCCATAACACACCTGTTATTGCTCGATCTCGCAATTGATCGGGCAAGGTAAGGGGTTATTAAAGCCTCTTGGGTACTGCTGAGGCCTACTCCTGACTGCTCCTGGTGCAATGTATGGGGTAATTAAACACTCTTGGGTAGTGTTATTGTTAAATTTACTGATAATTTTATCAGTGATAAAATTGAATTTTGCAGAGTGCTAACCGTTACCGTGTGATTTTTTAATGAAAAAAAAAATATATATATGTAGAGGGATTAACTCTGCTTAATCATTTTTGGCGATTAGAATCCTTTTGTGATCTGATCTTTTGGAGACAGATGCGCTTACACACATTTAATAATTTTTTAAACCAAATTTCAAACATTGTGTGGTTTATTATTTTTGAGAAGAATGTCTTTTGGTGGTCCACCGTCCTGCATTATAGAGTATTCTGAACTGCTGTATATGCGCTGGTTTTTAAAAAACAGGTATTTTGTCAGACAATTTCAATAAAATTTTGCGGCTTTTTGGGGTGGATTGTGAAGCCCGGGTCTGTACTCGTGCATCAGCCAACTCCAGGCGGTGTCTTTCAGGCAATCTATGGGTTCCTGATGCCGCAGAGGTGGGGCCTGGGTCTGGGAATTGAAAATTTTTGGATTGCGGGTGCTACCAAAAAAGATGGACACACCCTAATCCGTTCAGTGGAGCGCGCCTGCGGCCCCGGACATCTGAGGGCATAACACACCTGTTATTGCTCGATCTCAGGAGAAGGGGGGTTCATCATCAGGAGAAGAGAGTTGCAGGTTGCCCTTGAGTCAGCAAGGCGGTAGCACGGTTATCAGTCAGCGTGGTGTGGCAGTAGTGGAAATTCTGGAGCCAAACATGCCCGGGGGAGACCACCTGCTTCGCGGTAGCTTACCTTTCCGGGAGTTAGCGGGTTACCAGCACCGGTCGATGAAAGATAGAGACACGCTAATCCGTTCAGTGGAGCGCGCCTGTGGCCCCGGAAATCTGAGGACATAACACACCTTGTATTGCTCGATCTCGCAATTGATCGTGCAAAGGTAGGGGGTTATTAAAGCCTCTTGGGTACTGCTGAGGCCTACTCCTGACTGCTCCTGGTGTAATGTATGGGGTAATTAAACACTCTTGGGTAGTGTTTTTTTTTTATTTACTGATAATTTTATCGGTAATAAAACTGAATTTTCCAGAAGGCTAATCGTTACACAACGGAACGATTGTTGTGTGTGATTTTTTGATAAAAAATAAAAAAATAAATAAAAAAAATAAATACGGACAGGGATTAACTCTGCCTCATCATTTTGGGCGAAAAAAGTCCTTTGGGGATCTGATCTTTTGGAGACAGATGCGCTTACACACATATTGAATTAGTTTTTGTAAAAAAATTTCAAACATTGTGTGGTTTGTTATTTTTGAGAAGAATGTCTTTGGGTGGTCCACCGTCCTGCATTATAGAGTCTTGTGAACTGTTGGATATGCGCTTGTTCTTACACAAATGTATTTCTTTAAAAAATTTCTAAAATTTTGTTGTTTTTTTGGAGGGGATTGTGAATCCCGGGTGTGTACTGGTGCATCAGCCAACTCCAGGCTGTGTCCTTCAGGCAATATATGGGTTCCTGATGCTGCAGAGGTGGGGCCTGGCTTTCGAAATTTCTAATTTTTGGATAGCGGGTGCTACCTATGAGAAATCTTTGTCACAAATTTCATATATTGTGTTGTTTTTTTTGGGGAGGGGGGGGATTGGGAAGCCCTGGTATGTAGTGTACTAGTGCATCAGCCAACTCCACGCTGTGCCATTCAGCCACTAAATGGTCTCCTCTTGCTGCCAACATGTCCACACTGTGTCATTCAGCCACTATATGGTGTCCTCATGCTGCCAACACCTCCACGCTGTGCCATTCAGCCACTATATGGTGTCATCATGCTGCCAACACCTCCACGCTGTGCCATTCAGCCACTATATGGTGTCCTCATGCTGCCAACACCTCCACGCTGTGCCATTCAGCCACTATATGGAGTCCTCATGCTGCCAACACCTCCACGCTGTGCCATTCAGCCACTATATGGTGTCCTCATGCTGCCAACACCTCCACGCTGTGCCATTCAGCCACTATATGGTGTCCTCATGCTGCCAACACCTCCACGCTGTGCCATTCAGCCACTATATGGTGTCCTCATGCTGCCAACACCTCCACTCTGTGCCATTCATCCACTATATGGTGTCCTCATGCTGCCAACACCTCCACGCTGTGCCATTCATCCACTATATGGTGTCCTCATGCTGCCAACACCTCCACGCTGTGCCATTCATCCACTATATGGTGTCCTCATGCTGCCAACACCTCCACGCTGTGCCATTCATCCACTATATGGTGTCCTCATGCTGCCAACACCTCCACGCTGTGCCATTCATCCACTATATGGTGTCCTCATGCTGCCAACACCTCCATGCTGTGCCATTCAGCCACTATATGGTGTCCTCATGCTGCCAACACCTCCACGCTTTGCCATTCAGCCACTATATGGTGTCCTCATGCTGCCAACACCTCCACGCTGTGCCATTCATCCACTATATGGTGTCCTCATGCTGCCAACACCTCCACGCTGTGCCATTCAGCCACTATATGGTGTCCTCATGCTGCCAACACCTCCACGCTGTGCCATTCATCCACTATATGGTGTCCTCATGCTGCCAACACCTCCACGCTGTGCCATTCATCCACTATATGGTGTCCTCATGCTTCCAACACCTCCACGCTGTGCCATTCATCCACTATATGGTGTCCTCATGCTGCCAACACCTCCACGCTGTGCCATTCATCCACTATATGGTGTCCTCATGCTGCCAACACCTCCACGCTGTGCCATTCATCCACTATATGGTGTCCTCATGCTGCCAACACCTCCACGCTGTGCCATTCAGCCACTATATGGTGTCCTCATGCTGCCAACACCTCCACGCTTTGCCATTCAGCCACTATATGGTGTTCTCATGCTGCCAACACCTCCACGCTGTGTCATTCATCCACTATATGGTGTCCTCATGCTGCCAACACCTCCACGCTGTGCCATTCATCCACTATATGGTGTCCTCATGCTGCCAACACCTCCTTGCTGTGCCATTCAGCCACTATATGGTGTCCTCATGCTGCCAACACCTCCACGCTGTACCATTCAGCCACTATATGGTGTCCTCATGCTGCCAACACCTCCACGCTGTGCCATTCAGCCACTATATGGTGTCCTCATGCTGCCAACACCTCCACGCTGTGCCATTCAGCCACTATATGGTGTCCTCATGCTGCCAACACCTTCACGCTGTGCCATTCAGCCACTATATGGTGTCCTCATGCTGCCAACACGTCCACGCTGTGCCATTCAGCCACTATATGGTGTCCTCATGCTGCCAACACCTCCACGCTGTGCCATTCAGCCACTATATGGTGTCCTCATGCTGCCAACACCTCCACGCTGTGCCATTCAGCCACTATATGGTGTCCTCATGCTGCCAACACCTCCACGCTGTGCCATTCATCCACTATATGGTGTCCTCATGCTGCCAACACCTCCACGCTGTGCCATTCATCCACTATATGGTGTCCTCATGCTGCCAACACCTCCCTGCTATGTCATTCAGTCACTATATGGTCTCCTGCCACCACCAGGCTCTGTCATTGTGCTGCAGTGATTCTAAGAGCGATGCCGGTAATCTGCATGCTATTCTGAATAACAGTATTATTTCACTACCCCAGCACACTCCATATGCGTTTTAGGACACAGCAAAGTATTCTATACCCCTATAGAGGCTGTATGTAGGCTAGAAATAGCCTTTTTTAATATCGATTCGCCGCAAACAAATTCGGATCGAAACAAACTTTTTGGGAAAATTCGGCGAATTGGCCGAATCGAATTTTTGAAAAGTTCGCTCATCTCTAATGACAATTTTAAACGTATAAATTTTCCTGCATGTAGTTATGATTTTTTCCAGTAGGGCATCATTTTAATCGTATGGACTTACAGAATAAAGGGAATGTGTAATTTTTATGGAAAAATGTAGAAACGGAAGTCCCCAAAATTTACAAAATGGTGTTTTTTCTTCAATTTTGTCACCCAAAGATGATTTTTTTTCTATTTTGTCGTAAATCTGTGGGTAAAATGACTGATGTCATTACAAAGTAAAATTGGTGGTGCAAAGAATAAGCCATCATATGGATTTGTAGGTGCAAAATTGAAAGAGTTATGATTTTTTAAAGGTAAGGTGGAAAAAATTACCCTGGCCCTTAAGCGGTTAAGGAGGCACGGTTTTTCCGTTTTTGCATTTAAATTTTTCCTCATCGCGTTCTAAAAATCATAATGCTTTCAATGTTGCACCTAAAATTTCATATTATGGCTTATTTTTTTTGCCACCAATACTACTTTGCAGTGACATTAGTCATTTTACCAAAAATCCACGGCAAAACGGAAAAAAAATTATATATTAAAGAAAATATTCAATTTCATAAATTTTGGGGGTTTCCATTTCTATGCAGTGCATTTTTGGTAAAAATGATAACTTATATCTATTCTGTTGGTCCATACGGTTGAATTGATACCCTACTTATATATTTTTGATTTTGTCGTACCTCTGAAAAAAATCATAACTACATGCAGGAAAATGTACACGTTTAAATTTGTCATCTTCTGGCCCCTATAACTGTTTTATTTTTCCGCGTACGCGCTGGTATGAGGGCTAATTTTTTGCGCTGTGATCTGAAGTTTTTATCAGTACCAATTTTTTGTGATCGCTTTTTATAAATTTTTTTGTGCTATGAAATTTGACCAAAAATACGCTATTTTGGACTTAGGAATTTTTTTGCGTGTACGCCATTGACTGTGCGGTTTAACACCTTAAGGACCATGGACGTGTATACACGTCCAGGCTGGATGCATGTTCCGCCATTAGGACGTGTATACTCGTCCATGGTTCTCGTGGGCGCTGCCCAGTGCACCCACGAGATAGCAGCAGGGACTCTAACACACAGCCGGGACCCTGCCACACTGCCGGGACTGAAGTAAACTTCGGTCCCGGCAGTTTAACCCTTACAACCGTGGTCGGAAGTGACCGCGGGCTGTATGTGTTATGACAGAGGGAGGGAGCTCCCTCTGTCTTCCCTGCAGCACCCCGCAGCACGATCGCGGGGTGCTGTGTGTGATCCCCGGCGGGCAGGGATCTGCCACACTGCCGGGACTGAAAACAACTTCGGTCTCGGCAGTTTAACCCTTACAGCCGCGGTCGGACCGCGAGCTGTAAGGAGTTTTGACAGAGGGAGCGGGATCCCTCTGTCTCTTTCCTGTAGCACACCGCAACAATCGCGGGGTGCTGCTGCTTACCTGGGCAGCCGGGGGTCTTTACTAGGACCCCTCAGGTCTGCCCCCGTTATTGCCTGTCAGGACGTGCCTGAGGCACGTCCTGATATGCTGCCTGCCAGTGTAAAACTAGCAGACAGCATATGATTGCAATGCTTTGGAATATTAAGTATTCCAAGGCATAAAAAAAAAGTGTAAAAAATTTTTAATAAATAAAAGTGTAAAAAAGAAAGTGTAAAAACAATAAGTGTAAAAAAAAGTGTGAAAATAAAGTGTAAAAAACTTAAAAAAATTATAAAAATACATTTATTAAGTAAATAAAATCAAAAATAAAAAGGCATAATGTGTAGGATGCCCGCCAGCAGTCACAATAATGAGCTCCCTGCTGCGGCTAGGTAGCTTTGTGTGTCCACTTATAGCGGCGGATTTCCCGCCCGCAGTCATGAGTGGACACATTGAGCTACCCAACCACAGCAGTGATCTCGCCCTTGTGACTGCCGCAGTGGAGTGTGAAATAAGCCGTCGATGTGCTCTATGTGACCCTACACTGCGTCCTGTTCATACTGCGTTTCAGCAATATGTTACAGCCACGCGTCACTGCTAGCCGACCAGGGACCGATCAGAGCGGTCCCTGGTCCAGTCAATACAATTGTAGGGGTGCGGTATTGTTCTGCCAGCTCCGATCCTTTGCAGGCATGGGGTGGGGCCTATAATTCATATAATGATGTCCTGAAAGTGAAAGGGGGCTCCTCTCCTTCTTGGTCCTACCAGCCGGACAGGCAACCAGATATGAAGGAGATATGGAAAAACGAGGTGCGCTCCTAGTGGGGAATTATAAGGTGGAGTGGCGTGTGCATGTGTGATTGCACCCTACCATGTAACGTTGTGCTGAGGGCACAACACCTCAGTTCGCCTGTAGACTCACTGGGGTCTGTAGTACAAAGGTGCGGGCAGTAGCCTGGGCGTCCTTCACCGTGACCTCCAGGTCGTGCTGCAGAAGGGTAATTTGAGAAAAGAAAAAATCCGGACGTTTAGACCCATTGGCGCCTATTCCCAGGAGACCAGAAATAGCCACAAGTTATTCGTTAGAATAAAATTAAAATCATCCTTTGCTTTGTTAAAAGAACATAATATTCATGGTGGTAATGTGCACACAGTGCAGTAGCAATAGAATACATGACGTTTTTTACATGAATATAACATTATTGTGAGGCGCTGAGGTCTCTCATGTAAGCGCCCACTTCTAGCAGGCTGAGGACCTGCATCGCATTGTTACACTGTTAGTTGAATTCCGTTATACTGTTAGTTAGGCACTGTTGGTTAAATTCAGTTACACTGTTAGTTAAATTCAGTACCCTCAGTATGCTGTTGATAACATTGTCGTTAGTATGTATATGGACGGATAGGCTTTATTTCACAGACTGAGTTGAATTCAGTTACACTGTTGGTTTGATTCAGTTTTGTTGTTAGTATATATATGGATAGATCGGCTTATCCTTTATCTCCCATATCGAGTGATGAATTGGAGATGAACAGAATGGCCATAACAGGACATCTCTCCGGGTGAGTGATATCGCTGGGCTGGTGCGGGTGAAAGCCGGGACTTTGCTGCGCTAGAGTGGCTTATAGATTTTGAACGCTGTATAGGCTATGTCCGGACATTGATGTGTCAGTGGTAGCGCTGGAGACACCAGAATCTCCAGCGTGGTAATTCATTTATGACCCAGGGTCCCAGGGTGCTCTGGATCATATATAGCCGAGTAGCAGGGTGCTCCGGTTCCCTTTTCGGGTTAGAGTGTCAGTTTACAGCGCAGGAGGCCCCTGAGTCTCCAGTGTGGTTCATTGTTTGAGGAGGTGAGAACACAGTCGGCAGGTAAGTGGCCGGGTCGGAGGGTGCTAAGGAACAATTTGATCTGCAATGTATTCGAATGCAGGAGTGCCGTGGGTGTTGGGATAAATAGTGAAGCCGTTGATTATACATTTTCCCCAGTCAGTGACATAATGATATGTATAATTGATCGGAATGGATCAAAATAGCCATCCCAATAGTTGCTGCAGCGCTGGAGCTGCCTGTAAATTGCCCACGCTAAAACAAACTTTTATTAATTGTTACGGTGGCAATGATGAATAATGGTGCTAAAAGCACCTGTAGGTTATAACCTATAGGAACATGAATTTTCACATCATTGTTCTTCATAATTGGCCCTTATTTGTAAGATGTCAGGGTGATAGGAATCGTGGGCTAATATGGCGGCGTTCCTGAACGCGCTCATTGTGCTGAATAATTACAAGGGAAAAATTTGAAATTTCCTGGTGGATAAATTTTATAGTAGTGAGATTTAAACTATAGATTATAAATTTAAAATGTTAGTGTAGGCTAAGATAGGCATATAAGTGTATGATCGCCGCTGTAATTATCACAGAGACATGATAAGAGGGCAAAGATATGGGTTAGATGATGGTCTCAACCATTTCATTGAGTTCCCTCGGGGTCACCGTGCCGAGTTTGAACATCCAATATACTTCACGTGTTTTTTAGGAGTTCGAACCGGTTGGAATTATGGTCAGGAATGTAATCAATGGGATTGATCTTTATTGGGTCCAGATTGTCCGGGTGTGTGATGGCACAGTGTCTGGAGACTCCATGAAGCATACATTTTTTTTCTGATATTTTGTCTGTTTTTGTTCATACGGCAGTGCAGGGATTGTGTCGTTCTGCCGACATACTGGAGACCGCAGATGCAATCCAAAAGGTTAATGACATAGCATGATTGACATGTCAGTCTGTATTTGAGTTGGAATAGCTCTCCTGTTGCGTGGGACCTGACTTCATTGATATTGTTTCTTATTTCTTTGCAGCAATAGCAACGGGTGGACCCACACCTGAAGCTTCCTAAAGGTAATGGGGTTGGTTTCTTTTTTCTGTTTATGTTGCTGAATCTGGCTGGGAGCCAGCAGGTTCTTGAGAGTGGGGGCTCTGCGGTACATGATTTGAGGATGGTTTGGAATGTTATCCTTGTGATTTGCATCACTCTGAAGAATGTGCCAGTGTTCTTTAAGCACTTGTTTCATTCGGGTGGCGGAATTAGAAAAGGTAGTTATAAAGTAGTTTTTTTGTTTGTTTATTTGCTTAGTGAGGTCCTCTTTCTTTTTTTCCTTATCAGGGACAAGGCATTCTTTTTGCGATCTGTGTTCTACTTTCATTAATGCCTCTTTTACAATAAGACTGGGGTACTTCTTTTCCCTGAATCTTTTTTCAAGGATTTTCGCCTGATGTTTAAATGTTCAATTTTCTGTGCAATTTTTCCTTACACTTTTGAATTGACTGTAAGGTACATTCTTGAGCCATTGCTAATGATGTCCACTCTCTAAATCAAGATAACTATTTACATCGACAGTTTAAAAAAAAGGTTGATGTAATAAAGTTTTCGGAGTTGTGACTAATACTCAGGTCCAAAAAATGAATTTCTTTGCTGCTTATTTCCATTGTGAACTTATTTCACATTTTAATTTATTGTTATTGAGGTTGCTGAGTAGTATGTCGGTGGTTTCTTCTGTACCATTCCATATGAAAAACAGGTCATCTATGTACCTGGGGTACAAGATGATGTGGGATGATATTGCCGGATTATTGGTAATGAATTCGGACTCTCAGTCCCTTTGCACTGTTGGTATGTTTTTTTTTATTGTAGGTGAAAAAATTATTAGTTAGAATGAATTTCAATCCTTTGATAAGGAATTCCTTCTGGACGGGCAGGAGTGCAGTGTCACTTTCCAGAAAGTTGTTAATGCATTCCAGTCCTAAATTATGCGAAATATTGGTGTAAAGTGATGTGACATCGCAGGTGATAAGTTGGTACTCCAGTTTCTTTGGTAATTCTATGAGTGTTTCAATGAGTTCCGTGGAATCCCGCAAATAGCTTGGTAGTTGTATCACATATTTTTGCAGGAACAGATCTATGTAGTGAGATAGGTTGCTATTGAGGGAGTTTGTGTTTGAAATGATGGGACGTCCGGGGGGGGGTTACTGATAGATTTATGAATTTTGGGTAGAAAGTAGAAATACGGTTTGTTGGCGTAACTTGTTCTCAGATACTTTTCTTCATCCTTATTAAGGATGTTCATCTGTGTTCCTTCTTTGATGAGTTGGTGTAAATTACTTTCCACCTGTGGAAAAGGATCCTGTTTGATGGCAGTATAGTATTCTGTGTCAGATAGGATCCTATTGGCCTCCTCCTCATAGTAGTCATAATCAAGCATGACTAGTCCTCCCCCTTTATCTGCACTGCACTGATTACTATTGTTGGGTTCTTCTGTATGTCTCTCTTTGCTATCCTCTCTTTTGTAGTGAGGTCGGATTTTTTCGGCTCCATTTGTTTCATCATTTCATTGGAGACAAGTTCATGAAAGACCTAGATATTGGGACCTTTTGCCTGCACCGGGTAAAATACCGATGGTAATTTTACTGGCTGGTGTACCATCATATCATCAGTGGTGTCCATATCCTCATTGTCCTGTCTTGGTTCAGTTCCATTCTTTTCTTTGATGGTGAAAAATATTTGTAGAGTGAGTTTCCTAATAAACCTGTTTAGGTCTAAGAAAATCTGAAATTCATCACCTTGAAAAAGTCCTTTTTCTAGCAGGGATGTCTCATATGGGCTCAGACAGTGCTTGGAGAGATTAAAGATTTTTATTGTCCCTCAGTTGCTGCTGGAAATTCTGTTATTTTTGCCCTTCTTTTCTCCTGTTCTCTTTCCTCCTCGCATGCCTCTGCGTCTTCTAGCTTTCTTTTATTCTTTTTCTTTTGGAACATTGTCGGTATATTTGATGGTTTGCTCCTGGTGCCTACCTCTAAAAGAGGAACCGCTGGAGTACTAGAGGTATCCTTATGCAGTGGCATTGCGACCGGGGTGCGGGGGGTCCTCAGTTGCGCTGCCTGTCTCCGTACTAGCAGCACCCCCCCCCGGCCCCCACTTGCGCTGTCTCTGTAATAGCATCAAATCAACCCCCCCCCCGTGCTCACTTGTTGCGCCTCCGTACTAGCACCGCACCCCCCGTCACCTGCACAGTGAACCGGCCTGCGCCCCCACTTCTTCTGTTGCGCCGGTCCGACGTCTCTCCGCAGGGCCGGCGCAGGAGGACGTGACGTCACTCGCAGAGCGCCCAGAGAGAAGGAGCGCTGCGCTGGATGGGTGAGTAAGTGATTGTGTGTCTGTCTCACTCTCTCTGTTTGTGTGTCTCGGTCTGTGTGTGACTGTGTGTGTGTGTGTGTCTGTGAGTGTGTGTCTCTATTTGTGTGTTTGTGTGTGTGTCTGTCGCTATCTCTGTCTGTGTGTGGCTCTCTGTCTTTGTGTGACTGTGTGTGTGTGACTGTGTGTATGTGTCTCTCTGTGAGTGTGTGTCTCTCTGTGAGTGTGTGTCTCTCTGACTGTGTGTGTCTCTCTCTATCTGTGTGTGTCTCTGTGTTGTGTGTGTGTGTGTGGGGTTTGTTTGAACCAGCGATCTAATGTGGGGAGACTTTGACCTATTGTGGGGAACCTGCGGCCTAATGGGGGGAAACTACTACCAAATGTGGGGAATCTATGCTACCTAATGTGGGGAAACTGCTACCTAATGTGCGAAGGCTGCTACATAATGTGGGAAAACTGCTACCTAATGTGCGGAATCTGTGCTACCTAATGTGGGGAAACTGCTACCTAATGTGTGGAATATATGCTACCTAATGTGTGGAATCTGTGCTACCTAATGTGGGGAAATTACTACCAAATGTGGGGAATCTATGCTACCTAATGTGGGGAAACTGCTACCTACCTAATGTGTGGGAACTGCCACCTACCTAATGTGGGGAACTGCTACCTACCTAATGTGGGGGAACTGCTACCTACCTTAAGTGGGGGAACTGCTGCCTACCTAATGCTCCCCCCTGGCAGTAGCACCCTCATCATCCACCAGAACCCCCCCCCCCCCCCAGCAGCAGCACCTCCATCAGCAGATCCTGATGGTGGATGATGGGGGTGCTCCTGCCATGAGGATGATCCTGCTGATGGATGATGGGGGTGATACTGCCAGGGGGGATGGCCAGTAGCACCCTCATCATCCTCCAGCAACACCTCCCCAGTACTAGCACCCCCATCATCCACTAGCAACACCACCAGATTGATATTCAGAGGGTACAGTGTGTGGCAGATTTATATTCAGAGGGTACAGTATGTGGCAGATTTATATTCAGAGGGTACAGTGTGTGGCGGTATATTCAGAGGGTACCGTATGTGGCATATTTATATTCAGATGGTACAGTATGTGTTGGTATTATATTTAGAATGTACAGTGTGTGGTAGTATTATATTCAGTGGGTATGGTGTATGGAAGGTTTATAATCAAAGAGTATAGTGTATTGTAGTATTATATTTAGAGGATACAGTGTCTGGCAGGTTTATAATAATACTTGTTTTCATATAGAGGATGAGAATGCGCTGACATAGTGAGGAGACATCTGGGCGTCACATTCTGCATAGAGAAGTTTTAGCTGGACCAGGCGGTATGTTTCTTCTGAATTAGATAAGGAAATACTATAGAGAAGACGTCACCTGTAATCACTGATATCATTCTGTATTCTCCTCACTATAGAGAAGACGTCACTTGTAGTCACTGATATCATTGTGTATTCTCCTCACTATAGAGAAGATGTCACCTGTAGTCACTGATATCATTGTGTATTCTCCTCATTATAGAGAAGACGTCACCTGTAGTCACTGATATCATTGTACATTCTCCTCACTATAGAGAAGACACCACCTGTAGTCACTGATATCATTCTGTATTCTCCTCACTATAGAGAAGACGTCACCTGTAGTCACTGATATCATTCTGTATTCTCCTCACTATAGAGAAGACGTCACCTGTAGTCACATATATCATTGTACATTCTCCTCACTATAGAGAAGATGTCACCTGTAGTCACTGATATCATTGTACATTCTCCTCACTATAGAGAAGACGTCACCTGTAGTGACTGATATCATTCTGTATTCTCCTCACTATAGAGAAGACACCACCTGTAGTCACTGATATCATTCTGTATTCTCCTCACTATAGAGAAGACATCACCTGTAGTCACTGATATCATTCTGTATTCTCCTCACTATAGAGAAGACGTCACCTGTAGTCACATATATCATTGTACATTCTCCTCACTATAGAGAAGATGTCACCTGTAGTCACTGATATCATTGTACATTCTCCTCACTATAGAGAAGACGTCACCTGTAGTCACTGATGTAATTCTGTATTCTCCTCACTATAGAGAAGACGTCACCTGTAGTCACTGATATCATTGTACATTCTCCTCACTATAGAGAAGACGCCACCTGTAGTCACTGATATCATTCTGTATTCTCCTCACTATAGAGAAGACGTCACCTGTAGTCACATATATCATTGTACATTCTCCTCACTATAGAGAAGATGTCACCTGTAGTCACTGATATCATTCTGTATTCTCCTCACTATAGAGAAGACGTCATCTGTAGTCACATATATCATTGTACATTCTCCTCACTATAGAGAAGATGTCACCTGTAGTCACTGATATCATTGTACATTCTCCTCTCTGTGTCTTATCAGAGCTGTAGTCACTTGTCAGTTCTACAGTTATGATGAGGGAAACTACAACTCCCAGCATAACCTCACCACTGCATAAAGGAGTATTCTACTGGAAAAAAACATTTTTAATCAACTGGTGCTACAAAGTTAAACATATTTATAAATTACTTCTACTTAAAAATCGTAATCCTTCCAGTACTTATTAGCTGCTGTATAAGTGATTCATAGGAAGTTCTTTTCTTTTTTAATTTATTTTCTGTCTGACCACAGTGCTCTGTGCCGACACCTCTGTCCATGTCAAGAACTGTCCATAGTAGGAGCAAATCCCCATAGCAAACCAATCCTGCTCTGGACAGTTCCTAACATGGACAGACAGAGCACTGTGGACAGACTGGAAAGAACTACACAACTTCCTGTGGAGAATACAACAGCTTATAAGCACTGTAAGGATTAAGATTTTAAATAGAAGTAATTTAAAAATCTGTTTAACTTTCTGGCACCATTTGATATAAAAGAAAATGTTTTCCAGTGGAGTACCCCTTTAAGTAATTCTGGGAGCTGTATATTTAAATGGTGAAAACTTCTTTAACACTTTCCTATTCTGTGGCAGCTGGTTTATCTGATTATTATACTGGAATTTCTCACAATGCGCTACAACAGTGGTGTCTGTCACAACAGGCTAAAAACTTACTGGGGGGAGGGGGGAGGTGTGGGGTGACACCATTTTCTACCGCACTGGGTGACACCAACCCTAGCAACGCCACTGCCTTATGTGCTGCATTACTTGTGTCATTTGTGGTTTGGTTGTTGATATTATCCACGACCAATATATCCTTATCATGTGAGGTTTCGTTTACATGCTGGTCCACTGTTGTAGGTTACGGAGGTGATGGTGCTTCATGAATGGTGAGGTCGAGATTTATCAAATCCAATATCTCAGTATCCGATTTTGTGGGTGTTCCTAAGTGAAACCTGGGGGGAGTTCTTTGCAGTATGCACTCATGTTGTTTGACTTTCTCTCGAACCTCTCTACTTAAGTTTTGGTATTTTTTAGAGAGGTTGTGACTTGCTTGTATAAATAGAGATTTAGGGGTGCGCAGATGTTCTTGTGATCTCTGATAGTTTTTTGCTTCTGGGGTACCCGGAATGGTAGTGTTATTTCCGGGTGTTTTGTTTTCTGACTTATCTTCCGCAGATTTTCTGCTTGCAGTCGCAGTTGGTTTTGGTGTGTTTTGGTCATCAGATATATTATTATTAGTATGACCAGATGTCTCCTTTTCCTTGTTCCGTTTCTTCTTTGGGGGTTCATCCCTTTGCTCTTCAATATTGGTGTCATTTGTATATTTGTTCCCTTTCCTCTTGTACGTGGTAAACTGTTTGCTATTATATGTTTGTCCGACTCCTTCTTTTTCTCTGGGAGTCCGATCCGTATTCTGTTTTTTCGTTTGATTGGTTACATGGTCCTCATTATTTGGTCGCCGTTTGGGGTTTTGATGATTCCAGGACCACGGGACTCCCTGTATGTAATCCAATCTGTCTCTATGTAATTTCCCAGCCTTTTTTTCAATCAATTCTTTTTCTAGTTTAGATAACCTGAATGTGATGTGTGCATTCATTTTGGTGTAATTAGCATTCCATGAGAATGTATGTAGCTCATTCATTATAGATATAATCTCAATGTTTAGATTTTTGCACATTGATAAACTCTTATCACATAAATAATCAAGCATTTTAAAAGTACAAGAGTCAATAAGTTCATACCATCCCTTGCTATACAATTCATTATTTTTAAATGTGGACGCCAAAGTCAGTCTTAACCCCCTCAGGGTAATATTTTCTTTCCGATACATATTCAGAAACTCAACATCTATTTGATGCTGCATTTCTTCCTTTAGTTTGGATTCTAATTGAAAAAATAGACTGTTCATATTTTCAAGGTTTTTTGCATCCAGGTCGCTGTCATTCCCAGCTTCCCGGTTACCTTTTTGTTCCTCTGGTGTCGTTTCGGTTTGTAGATCAGTTCATCTCTTTGTTGTAGTCTCAGATGGTAATAATCCATGTTCTCTTGTGTTGGTCCCTTTTTCTCCACTGGTGCAGCAACCTCTGAGAACTGCGTCTCTTGCCGGGTAGGATACCCTATCCAGGTGAATCTGAAGGAGATATGGAAAAACGAGGTGCGCTTCTAGTGGAGAATTATAAGGTGGAGTGGCGTGTGCACATGTGATTGCACCCTACCATGTAACGTTGTGCTGAGGGCACAACACCTCAGTTCGCCTGTAGACTCGCTGGAGTCTGTAGTACAAAGGTGTGGGCGGTAGCCTGGGCGTCCTTCACCATGACCTTCAGGTCGCGGTGCAGAAGGGTAATTAGAGAAAATAAAATATCCGGATGTTTAGACGCCTATTCCCAGGAGGCCAAAAATAGCCACAAGTTATTCATTAGAATAAAAGCTGGCGTTTATTGGTACAGAATAAGGGGTGCAACACATTGGTTTCTTCCGGGTTCTTCATCAGGCATTGGGTGTTACAAGCGTGGGCTCTTGCTGGTTTAAATATACACATGCTTACCCGGCATTAAACTACATCAGAAAATAGAAATTTGCATAAATTAAAATCATCCCCCCAGGGGTCTCAATGAAATGGTTGAGACCATCATCTAACCCATATCTTTGCCCTCTTATCATGTCTCTGTCATAATTACAGCGGCGATCATACACTTATATGCCTATCTTAGCCTACACTAAAATTTGACATTTATAATCTATAGTTTAAATCTCATTACTATAAAATTTATCCACCTGGAAATTTCAAATTTTTCCCTTGTAATTATTTAGCACAATGAGCACGTTCAGGAGCGCCGCCATATTAGCCCACGATTCCTATCACCCTGACATAAATAAGGGCCAATTATGAAGAACAATGATGTGAAAATTAATGCTAAGCACATTCCTATAGGTTATAACCTACAGGTGCTTTTAGCGCCATTATCCATCATTGCCACCGTAACAATTAATAAAAGTTTGTTTTAGCGTGGGCAATTTACGGGCAGCTCCAGCGCTGCAGCAACTATTGGGATGGCAATTTTGATCCATTCCGATCAATTATACATATCATTATGTCACTGACTGGGGAAAATGTATAATCCATGGCTCCACTATTTATCCCAACACCCACGGCACTCCTGCATTCTAATACATTGCAGATCAAATTGTTCCTTAGCACCCTCTGACTCGGCCACTTACCAGCCGACTGTGTTCTCACCTCCTCAAACAATGAACCACGCTGGAGACTCAGGGGCCTCCAGCGCTGTGAACTGACACTCTAACCCGAAAAGGGATCCGGAGCACCCTGCGACTCGGCTATATATGATCCGGAGCACCCTGGGACTCGGCTATATATGAGCCGAATGTCCTTATTATCTCCCTAAATGAATTACCACGCTGGAGATTCAGGTGCCTCCAGTGCTACCACTGACACATCAATGCCCGGACCTAGCCTGTACAGCATTCAAAATCTATAAGCCACTCTAGCGCAGCAAAGTTCCGGCTTTCACCCGCACAAGCCAAGCAATGTCACTCACCCAGAGAGATGTCCCATTATGGCCATTCTGTTCATCTCCAATTCACCACGCGATATGGGAGATAAAGGATAAGCCGATCCGTCCATATATATATACTAAAACAAAACTGAATCAAACCAACAGTGTAACTGAATTCAACTCGGTCTGTGAAATAAAGCCGATCCGTCCATATACATACTAACGACAATGTTATCTACAGCATACTGAGGGTACTGAATTTAACTAACAGTCTCTAACTAGCCCCAATAACTTAAATAACAACGTTAGACGCAATAACGCAAAAAATCCCATTAGCCCCAATAACTTAAATAATAACGTTAGACCCAATAACTCAAAAAATCCCATTAGCCCCAATAACTTAAATAGTACAATTAGCCCTTATAACTCAAATAATAACATTAACCCCAATAACTCTGAAAATCCCATTAGTGAGACTATATGTGTAAAACTTAATGGAAATGTAAAGTGTATGTTCACAAATGCCAGAAGCCTAGCAAATAAAATGGGGGAGCTTGAGGCCTTGATACTGGAGGAACATATTGATATAGTTGGGGTCACTGAGACATGGCTGGACTCCTCGCATGACTGGGCTGTTAATCTGCAGGGGTTTACATTGTTTCGCAAGGATAGAATGAACAGAAAAGGTGGTGGAGTCTGCCTGTATGTTAGAAGTAGTATGAAAGTCAGTGTGAACGATGCCATAGTGTGTGATGATTCTGAGGATGTGGAATCACTGTGGGTAGAATTACAAAAGGAGGGAAATACTGAAAAATAATATTTGGTGTAATCTACAGACCCCCTAATATCACTGAAGAGATAGAAGGTCGGCTGTAAAAACAAATAGAGAGGGCCGCCCGGGCAGGTAGAGTGGTAATAATGGGAACTATTATAAACTAAATTTAACTATCCAGATATAGATTGGGGCCTGTGGTTGGCTAAAACTACAAAGGGGAGAAAATTCCTAAATTTATTGCAGGATAATTTTATGGGCCAGTTTGTGGAGGACCCAACAAGAAGTGATGCCTTGTTGGATCTGATCATTTCCAACAACGCAGAGCTGGTTGGTAATGTAACTGTGAGGGAAAACCTTGGTAATAGCGACCACAATATAGTTACTTTTGACTTAAAATGTAGAAAACAAAGACAGACGGGGAAAGCAAAAACATATACCTTTAAAAAGGCAAACTTCCCTGGGCTGAGGGCTGCACTACAGGACATAGACTGGGGGGAGGTGTTCTCAAATACTGATACAGAAGGTAAATGGGACATCTTTAAATCAACTCTAAATAAATATACAGCTAAATATATACCAAAGGGGAAGAAATATAAACGATTAAAACTAAATCCTACATGGCTGACAAATGAGGTTAAAAGAGCAATAAGCAACAAAAAAATAGCCTTCAAAAAATACAAATCTGATGGGTCAGCTATAACATTTAAACAGTACAAGGAGCTTAATAAAATCTGTAAAAATGTAATAAAAACAGCAAAAATTCAAAATGAGAGACAGGTGGCCAAAGAAAGCAAACTAATCCTAAATATTTTTTTAGATATATAAATACAAAAAAACCAAGGACAGAGCATGTAGGACCCCTTAATAATGATAATGGGGAGGTTGTCACGGGCGATCAAGAGAAGGCGGAGCTACTGAATGGGTTCTTTAGTTCTGTATATACTATGGAAGAAGGAGCTGACATACATTGGCCAGGTCAGTGCTGGTAACACATCATATAATGTATTGAACTGGCTTAATGTAGAGATGGTACAAGGTAAGTTAAGTAAAGTAAATGTAAGCAAATCTCCAGGGCCGGATGGACTACACCCAAGAGTTCTTAGAGAGGTAAGTTCAGTAATATCTGTACCCTTGTTCATGATATTTAGAGATTCTCTGGTGTCTGGTATTGTGCCAAGGGACTGGCGCAAGGCTAATGTGGTACCAATCTTCAAGAAGTGCTCTAGGTCTTCGCCAGGCAATTATAGACCGGTAAGTCTAACGTGCATTGTGGGTAAATTGTTTGAAGGACTTATAAGGGATTACATACAGGAATACATAGGGGATAATAGTATTATAAGTGATAGCAAGCATGGGTTTACTAAAGATAGAAGTTGTCAAACCAATCTAATTTGCTTTTATGAAGAGGTGAGTAGAAGCCTTGACAGAGGAATGGCTGTGGATATAGTGTTTCTGGATTTTGCCAAAGCGTTTGATACTGTCCTTCACAGACGTCTGACAGGTAAGTTAAGGTCCTTGGGCTTGGAAACTTTAGTTTGTAACTGGATTGAACACTGGCTCGTGGATCGTACCCAGAGAGTGTTGGTCAATGATTCGTACTCTGATTGGTCCCCGGTTATTAGTGGTGTACCCCAAGGTTCAGTACTGGGCCCGCTGCTGTTTAATTTATTTATCAATGATATAGAGGATGGTATTAACAGCTCTGTTTCTATCTTTGCAGATGACACCAAGCTTTGTAGCACGGTACAGTCTATAGAGGATGTGCATAAGTTACAAGATGACTTGGATAGACTAAGTGTCTGGGCATCCACTTGGCAAATGAGGTTCAATGTGGATAAATGTAAAGTTATGCATCTGGGTACTAATAACCTGCATGCGTCGTATGTCTTAGGGGGGATTAAACTGGCAGAGTCACTGGTAGAGAAGGATCTGGGTGTACTTGTAAATCACAGACTACAGAATAGCATGCAATGTCAGGCTGCTGCTTCCAAAGCCGGCAGGATATTGTCATGTATCAAAAGAGGCATGGACTCAAGGGACAGGGACATAATACTCCCCCTTTATAAAGCATTGGTACGGCCTCACCTGGAATATGCTGTTCAGTTTTGGTCGCCTGTTCATAAAAAGGACACTGCGGAGTTGGAAAGGGTGCAGAGACGCGCGACTAAACTAATATGGGGCATGGAACATCTTAGCTATGAGGAGCGATTAAAGGAGTTACAATTGTTTAGTCTTGAGAAGAGACGTTTAAGGGGGGATATGATAAACGTATATAAGTATATAAATGGCCCATACAAAAAATATGGAGAAAAACTGTTCCAGGTTAAACCCCCCCAAAGGACGAGGGGGCACTCCCTCCGTCTGGAGAAGAAAAGGTTTAGTCTAAAGGGGCGACACGCCTTCTTTACCGTGAGGAATGTGAATTTATGGAACGGTCTACCTCAGGAACTGGTCACAGCATGAACAATTAACAGCTTTAAAACAGGGTTAGATACATTCCTGGAACAAAATAACATTAACCTGTTGGGTACGAAGGGCGTATGCATACGCCCTTGCGTCCTGGTACTTAAGAACGAAGGGCGTATCCATACGCCCGTGGGAATTTCGGCGCGCGCCGGGCGGGGACCGGACCGGGGTGACTGCTGATATCTATCAGCAGGCACCCCGTGCAAATGCCCAGGGGGGTTATTAGACGCCCCCATGTCGGCGATCGGCGCAAATCGCAAGTGAATTCACACTTGCGATTTGCGCCGATTCCGGGTCATTACGGGTCTATGGTGACCCGGTGACCCGGAATAGAAGGGGGATCGCGGGTGTCTAAGACACCCACGATCCCTCTAAAGCGATAGGAGTGAGGTGGCAGAGTTGCCACCCCTCCTATTTCTGCTATTGGTGGTCTAGATGTGACCACCAATAGCAGATCTGGGGCGGAGGGGTTTACTTTCGTTTTCCCCGTCCTGCCCTCCCACAATAGGCGGGGCAGAACGGGGAAAACGAAGAGGAGCGGCGCCGGAGTCCACTTACCCCTCCGGAGGCAGCGGAGCGTCGGGGATCGGCGGCGGCGACGGAGATCTGCGGCGGCGTGCGGCAGAAGAGGACGGCTCCCGGATGCGACGGAAGCCGGTGAGTAGTTGCATAGCAACATCTAGAGGGCTACAGTCTGAGACCACTATAGTGGTCTCTAGACTGTAGCCCTCCAGATGTTGCAAAACTACAACTCCCAGCATGCCCAGACAGCTGTTTGCTGTGTGGGCATGCTGGAATTTGTAGTTTTGCAACAGCTGGAGGTCTGCAGTTTAGAGACCACTGCACAGTGATCTCTATACTGCCCTCTAGATCTTGCAAAACTACAACTCCCAGCATGCCCACACAGCTGTTTGCTGTCTGGGCATGCTGGGAGTTGTAGTTTTGCAACATCTGGAGGTCCACAGTTTGGAGATCACTGTTCAGTGGTCTCTAAATTGTAGCACTCCAGATGTTGCAAAACTACAAATTCCAGCATGCCCACACAGCAAACAGCTGTCTCGGCATGCTGGGAGTTGTAGTTGCGTACCTCCAGCTGTTGCGTAACTACATCTCCCAGCATGCCCTTCTGTGATCAGACATGCTGGGAATTGTAGTTTTGCAACAGCTGGAGGCACACTGGTTGGAAAATACTGAGTTAGGTAACAGAACCCAACTCAGTATTTTCCAACCAGTGTGCCTCCAGCTGTTTCAAAACTACAACTCCCAGCATGTACTGACAGACCGTGCATGCTGGGAGTTGTAGTTTTGCAACAGCTGGAGGCTCACTGGTTGGAAAATACTGAGTTAGGTAACTGAAACTAACTGAAGGTTTTCCAACCAGTGTGCCTCCAGCTGTTGCAAAACTACAACTCCCAGCATGTACTGACAGACCGTGCATGCTGGGAGTTGTAGTTTTGAAACAGCTGGAGGTCCCCCCCCCCCCCCATGTGAACGTACAGGGTACATTCACACGGGCGGGTTTACAGCAAGTTTCCTGCTTCAAGTATGAGCCGCAGCGCAAATTCCTAGTGGGAAACTTACCGTAACCCACCAGTGTGAATGTACCCTAAAAACACTACACTACACTAACACCTAATAAAGAGTAAAACACTACATAAACACCCCCTTACACTGCCCCCCCCCCCCAATAAAAATAAAAAACGTATTGTACAGCAGTGTTTCCAAAACGGAGCCTCCAGCTGTTGCAAAACAACAACTCCCAGCATTTCCGGACAGCCACTGATTGTCCAGGCATGCTGGGAGTTTAGCAACAGCTGGAGGCACCCTGTTTGGGAATCACTGGCGTAGAGTACCCCTATGTCCACCCCTGTGCAATCCCTAATTTAGTCCTCAAATGCGCATGTGCTCTCTCACTTTGGAGCCCTGTCGTATTTCAAGGAAACAGTTTAGGGCCACATATGGGGAATTTCCGTACTCGGGAGAAATTGCACTTCAAATTTTGGGGGGCTTTTTCTCCTTTTACCCCTTATGAAAAGGAAAAGTTGGGGTCTACACCAGCCTGTTAGTGTAAAAAAAAAAAATGTTTACACTAACATGCTGGTGTTGCCCTTTACTTTTTATTTTCACAAGAGGTAAAAGGAAAAAAAGACCCCCAAAATTTGTAACGCAATTTCTGCTGAGTACGGAAATACCCCATATGTGGGCGTAAAATGCTCTGCGGGCACACAACAAGGCTCAGGAGTGAGAGCGCACTATGTACATTTGAGGCCGAAATTGGTGATTTGCACAGGGGTGGCTGATTTTACAGCGGTTCTGACATAAATGCAAAATAATAAATACCCACATGTGACCCCATTTTGGAAACTATACCCCTCACGGAATGTAACAAGGGGTACAGTGAGCATTTACGCCCCACAGGTGTCTGACAGATTTTTGGAACAGTGGTCTGTGAAAATGAAAAATTTAATTTTTTTGTTTGCACAGCCCACTGTTCCAAAGATCTGTCAAACGCCAGTGGGGTGTAAATGCTTACTGCACCCCTTATTACATTCCGTGAGGGGTGTAGTTTCCAAAATGGGGTCACATGTGGGGGGGTCCACTGTTCTGGCACCACGGGGGGCTTTGTAAATGCACATGGCCCCCGACTTCCATTCCAAACAAATTATCTCTCTAAAAGCTCAATGGTGCTCCTTCTCTTCTGAGCATTGTAGTTCGCTCGCAGTGCACTTGACGTCCACATATTGGGTATTTCCATACTCAGAAGAAATGGGGTTACAAATTTTGGGGGGCATTTTCTCCTATTACCCTTTGTAAAAAAGTAAAATTTGGGGAAAAACCAGCATTTTAGTGGAAAAATATTTTTTTTTCATTTACACATCCGACTTTAACAAAAAGTTGTCAAACACCTGTGGGGTGTTAAGGCTCACCGTACCCCTTGTTACGTTCCTTGAGGGGTGTCGTTTCCATAATAGTGTGCGATGTGTTTTTTTTTGCTGTCCTGGCACCATAGGGGCTTCCTAAATGGGACATGCCCCCCAAAAACCATTTCAGAAAAACTCACTCTCCTAAATCCCATTGTTGCTCCTTCGCTTCTGAGCCCTCTAGTGCACCCGCCGAACACTTGACATACACATATGAGGTATTTTCTTACTCGAGAGAAATTGGGTTACAAATTTTGAGAGGATTTTTTTCCTTTTACCCTTTGTAAAAATTCAAAAACTGGGTCTACAAGAACATGCCAGTGTAAAAAATGAAGATTTTGAATTTTCTCCTTCACTTTGCTGCTATTCCTGTGAAACACCTAAAGGGTTAACACACTTACTGAATGTCATTTTGAATACTTTGAGGGGTGCAGTTTTTATAATGGGGTCATTTATCGGGTATTTCTAACCAGAAGACCCTTCAAATCCACTTCAAACCTGAACTGGTCCCCCTAAAAATTCTGATTTAGAAAATTTTGCGAAAAATTGGAAAATTGCTGCTGAACTTTGAAGCCCCCTGATGTCTTCCAAAAGTAAAAACTCGTCAATTTTATGATGCAAACATAAAGTAGACAAATTGTATATGTGAATCAATGCATAATTTATTTGGAATATCCATATTCCTTATAAGTAGAGAGCTTCAAAGTTAGAAAAATGCAAAATTTTCAAATTTTTCATGAAATTTTTGCATTTTTCACCTAGAAAGGATGCAAGTATCGCCGAAAATTTACCACTAACATAAAGTAGAATATGTCATGAAAAAACAATCTCGGAATCAAATTTATAAGTAAAAGCATTCCAGAGTTATTAATGCTTAAAGTGACAGTGGTCAGATTTGCAAAAATGCTCCCGTCCTTAGGGTCATAATGGGCTCCGTCCCCAAGGGGTTAATGCTTATGCAGAATTATAAAACTACATCCCTTTCCCTTATCCCCTTACACCCTTCCCTTCACTCCCCTGGTTGGACTTGATGGACGTATGTCTTTTTTCAACCATTCTAACTATGTAACTATGTAACTAACAGTATAACTGAATCCAACTAACAGTGTAACAATGCGATGCAGGTCCTCAGCCTGCTAGTAGTGGGCGCTTACATGAGAGACCTCAGCTCCTCACAATAATGTTATATTCATGTAAAAAACGTTATTCTATTGCTACTGCACTGTGTGCACATTACCACCATGAACATTATGTTGTTTTAACAAAAGCAAAGGATGATTTTAATTTATGCAAATTTCTATTTTCTGATGTACTGTGACCCAGTGACCCGTCAGTAGTTTAATGCCGGGTAAGCATGTGTATATTTAAACCAGCGCAAACCCGCGCTTGTAACACCCAATGCCTGATGAAGAACCCGGCCCGTGTTCGAAACCAATGTTTTTCACCCCTTATTCTGTACCAATAAACGCCAGCTTTTATTCTAACAAATTACTTGTGGCTATTTTTGGTCTCCTAGGAATAGGCGACAATGGCTCTAAATGTCCGGATTTTTTCTTTTCTCAAATTAGGCAACAAGATATGGCCTAAGTTGGGGTACTGCCCAGCCCGGGAAGAACAGCGTGAAAAAATATAGGTGCATTTCGTCCATTTCAAAAGTGACTTACCAAAATGATGTACCACAAATAAGTAATTTGTGGGAAAAAAAGCTAATTTTTTTTCCACTTTGAAATAATTCTAGTCACACAATAAGGGCTCAACGTACTTACTTTTGCCCTAGGTGAATACTTAAGGGGGGCGTAGTTTCGAAAATGGGGTCACTTCTGGGGGTGCAGTATTGTTCTGACAGCTGGAATGCTCTGCAAGATGAAGTGCGGCCTATAATTTGTATAATGATATCCTGAAAGCCAAATGGGGCTTTCAGGATGAACGGCATAATTAAATATGGGGTGCATTTTCTACTTTTCAGATGCAGTGTACAAAAAATATGTCCCACAAATTTGTGGGGAAAAAAAAGAACATTTAAAATTTTCCTCTGACTTTGTAACCATTCCAACCACACAAAAAGGTCTCAAAGTACTCACTTTTGGTCAGGGTGAATATTTCAGGGGGTGTAGTTTACAAAATGGGGTCACTTGTGGGGGGTTCTATATGGTTCTGGCAGCTAAAACCCTTTGCAGGCATGAAGTGTGACCTATAATCCATCCGGCCTAAAATGATGCTCTGAAAGCCAAATGGCGCTCCTCTCCTTCTGGGTCCTACCACGCGGCCAAGGAACCAAATATGGCCTAAGCGGGGATATTTCCAAACACGGGCCGAGCAGCTCAATAAAATATAGGGTGAATTTCTTTCAATATCAGAAGCGATGTACAAAAAATATGTCCCACAAATGATGCATTTGTGAAAAAAAGGACATTTTGAATTTTTAACACTGACTTTGTAATAATTCCTGCCAAAAATGATGGTGTCAAAATACTCACTGTATCGAATACCTTGAGGGGTCTAATTTTTAACATTCGTTATAGTTTCATAAACTATTTGGTCAGAAAGTATAAATATTTGCAACCTATTAGTGTTAAAATAGCGAAACATCGTAATTTTTTTTTACAAAAATTCATGATTTTTTGCAATTTAAAAAAAATATACAAAAACTACTCGGCTTACTTTTATTATGTACATGAAGGACAACTTGTGCCAGAAAAAAACAATGTCAAAATTATCGTGATTGGCAAAATGTTAACAGAGTTATTCTCTAATAATGACAGACATCCCCTATGTGGGGCTGCCCTTTTTAGGATGAGTAAAACTTGCTAAGAAGGGAATTAATAGTGCGAGAGTAGGTCCTTACAGGGGAAGTTTTCCCCCCACCTGTTACAATGGACCATACTTTGTTCCCTTCCACCTTTTAGAGGTCTTTGCATCGCATCAATACTTGGTGGTGCACATGGTGTTTTTTGCACACATTTCCTTTTATTAGATTTCCCAAAAATTTTTGGTCCATATATTTTATCCTAAGAAAAGTTAAGTTTTGTATATCCTCAATAATGCATATCCTCAATACTTACTTGTGGTCTAATGCAGAGGAATTTCTGTAACTGGGGACCAGCACCTTAATTATGTTTTGTAGTATCCATGGCAGCACAATAAGAGAGCCTGGAGATGGTAGTATCAGCATGCGTAGACCATATGGTGGCACAATAACAGAGCCTGGAGGTGGTAGCATCAGCATGAGGAGACCATATGGCAGCACAATGACAGAGCCTGGAGGTAGCAGCATCAGCATGAGGAGACCATATAGCAGAACAATGAGAGAGCCTGGAGGTGGCAGCATCAGCATGAGGAGACTATAGAGCAGCACAATGAGAGAGCCTGGAGATGGCAGCATCAGCATGAAGAGACCATATGGCAGCAGCAGCATGAGTTTGAGGAACCCACCAACTGTTGACTGGGGGTGTCAGATGTCACTTGGGAGGACGTCAGTGGATGACCGAGTGTACTAATCAAACACAGCTGCTGGGTTTCTGGTCGAGACACGACTGCTAGCTTACACTGGGAGCTCCGACCTCTTGCTTTGACTCCTGCTGCCACACGCCCCTACTGTGCTGTGACCTCTGCCTGCGCCTGATGAATTTAGGCCTCTGCCACTCCTCTATAGACATCCTGGCACTTCTCCGCCTGACATACTAAGTGCGTATATGAGAGGAGTACAATACACTTCACTACCCTTAAAACCGTATTTGTCTAGAACAGCAGTAGGTGTATACTTTTGGCTGGCCTTTTACAGTAACTAGGCCCATAAGACTTTATCAGGAACAAAATGGTACAACACTTAGATGTACGTATGTTGTATGCACTTATGAGAGCAGAAAAATGTTCTACAGTACGCTTAAAAAAGTATTTGAGTAAAAAAACAGCCGGTGATTACTTTTTCCTGGACTTTTACAATATCTGGGCCCTTGAGAGTTTAACAGGTACAAAATAGTACACCACTTAGATGTAGGTATGTGGTATGCACTTATGAGGGCAGAAAAATGCGCTACAGTACGCTTAAAAAAGTATATGAGTACAACACCAGCAGGTGAGTACTTTTGCCTGGATTTTCACAGTATCTTGGCCCTTGACAGATTAACAGGTACAAAATAGTACACTACTTAGATGTAGGTATGTGGTATACATTTATGAGGGCAGAAAAATGTGCTACAGTAGGCTTAAAAAATTATTTGAGTAAGACACCAGCCGGTAAGTACCGTACTTTTGCCTGGACTTTCACAGTATCTAGGCCCCTGACAGATTAACAGGTACAATATAGTACACTTACCGTATATACTCGAGTATAAGCCGACCCGAATATAAGCCGAGGTCCCTAATTTCACCCCAAAAACCCAGGAAAAGTTATGGACTCGACTATAAGCCTAGGGTGGGAAATACATCATACCCCCCCATGTCATCATCAACCCCCCGTCATCATCTCCGCCTGTCAATCCCTTCTCAGTGGTCTTCAACCCGCGGACCTCCAGATGTTGCAAAACTACAACTCCCAGCATGCCCGGACAGCCATCGGCTGTCCGGGCCTGCTGGGAGTTGTAGTTTTGCAACATCTGGAGGTCCGCGGGTTGAAGACCACTGAGAAGGGATTGACAGGCGGAGATGGACGGCCGGGACCATCCCCCTCACAGCTAAAGCCAGAAAAATTTTTTTTTGTTCACTCGAGTATAAGCCGAGGGGGGTATTTTCAGCACGAAAAATCCTGCTGAAAAACTAGGCTTATACTCGAGTATATACGGTAGATGTAGGTATGTGGTATGCACTTATGAGGGCAGATAAATGTGCTACAATATGCTTGAAAAATGCTAAATTTTCAACAAAAATTGTTGAATATGTCACGAAAAAAACAATCTCTGAATCAGAATGATTAGTAAAAGCATCCCAGAGTTATTAATGCATAAAGTGATAGTGGTCTGATTTGCAAAAAAGGTCCGAGTCCATAAGGTGAAAATGGACTGAGTCCTTAAGGGGTTAAACACTATTTGCAGGGCTGCCGTCAGGGGGGTACAGGTGGTACACATGTAAGGGGCCTGGGACCCCATAGGGGCCTGGGTCCAGTGACCCACGTCACTCGCTGTCGTCCAGTGTAACAGGGACATCCCTGGATCCTGAATGATCTTTTCAGGATGCAGGGATGTCCCGTCCCCTGCCGCGGGCCAAGCGTGCAGCCACTTTAAATTTCTGGGGGTTGCCGGGAGGCGGGCATGCATGCACATCACTGATGTGCCTGCGTGAACCTGTACAGAAGGAGCAGAGGAGCGCCACAGAGCAGGGAGACAGGCTGCCAGCCAGGTGATTATAGCGGCACAGCACGTCACCCTCAATGCTCCAACCACTGCTCCTCCAGCCCAGGGACCTACAGCTATAGCCCATAGGTCCTGGACAGAAGGAGCAGTTCTTTGAGCACAGAAGCAGGACAGTACATAGACATACTGCCTGCAGCCATATACTGTACATAGCTGGAGGCAGTGTGTCCGTGGGGGCATACACCTACCTATGGGGGCACTGGGGGCCTACACTTACCTATGGGGGTTCTGGGGGCCTACACCTACCTATGGGTGCACTGGGGGCCTACACTTACCTATGGGGGCACTGGGGGCCTACACCTACCTGTGGAGGCACTGGGGGCCTACACCTACCAATGGGGGTAATATTGGGGCCTACACCTACCAATGGGAGCAATATTGGGGCCCACACCTACCTATGGGGGCTTACATCTATCTATAGGGTCAATATGTACCTAAGGAGGCACTGCAGGCCTACACCTAACATTGGGGGCCTACATTTACCTATGGGGGCCTATCACTACCTATGGAGGCCTACACCTTCTTATGGGGCAATATGGGGGCCTATACCTACCTTTAGTTGGAGAAATGAGCATTTTGCTGGAGAGATTAGCCTAAAATGTTTGTCTGGTGCTCTGATGTTTGTCTGGTTCTGTGGAAAAAAAGGAAACGTGAACATCTCAGAGAAGATGTCGCTTCTCAAGCTGTGTAAGGGGCCCCGAAATTTCTGATGGCAGCCCTGACTATTTGTATAATATTAGAATCATACAGATGTGCAGTAAGTGCCCATTCACTTGTACACTTTCAGTATTACTGCACGGCTGGGTGTATAAGCACTACTTGTTACTCAAAGTAAAATAATTCTTGGTTTTTATCTGTATAGCATAGGCTTTTTGGAAGCGTGCAATTTCTAAACAAAAAACTTTTATTTACTTAATTATTCTTTGAGTTCACATAAGGAAATTCCTATTTTAGCTTTTTTGTCAAACTCATTTTAAACAACTCTTACATTGCATGACTTTTGAAACCCCCTCTATTTGAGATGCATGAGTAAATCCATACAAAGCATTTCCGATGCCGACAGAGTTATGTAAGCTAATTAATTGGGCATAAAAAGTGTCCCAGATTTCATAATAATCATGTTGTCTAATGGTGAGAAAGGCTCTTGGAAGTTAAATGAACTGAGCTTTTAGGGAGATGTGGGAAATGCTGAAAAGAACAATAAAAATGCACTTTTTGAATAACATGATGTAATGCAGGTCACTTTAGATTTTGAGGTATCAATGTCATTATGTATGTCCATTTAATTTAAAATTCCCTTTTAGTTAAACAGTTGACACTTTGAATGCACCACATACATGGCATACAGAATATTTTATTTGTATTCACAGAAGCTCTATGGTACTAAAAGCATAAAGACAGTTTCAAGATCTTATCCATGTTTACTAATGTTAATTATCTTTAGTACAGTTTGATTTGATGATGTCTAGCAAAAAAAAAGACTCCGTAAATTGTCAAGATGTGATTTTATGTGACCCCTAAAGTTTCATGTGTACAAAGTCTGTACAGTTTTGTATATTACTGAGCCCCCAGGGACTTTGTGTGTTTCCGGGATTCTTCAGTACAATACTGCATTCACCCCTTTAAAGGGGTTCTCCAGCACTTCAGCCCCTACCTTCCAAAGAGTACTAGTCTCAGCAGTTATGGCCTGCTCAGCCAATCATCGGCCGAGATGAGTGTGTATCAGAAAGTCGGGGCTGAAGCTTTTGGTGGGAGATCCCAAAGGTCCGACCCATAGTGATAAGACACTTATTCCTTATCCTGTGGATAGGGGAGAAGTTTGTAATAACTGAATAACCCTTTTAACCAATGTTTTTTCACTTTTTTGTCTCATAAATAGTGAAGTAGAAAATTCAGGCACTGCACTATGGGCATAAAAGGATCAGACAATGATCAAAATCTTTAGAGGCAACTCAAACCATGCGGCAAACTCAAGTCTATCTCCGATAAGGTGCTGTACATAGGGGTGCTGACTTGTCCAAGTGGTATATATAATATCACATACGAAGAAGTCAGAAATAAAGTCGCACTCACCCGAGTCTTCAGCAAAGGCCCGCATAGCCTGTATACCTGCGCCGTGGGGAATGCGGGTATATAGACTTTCTATATCAATTGCTGTCAGTTTATAGTTGTCTTGCCAAATAAAGTTATCAAAAGCAGGGAGTAATTCCCCAGAGTCTTATAACTGAATGCCATGGAAATAGATCTGAGGGACTAAAATTTGCCGGATTAGAAAGTGTTACCAGCTTCCCGTCCGGTATAAATAAAGATAACTATCTTTTACGTAGAGAAGCCCTCTGGATAGTTAGATTAAATGCCACCGGCAATATGGGTTTAAATGAACGCAATGATTTTTCTGCATTTTTGTAAGTCACATTTTATCTCATTGGTTTTAACTTTTTCTTTTTGTATCCTAATGTTTTTAATGGTTATGGTACATAGCACTGTGTTTCTCAGTTTCCATGGCTACCTACACCTGTTAGGATAAGAAGAGGGTGATTACCTGTGAGGGATGTACCAGAGCCAGAAGAAGCATCCATCACGTGACGTGAAACTAGTCGCTCCCACATGTGTGTCCCGCGTCAAGAGGGTCGGCTGACTCTCGCTCCCCGCCATGAACTTTTGTTTGTTCACTTCCGAATATATGCAATAAAAGCTACCACTTTGCTGAAGACTCGGGTGAGTGCGACTTTATTTCTGACTTCTTCGTATGTGATATTACATTCTTCACTGTATTCAAAGAGGAAAATTAAATGACAGGTAAAATACAGAGAGATAAGGTAAACTCCCTAGTACATGTCACCTGTCTTATCCAGGAAGAAGTAAAATGCACAAAAAATCTAAATAGACAAATCACCAGGTCCAGATGGCATTCACCCCTGTGTTCTAAAATAGAAAATGAGAGCGCTCCGTGGTGTGATTAAAGAGAAATAAGGATTAAACAAGGGAAGCTGTATAGCCGCTCACCTATGAAGGTTGTGTACCAACATACACAACCATGGTGAGCACATAGAAATGCAAAATGTCCGCAGCCCCCGGCTAAAAGGTAGTAGGAAGGATGGCTTCAACAGGAACGCCGGCTCCACTTGGCGCAGGACACAGACAACGAAGGTAGGCTAAAAGCAAGGGTAGTTTATTTCCCAGAATGCAACGTGTTTCACTGCTTCAGCAGCTTCATTAGGCATAGGTGGAAACGTCAGAGTGAATAATTTATATTAACAAATTAGCCATGTCAGAGGAATGGAACTCAGTGGGCCAATAAAGAAGCAGGGAATTTTAATAAAACGTAAAAAGGATTATGGACATCTATAATGTCCACAAATGCTAAAAATATAGTCATGAACAATCCTTATAACGCATATAAAATGTATATAAACAGTAATATATAAACAGTACAAAAGAAAGTTACAAAAAGTATTATATGTAGAATGTACTGTCCTGATGGACTGATCTAGTAATGAATGAATACCGACTAGCAATAAAAATAATAAATGAAAGACATTTATAATATAGATAATGTGCACAAAAACAGCTGATTGATGAAAAATGTATATAAAAAAAAAAAAAAAATATATATATATATATATATATAGTTTGTGAAAATGTACGTATGTGTAAGGGTTAAAGATTATAAACCACCTCAATTTAGAAATTATATAATATAATTTTTTTTTTCCGGCGGTATATTGATGATTTATTCTTTTTTTGGACAGGCACTGAAAATCAAGCTCTTTTTTTTGTTTTTTTTTGTTACTCTTTTAAATTCTTACACATGGGGATTAAAATTTAGTAAAAATTTTTCTTCTGAAAGTATACATTTTTTTGATTTGGAGATCATGAACAAAGCAGGACATATTAAGACCAGAACACACTTTAAATCTGTAGACATCAATAGTTTTTTTTTAGATTACAACAGTGCACATTACCCTAGTTGGCTCAAAGGAGTTCCCTATGGACAATACTTCCATAAAGTAAAAATTGCACTACCGATTATAATTTTTCGGCACAAGAAATTGTTTTCTGTCGAAGGGTTACCCTTTCTCTTTATTGAGGCAGGCATACAATGTCAAGGACAAAAAACTAATTAATTTAGTTACCAAGGATACACACAACAATACAGATATACATCATATATCTTCTGTACAAATGGAAACTTCCAACCTAAATGACAATCACCCAACCATGTAAATAGCCAGCAAAGGGAGACAAAAAGAAAAAGGATAAAAACGATCAGTTCAAATATAATTTAATTACAAATTATAATAGAGAAGACCCTGAAATTCATAATATTTTTAAACGGAATTGGCATATCATTTTGAACGATCCGATTCTTAAAGATCTTGTCCCTAATTGGCCTGGTATCACTTAAAGAAGATCAAGAAACGTTCAAAATTTGATAGCTCCTAACAGATTAAAAAATACTAATATCGTTGATCTTCCTTTATTATCCGGGAAGAATGGTTGCTCAGCGTGCAATAAGAGCCGCTGTCTGTGTTGCGGTATGATGGATCCTTTCATTGATAAATTTTCTTCCAATTATACCACAAAATCTTTCTCCATAAACCAAGTTCTAAATTGTAATACACAGTATGCCGTATATATGCTGTCCTGCAGCTGTAATTTGCAGTATGTGGGATGCACCATTTAGACGGTGCATTCCCGCATGTCCAAACATAAATCCAATATAAAAAATAAGTTCACACTAGATAGCATTTCCAGGCATTTGACCATTGCTCATAATAACGACATCTCCTCTCTTCGTCTTGTCATTTTTGAGACCATATGAGAAAATAAACCAAACCGTTTCCAACACTTGATCAATGGAGAGTCCTTTTGATATTTACACTTTCTACTTTAATGCCGCATGGTTTGAATGAGACTAAAGAAAATGCTCGATAATTGTTCATTTAATTTTTTTTTTATTATATAATTTTTTTTTCAATTTTTTAGTTTCCTGCCATGTGTTTTTATTTTATTATTTTTTTCTATCATCTATACATTTTCATTCCATTATATATTCATGATATATATATATAAATATATATATATATATTTTTTTTTTATGATGTTTTGGTCGTATATACACATTTTTTCATCAATAAGCTGTTTTTGTGCACATTATCTATATCATGTCTTTCATTTATTTTTTTTATTGCTAGTCGGTATTCATACATTACTAGATCAGTCCATCAGGACAGTAAGTTCTACATATAATACTTTTTGTAACTTTTTTTGTACTGTTTATATATTACTGTTTATATTTTGTATATTTTATATGCATTAAAAGGATTGTTCATGACTATATTTTTAGCATTTGTGGACATTATAGATGTCCATAATCCTTTTTACATTTTATCAAAATTCCCTGTTTCTTTATTTGCCCCCTGAGTTCCATTCCTCTCACGTGGCTAATTGTTAATATAAATTATTCACTCTGAGGTTTCCACCTATGACTGATGAAGCTGCTGAAGCACTGAAACGCGTTGTATTCTGGGAAATAAACTACCCTTGCTTTTAGCCTTCCTTAGTTGTCTGTGTCCTGCGCCACGTGGAACCGGCGTTCCTGTTGAAGCCATCCTTCTCCCTGTGTTCTAAGGGAGTTAAAGGGGTACTCCGATGGAAAGCATTTTTTGTTATAATCAACTGGTGCTAGAAAGTTAAATAGATTTGTAAAAGTCCTACTATTAAAAAAATCTTTATCCTTCCAGTACTTATTAGCTGCTATATACTACAGAGAAAGTTCATTTCTTTTTCGATTTATTTTTTTTCCTGTATACGGTGCTCTCTGCTGACACCTCTATCCGTATCAGGAACTGTCCAGAATTGGAGCAAATCCCCATAGCATACCTATACTGCTCTGGACAGTTCCTGATACAGACAGAGGTGTCAGCAGAGAGCACTGTGGAGAAAAAAAAGAAATCCAAAAACAAAATATACAGCCACTAATAAGTACTGAAAGGATAAGGATTTTTTAATAGAAGTAATTTACAAATCTGCTTTCTGGCACCAGTTGATAAAAAAAAATGTTTTCCACTGGAGTACCCCTTTAAGTAAATAGACAGGGACTGTTCCCCAGGAATGCCACATAGCAAATGTGGTGCCAATATTTAAAAAGGAGTCAAAAAGTGACCTCAGGAATTTTTAGGCCTGTTAGTTTAACCTCCATTGTATGTAAATTGTTTGAGGATTTTCTGAGAGATGCTATTTTGGAGTATCTTGATAAAAATAAATGTATGACTCCATATCAGCATGGGTTTATGAGGGATCGGTCCTGTCAACCTAACCTGATCAGCTTTTATGAGGAGGTGAGCCCCAGACTGGACCAGAGGGAATTGTTAGATATTGTATATCTGGATTTTTCCAAAGCATTTGATATGGTGCCACATAAAAGATTAGTACATAAAATGAGAATGTTTGGGCTGGGGGAAAATGTGTGCAAGTGGGTAAGTAACTGGCTCTGTGATAGGAAATAGAGGGTGGTTATTAATGGTACTTATTCTGATTGGGTGAAAGTTACAATGGGGGTTCCACAGGGGTCAGTTTTGGGTCCGATTCTATTAAATATTTTTATCAATGACCTTGTCGAGGGATTGCATATTAAAGTATCAATCTTTGCAGATGATACTAAACTCTGTAAAGTGGTTAACAAAACAGAGGGAGAACAATTGGGACGACTGACATGGAAAAGGACTTAGATGTCTTAGTTAACAGTAAATTTTGCTGTAGTGACCAGTGTTGGGCAGCTGCGGCCAATAAAATCATGGGGTGCATCAATAGGGGCATAGATGCCCACAACAAGGAAATAATTCTACCGCTGTACAAATCACTAGCCAGACCACACATGGAATACTGTGTATAGTACTGGGCTCCAGTGTACAAGAAACATATAGTGGAGCTGGAGAGGGTTCAAAGACGGGCAACCAGAGAAATAAGGGGAATGGGAGGACTATGGTACTCATAAAGATTATCAGAATTATGGTTATTTAGTTCGGAAAAAAGAATTCTTAGGGGCTACCTAATAACTATGAATAAATATATCAGGGGACTGTACAGAGATCTCTCCCATGACCTATTTATTCCCAGAACAGTATCTGTAACAAGGGGGCATCCTCTACGTTTAGAGGGTAGAAGGTTTCTACACCAGCACAGACAGGGGTTCTTTACTGTAAGATCAGTGAGACTGTGGAACTCTCTTCCGGAAGAGGTGGTCATGGTAAGCTCAGTAAAATAGTTCAAAAGGGTCCTGGATGCATTTTTTTAAATTAATAACATTACAGGTTATAGATACCAGATTTATAGGGACAGAATGTTGATCCAGGGATTTTTTCTGATGCCGTATTTGGAGTCAGGACGGATTTTTTTACTTCAGTATGAGGTTTTTTTTTTTTTTTTGCCTTCCTCTGGATCAACTCAGCAGGGACTCATTAGGGATATAGGTTGAACTTGATGGACTCTGGTCTTTTTTCAACCTCATGAACTAGTATTGATAGATTGTTTTCTATGGGCACAACACAGATCAGTAAAATTGCCCTATAGCATTTGAATTTTGGAAGTGTTTCTGTCAGAACCTATAGAGTTAAAAGATTCTGACTGGTTCTTTGTGTTTTTTTTTTGCTGAGTTACGCCCGGCTGTCTGGACTGGTCAGCTGACCTTGATTGGAGCACCTGTTCTGGCTACATATAAGCTGGCAGTCTACTCCCAGTCTATGCCTGCTAAAGAGTTCTGTTTGTCTCCTAGCTATCTTAATACTGTTTCTGTGATATCTGGCATTTTGACCCTTTGGCTCTGCTCTCTGACTCTTCTCTCTGGTATTAGCATTTTTTGTACTTCGTGCTCTCCTGGTTTAGACTCTGCTCTCTGACTACGTATTTTCTGTTAGTTGTGTGCCTCCAGCCTTTCACAACCTTTTGTCAGTTTTGTAGTTTATTGTTTTGACCTTTTGACTGTCCCTCACTTATTTAGGGAGGGACTGTCACCGTGGTTATGGACCTGTCATCTAGGGCAGGTACAGAAGTAGGCGGGACAGGGGAGTGGGCGAGAATAATGTGCTCTCCTTCCCTGCTCAAACGTGACATTTTAGAAGGCCCATTTTCTGCATTTGTTGTCATGGAAGCTATGTCTTCTCTGGTGGAGCAAATTCAGTCTTACTCAGCTGGTCCAGGATTTAGCTGAGAGACTTCAGCAGCATGAGTCATCTCAGCCTCAATCAGGTTTAATCCAGACATTGACTCAGAGGCTTCAAGACCAGAAGCAGCTAATCCAGGGCTTGCAGGCCAGAATCCTGGAGCTAGATTCTGCCTTTACCCAGGTGTCATCTGTTCATGTTTCAGCTCCTGTGCAGCCACAAGTTAACCTTCCGTATTGTTTTTCCGGTTAGCAGAAGGCATTCAAGACTTTTTGTGAAAGTTGTAAACTGTACTTTCGCTTAAGACCCTACTCCTCTGGTTCTGAAATGGGGACTATAGTGTATTTTTTGCAAGGAGGCCCTCAAGAGTGGGTTTTTCCCTAAGTCCTGATGCCCCGGAGTTGTCCTCAGTGGATTCTTTATTTGCTGGTTTGGGACTTTTGTATTCAGAACCTGACAGATCTGCGTATGCTGAGTCCCAGTTGCACATGTTAATGGGATACTCCGGTGGAAAACTTTTTTTTTTTTTTTTTTTTTTTAAATCAACAGGTGCCAGAATGTTAATCAGATTTGTAAATTATTTCAATTAAAAAATCCTAATCCTTCCAGTACTTATTAGCTGCTGAATACTACAGAGGAAATTCCTTTCTTTTTGGAACACAGAGCTCTCTGCTGACATCACGAGCAGAGTGCTCTCTGCTGACATCTCTGTCCATTTTAAGAACTGTCCAGAGTAGGGGAAAACTCCCATAGCAAACATATGCTGCTCTGGACAGTTCCTAAAATGGACAGAGATGTCAGCAGAGAGCACTGTGCTCATGATGTCAGCAGAGAGCTCTGTGTTCCAAAAAGAAAATAATTTCCTCTGTAGTATTCAGAAACTAATAAATACTGGAAGGATTAAAATTTTTTAATGGAAGTAATTTACAGATCTGTTTAACTTTCTGGCACCAGTTGATTTCAGTTGATTTTCCACCGGAGTACCCCTTTAAGACAGGGACGCTGACCTGTGGAAGAATACTATGCAGACTTTAGAAAATGGTTCATTGCCTCTAAGTGAAACACCCCAGCATTAATTTCTGAATACAGACTGGGTTTATCTGATACACGAAAGGACATGCTTGTTACGTTTTCCTCTCCTGATACCCTTGACCAAGCTATGACGTTAGCAGTGCGCTTGGACAGATGTCTGCGAGAACACAAACGGGGATGTTCTTCTTTCCATACTTAATCTTCTTTTCCTGACTCCTCTCTGTGCCTGAGGATGAACCTATGCAGATAGGATCCATCCGAACCCCAGAACAGCGCAGGAGATTTAGTCAAGTCAACGGATTGTGTTTTTACTGTGGGGAGAATACACACTTCAAGCATCAAGCATCTGCGTCCAAGTGGCAATCGTGGAGGCCACTTGGGCACACAGGTATGTCATGTCTCTCAGAGAGCTACGCCTGGCAGAGTTCTTCTGGGGGCATTTTTCCATATACTGTACAGTCTGATTTAATGTCTAAGAGTATTGTTAAGCCTGTTTTGCAGCAGTTTCTGGCTGGACTGGCATCATGTGACACCATGGGCAATAAGAGTGTGGAGTGTACTCCTGTTGACTTGCAATCAGAGGGAAGTAGTGATATCCTGGAAGATGACTGTGAGGACACCAATGAGTGATGGGATTTGGAGGATGAGGATTCAGATGAGGACATTGATGGTCCATCTGTATCCAAGTCAAGACTTCTTTACTCTCAGATTGTTAAGGGTCCGGTGGCCCCTATGGGCACAACACAGATCAGTAAAATTGCCCTATAGCATTTGAATTTTGGAAGTGTTTTTGTCAGAACCTATAGAGTTAAAAGATTCTGACAGGTTCTTTGTTGTTTTTGTTGATGGGTTACGCCCGGCAGTCTGGACTGGTCAGCTGACCTTGATTGGAGCACCTGTTCTGGCTACATATAAGGTGGCAGTCTACTCCCAGTCTGTGCCTGCTAAAGAGTTCTGTTTGTCTCCTAGCTAGCTTAATACTGTATCTGTGATATCTGGCATTTTGACCCTTTGGCTCTGCTCTCTGCTCCAGCCTTTCATGACCTTTTGTCAGTTTTGTAGTTTATTGTTTTGACCTTTTGACTGTCCCTCACTTATTTAGGAGGGGACTGCCACCGAGGTTACAGATCTGTGGTGTAGGGCAAGTATGCAAGTAGGCAGGGACAGGGGAGTGGGCGAGAATAGTGTGCACTCCTTCCGTGCCCAGACAGGATAGTTTCTTAAAGAAAATCTATTATGACAAAGACAAATAATGCAGTAATGTTAATGTTTAAGGGGCACAGAAAAAAAAGCATTTCAGTGATTTCAGTAGAATTCCATGCCTGACCCAGCTAAAGGCCTGGAAGCCACAGTGATTATCACACGTATGCACTAAATTTCTATATTGCACAATATTACATGCAATGTTAGCCTATGGAAACACATTATATTGCATGTGTGCAGCATGTATCAGCAATTTTACAGTTAAAATCTCCACAGTACAATCCCTACATTAGTGACATCAAACAAAGCTATAATATTGGCAATATAATGACAATGATCAAACTCTCATACTTAAATATTGTATGTAAAAAGGGTCCTTAAAACCAGATCATGATAGAAACTGAACATTAGGTGTCAGAAGAGATATATGGTACTCTATTTGAAATGTAAATCCCCACCCATTGCCAACACTGCTAAAAAAGTAAATGTATAAACAGTAGAGTTATTTACATAGGTAGAAGATAATTCCCCAAGTTGTACACAGTTGTGACTGCCTCCAAGCTGTCTGGAGGAAATATCAACCATGAGGTTAGGGAATTTCTATTTCTTCAAGGGGCAAGTGCTTTTGAAGCCATACGACAGACCCCTGTAATACTTTGGTAAATATTTAAGCAGCTGCCTACTCTAAGCAACTAAATAAGCTTCTCCACATAATTTGTGCATATGAATGGGGCAAAATAAAGACCTACAGGTCGTTTAAAGACACCACATTTTCAATCCACACATATTAGTAAAGAGTTAATCCCCTCATTACAGTTATAACAGTTTCCCCTCTTTTGGGATTTTTTCCTTTAATCCCTTAAGGACATAGATTTTTCAGTTTTTGCAATTTGTTTTTTCCTCCTTACCATTTAAAAATCATAACCCTTTTAATTTTGATGGCTTATTTTTTTCACCACCAATTCTACTTTGTAATGACATCAGTCATTTTACCCAAAAATCTACGGCGTAACCAAAAAATAATAAAAATAATAACTGTGCGACAAATTGAAGACAAAATGCCATTTTGTAAATTTTGGGGGCTTCCGTTTCTACACAGTACATTTTTCGGTAATAATGAAATGCTATCTTTATTCTGTAGGTCCATACGATTAAAATGATACCCTACTTATATAGGTTTGATTTTGTTGTACTTCTGGAAAAAATCATAACTACATGCACAAAAATTAACACGTTTAAAATTGTCATCTTCTGACCCCTATAACTTTTTATTTTTCCGCATACGGGGTTGTATGAGGGCTAATTTTTTGCGCTGTGATCTGAATTTTTTATCAGTACCATATTTGTTTTGATCTGACTTTTTGATTGCTTTTTATTCATTTTTTATTGTATAAAAATTTACCAAAAATACTCTATTTTGGAATTTGGAATTTTTTTGCGCATACGCCGTTGACCTTGCGGTTTAATTAACTATATATTTTCATAGTTTGGGCATTTATGCACACGGTGATACCACATATGTTTATATTTATTTTTATTTACACAGTTTTTTTTTATGGGGGGGATTCAAACTTTTATTAGGAAAGGGGTTAAATCATCTTTATACATTTTTTTTCACTTTTTTTTTTTTTTTTTAGCAATGTTATAGCCCGAACAGGGGACTATAACATGTAGTACATTGATTCAATACACTGATCAATGCCATTGCATTGCATTGATCAGTGTTATCACTGGTTGATTGCTCAAGCCTGGATTTCAGGCATGGAGCAATCAATCGCCGATCGGACGTACAGGAGGCAGGTAAGGCACCATTCTGATGCATCCTAGCTGATCAGGACATCGCATTTTCACTGTGATGGTCGCGATCAGCCCGACTGAGCTGCCGGGAAGCTTTAAATGGGCACTGTCATGAAATAAAAAAATTTATATGTTGTAGTACTTAAGTACTACAACATATCTCTAATATACTTTAATTTAAAAAAGTGATTTTAAAACAGTTTAACCCCTTAAGGAATGAGCCCTTTTTCACCTTAAGGACTCGGCCATTTTTTGCAAATCTGACCACTGTCACTTTAAACATTAATAACTCTGGAATGCTTTTAGTTATCATTCTGATTCCGAGATTATTTTTTCGTGACATATTCTACTTTAACATAGTGGTAAAATTTTGTGGTAACTTGCATCCTTTCTTGGTGAAAAATCCCAGAATTTGATGAAAAATTTGAAAATTTTTCATTTTTCTAACTTTGAAGCTCTCTGCTTGTAAGGAAAATGGATATTCCAAATATTTTTTTTTTATTCACATATACAATATGTCTACCTTATGTTTGCATCATAAAATTGATGAGTTTTTACTTTTGGAAGACACCAGAGGGCTTCAAAGTTCCAATTTTTCACAAAATTTTGAAACTCGCTTTTTTTCAGGGACCAGTTCAGGTTTGAAGTGGATTTGAAGGGTCTTCATATTAGAAATACCCCATAAATGACCCCATTATAAAAACTGCACCCCCCAAAGTATTCAAAATGACATTTAGTAAGCGTTTTAACCCTTTGGGGTTTCACAGGAATAGCAGCAAAGTGAAGGAGAAAATTCACAATCTTCATTTTTTACACTCGCATGTTCTTGTAGACCCAATTTTTGAATTTTTGCAAGGGGTAAAAAGGAGAAAATTTACTTGTATTTGAAACCCAATTTCTCTCGAGTAAGCACATACCTCATATGTCTATGTTAATTGTTCGGCGGGCGCAGTAGAGGGCTCAGAAGGGAAGGAGCGTCAAATGGTTTTTGGGGGGCATGTCACCTTTAGGAAGCCCCTATGGTGCCAGAACAGCAAAAAAAAACACATGGCATACCATTTTGGTAACTAGCCCCCTCGGGGAACGTAACCTTAATACCCCACAGGTGTTTCACGACTTTTGCATATGTAAAAAAAAATTAAAAAATGTACCTAAAATGCTTGGTTTCCCAAAAAATTAAAATTTTTTACAAAGGGTTAAAGCAGAAAATACCCCCAAAATTTGAAGCCCAATTTCTCCCGATTCAGAAAACACCCCATATGGGGGTGAAAAGTGCTCTGCTGGCGCACTACAGGTCTCAGAAGAGAAGGAGTCACATTTGGCCTTTTGAAAGCAAATTTTGCTCTGGGGGCATGCCACATTTAGGAAGCCCCTATGGTGCTGGGACAGCAAAAAAAAAACCTGCATGGCATACTATTTTGGAAACTAGAGCCCTCGGGGAATGTAACAAGGGGTTAAGTGAACCTTAATATCCCACAGGCGTTTCACGACTATTGCATATGTAAAAAAATATATATATATTTTTACCTAAAATGCTTCTTTTCCCACAAATTTCACATTTTTATAAAGGGTAAAAGCAGAAAATACCCCCCAAAATTTGTAACACAATTTCTCCTGAGTACGGCGATACCCCATATGTGGCCCTAAACTGTTGCCTTGAAATACGACAGGGCTCCAAAGTGAGAGCGCCATGCGCATTTGAGGCCTAAATTAGGGATTGCATAGGGGTGGACATAGGGGAATTCTACGCCAGTGATTCCCAAACAGGGTGCCTCCAGCTGTTGTAAAACTCCCAGCATGCCTGGACAGTCAGTGGCTGTCTGGCAATACTGGGAGTAGTTGTTTTGCAACAGCTGAAGGCTCTGTTTTGGCGTACCAGACGTTTTTCATTTTTATTGGGGAGGGGAGGGGGGCTGTGTAGGGGTATGTGTATATGTAGTGTTTTTTACTTTTTATTTTGTGTTAGTGTAGTGTAGTGTTTTTAGGGTACAGTCGCACGGGCGGGGGTTCACAGTAGTTTCTCGCTGGAAGTTTGAGCTGTTGCAGAAAATTTGCCGCAGCTCAAACTTGCAGCCCGATACTTACTGTACATTCACATTTGGGGGGGGGGGGGACATCCAGCTGTTGCAAAACTACAACTCCCAGCATGCGCTGACAGACTGTACAAGCTGAGAGTTTTAGTTTTGCAACAGCTGTAGGCACACTGGTTATGTATCACTGAGTTTGTGACCTTACTCAGTGTTTCAAAACCAGTGTGCCTCCAGCTGTTGCAAAACTACAACTCCCAGCATGTACGGTGCATGGTGTAAGGTGACTGCTGGGAGTTGTAGTTTGCAACAGCTGGAGGCACACCAGTAGTGAAACACTGAGTTAGGTAAAAAAAAACTGAGTTTCACAACCAGTGTACCTTCAGCTAGTGCAAAACTACAATTCTCAGCAGTCACTGACAGCCAATTGGCATGCTGGGAGTTGTAGTTATGCAACCAGCAGATGCACCACTACAACTCCCAGCATGCACTTTAGCTGTTTGTGCAAGCTGGGAGTTGTAGTTATACAACAGCTGAAGGTACACTTTTCCATAGGAAAAATGTGCCTCCAGCTGTTGCAAAACCATAAGTCCCAGCATGCCCATATGGGAATGCTGGGAGTTGTGGTGGTCTGCCTCCTGCTGTTGCATAACTCCAGCTCCCAGCTGTAACTCACCTCCTGCTGCTGCTCCGTCGCAGGACAGTCCCTCGCCGCCGCCGTCGCTCCTGGGGCCCCGATCCCAACATGGACGCCGGGGATCGGGGTCCCCAGCATCCGGGGTCGTCTTCCCGCACCCGCTCACGTCCTCCGGAAGAGGGGCGGAGCGGGTGCGGGAGTGACACCCGCAGCAGGCGCCCTGATTGGTCGGCCGGTAATCCGGCCGACGAATCAGGGCGATCGTGAGGTGGCACCAGTGCAACCTCACCCCTGCTGGCTCTGGCTGTTCGGGGCCATCTCTGACGGCCCTGATCAGCCAGTAATTCCGGGTCACCGGGTCACTGGAGACCCGATTGACCCGGAATCACCGCAGATCGCTGGACTGAATTGTCCAGCGATCTGCGGCCATCGCAGACATGGGGGGCATAATGATCCCCCTGGGCGATATGCCGGGATGCCTGCTGAATGATTTCAGCAGGCATCCGGCTCCGGTCCCCAACCGGCTAGCGGTGGGGACCGGAATTCCCACGGGCGTATGGATACGCCCTGCGTCCTTAAGGACTCGGAATGCACAGAGATGGACAGAGATGTCAGCAGAGATGTCAGCAGAGATGGACAGAGATGTCAGCAGAGAGCACTGTGCTCATCACGAGCACAGTGCTCTCTGCTGACATCTCTGTCCATTTTAGCAACCATGCATAGCAGATGTATCATGTCATCAGTGTTCAAAAAAGAAAGGAATTTCCACTGTAGCATTCAGCAGCTAATAAGTACTGGAAGGATTAAGATTTTTTAATAGAAGTAATTTACAAATGTTTAACTTTCTGCCACCAGTTGATTTAAAGGAAAGAAGGTTTTCACCGGAGTACCCCTTTAACCTGCCTCTTGATATTGAGAACAGATTGAGTATTTGGGAACTAGAGTAAACTCTTGCACTCTCTGTTAATAAAGGGTAATAGCAAGGTGTGTGTCCTACTTGAGGAGGAAGTTGGTCAGGATGAGATTGAAGGAGCGAATAGTCGAGAGAGAGATATACAATTCTCAGGCACAGCTTCATAAAGTTGGTATACACTCCTTAGCATGTTCCACAAAAAGGGTAGAGAGGACAAAAAGTGGTGCAGCTGCAGCACTTTCCAGAAATCCCAATGTTCATGACAAAATAAGATGTTCCAAAGCAGTTTGCAGTTGCAGTTCATTTCTCTTAGAGTCCTCTCCATAGTGCACATGTATTATCATTTCCTCCATTTTAGAGCTGGGCTGTTTGCCAATAGTACACACAAAGGTCCTTCCTTTCTTTTCTGGCCAATCACAGCACAACACAACATAACCTCTACTGCGTATTGCTATGCTATGACATAGTATTGGTAAAAGTGCATTGGACTGAAAAGGATAGCCCTGTGCTGGGGATAATTTAAATTACACTATAGTAGATGGGATTTAAAGTGCGAATGGGTTGCTGATGCACTGGCTTTGAAAGGTGCTATGTGAGCAGAAATTCAGAAAACAGCAGTAACACAGAAAAGAAGGAGTTACATTAAATGGGAACTGTCACCAACATTTTGTTTTGATATGTTGTAGTATGTCTGATCTGAGGTCTTATAGGGAGTTGTACGGGATAGGGGGAGCGGCTTGCGCCGCGGCTGTGGTCTTTTTGGGAGTTTCTTGAAGGGGGGGGGGGGGGGGTTGCGCCGTAACCGTACTAAAGATAGATTGTTTTCAACACAGGGTGCCACCAGTTGTTTCACCACTACAACTCCCAGCATGCCCTGACAGCCAATAGATGTCAGGGCAAGCTGGGAGTTGCAGTGGTGACACAGCTGGAGGTACACTGTTTAGGAACACAATCATGTCCTGTATAGATGAGCTAAGGGCTGAAGTGTCGGCCCCAGCAGGCATCAGTGACATCATGCCTGCTGGGGAAGTCTGTCTGGTAAGTGAGCACACTACCAGACAGACAAAAGGCATTTTTAATATAGTAAAAAAAAATGTAATGGCAGGGAGGTGGTTACGGATAGATGGGCAATAGGCAGGGACAGAAAAAATATATAGGATGGTGGGAGCTACCCTTTAACCACTAAGCTGCTTCTGCAGAAATGTACAGAAAGCCTTTATTATCTTTCAGAGACAGTGAAGGTCTCCTAAGGCATGGACACATGGAGACCCTTGTTTCTTGTATTCTGTCCTGTTGTCTCTTTTACTACAGGCAGGCTGAGCCTAACAACAGACAGTGAACAGCCGGAGAAGTGAAAAAACTAGTGATTAAGAATTTAGGGCCGCTTCAGGTGACACCATCCAGTGGGGTGGTGCTGCTCCATAATGATCCACTGAAAGCTTTAATAATAATTAAGTATCAATAACTTTATTGACACATGTATAACAAAATAAAAACATGATACAAATAGGGAAACTGTCACACGCTGCGCTCCGGCCGCTTGCTCCAGCTGTGAGCGCAGTGTCCCCGTCTGTCGGCAGGGCTGAGATTCGCATCGCGGGATGCGCCCGCATGCGAATCCCAGCCCATCACTAAACCCGTTCTGCTGCTTCTGGAACTCAGCTCCGCCGCACTCGTCCCCGTCTCCTAGGGTCCACGCACAGCGGAGCTCTGTAATTTAAAGGGCCAGTGCGCTCTTAATTAGTATGTGCACCTGACAACACATTATAAGTTCCTGCACCTCCCACACCCCCCTGCCGGATCTTCAGTGCCTTTAGCCTGAGAGAAAGCATTTCCTATTGCCTGTTTGCCATACCCTTGTACTATTGATCGACCGATATCGATTTTTTAGGACCAATACGGATAATCTGTGGAGGTTAAGGCCGATAGCCGATAATTTATACCGATATAATTTATACCGATATAAATTATCGGCTATTTCTCTCCAAACAACCCCCCCCCCCCTGAAGCCGCTGCAGATCATTGATTTAAAGCGGGCGCTTTAGATCAATGAACTGTAGCTGCTTTTGCGGTGCCAGAGACCACTGCCGCCACTTGCTTCTCTATCCCTGCCTGTATAAAGCCCCCCTGACTTATAATACCCCCTGTCCTGTGCCCCTCATATATAATGCCCCATGTCCTGTGCACCTCACATATAATGCCCCCTGAGGGTGCAGAACAGGGGGCATTATATGTGAGGGGCACAGGACATGGGGCATTATATGTGGGGGCACATGATGGGGCATTGTATGTGAGGAACACAGGACATGGGGCATTATATGTGGGGGTCACAGGACAGGGGGTATTATGTATGAGGGGCACATGACGGGGGGGATTATATGTGGGGGCACATGACAGCCCACCCCTGTCATGTGCCCATATAATGCCCCCTGACTTATAATACCCCCTGTCCTGTGCCCCTCACATATATTGCCCCCTGTCCAGTGCCCCTCACATATAATGCCCCATGTCCTGCCCCCTCAGGGGAATTATATGTGAGGGTACAGGACAGGGTGTTAGGGGGACATTATATGGGCACATGACAGGAGGGGCTGTCATGTGCCCCCACATATAATCCCCCCCTGTCCTGTGTTCCTCACATAAAATACCCCCCTGATATGTGCCCCTCACTTAAATTTGCCCCCCTCACTTATAATTTGCCCGTCCATTCATACAGCGCCCAAGCAGTGCTCACCTTTCTCACGCTGCTACGTTCTTGTACTGTGAGTGAGAGCTGCAGAGACGTGATCTCCAGGCGCCGGCGCGATGATGTGATGTCATCACGTCGGCCTGCCGTGGATCAGGGGCATTGCTAGGTCTACAAAAGATCCGGGGCACTGGCCATGGCTGAGGGCGGAGCCACAAAAGGAGGGATCATAGGTGGCGGAGTCACTCGGCAGGGTCACTCAGTTTACAATATAAACTATATACACAGTATACAGTATATGTCTGTGTCCTTCCTTGCTTCTGTGCTCCAACCACTGCTCCTCTGGTCCGCAGCCTATGGGCCAGAGGAGCAGTGGTTGGAGCTCAAAAGGTAGCGTGCAGCTGCTGCTTAATCACCGTCCTGTCCAGGGCCAGAGTGTAACCTAAAATATGCCTGTGCATATTAGACTATGCAGCCCTTTTTTTGTGGGGGACCCAGCAGTTGGACTCCCACCAAAATAAAATGGTCTGCATGGTGAAATCGCCTTGGTTCAAGTGGCTTTTCAGCTGTTGCATGCGTCCCTGCCTGTTAACTCACCGCTGGTGTAATAAAGAAAACTGTGTCCTGTAGCAGAGTGTGACTCTCCTCCACAGGGACACAGTTTCCTTAATAACACCAGCCCGGAGAGAGGTCCCCTTCAGTGCAGAAGGGGAGGAGAGCGGCAAGGTCCGCATATGCTTTATTAAAAGAAAAAGTGCAAGGGCAGATGAACGGTCCCTGTAAATATGCTACTACCGCCTCCTGGGGGCTTCTTTGCTGACATATGGGGCTCAGGTCCCAGATAATTTGACCTAGTGACGCCCCTGCCGTGGATGGTGTCCCCACGGCTCTCACTCCCACTGCAAGAATGAAGCAGCGTGAGAAAGGTGAGGGAGTGGAGGAGCGGGACAGCTGACAGCTCCTGCTCCACCATGCTGTCAGCTGTCAGGTAATTGCTCCGCATGGCAAAACAAGGTGTGCGCACGAATCGCGGGACTTCAGTAACAGCCTGAACTTCAGGGCCGTGACTGAAGTCCCGCGATTCGTGCGCACGCCTTGTTTTGCGCATCAACGGCAGGTTAGAAGCCGATACCGATAAAGGGAAAAAACTTGAATATCGGCCGATAATATCGGCCGTGCCGATAATCGGTCGATCCCTACCGTGTACCCAGACCTCCCTGCTACGTTTCTTAACTACGAACCTTTGCCGCTTGCCATGACCTTCTGCTACGTTGACTACGCCTCTGCCTCATCCTCTGGTACTTCACCTTGCCCAGTTACCTGAGTGGTCAAGCCGTATTGGGTGTCGCCACCTGGGTGTCGCCTGCCGCAGCAAATCTATTCTGCTTTGCGGCGGGCTCTGGTGAAGACCAGCGGCACCTTAGACTCCGCTCCTCGATACAGCCCCAGTCATCAGCCACACAGATAGAGGATCCATATCCTGTTCGTGACTGCCTTCATCCAGGTTCGTGACAGCAAGATCCGGCCATGGATCCAACTTTGGTTCCTCTGCCTGATTCGGATCTTGCATCTGTCGTGGCACTTCAGTCCCATCAGTTGGCCCAGCAGGCACAACATCCAGCTATCCGCCACAGCCTCCTCCAGCTCCAGTACAGCCTCCCGCTGCTGCAGTTGCCACCGGTTCGAAACTCTGTCTGTCGCTACCTGAGAAGTTTGAGGGGGATCCCAAGTCTTGTTGGGGTTTTGTGACGCAGTGCTCCATGCACAGAGAACTCATGGCAGACCAGTTCTCCACAGAACGAGAAAAGGTTGCTTTCGTCATCAGTCTCCTGTCTGGTAGGGCCTTGGCCAGGGCTACTCCACTATGGGATCGCATTGATGCTATCACTACTAATCTCCAGGCATTCCTGATGGAATTCCGCACAGTCTTTGAAGAACCTGCCCGAGCTTCCTCTGCCGAGACTGCTTTGCTGAGTCTTTCCCAGGGCAACTCCACTGTGGACGACTATGCCATCCGGTTCCGGACCCTGGCGTCGGAGTTGTTTTGGAATAATGCAGCTCTCTGCGCTACTTTCAAGAGGGGATTATCTAGCCAAATAAAGGATGTCCTCGCTGCCCGGGAATTGCCATCTAATCTGAATAAACTGATACAATTGGCATCCCGGATTGATATCCATTTCTCTGAGAGACGCGAGGAGCAACGTCAAGAAAGGGAATCAGCACGGCCCTTTCCCGCTTGGCACCAGTCTTCCAGCAACCACCGCAACCTTCTACTGTGCCTCCCGCAGTGGAGGCTATGCAGGTGGATTGGTCTCGCCTGACTCTGCAGGAAAGAACTCGCCGCCGAGCTGAGAATCTGTGTCTCTACTACACCAGTGCCGATCATTTCCTTAAAGATTGTCCTGTACGTCTACAGCCACAGGGTTCACACATAGGGTTTGTTTGAGAGGCCTCCCTAGGTGTGAATTCCTCCTCTCCATGCTTAAAGGAGTACTCTGAGGCAAAACAATTAAGCACCATTATAAAGCTTTCCCTAAGATATATAAGATTGTCAATTACCTCACTAGCGTTCCATGCAGGCATCTATGTTTTTCGGCAAAACCGGAAGTGCAGCCTCTCATAGTGAGTTATGACTTTCGTTCAACACTCACTGTCTGCCCGCGGCCATCTTTAAAACGAAACGTCATATCTCTAAGTTCACTCCCCGCCTAATGCCAGCCCCCACTATTGCGGTGCGGTCCCATATCTGAATATGCATAACCCACCTCGTTTCCCCAGCAGTGATTCGCTGCGTGTAGTAAGCGCCTCTCATTCGTTCCTCCTATCACTGTTCGAGCGGCGTGCCAGCCAACTCCAGGGAACGCTGCTTCTCCGGCACATAAGCTACAGCTATGTGAGCTGTTAGCTACTTTTGTGCGCCGGCTGCAGCGATTAGGAGGAGCTGATTGGAGGAGGCAGAGTGGGAGGAGATGGCGTAGTGGCAGGGGGTGGGTAAAGCAACAAGGGGAGGCAGCAAGGGGCGTTATACATTATAATTTCAGGGGTGGGGAACAGGAGTAAGGGAGGTCTTGCGAGCGGAAGAAGTGTAGTAAGCATGATGGGAAAACGACATTCCTGACGTCACGGCCATGCTTACAGTACCCGGAAGTAAGCAAAATTACCGGGGAGAATTACAGGAGAACGGCTGGACCGATTTGGGCGACCAGGACCTCTAATGAAAGGTATTCCAGGACACTTCACTATGGTGTCAGATTTTTGGGTATCAGAGTACTCCTTTAAATATGACAGTTCAGCTTCTTCTTCCTTCTAAAGTGAACCTCTCACTCTTGGCCTTCCCGGACTCTGGCTCAGCTGGTAACTTCATTGATGCCTCTCTAGTGCATAAGTATCTTCTGCCAGTTCTACGCCTCCCAAAACCGCTGTTCATCTCCACGGTCAATGGGGAAAAACTGGACTGTACCATGCTATACCACACTGAACCCCTGTTAATGCAAGTCGGAGTCTCACACAAAGAGAACTTGTCCTTCTATGTGCTTCCACACTGTTCTTCTCCTCTCTTACTGGGTCTACCTTGGTTGCAGCTCCATGCCCCACAGCTGGATTGGAAGTCCTTCGCTGGGGTCCGCACTGCAACAATCATTGCATTCACGTACGGGTGACTAAGTTGGAACCATCTTCTCGTCCACTGCCCGGTTTGCCTTCTGTATTTTGCTGATGTCTTCAGTGAAAAGCAAGCCGAAGTGTTACCTCCACATTGCCCCTACGATTGTCCCATTGACCTTCTGCCCGGCACCACACCTCCCAAAGGCAGAATCGAGAGGATAAAAAGAAGAAAAGAGGGCAGCGCCTCGTGTAACCCTGCGAGTATAAGAGGATGGTGGCAGTCTAAAAGTGGACTCTCACCTGTGTCACCTCTTGGTTTTGATGCATATCACCCCATATGTCGGGGGAACCAAGGAACTGCAGGCCAGAGGAGTGATGCTGGACACCGAATCAGCGGGTCCGGAGACAAAGGTTCATGAAAAGAAAAAAAAAAAAAAAAAACTCCAACTTCGGCGCTGTTCCAGTAAAGCACTGTTCCATTTTTTAATCAAGTAAAACCATATTTATTGCACCAAAAAAGTTTTACAGGCACATCAGAGGCAAGACGCGTTTCGGGTCACTGCGTACTCTTTCTCAATTGCATCTGCAATGGAGAAAGGGTACGCAAAGGCAGAATCGACTCCTTATCTGTTCCTGAAACTCAGGTCATGTCTAATTATTTGAGAAAAGATGTTGTTGACTTTGTCCACTTTTGTTCGGTCTGTGCCCAGGACAAGACCCCTCGTGCCAAGCCTGCTGGTTTTCTACAACCTCTGCCAGTTCCTGAGCTGCCCTGGACCAACATAGCAATGGACTTGATCACCGACCTTCCATCTTCCAGTGGCAACACAGTCATCTGAGTTGTGGTTGACCGTTTTTTTTAAAAGGGTTCATTTTGTGTTCTTACCAGGGTTGCCATCAGCACCGCAGCTAGACAAGCTATTCTTCGCTCACATCTTCCGTCTCCATGGACTACCTACCCATATTGTCTCCGATCCAAGTTCCGGAGAGCTCTCTGTTCCCACCTCCAAGTTAAATTGGACTTCTCCTTGGCTTACCACCCTCAATCCAATGTCAAGTCGAAAGGGTGAATCAAGTCCTGGGGGACTATCTTCGTCATTTTTTCCCGCTCGTCAAGATGACTGGACCGATTTGCTACCCTTGGCCGTATTTTCTTATAACCATCGGAATTCTGAGTCCACTGGAACTTCCCCCTTCTTTGTGGTCGTCGGCCTTCACCCTCGTCCACCTCTTCCTTTGTCTTCCTCTTCTTCTGAAGTACCTATGGCTGACGAACTGGTTCGGAATTTTGCCTCCATCTGGCAGAAGACTCGCCATTCCTTTCTTCTTGCTACGGACCGTATGAAGTCACAAGCGGACAGGAAAGGGACTGTTACGCCGAGCGCTCCGGGTCCCCGCTCCTCCCCGGAGCGCTCGCTACACTCTCCTCACTGCAGCGCTCCGGTCAGATCCACTGACCCGGGGCGCTGCGATACTGCCTCCAGCCGGGATGCGATTCGCGATGCGGGTAGCGCCCGCTCGCGATGCGCACCCCGGCTCCCGTACCTGACTCGCTCTCCGTCGGTCCTGTCCCGGCGCGCGCGGCCCCGCTCCTTAGGGCGCGCCCGCGCCGGGTCTTTGCGATTTAAAGGGCCACTGCGCCGCTGATTGGCGCAGTGGTTCCAATTAGTCTGATCACCTGTGCACTTCCCTATATCACCTCACTTCCCTTGCACTTCCTTGCCGGATCTTGTTGCCATCGTGCCAGTGAAAGCGTTTCCTTGTGTGTTCCTAGCCTGTGTTCCAGACCTCCTGCCGTTGCCCCTGACTACGATCCTTGCTGCCTGCCCCGACCTTCTGCTACGTCCGACCTTGCTTCTGTCTACTCCCTTGTACCGCGCCTATCTTCAGCAGCCAGAGAGGTGAGCCGTTGCTAGTGGATACGACCTGGTCACTACCGCCGCAGCAAGACCATCCCGCTTTGCGGCGGGCTCTGGTGAAAACCAGTAGTGACTTAGAACCGATCCACTAGCACGGTCCACGCCAATCCCTCTCCGGCACAGAGGATCCACTACCTGCCAGCCGGCAGCGTGACAGTAGATCCGGCCATGGATCCCGCTGAAGTTCCTCTGCCAGTTGTCGCTGACCTCACCACGGTGGTCGCCCAGCAGTCACAACAGATAGCGCAACAAGGCCAACAGCTGTCTCAACTGACCGTTATGCTACAGCAGTTACTACCACAGCTTCAGCAATCATCTCCTCCGCCAGCTCCTGCACCTCCTCCGCAGCGAGTGGCCGCTCCTGGTCTACGCCTATCCTTGCCGGATAAATTTGATGGGGACTCTAAGTTTTGCCGTGGCTTTCTTTCCCAATGTTCCCTGCATCTGGAGATGATGTCGGACCAGTTTCCCACTGAAAGGTCTAAGGTGGCTTTCGTAGTCAGCCTGCTGTCTGGAAAAGCCCTGTCTTGGGCCACACCGCTCTGGGACCGCAATGACCCCGTCACTGCCTCTGTACACTCCTTCTTCTCGGAAATCCGAAGTGTCTTTGAGGAACCTGCCCGAGCCTCTTCTGCTGAGACTGCCCTGTTGAACCTGGTCCAGGGTAATTCTTCCGTTGGCGAGTATGCCGTACAATTCCGTACTCTTGCTTCAGAATTATCCTGGAATAATGAGGCCCTCTGCGCGACCTTTAAAAAAGGCCTATCCAGCAACATTAAAGATGTTCTGGCCGCACGAGAAATCCCTGCTAATCTACATGAACTCATTCACCTAGCCACTCGCATTGACATGCGTTTTTCCGAAAGGCGTCAGGAGCTCCGCCAAGATATGGACTCTGTTCGCACGAGGCGTTTCTTCTCCTCGGCTCCTCTCTCCTCTGGTCCCCTGCAATCCGTTCCTGTGCCTCCCGCCGTGGAGGCTATGCAGGTCGACCGGTCTCGCCTGACACCTCAAGAGAGGACACGACGCCGCATGGAGAACCTCTGCCTGTACTGTGCTAGTACCGAACACTTCCTGAGGGATTGCCCTATCCGTCCTCCCCGCCTGGAAAGACGTACGCTGACTCCGCACAAAGGTGAGACAGTCCTTGATGTCTACTCTGCTTCTCCACGTCTTACTGTGCCTGTGCGGATGTCTGCCTCTGCCTTCTCCTTCTCTACTATGGCCTTCTTGGACTCTGGATCTGCAGGAAATTTTATTTTGGCCTCTCTCGTCAACAGGTTCAACATCCCAGTGACCAGTCTCGCCAGACCCCTTTACATCAATTGTGTAAACAATGAAAGATTGGACTGTACCATACGTTTCCGCACTGAGCCCCTTCTAATGAGCATCGGATCTCATCACGAGAGGATTGAACTTTTGGTCCTCCCCAATTGCACTTCTGAAATTCTCCTTGGACTTCCCTGGCTTCAACTTCATTCCCCAACCCTGGATTGGTCCACTGGGGAGATCAAGAGTTGGGGGCCCTCTTGTTCCAAGGACTGTCTAAAACCGGTTCCCAGTAACCCTTGCCGTGACTCTGTGGTTCCTCCAGTAACCGGTCTCCCTAAGGCCTATATGGACTTTGCGGATGTTTTTTGCAAAAAACAAGCTGAGACTCTACCTCCTCACAGGCCTTATGATTGTCCTATCGACCTCCTCCCGGGCACTACTCCACCCCGGGGCAGAATTTATCCTCTGTCCGCCCCAGAGACTCTTGCCATGTCTGAATACGTCCAGGAAAATTTGAAAAAGGGCTTTATCCGTAAATCCTCCTCTCCTGCCGGAGCCGGATTTTTCTTTGTGTCCAAAAAAGATGGCTCCCTACGTCCTTGCATTGACTACCGCGGTCTTAATAAAATCACGGTTAAGAACCGCTACCCCCTACCCCTCATCTCTGAACTCTTTGATCGCCTCCAAGGTGCCCACATCTTTACTAAACTGGACTTAAGAGGTGCTTATAATCTCATCCGCATCAGAGAGGGGGATGAATGGAAAACGGCATTTAACACCAGAGATGGACACTTTGAGTATCTGGTCATGCCCTTTGGCCTGTGCAACGCCCCTGCCGTCTTCCAAGACTTTGTTAATGAAATTTTTCGTGATCTTTTATACTCCTGTGTTGTTGTATATCTGGACGATATCCTGATTTTTTCTGCCAATCTAGAAGAACACCGCCAGCATGTCCGTATGGTTCTTCAGAGACTTCGTGACAATCAACTCTATGCCAAAATTGAGAAATGTCTGTTTGAATGCCAATCTCTTCCTTTTCTAGGATACTTGGTCTCTGGCCAGGGACTACAAATGGATCCAGACAAACTCTCTGCCGTCTTAGATTGGCCACGCCCCTCCGGACTCCATGCTATCCAACGCTTTTTGGGGTTCGCCAATTATTACAGGCAATTTATTCCACATTTTTCTACCGTTGTGGCCCCTATCGTGGCTTTAACCAAAAAAAATGCCGATCCCAAGTCTTGGCCTCCTCAAGCGGAAGACGCCTTTAAACGACTCAAGTCTGCCTTTTCTTCGGCTCCCGTGCTCTCCAGACCTGACCCTTCCAAACCCTTCCTATTGGAGGTTGATGCCTCCTCAGTGGGAGCTGGAGCTGTTCTTCTACAAAAAAATTCTTCCGGGCATGCTGTCACTTGTGGTTTTTTTTCTAGGACCTTCTCTCCGGCGGAGAGGAACTACTCCATCGGGGATCGAGAGCTTCTAGCCATCAAATTAGCACTTGAGGAATGGAGGCATCTGCTGGAGGGATCAAGATTTCCAGTTATTATTTACACCGATCACAAGAACCTCTCCTACCTCCAGTCTGCCCAACGGCTGAATCCTCGCCAGGCCCGGTGGTCTCTGTTCTTTGCCCGATTTAATTTTGAAATTCACTTTCGGCCTGCCGATAAGAACATTAGGGCCGATGCTCTCTCTCGTTCCTCGGATGCTTCGGAAGTTGAACTCTCTCCGCAACACATCATTCCTCCTGACTGCCTGATTTCCACTTCTCCAGCCTCCATCAGGCAAACTCCTCCAGGAAAGACCTTTGTTTCTCCACGCCAACGCCTCGGAATCCTCAAATGGGGTCACTCCTCCCATCTCGCAGGTCATGTGGGCATCAAGAAATCTGTGCAACTCATCTCCCGCTTCTATTGGTGGCCGACTCTGGAGACGGATGTTGTGGACTTTGTGCGAGCCTGCACTATCTGTGCCCGGGATAAGACTCCTCGCCAGAAGCCCGCTGGTTTTCTTCATCCCCTGCCTGTCCCCGAACAGCCTTGGTCTCTGATTGGTATGGATTTTATTACTGATTTACCCCCTTCCCGTGGCAACACTGTTATTTGGGTGGTCGTTGATCGATTCTCCAAAATGGCACATTTCATCCCTCTTCCTGGTCTTCCTTCAGCGCCTCAGTTGGCTAAACAATTTTTTGTACACATTTTTCGTCTTCACGGGTTGCCTACGCAGATCGTCTCGGATAGAGGCGTCCAATTCGTGTCTAAATTCTGGAGGGCTCTCTGTAAACAACTCAAGATTAAATTAAATTTTTCTTCTGCATATCATCCCCAATCCAATGGACAAGTAGAAAGAATTAACCAGGTCTTGGGTGATTATTTACGACATTTTGTTTCCTCCCGCCAGGATGACTGGGCCGAATTCTCGTATAACTTCAGAGTCTCTGAATCTTCCTCCAAATCCCCATTTTTCGTGGTGTACGGCCGTCGCCCTCTTCCCCCCCTCCCTACCCCCTTGCCCTCTGGTCTGCCCGCTGTGGATGAAATTTCTCGTGACCTTTCCATCATATGGAGAGAGACCCAAAATTCTCTCTTACAGGCTTCATCACGTATGAAGAAGTTCGCGGATAAGAAAAGAAGAGCTCCTCCCATTTTTTCCCCTGGAGACAAGGTATGGCTCTCCGCTAAATATGTCCGCTTCCGTGTCCCTAGCTACAAGTTGGGACCACGCTATCTTGGTCCTTTCAAAATTTTGTGCCAGATTAATCCTGTCTCTTACAAACTTCTTCTTCCTCCTTCTCTTCGTATTCCTAATGCCTTTCACGTTTCTCTTCTTAAACCACTCATCATCAACCGTTTCTCTCCCAAATCTGTTCCTCCCACTCCTGTTTCCGGCTCCTCGGACATCTTCTCCGTCAAAGAGATTCTGGCATCAAAAAAGGTCAGAGGGAAAACCTTTTTTTTAGTGGATTGGGAGGGTTGTGGTCCAGAAGAGAGATCCTGGGAACCTGAGGACAATATCCTAGACAAAAGTCTGCTCCTCAGGTTCTCAGGCTCTAAGAAGAGGGGGAGACCCAAGGGGGGGGGGGTACTGTTACGCCGAGCGCTCCGGGTCCCCGCTCCTCCCCGGAGCGCTCGCTACACTCTCCTCACTGCAGCGCTCCGGTCAGATCCACTGACCCGGGGCGCTGCGATACTGCCTCCAGCCGGGATGCGATTCGCGATGCGGGTAGCGCCCGCTCGCGATGCGCACCCCGGCTCCCGTACCTGACTCGCTCTCCGTCGGTCCTGTCCCGGCGCGCGCGGCCCCGCTCCTTAGGGCGCGCGCGCGCCGGGTCTTTGCGATTTAAAGGGCCACTGCGCCGCTGATTGGCGCAGTGGTTCCAATTAGTCTGATCACCTGTGCACTTCCCTATATCACCTCACTTCCCTTGCACTTCCTTGCCGGATCTTGTTGCCATCGTGCCAGTGAAAGCGTTTCCTTGTGTGTTCCTAGCCTGTGTTCCAGACCTCCTGCCGTTGCCCCTGACTACGATCCTTGCTGCCTGCCCCGACCTTCTGCTACGTCCGACCTTGCTTCTGTCTACTCCCTTGTACCGCGCCTATCTTCAGCAGCCAGAGAGGTGAGCCGTTGCTAGTGGATACGACCTGGTCACTACCGCCGCAGCAAGACCATCCCGCTTTGCGGCGGGCTCTGGTGAAAACCAGTAGTGACTTAGAACCGATCCACTAGCACGGTCCACGCCAATCCCTCTCCGGCACAGAGGATCCACTACCTGCCAGCCGGCAGCGTGACAGGGACACTCTTGTCCGTATTATATCAGTTAAATCAATAATTGTATACAACAACTGTCTAAATGCAAACATAGATGTCAGAATACTCAAGGTGGGGCACAGGCTTAACCCCTTAAGGACCAGGCCAATTTTCACTGTAGGACCAGAGCTTTTTTTGCATTTAGACATTTTGAATTTTTCTAACTTTGAAGGTCTCTGCTGGTAAGGAAAATGGACATTCCAAATAAATTATATTTTGATTCACAAATACAATATGTCTACTTTATGTTTGCATCATAAAGTTGACATGTTTTTAGTTTTTGGAAACATCCGAGGGCTTCAGAGTACAGCAGCAATTTTCAAATTTTTCACAAAATTTTTTTAATCTGAATTTTTCATTGACCAGTTCAGGTTTGAAGTGGATTTGAAGGGCCTTCCTATTAGAAATACCACACAAATGATCCCATTATAAAAACTGCACCCCTCGAAGTATTCAAATTGACATTCAGTAAGTGTGTTAACCCTTTAGGTGTTTCACAGGAATAACAGCAAAATAAAGGAGAAAATTAAAAATCTTCATTTTTTACACTCGCATGTTCTTGTAGACCCAGTTCTTTAATTTTTACAAGAGGTAAAAGTAGAAATACCCTCTCCAAATTTGTAACCCAATTTCTCTTGAGTAAGGAAATACCTCATATGTGTATGTAAAGTGTTCGGCGGGCGCAGTAGAGGGCTCAGAAGGGAAGGAGCGACAATGGGATTTTGGAGAGTGAGCTTTTCTGAAATGGTTTTTGTGGGGCATGTCGCATTTAGGAAGCCCCTATGGTGCCAGAACAGCAGAAATCCCCCACATGGCATGCTATTTTGGAAACTACACCCCTCAAGGCACATAACAAGGGGTTCATTGAGCCTTAACACCCCAAAGGTGTTTGATGACGTTTCGTTAAAGTCGGATGTGTAAATGAAAAAGGAAAGTGAAATTTTTTTTTCACTTAAGTGCAGTTTTTTCCCAAATTTACCATTTTTATAAATGGTAATGGGAGAAAATGCCCCCCAAAATTTGTAACCCCATCTCTTCGGAGTATGGAAATAACCCATGTTAGGACAGAAAATGTTCTGCGGGCGAACTATAATGCTCAGAAGAGAAGGAGTCACATTTGGCTTTTGAAAGCAAATTTAGCTGAAATGGTTTTTGGGGGGCATGTCGCATTTAGGAAGCCCCCATGGTGCCAGGACAGCAAAAAAAATAAAATAAATAAAACACATGGCATACTGTTTTGGAAACTACACCCCTCAAGGAAGTAACAAGGAGTATGAAAATACCCCATGTGTGGATGTCAAGTGCTCTGCTTGGCGCACTACAATGCTCAGAAGAGGAGGAGCGCCATTGAGCTTTTGAAAAGGGAATTTGTTTGGAATGGAAGTCAGATGCCAAGTGCATTTACAAAGACACCCGTGGTGCCAGAACAGTGGACCCCCCCCACGTGTGACCCCATTTTGTAAACTACACCCCTCACAGAATTTAAAAAGGGGTGCAGTGAGTATTTAAACCCCACTGGCGTTTGACAGATCTTTGGAGCAGTGGGCTGTGCAAATGAAAAATTACATTTGTCATTTTCACGGAACACTGTTCCAAATATCTGTCAGACACCTGTGGGGCGTAAATGCTCACTGTACCCCTTATTACATTCCGTGAGGGGTGAAGTTTCCAAAATGGGGTCACATGGGGGGGTTGTTCTGGCACTATGGGGGCTTTGTAAGCACACGTGGCCTTATTGCAGGAGATAGTCAGGAGGTAAGCTGGAGGTGGATACACTCTAAAAAAAAGGTAAGATTTGTTTGTTTTTGAATTTTTCTCCTCTTTAAAATGGCAGACTTGGTTCAGTGCATGAATTGTTGTGCATTTATTTAAGGTTCCACTCTTAAGAGGGTTGGATGCTGTCAGATTTGTAGACAGTTCTTCTTACTGCATCAGGAAATAGCATTTTTGAAATCTGAGATGTTTAAGTTATCTGTTAAACAAACTCAGACTGGGACTGCTGCAATGCCACTCCCACAGAGGACCCCTAGAAATGGCAGATGGGTTACCTTAGGTTCGGGAAGACTTAGAGTTGTGGATAGAAGACATGTCCCACAGTCTGTGAGTCTCCATAATTCATTTGCAGCACTTTCCAAAAGTAAAGGTAACATGGATATTGGCTCAAGCTCAGAAGGTGTGGAACCATCGACTCCTATTTCTAATGTATATAAGACTGCAGCCAAGGACAAAAAAGATAAAGTAAAATCTGAAAGGAAGCAGCTGTTGCTGGGTGATTCAATCATAAGGAGTGTGGAGCTTAAGGAAAATGGTTATGTGAGATGTCTCCCGGGAGCTACTGCTAGAAGAGATAGAAGACGTATTCTTAATATTGTTAAGGAAGCAAAGCAGAAAGGGGAAGTGGATGTTCTTGTCCATCTAGGGACAAATGACCTTGCTTGCAATGAAGTTTCAGAGGTGAAGGAATCTTTAATCACACTTGGTAATGATGTACAGGATTTTGCATCCACTGTTTCATTTTCTGAAGTTCTGCCTGTGCATAACGTTCAGAATGATAGGCAGAGGCGTATTAATGAGTTCAACCTATGGCTTAGTAAATGGTGTCAAGAGCAAAGATTTGGCTTTGTTTCTTATGATAGCTCTACTTGGAATAGAAAGGAACTGTACAAAAAAAGATGGTTTGCATCGTTCTCTGAAAGGAACAAATGTGCTCAGTGAACAATTCCAAAATTTGCTAGGGAGTATTTTAACTAGGAAGGGGGGGGGGGGGCAAAAGAGTGAAAATCCATGAGTCCAAATGCCGACAATATCTGCCGACACATTCTATGTTTCTATGTAATTACGGACAAATTTTCTCTTCAAAATCCCAATGGCGCTCCCTCTCTTCTGAGCATTGTAGTGCGCCAGCAGAGCACTTGACATCTACATATGGGGTACTTACTCGGAAGAAATGGGGCTACAAAGTTTGGGGGGCTTTTTTCCTATTTTCCCTTTTGAAAATAAAAAATTTAGGGTAACACCAGCACTTTAGTGGAAAAAACATTTAGTTTTTATATTTCCCATCCAACTTTAATGAAAATTTGTCAAACACCTTTAGGATGTTAAGGCTCACGATACCCCTAGTTACATTCCATGAGGGGTGTAGTTTCCAAAATGGGGTCACATGTGGATATTTTTTTTTGCGTTTGTCAGAACTGCTGTAAAATCAGCCACCCCTGTGCAAATCACCAATTTAGGTCTCAAATGTACATAGTGCACTCTCACTCCTGAGCCTTGTTGTGCGTCCGCAGAGCATTTTACGCCACATATGAGGTATTTCCTTACTCAGGAGAAATTGTGTTACACATTTTGGGGGTCTTTTTTTCATATTACCTCTTGTGAAAATTAAAAAGTAAATAGCAACATCAGCATGTTAGTGTAAAATTTCTTTTTTACACTAACAAGCTGGTGTAGCCCCCAACTTTTCCTTTTCATAAGGGATAAAAGGAGAAAAAGCCCCCCAAAATTTGTAGTGCAATTTCTCCTGAGTACAGAAATACCCCATATGTGGCCCTAAACTGTTTCCTTGAGATACGACAGAGCTCTGAAGTGAGAGAGCGCCATGCGCATTTGAGGACTAAATTAGGGATTGCATAGGGGTGGACATAGGGGTATTCTACGCCAGTGATTCCCAAACAGGGTGCCTCCAGCTGTTGCTAAACTCCCAGCATGCCTGGACAGTCACTGGCTGTCCGGAAATGCTGGGAGTTGTTGTTTTGCAACAGCTGGAGTCTCTGTTTTGGAAACACTGCCGTACCATACGTTTTTCATTTTTATTGGGGGGGGGGGGGGGGGGGCAGTGTAAGGGGGTGTATATGTAGTGTTTTTACCCTTTGTTTTGTGTTAGTGTAGTGTAGTCTTTTAAGGGTACATTCACACTAGCGGAGGTTTACAGTGAGTTTACCACTAGGAGTTTGCACTGTGGTGAAAAGTTTGCCGCAGCTCATACTTAAAGAAGAAAACTTACTCTAAACCTGCCCGTGTGAATGTACACATGGGGGGGGGGGGGGGCAAACCTCCAGCTGTTTCAAAACTACAACTCCCAGCATGTACTGACAGACAGTGCATGCTGGGAGTTGTACTTTTGCAACAGCTTGAGGCACACTGGTTGGAAAACCTTCAGTTAGGTTCTGTTACCTAACTCAGTATTTTCCAACCAGTGTGCCTCCAGCTGTTGCATGTCTGGGCATGCTGGGAGTTGTAGTTTTGCAACATCTGGAGGGCTACAGTGTAGAGACTACTGTATAGTGGTCTCAAACTGTAGCCCTCCAGATGTTTCTGGGAAACTCACCGGCTTCCGTAGGATCCGGGGAGCCAGCCACACGACATTGCCGCCCGCCGATCTTCGACACCGATCGTCGCCCGCAGCCTCACCCGCAGGGTAAGTGGACGTCAACGCCGGTCCTTTGTCGTTTCCCTGTTCTGCCCCGCCTATTATGGGTGGGCAGGACAGGGAAACCGAAAGTAACCCCCCCTCGCCCCTATCTGCTATTGGTGGTAGCGTCTTGACGACCAATAGCAGGGATAGGAGGGGTGGCACCCCTGCCAACTCAATCCTATCACTTCAGGGGGATCGTGCGTGTCTTGGACAACCGCGATCCCCCTTATTTTCCGGGTCATCTGGCCACCATAGACCCGTATGACCCGGAATAACCGCAAATCGCAAGTGTGATTTCACTTGTGATTTGCGCCAATCGCCGACATGGGGGGGGTCTGATGACCCCCCAAGGCATTTGCGTGGGGTGCCTGCTGATTGATATCAGCAGTCACCCCGGTCCCCGCCCGGCACTCGGGAGGGACCGAAATTCCCACGGTCCTTAAGGGGTTAAATGGGCACTGTCATTAAACATGCTTTTTAATATTTGATTCCTTATGCCAAATAAATAACTTTTGTAATTGGATTCCATAAAAAAAAACTAAAAAAAAACAAAACATTTTATGTTTAAAATGTTTTCCTGCTGTATACTTCTGGCCACCAGGGGTCTCCCTTCTTGGCCAGAACACATTCTGTCAGGAGACCAAACTCAGGAAGTGTTTTTCTGCACTGAGCTTGATTGACAGCTGCAAAGAGCTTCACTGATAACGGCACAGACTAAAAGCTGAACTGAGCTTTACTGAAAGAAGCATAGACGTAAAGCTGCTGCACAGAGCTTGAGGTCTTCTATTCATCACAGCGCTGCAATGATGTAATGGTGGAAGTGGTCTCATAGCAGGCTTCAGTAATGTCATGCCTGCTGAGAAAGTCCCACTTTCTTCTGCTCAGTGATTTCACTATTTGAGCAAGAATAAAGGTAAGATACACAGTTTTTTAAAGCTCTGAAATTTTTAGGGTGGGAGGGGTGTTAGAAGTAGTTAGGGAACATAGTCTGAGTTAGTTTAGAAAAGTTTATTTAGTGACGGGTACTCTTTAATGAATAACATTCATACAGTGGGGATCAAAAGTTTGGGCACCCCAGGTAAAAATGTGTATTAATGTGAATAAAGAAGCCAAGGAAAGATAGAAAAATCTTCAAAAGGCATCTAATCTGTAATTTGATGCCTTTTGGAGATTTTTCCATCTTTCCTTGGCTTCTTTATGCACATTAAAACAAATTTTTACCTGGGGTGCCCAAACTTTTGATCCCCAGTGTAAGTATTAAAAAGAGAGAATATATAAAGGGGGGCTACACTTTCCTCAAGTCTGGGCCTGATTGTCACCAATAAATGGGGGTATATAAAGATAAAATATATGTAAAAAATGATGTAGATCCAGTGAATTTATTTAAAACAATTTATTATTACAATGATAGTGCTTGTGCTGGTGGTAGGGCATCGGATTCACCACGTCGGATTCACCACGATAAGCAAGGTAGTGAATGTATAAAATATTCATACAATGAAATAAAATAAAATAGACATATAATATACAGGGTAAAAAAGTGCTGGTATTCCAGTGTGGCAAATAGTCTGTAGCGCGTATAGATGTATGCATGGAGATCTTGCCTTGTATGGTTGATTACAAATAATCTGAGTAGGAATGTCTCTGTATAGCTCATATCTGGTCACGATACTGCATGCGGTAGCGTGTTGGTAAGGGGTTAAAATAAGGGGTTGGTAAGGGGGTAAGCGGCGCTAGGGTTACCTTGTGTGTACCCCACTATACCCTGGCGGCAAAGGGATAGAGATTGGGAGTGGGATATAGATAGTCTCTTAATTGTAATCCTGTGGATGCATGAGGCTGCACTCTGCAGCGCTGGAGGCCCTCAAATGTGGCTCACTCTACCTCGGCGGCACAGGGAAAGTTTTGAGTGGATTTGGGGATTTGGCACACTGTGCCTCTTACCAGCAATGCCCTGGAGCCTGGTTGCCGGAAAAAGGTTTTTGCTGGGGAGACGACCGCTGGCAGGCGGGATGCGTACAACCCCGGAAGCGTGCTCCGGTGAATTTCTTATGATCCGGTGAATGATGCAATGGCTGACTGGTTGTGGAGAGGTACTATTTATACCTGCAGCAGCCCTGTAATTGGATAGTTCTCGTTGTTATATACAAATTGTGTACTGGATCGTTGTACAGATGATACTGATTGTCTGATGTTGGGATGCAAAACCTGGATCTGGAAAATTTGTTGTCGACTTTTTGTTGAGTATAAAGATTTGATTGCAAAAAATAAAATAAAAATTGGGTATAGAGAGATGGATTATCGTGGATATGTTCATAAATGTTTATTATGCGGAAGTATGTTGAAACATTATTTGTTTATATATATGGTGATCAAGATAGTAATAACTACACCCCCAAACCTCCCAATCACAATCAATACACCAGAACAGATGCACACAACAGAACACGCAACTACTATCCACAGAGACAACCATTATTGCCCACACCATTACCACAACACAAATGTCAGGAGATCCCAACACAAACAGAAACACAGATTTTATGAAGAGGTGAGTAGAAGCCTTGACAGAGGAATGGCTGTGGATATAGTGTTTCTGGATTTTGCTAAAGCATTTGATACTGTCCCTCATAGACGTCTGACAGGTAAGTTAAGGTCTTTGGGTTTGGAAATTTTAGTTTGTAACTGGATTGAACACTGGCTCATGGATCGTACCCAGAGAGTGGTGGTCAATGATTCGTACTCTGATTGGTCCCCGGTTATTAGTGGTGTACCCCAAGGTTCAGTACTGGGCCCGCTGTTGTTTAATTTATTTATCAATGATATAGAGGATGGTATTAACAGCTCTGTTTCTATCTTTGCAGATGACACCAAGCTTTGTAGCACGGTACAGTCTATAGAGGATGTGCATAAGTTACAGGATGACTTGGATAGACTAAGTGTCTGGGCATCCACTTGGCAAATGAGGTTCAATGTGGATAAATGTAAAGTTATGCATCTGGGTACTAATAACCTGCATGCGTCGTATGTCTTAGGGGGGATTAAACTGTCAGAGTCACTGGTAGAGAAGGATCTGGGTGTACTTGTAGATCACAGACTACAGAATAGCATGCAATGTCAGGCTGCTGCTTCCAAAGCCGGCAGGAGATTGTCATGTATCAAAAGAGGCATGGACTCAAGGGACAGGGACATAATACTCCCCCTTTATAAAGCATTGGTACGGCCTCACCTGGAATATGCTGTTCAGTTTTGGGCACCTGTTCATAAAAGGGACACTGCGGAGTTGGAAAGGGTGCAGAGACGCGCGACTAAACTAATATGGGGCATGGATCATCTTAGCTATGAGGAGCGATTAAAGGAGTTACAATTGTTTTGTCTTGAGAAGAGACGTTTAAGGGGGGATATGATAAACGTATATAAGTATATTAATGGCCCATACAAAAAATATGGAGAAAAACTGTTCCAGGTTAACCCCCCCCAAAGGACGAGGGGGCACTCCCTCCGTCTGGAGAAGAAAAAGTTTAGTCTCAAGGGGCGACACGCCTTCTTTACCGTGAGGACTGTGAATTTATGGAACGGTCTACCTCAGGAACTGGTCACAGCAGGAACAATTAACAGCTTTAAAACAGGATTAGATACATTCCTGGAACAAAATAACATTAATGCTTATGAAGAAATATAACATCCCATCCCTTCCCCAATATCGCGCCACACCCCTACCCCTTAATTCCCTGGTTGAACTTAATGGACATATGTCTTTTTTCGACCGTACTAACTATGTAACTATGTAACAGATACACAACCTTCCTCCCAATCACCCAACCACAATAGTCCAAGTACATCCACAACTACAAGAGATATCCCTCAAAGCTACACCAACATGCAAGAGAACATACGAAGAAGTAGAACCCGACGTAAGACCAAAAACTAAAGTAGACAAGTTACACTAGATAAAGACTCATCCATAATTAACTTGAGTGACAAAACATTATGCCCCCAACATATCTCTCTACTAAACAAAGGTCTCAAATTTGCCCCAAGTGAACCAGTAGACAAATTTAAAGTCTATATAGGGTTAGAAAAATATTTGCGCAAATTATGTCTCAAAAAATACTATCAGAAAAACCCTATAGAATACACCATCTCAACCCAACAGTACACCCATACCAACCTAAAAAAAAAAATCAAAAGCCTATCCCAAACAAGAAATGAGTGACCCCATGACAACATTTAAACTTAATATAGAAAACGACATAAAAAATTTGAAAGTTAACAACAAACAAAACCAAAATAGAAATACAAGCTATGAAAGACCTACAAAAAGATAACATCACCATATGCCCCGCAGACAAGGGTGGGGGCATTGTTATAATGGACACGGATATGTATAACACAGAATGCAATAGTCAATTATCTGACACAAACACCTACCAAACCTTACCTCACAATCCGACTGAAACGTTCCACACCAGTCTACAATTAATATGCAATAGAGCCTTGCAACAACATATACTCACCAAACAAGAATGTGAATATATCATCCATATTGAAAAACGCATACCCATTTTTTACTGTATCCCCAAAATCCATAAAAATCCAATTAAATCCAATTAGGCCCATTATTTCAGGTATACAATCCATAACTTCACATCTGTCAGAGTATATAGATATTATGTTATAGCCTTTTGTCAAACAAACCAAATCATACATCAAAGACACAACTCAGATCATCCAAATCATAGAATCTTTTAACTGGCAATCTGATTGGTGCATAGCCACCCTAGACGTCAGTTCGCTATATACCTGTACAGATAACCAACAAGGCATCACAGCAATAAAAAAAAATTTCAAAATAGCGACATACCCCAAAATCAGGTTCAATTTATATTAGAAGGCATCCAATATATCCTTTCACACAATTTCTTCTTTTTCAATGGCCAGTTCTTTTTACAGTTGATTGGAACAGTGATGGGGACCAGATTTGCACAGAATTTCGCAAACCTCTTTATGGCCTATTGGGAGGACCGGACACTCACCTCGGAACTCGATGCAAACCTGGTCCTCTGGAAATGCTCTATAGATGACATTTTGATAGCATGGAAAGGCACCCCTCAACAATTACGCCAATTTACAGAACTATTAAACAATAATATGTATAACCTCAAATTCACACCCAACATCAATACAGACACAATTGAATTTCTTGAGCTCTAAATTACAATCCATAACAACCAAGCCATATGCAGTGCATACCATAAACCTACATCTAAAATAGCTACATCAGATTCGACAGTTGCCATCTACCCCAATAACTCATCAATATACCCTATGGACAATATCGACGGATCTGACGAAATTGCACAAACATAAATAAACTTGAGGAGGAAACACAGACCCTAACTAAACAGTTCCAAAAAAAAACAATACCCTAATACACTCCTACAAGACTCATTGCACAAAGCTAGAATACAAGACAGAACACAATTTTTCAACAACAACCCTATGAAACATGAAGACACTACACACCAAGCTAAACTAATAATGCCATTCAATACATCACATCAACAGATTAAAAAGATTGTCAAAAAACACTGGCACCTGTTACAGTTAGACAAAACCATTGGCCCATCACTACCATCAAAAGCTCCAGTCATATTTACAAAAGCACCAAATATAGGATTAAAAATTGCACCCACCACTAAACAGACCAGACCATTATCACATAAAACAATACAACCGCCCCTTTCTGGACGAACAGGATTTTACAGATGCAATCAGTGCAACAATTGCAAAGTTACAGAGTTCCCCAAAAAACCTGACATAATAACATCTACCACGAACCATAAAACACATCCAATAAAAGAACTTCTAACTTGCAACACTAAAAACATCATTTATATAATCAAATGCCCCTGCAATAAACAATATATAGGTCGCACATCAGGTACACTTAAAAAGTGGATAGCTGAACATTTTTATAATATAAAAAGAGGATACGAGAAACACACACTCTCTGCCCACTACAAGGAAACACACAACTGTCTTATTAGAGGCACACAGTTCGCAGCCCTACAGTCAGTTCAACCTGATTGGAGAGGCGGCAATTTTATTTCAAAGATGTCAAGGATAGAGTCCAGATATATATACGAGATGGAAACTTTGGCCCCTAAAGGCTTAAATGGCAAACTGGATATTTTCGGATTCATCTAGATAGAGAACACACTAGGATGACATGAGGAATCTAGTTTCCTGACTTCTCCGATTCTACAACCTATCATCCTTTCACTTCTTTCTACTGCATTACTGTATATTGTCATCTTTCCACCGTACAGCTATAGTATACCAATTTAGAACCATAAATTTTCATTCTGAACTGTATATTTATATCTGTGTCTATTTATGTATACAATTTTTTATTTTTTACCGAAAAATATTTTCTATATTTCAAATTTTGTTGTACAAAAAGATATATATCCTTTATATTTTTATACATATTCTTCTATATAGATTTTTCTACTCATAAATGCATTGTGATATCCAAATTACACCCATTATCAGTAGGACACATAGCTCAAATATCACACTTCTGCAATACGTATCTGCAGTTTATAGTCTCAATACAACGTAACACCAACTCAGTATAATAAATCACCATTCCTATTATGAATCAATATATATGATATCAATCTATTATCTTATTATCACAAACATTTCTACATATGCATGATTATAATACAGTGGTCCCTCAACATACTATGGTAATCCGTTCCAAATGAACCATCATTTGTTGAAACCATCGTATGTTGAGGGATCCGTGCAATGTAAAGTATAGGAAGTTGTACTAACCTGTCCACGCCACTCCGGACCGTCACCGCTTGTCACCGCTGCCCTGGATGTCGCCCCCCCCAACGCTGTCGCTGCGTCCCCGACGCTCCGGACGTCTCTGCTTCCCCGGGATCGTCGCTCTCACGTCGCCGCCATCACGCCACTACGCACGCCGCTCCTATTGGATGACGGGGCGGCGTGCGCGGCGATGTGATGACGACGTTGGAGAGCGCCGGCTATGCAGGGAATCCAGAAGAGGACGCTCCGGAGCCCCAAGGACAGGTAGGAGATCATCACTGGAGCACACGGGGCACCGTAAACGGCGATCCAGCGGCAGCTGAAGCAGTCTCCGCTGCTGGATAGCCGTTTATGCGATGGCCCTGACATACAAAAGCATTGTATGTTGATGCTGCCTTCAACATGCGATGGCCTCTGAGAGGCCATCGCATGTTGAAATTATCGTATGTCGGGGCCATCATAGGTCAGAGGGTCACTGTATATATTTATTTTTTGTCATCCTTACATCATTTATTACTATCTTGATCACCATGTATATATACAAATAATGTTTCAACATATTTCCACATAATAAACATTTGTGAACATATGCACGATATGCCATCTCTCTATACCACAAATTTTTTTTTTTGCATTCAAATGGTTACACTCAACAAAAAGTCGACAACGCATTTTCCAGATCCAGGTTTTGCATCCCAACACCAGACAATCAGTATTACCTGTACAACGATCCAGTACACAATTTGTATATACCGATGAGAATTATCCAATTACAGGGCTGCTGCAGGTATAAATAGTACCTCTCCACAACCAGTCAGCCATTGCTATTGAAAAAGAGGTAGATGAGTACCTTGAAACGCGTCTAGCCTCTATCACTTGTACCCCAGTATTGGCAAACCCGACGATCTTTACCATCATTCACCGGAATGCAAGAAATTTACCAGAGCACGCTTCCGCCTGTCAGCGGACATCTCCCCAGCAAAAACCTTTTTCTGGGAACCAGGCTCCAGGACATTGCTGGTAAGAGGCACAGTGTGCCAAATCCCCAAATCCACTCAAAACTTTCCCTGTGCCGCCATGGTAGAGTGGTCCACATTTGAGAACCTCCAGCGCTGCAGAGCGCAGCCTCATGCATCCACAGGATTACAATAAAGAGACAATAAAGAGACTATATCCCACTCACCAATCTCTATCCTTGTGCCGCCAGGGTAGAGTGGGATACACACAGTGCCGCAGAGCGCATTGATTTTAACCCCTTAACAACACGCTACCGCATGCAGTATCCTGACCATATACGAGTTATGCAGAGACATTGCTACTCAGACTATTTGTAATAAACCATACAAGGCACGATCTCTGTGCATACATCTGTAAGCACTACAAACTATTTGCCACACTGGGATACCAGCACTTTTTTACCCTGTATATTATATGTCTATTTTATTTTATTTCATTGTATGAATATTTTATGCATTCACTATCTTGCTTATCGTGGGGAGTGCGATGTAAGGGCCTTACAAAGGACACCACAAGCACTATCATTATTAGTAATAATAAATTGTTTTAAATTAATTCACTGAATCTACATAATTTTTTACATTTATTTTATATACACCCATTTATTGGTGACAATCAAGCCCAGACTTGAGGAATGTGTAGCCCCACTTTATACATTGTTTGCAGGTTGTATGGGATACACAACCTTTTTCACATTAGTACTCGTCTGGCAGTAATACTATTGTCCCTATTTTCGGATTGCAGCTACCTGTACACATTTTTAGCTATATGAAAAAGAAATAGTTACTAATAAATTGAAGAAACTATTAGGTAGTGGTTTAAACGGAACCAACCCACAAACCAATCTGTAAGACAAAACAAGTTCCCTCACAGACCCATACACCCCATTAAAAACAAATTCTGCTATTGTTAGAGCACAAACTAGACATTTGTGGCATTCTCCAGATCTCTGTCCACCTCCAAGGTGTCATAAATCTGAGTCCAGTTCCAATCTGCATTTTATCCTGCAATCTGTGAAGGGGCTCAGCGATAGTTGATTTATCTTTTAGAAATGAATTATACAAATTCGGAAGACCAAAAAATGCTTGTAATTCTGTTTTATTTTTGGGAATTGGGGCTTCGCGAATTTCATTGACTTTTTTGTCTGTTGGATAAATTCCACATAGATAAATCCTGTATCCAAGAAATTCGAGACTAGGCCCCCCTAAACACACCTTTTTCCTTTTTAAAGTGTACCTGTCACCAACAAAATCTTTTGATATAATGTAGATAATACCATTATATGTATATTTGTAAAATACATTGAACAAAAAATGTGTATATTTTTGGGTGAAAAAATGCTGTCCCGGCAGCTATTGCCTGTGGGTGTGTCTATAAGGAGTCCAAATACAGGAAGTGAGGGCAGGAGAAGCAGGGCTCTGTGCAGGCTCCTGGCTTTTCAATCATCCTGCTGAGTAAGCCAGAGGCTTGTCATAGAGCCTCAGTGCACAGAGCTCTGCTTGTCCTAAGTACACAGAGCCTTGCTTGTCCACCCACACTTCCTGTATTTGGGCTCCTCATACAGACACACAAGCAATAGCTGTAGGGACAAAAATATGCAATTTTTTTTAAACTAATGTATATTACAAATATACATATAATGGTATTATCAACATTATATAACATTTTTTTGTTAACGACAGGTACACTTTAAGTTTTTATTTAACATATTTAAATTTCTGTCCTTAACCGGTCAGCTAATACCTTTATTGAGTCTGCCACAATGAGGACATCATCAAAATAGGGAACAACTCCTGGAAGTCCAGCTGGTAGGTCATCCATCAAACTTTGAAAAAGTCATGGAGCAATACAAACTTCAAACTGCAAGCGGTGACCTAAAATGCTCTTTTGTATGTAATAATTGTTTGTGAATTTGCGTCTGCATTGTGCAGTTGCTGGTAAGCTTGTGCTATATCTAATTTAGCAAAAACTCTACCTTTAGCTAAAGTACTAAGTATCTGACTGACAACGGATGATCTTGTAGTGCTTTGTTAACTGTGCATTTATAGTCGGCACAAATTCTGACTTCACCATTTGGTTTAAGAACAGGGACAATAGGTGCAGCCCAAATAGGGTGTGTTACTCCAATAAATTAACTGTGTGCCACTAAGCGATCAATTCTGCATCTATTTTTGCACAGAGAGAAAATGGAACAATTCTTGGTTTCATGGGTATTGGTGTTACTTTTGCATGTAGTTAAAAATATGTTTGTAGTCCTGTGAATTCTCCAAGACCTTTTTCAAATACAACAAAAAAGTCTTTAATGAAATCTGCAGATAGTCCACTTTCATGTGTTGTATTCCTGTTAACAGAATACCCAGAGGTTTAAACCAATCTACTCCTAGTAAACTTGCACAATGGCATAAAATTCACCCATTATTTCCACTTTCTGTTTATTATAATCTGTAAGTCTAAGATCACATGGTACTATGGGAGGACTATTTGTGGGCCATAATGTATAAAAAGTTTCCTCAGAAATCAAGAAATATTGACATCCAGAATCCACCTCCATTTAGCATTTTACTCCATTCAGTGTTACTTCAGTTTGCTTCTTAGGTCCCTTTTTTTTGGGTTTTTATAATGTTGACAACTTCTGAGGTAAATCCAATGTCATCTAATTTAGGAACATCACTAGATACATTAAAGGGGTATTCCAGGCCAAAACTTTTTTTTATATATCAACTGGTTAAAGTTAAACAGATTTGTAAATTACTTTATTAAAAAATCTTAATCCTTCCAATAGTTATTAGCTTCTGAAGTTTTCTGTTTAACTGCTCAATGATGATGTCCCGTCCCGGGAGCTGTGCATGATGGGAGAATATCCCCATAGGAGCTGGACAGCTCCCAGGACGTGAGTCATCAGAAAGCAGTTAGACAGAAAACAGCAACTCAACTTCAGAAGCTAATAACTATTGGAAGGATTAAGATTTTTTAATAGAAGTAATTTACAAATCTGTTTAACTTTCCAGAGCCAGTTGATATATAAAAAAAGTTTTGGCCTGGAATACCCCTTTAACCTTATAGGCTGAATTGTGTGGTAAGTTCTCTTTTAGGTGTTTGTGTCTTGGTATAGGTTGCCAATCCCGACTCCCTGCTAGACTGCAGGTTGTGCTCTGCTTTGGATACTCGGTGTGAATCACTAATAGCACAGCCATTGTAACTTGAACTTAATCAGACACTGATGTGTGGATTACATAGGCTGTCCAGTTCATATATTGCTTAACACTTTTGTAGGAAGACTGGTGGATGATCCAATACATATGTTTATGCACAACCCTTAAGGGAAAATTATACCATATGAGTCTCCGAGGACTGTGTAAAATATTGCCATATTTTTCTTGCTAGTGATATAGTGATAAACTAACTTACTCTTTGCCTGATACCTAACCTATGCCTCACTGATGACATTGCTGTTTATTGGGAAACAAACGCGTTTGGTTACATTTTTTATCGAATGGTAATAAAGTACTATATGATATGTAAAGAAACAACATCCACAATTGAGTTCCCTTGAAGCTAAGCACTAACCTGTGCAGGTGCTCGGGGCACTTTAACTCCTTATGAATATAGAATGACTGTTATAGGATCTATTGTTTCCTATTATTGGTGGGCCACGGATTTAGAATTTTAATATCTCACATATTCACAGATTTTTAAGGTGATTCATTAAAAGTAATATTTTAAAGAAGGCACATATCCTAGCCCTTGACTTTTTGTTAGTTGACTTATTTTTGGTATAGGTTGCCTCTGGCAACACACTCTCTGTATGTAGGCATGATGTTTACATTGGGGCAGATGGCATTTTTTAACCTCTTAAGGATGCAGGGCGCACACCGTTACCTCGTGTCATAGCGGGTCGGTTGCGGTGACTAATGAAAGCTGGGACCCTTGGCTAATAGTGTGCAGCACCGATCATTGTGCCACACACTATTAACCCTTTAGACGTGGCGATCAAAGTTGATCGCCGAGTCTAAAGTTATACAAATTGCATCCTGGCAGCTCAGGGAACACCGAGGTCAGCTAGGACACAGAAGGAGGGTCCCTTACCTGCCTCCGGAGCGTTCGATCGGTGATTGACTTCTCCATGCCTGAGATCCAGGCAGGAGAAGTAAAGCCCCGATAACACTGATCATCCGCATGTAGTTCTATGCTGATAATCAGTGTTAGGAATCAATGTCATGCATGTTATAGCCCCTAGATGGGGCTATAACATAGCAAAAAAAAAAAAGTGGAAAAAAGTTAGCCCCTTCCCCAATAAAAGTAAGAATCCCCCCCCTTTTTAAAAAAATAAAAAAAAACCTATGTAAATAAAAATAAACATATTTAGTATCGCTAAGTACGGAAATGTCCAAACTATGAAAATATATTGTTAATTAAACCGCACGATCAATGGTGTACACGCCAAAAAAATCCAAATTCCAAAATGGCGTAGTTTTGATCACTTTTTATTGCACAAAAAAATTAATAAAAAGCGATTAAAAAGTCCAATCAAATAAAAATAGTACCGATAAAAACTTCAGATCACGGCCCCTATGCGGAAAAATAAAAAAGTTATAGAGGTCAGAATATGACAATTTTAAACGTATAAATTTTCGTGCATGTAGTTATGATTTTTTTTTAGAGGTAAGACAAAATCAAACCTATATAAGTAGGGTATTATTTTAACTGTATGGACCTACAGAATAACGATAAGGCGTCATTTTTACTGAAAAATGCACTGCGTAGAAACAGAAGCCTCCAAAATTTACAAAATAGCAAAATGACTAATGTCACTGCAAAGTAGAATTGGTGGTGCAAAAAATAAGCCATAATATGGAATTTTAGGTGCAAAATTGAAAGGGTAATGCTTTTTAAAAGGTAAGGAGGAAAAATTGAAAGTGCAAAAATGGAAAAACCCTGCTTCCTTAACCCCTTAAGGACCAAGGACGTAGCGATACATCCTGAGTCCTCTCCCTTATTATAACACAGGGGCCACAATGTCCCGTCATAGTGGATCCGGCCCGGCACCTAGCAACAGATAGGAAAACGAAAGGAAATCCAGCTCCCAGGACTGGATAAAAATAGTTCCTTTATTGAGTCATATTAAAATCCAAACGTAGAAAAAAATGTGGATGGCTAAAAGAACAAACGAAACGCACCAACGCGTTTTGACTTGTTAACAAGTCTTAATCATGGTCAATGTTAAAGACAACGGATGTACCTTAAATACTAGGGGCTGCACTACAGGACATAGACTGGGGGGAGGTGTTCTCAAATACTGATACAGAAGGTAAATGGGACATCTTTAAATCAACTCTAAATAACTATACAGCTAAATATATACCAAAGGGGAACAAATATAAACGATTAAAACTAAATCCTACATGGCTGACAAATGAGGTTAAAAGAGCAATAAACAACAAAAAAAATAGCCTTCAAAAAATACAAATCTGATGGGTCAGCTATAACATTTAAACAGTACAAGGAGCTTAATAAAATCTGTAAAAATTTAATAAAAACAGCAAAAATTCAAAATGAGAGACAGGTGGCCAAAGAAAGCAAAACTAATCCTAAATATTTTTTTTAGATATATAAATACAAAAAAACCAAGGACAGAGCATATAGGACCCCTTAATAATGATAATGGGGAGGTTTTCACGGGCGATCAAGAGAAGGCGGAGCTACTGAATGGGTTCTTTAGTTCTGTATATACTATGGAAGAAGGAGCTGACATTGGCCAGGTCAGTGCTGGTAACACATCATATAATGTATTGAACTGGCTTAATGTAGAGATGGTACAAGGTAAGTTAAGTAAAGTAAATGTAAGCAAATCTCCTGGGCCGGATGGACTACACCCAAGAGTTCTTAGAGAGGTAAGTTCAGTAATATCTGTACCCTTGTTCATGATATTTAGAGATTCTCTGGTGTCTGGTATTGTGCCAAGGGACTGGTGCAAGGCTAATGTGGTACCAATCTTCAAGAAGGGCTCTAGGTCTTCGCCAGACAATTATAGACCGGTAAGTCTATCGTGCATTGTGGGTAAATTGTTTGAAGGACTTATAAGGGATTACATACAGGAATACATAGGGGATAATAGTATTATAAGTGATAGCCAGCATGGGTTTACTAAGGATAGAAGTTGTCAAACCAATCTAATTTGCTTTTATGAAGAGGTGAGTAGAAGCCTTGACAGAGGAATGGCTGTGGATATAGTGTTTCTGGATTTTGCCAAAGCGTTTGATACTGTCCCTCACAGACGTCTGACAGGTAAGTTAAGGTCCTTGGGCTTGGAAACTTTAGTTTGTAACTGGATTGAACACTGGCTCATGGATCGTACCCAGAGAGTGGTGGTCAATGATTCGTACTCTGATTGGTCCCCGGTTATTAGTGGTGTACCCCAAGGTTCAGTACTGGGCCCGCTGCTGTTTAATTTATTTATCAATGCTATAGAGGATGGTATTAACAGCTCTGTTTCTATCTTTGCAGATGACACCAAGCTTTGTAGCACGGTACAGTCTATAGAGGATGTGCATAAGTTACAAGATGACTTGGATAGACTAAGTGTCTGGGCATCCACTTGGCAAATGAGGTTCAATGTGGATAAATGTAAAGTTATGCATCTGGGTACTAATAACCTGCATGCGTCGTATGTCTTAGGGGGGATTAAACTGTCAGAGTCACTGGTAGAGAAGGATCTGGGTGTACTTGTAGATCACAGACTACAGAATAGCATGCAATGTCAGGCTGCTGCTTCCAAAGCCGGCAGGATATTGTCATGTATCAAAAGAGGCATGGACTCAAGGGACAGGGACATAATACTCCCCCTTTATAAAGCATTGGTACGGCCTCGCCTGGAATATGCTGTTCAGTTTTGGTCACCTGTTCATAAAAGGGACACTGCGGAGTTGGAAAGGGTGCAGAGACGCGCGACTAAACTAATATAGGGCATGGAACATCTTAACTATGAGGAGTGATTAAAGGAGTTACAATTGTTTAGTCTTGAGAAGAGACGTTTAAGGGGGGATATGATAAACGTATATAAGTATATAAATGGCCCATACAAAAAATATGGAGAAAAACTGTTCCAGGTTAAACCCCCCCAAAGGACGAGGGGGCACTCCCTCCGTCTGGAGAACAAAAGGTTTAGTCTAAAGGGGTGACACGCCTTCTTTACCGTGAGGACTGTGAATTTATGGAACGGTCTACCTCAGGAACTGGTCACAGCAGGAACAATTAACAGCTTTAAAACAGGGTTAGATACATTCCTGGAACAAAATAACATTAATGCTTATGCAGAATTATAAAACTACATCCCTTTCCCTTATCCCCTTACACCCTTCCCTTCAATTCCCTGGTTGTACTTGATGGACGTATGTCTTTTTTCAACCATACTAACTATGTAACTATATGTAACTATGTAACTATTGTATCCGGTGACATCACACGCTAGAGACAGGTGAACTAAGGGTAAACTGCAAAATCCGGAATGGACACATAGCAATGAACATATGTTGCATTAGAAAATTCCATAACAGACATCTATGTATGTAAAGACAATTCAATAGATATAACTGAGATCGTGTCTAAAAGGAGACGCAGGAGGCACAGATCGGGTAGAAAACACAAGAACCATCTACAAAAGAACCAACAAGTATCAACAGAAATACAAATAACAAATTTTCCAGTAGTTAATTTATCAGCACAAATTTTGATTCAAGCCTAAATAGAAGTCATGGAGAAGGGGTTAACCTTTGTGTCATCCTGTAACTTTGATTTATATGGTACTTTATTAGATGTCAACAAATTTGTACGTCTTCTAACTGTTAAGAAACATTTTTATGAAGTACATGATGCAAATGAAATACCAGAACAAATAGAGAATACAGATCCACTTAACACCCTGGGACACAGAAGTTTACCCCTTCACAGTGATTTTATAGAACAAATCAATACACAGACCCTAATAGATCTACAATCTGAAACAATGGAACATTCTGATACTGTGGAAAATACATTCAGATCCTTTACAGCCAAGAATCCCGACTTCTATCCTATTCAATCCAGATCGGAGGGTATGGATGTTTTCCAAGCCAGAGTAGAAGAAGACCTAAAAAAGCTTTATCAACAAACATCAACTATATCACACCACAATCTTACTTTCCTCCAACGCCAGGCTCTACGTGACCTGTCTAATAATAAATCACTGGTTATTCGCCAGTCTGATAAAGGAGGCTCTGTTGCTATATTGGATTCTTCACTTTATAAAAAATTGGTACTAGAGATGTTAAGTGACACATATACATATCAATGTTTAACAAATGATCCGACAGATTGTGTCAAGAACAAATTATCTCATCTTCTGGAAGAAGGAGTAGCTCTGTCCATTATAACCAAAAGACAAGCAGAATATCTTCTACCAACCTTTGTCAAATGTCCAGTGTTTCACGCACTCCCTAAGCTACATAAAGATAGGCCCATAGTAGCGGGCATTGACTCGCTATTGGAAAGGTTAAGTGCATGGCTCGATGGACTGCTGCAGCCGTTAGTGTCCTGTACTACAGGATTCATCAGAGACACTAAAACTCTATTGCAAGCTTTGAAGATGCAAAAGTGGCAGAATACAGACAGTTGAATGTCATGTGATATAACTGCCCTTTATACATGTATTCCCCATGACAAAGCTATACTAGCCATATCATATCATCTTAAAAAATACAGTACTTACGGTTTGGTTATGCAGCAATACATGTTGGACGTTCTACAAATTTTATTACATCACTATTTTTTCTGCTTTGATTCAACTTTTTACTTACAGGTTACCGGTTGCCCGATGGGCTCGAAGTTCTCCCCCTCTTTAGCCAATTTGTACATGGCATATTGGGAGGAGGTCGTCCTACTCTCCCCTGCCAACCCATTTCTCCTTCTTGTGGGTTGGTATGGGAATTATATCGACAACCTCCTCCTAATTTGGAGGGGGACTAGGTCACAAGGCTTAGATTTTTCTGACTTTCTCAATAATAATGATTTATCATTGATTTTTACTTGTAACATCTCATCAGAACAAATTGATTTTTTAGACATTACCCTCACAGGGGATCGGGAATCACAATGTATACGTACTAAGATGTTCCGTAAATCCTGTGCTGGCAATAGTCTGCTCCATTTGTCTAGTTGTCACCCAGAGCATGTCATCCGCAATCTGCCTAGAGGCGAATTTGTCAGGGCCAAGCGTGCCTCATCTGGGGAACATACATATATTAACACCTGTTCAGACATCAGAGAACGCCTACTAGCTAGAGGTTACAAGCCACATGTTATCAACAGAGCTGAAAATATAGTTAATTCCAAACAGGTTGGTTTTTACCTTCAGGACAAACAGCCTACCACTCCAACTACACATGTCCTACCAACATTTACAACACTATTCTCTAAACAGTTTCAGGAGATTAAGAGGATCATTTATAGACATCTTCCTATAATACACTATGATAAAACTATGTCTAACATTATTCAGGATGGCATTAGGGTAATACCCCGTAAGGCACGGTCACTCTACAATCAACTTTTTCCTAGTGATTTCAACTCCTCTTCCAAACATGACACATGGCTAACATGTGAAGGGAGCTACAAATGTAGCCATTCTAGAGGTTCTACATGCCAATACATGACCAATATGGACACATTTTATTCATGCACTACTGGACAAGAATTTAATATAACATTTTTTAATAATTGCCAGACTCACCATGTAGTCTATGGCATAACCTGCGTCCAGTGCAACCTGCAATATGTGGGTTGCACGAGCAGAAAACTCAAGGTTAGAATACAAGAACACCTTTACATACCGGATAGTAGTAGAACAGTAAACAGATCCATGTCAGGTTTCACTAAACACATTGTTGACCAACATTCAGGTATTATTCTGAAAATTTCTGTGACTGGCTTAGAAAGGGTACGTCTGCCACGAAGAGGCGGAGATTGGAGTAGGGCTGTGTTCAGACGGGAGGCGTACTGGATTCTGTGCCTTGATACTTGCTTCCCGTCTGGACTTAATTTTAGACACGATCAAAGTTATATCTATTGAATTGTCTTTACATACATAGATGTCTGTTATGGAATTTTCTCATGCAACATATGTTCATTGCTATGTGTCCACTCCGGATTTTGCAGTTTACCCTTAGTTCACCTGACGTCACCGGATTCAATAGTATTTAAGGTACATCAGTTGTCTTTAACATTGACCATGATTAAGACTTGTTAACAAGTCGAAACACGTTGGTGCGTTTCGTTTGTTCTTTTAGCCATCCACATTTTTTTCTACTTTTGGATTTTAATTTGATTCAATAAAGAAACTATTTTTATCCAGTCCTGGGAGCCGGATTTCCTTTCGTTTTGCCTACCTGTTGCACCTGGGAACACGGCCCTTGTCTTCATTCCAAAGCTTCCGCTGGAGGGTGTGCTGAATCTACTATGATCTGGGTCTGCATGCTGCAAACGGTGAGCTGAATCTTACTATATCTACTTGGGACCTAGCAACGGATCCTTGGCTAATAGCGCATGAATGAAATGAATAAAAAGCGATGAAAAAGTCTGAACAATACTAAAATGGTACCACTAAAAACCTAAACGGCGCAAAAAATTAGCCCTCATACCACCACGTACGCGGAAAAATAAAAAAGTTATAGAGGTCAGAAGAGGACAATTTTAAACGTATTAATTTTTGTGCATGTAGTTATGATTTTTTTTAGAGGTAAAAATCAAAAAATCAAACCTATATAAGTAGGGTATTATTTTAACCGTATGGACCTACAGAATAATGAAAAGGCATCATTTTTACTGAAAAATGCACTGCTTAGAAACGGAAGCCTCCCAAATGTACAAAATGGCATTTTTTCTTAAATTTTGTCGGCAATGATTTTTTTGTAAAATGACTAATGTCACAGCAAAGTAGAATTGGAGGTGCAAAAAATAAGCCATAATATGGAATTTTAAAATTGAAAGGGTTATGATTTTTAAAAGGTAAGGAGGAAAAAATGAAAGTGCAAAAATGGAAAAACCCTGCTTCCTTAACCCCTTAAGGACCATACGTCCTTAGTCCTCTCCCTTACTATAACGCAGGGGCCACGACGTCCCGTCATAGTGGGTCCGGCCCGGCACCTAGCAACGGACCCGTGGCTAATAGCGCATGGCACTGATCGCGGTGCCACACGCTATTAACCCTTTAAACGTGGCATTCAAAGTTGATCGCCGTGTCTAAAGTGAAACAAAACTGCTGCAGGTTAGCTCAGGGGACTGCTCGGGATTGCTGCGGCAAAATCGCGGCATCCCAAACTGCTGTAGGACATGAGGAGGGTCCCCTTACCTGCCTCCTGGTGTCCGATAGCCGAATGACTGCTCAGTTCATGAGCAGTCAAACGGCAGAATCATTGATCTATGTTATCCTATGGGATAATAAAGATCAATGTAAAAGATCAGTGTGTGCAGTGTTATAGCCCCCTATTGAAGCTATAACACTGCAAAAAAAAGTGAAAAAAAATTAAAATTTCATTTAACCCCTTCCCTAATAAAAGTTTGATTCACCCCCTTTTTCCCATTTATAAAAATTTATATAGAATTATAAAAATGTATTGTTAATTAAACCGCACGGTCAATGGAGTACATGCAAAAAAGTTCAAAATAGCGTATTTTTGGTCACTTTTTATATCATGAAAAAAATGAATAACAAGCGATCAAAAAGTCCAATCAATACTAAAATGGTAGCGCTAAAAACCTAAAAGGCGCAAAAAATGAGCCCTCCTACCACCCCGTACGCGGGAAAATAAAAAAGTTATAGGTGTCAGAAGATGACAATTTTAAGTGTATAAATTTTCCTGCATGTAGTTATGATTTTTTCCAGAAGTACGACAAAATGAAACCTATATAAGTAGGGTAACATTTTAATTGTATGGACCTACAGAATAAAGATAAGGTGTCATTTTTACGGAAACATTTGCTGCATAGAAACGGAAGCCCCAAAAATTTACAAAATTGTGTTTTTTCTTCAATTTTAAAGTCCTTAAGGACTGTGGGCGTATGGATATGCCCGTGGGAATTCTATCAGCAGGCACCCCGTGCAAACTCCTGGGGGGGTCCCGAGACCTCCCCCCATGTCGGCGATCGCCGCAAATCGTCGGTCAATTCAGACCAACGATTTGTGGCTTTTCCGGGTCAATCGGGTCTCTGGTGCCCCATTCACCCTTACCCAGCAGGAGTAAGGTGGCACATGTGTCACCTCACAATCACGTGATTTTTTTAGTTTTGCAACAGCTGGAGTTCCAAATACAACTCACAGCATGCCCTTTGGTAGTCTGTGCATGCTGCGGGTTGTAGTTTTGCAACAGCTGGAGGCACTTTTTTTCTATGAAAAAGTGTGCAGCCAGCTGTTGCAAAACTACAATTCCCAGCATGCAGAGACTACCAAAGGGCATGCTGTTAGTTGTAGCAGTGTGCCTCCAGCTGTTGCAAACTACAACACCCAGCATGCCCTTCGGCTGTCAATGCATGCTGATTGTTGCAGTTTTGCAACAGCTGGACACACATTGGTTGTGAAACTGAGTTTGTTAGCTAACTCAGTGTTTTGCAACCAGTGTGCCTCCAGCTGTTGCAAAAATACAACTCCAAGCATGCACTGAGAGACTGTACATGCTGGGAGTTCTAGTTTTGCAACAGCTCGAGGCACACTGGTTGCGAAACACTGAGTTAGGTAACAAACTCTGTGTTTTGCAACCAATGTGCCTCCATCTGTCCATCTGTTGCATAACTACAACTACCAGCATGTATGGTCTGTCAGTGCATGCTGGGAGATGTAGTTTTACAACAGCTGGAGGTTTGCCCCCCCCCCATGTGAATATACAGGGTACATTCACAAGGGCGGGTTTACAGCGAGTTCTGCTGCAAGTTTGAGATGCGGCAAATTTTCCCCCGCAGCTCAAACTCCCAGCGACAAACTCATTGTAAACCTGCGCCCGTGTGAATGTATCCTAACACTACACTAACACATAATAAAGGGTAAAACACTACTTATACACATACCCCTAGTCCCCCCCCCCCCCACTCCAATAGAAAAAAAAAATTATTATTGGGCAGTGTTTCCAAAACGGAGCCTCCAGCTGTTGAAAAACAACAACTCACAGTATTGCCGACAGCCACTGACTGTCAAGGCGTGCTGGGAGTTTTGCAACAGCTGGAGACACCCTGTTTGGGAAACACTGCCGTAGGGTATTTTTGTGGCGGATTCAAATACCCTATTTAGTCCTCAAATGCGCATGGCGTTCTCTCACTTCGGAGCCCTGTGGTATTTCAATGAAAGAGTTTAGGGCCACATATGGGGTATCTCCGTACTCGGGAGAAATTGCGTTACAAATTTTGGTTGGCTTTTTCTCCTTTTACCCCTTATGAAAAGGACAATTTTGGGTCTACACCAGCATGTTAGTGTAAACAAAATTATTTATTTACACTAACATGCTGGTTTTGGCCCATACTTTTGTAACACAATTTCTCCTGAGTACAGAACTACCCCATATGTGGGCGTTAAGTGCTCTGCGAGCGCACAACATGGCTCAGAAGTGAGAGCATGCCATGTACATTTGAGGTCTAAATTGGTGATTTGCACAGGGGTGGCTGATTTTACAGCGGTTTTGACATAAACGCAAAACAATACATACCCAGATGTGACCCCATTTTGGAAACTACACCCCTCACGGAATGTAACAAGGGGTATAGTGAGCCCTAACACCCCACAGGTGTTTGACAAATTTCCGTTAAAGTTGCATGTGAAAATGAAAAAAAAAAAAAATTTCACTAAAATGCTGGTGTTACCCTACATTTTTCATTTTCACAAGGGAGAATAGGAATAAAGCCCCCCAAAATGTGTAGCCCCATTTCTTCTGAGTAAGAACATACCCCATATGTGGATGTAAAGTGCTCTGCGGGTGAACTACAATGCTCAGAAGAGAAGGAGCGGCATTGGGCTTCTGGAGAAAGAATGTGTCCGAAATTGAAGGCCATGTGTGTTTACAAAGCCCCCACAGTGCCAGAACAGTGGACCCCTCCCACATGTGACCCCATTTTGGAAATTGCACCCCTCATGTATTGTAATAAGGGGTGCAGTGACACCTCACAGGTGTCTGACCGATTTTTGGAACAGTGGTTCGTGAAAATTAAAAATTAAATTTTTCATTTGCACAGCCCATTGTTCCAAAGATCTGTCAAATGCCAGCGGGGTTGCTGCACCCCTTATTAAATTCTGTGAGGGGTGTAGTTTCCAAAATAGGGTCACATTTGGGGGGGGGGGTCCACTGTTCTGACACCACGGGGGGCTTTCTAAACGCACATGGCCCCTGACTTCCATTCCAAACAAATTCTCTCACCATAAGCTCAGTGGCACTCCTCCTCTTCTGAGCATTGTAGTTCGCCCGCAGAACACTTTACATGCATATATGGGGTATTTTCATACAAATTTTGGGGTTACAATCTTGGGGTTACAAATTTTGGGGGGCTTTTTCTCCAATAACCCCTTGTGAAAATGAAAAATTTGGGGTAAAACCAGCATTTCAGTGAAAAAAATAAAATTTTTCATTTTCACGGAAATCTGTCAAGCACCTGTGGGGTGTTAAGGCTCACTGGACCCCTTGTTATGTGCCTTGAGGGGTGTAGTTTCCAAAATGATATGCCATGTGGGGTTTTCTGATGTTCTGGCACCATAGGGGCTTCCTAAATGTGACATGCCCCCCAAAAACCATTTCAGCAAAATTCACTCTCCAAAATCCCATTGTGGCTCCTTCCCTTCTGAGCCCTCTACTGCGCCCGCCGAACACTTGACATACACATATGAGGTATTTCCTTACTCAAGAGAAATTGGGTTACAAATTTTGGGGGGCTTTTTCTCCTTTTACCCCTTGTAAAATTTGAAAAACTGGGTATACAAGAACATGCGAGTGTAAAAAATGAAGATTTTGAATTTTCTCCTTTATCTTGCTGCTATTCCTGTGAAACACCTAAAGGGTTAACACACTTTCTGAATGTCATTTTGAATACTTGGAGGGGTGTAGTTTTTATAATGGGGTCATTTGTGGGGTATTTCTAATATGAAGACCCCTCAAATCCACTTCAAAACTGAACTGGTCCCTGAAAAATTCAGATTTTGAAAAATTTTTGAAAAATTTTAAAATTGCTGCAGAACTTTGAAGCCCTCTGATGTCTTCCAAAAGTAAAAACATGTCAACTTTATGATGCCAACATAAAGTAGACATATTGTATTTGTGAATCAATACATAATTTATTTGGAATATTCATTACATTCTTTACAAGCAGAGAGTTTCAAAGTTAGAAAAATGCAAAATTTTCAAAATTTTCATGAAATTTGGCAATTTTTCACCAAGAAATGATGTGAGTAACGACGAAAATTTACCACTGTGTTAAAGTAGAATATGTCACGAAAAAACTATCTCGGAATCAAAACAATCGGTAAAAGCATCCCAGAGTTATTAATGCTTAAAGTGACAGCGGTCAGAATTGCAAAAAAGGGCTCTGTCCTTAACCCCTTAAGGACTGAGCCCTTTTTCACCTTAAAGGGGTACTCCAGTGCTTACACATCTTATCCCCTATCCAAAGGATAGGGGATAAGATGCCTGATCGCGGTAGTCCCGCAGCTGGGGACGCCCGTGATCATGCACGCGGCACCCCATTTGTAATCAGTCCCAGGAGAGTGTTCGCTCCGGGTCTGATTATGGTCGACCGCAGGGCCGGCGGCGTGTGACGTCACGTCTCCGCCCCTGTGTGACGTCACGTCTCCGCCCCGTGTGACGTCACGCTCCGCCCCTCAATGCAAGCCTACGGGAGGGGGTGTGATAGCTATCCCGCCCCCTCCCGTAGGCTTGCATTGAGGGGCGGAGCGTGACATCACACGGAGGCGTGACGTCACACGCCGCCGACCCTGTGGTCGACCGTAATCAGACCCGGAGTGAACACACTCCGGGGACTGATTACAAACGGGGTGTCGCGTGCATGATCACGGGCGTTCCCAGCTGCAGGACTCCCGCGATCAGGCATCTTATCCCCTATCCTTTGGATAGGGGATAAGAAGTGTAAGCACCGGAGTACCCCTTTAAGGACTGAGCCCTTTTTTGCAATTCTGACCACTGTCACTTTATGCATTAATAACTCTGGGATGCTTTTACCGATTATTCCGATTCCAAGATAGTTTTTTCGTGACATATTCTACTTCAACATAACGGTAAATTTTTGTCATTACTCGCATCCTTTCTTGGTAAAAGATCATGAAAAATGTTCATGAAAATTTTGCAGTTTTCTAACTTTGAAACTCTCTGTTTGTAAGTAAAATGGATATTCCAAATAAATTTTATATTGATTCACAAATACAATATGTCTACTTTATGTTGGCATCATAAAATTCAACTATTTTCACTATTTGAAGACATTAGAGGGCTTCAAAGTATAGCAGCAATTTTCAAAATTTTCATGAAAATTTCAAAACCAGAATTTTTCAGGGACCAGTTAAGTTTGAACTGGATTTGAGGGGCCTTTCTGTGAGAAATACCCTATAAATGACCCCATTATAGAAACTACACCCCTCAGAGTTTTCAAAATGACATTCAAAAAGTGTGTTACCCCTTTAGGTGTTTCACAAGAATTGCAGCAAAGTGGAGGAGAAAAATCTAAATCTGCGTTTTTTACACAAACTTGTTCTTGTAGCCCCATTTTTTTTCATTTTTAAAAGTAGTAAAAGGAGAAAAACCCCCACCAAAAAATTTGTAGCCCAATTTCTCTCGAGTATAGAAATATCTCATATGTTGAAATAAAGTGCTCTGTGGGCTCACAACATGGCTCAAGAGGGAAAGAGCAACTGTAGTATTTTTGAAAACCAATTTTCCTGTCATGGTTTTTGGGGGCCATGTTGCATTTAGGAAGCCCCCATGGTGCCAGAGCAGCAAAAAAAACCAAAAAAAACACATGGTATACTATTTTGGAAACTACGCCCCTCAAGGAACGTAACAAGGGGTATAGTGAGCCTTAACACCTGTTTGACGACTTTGCGTTCAATTTGGATGTGAAAATGGAAAATTTGATTTTTAACACTAAATTGATGGTGTTACCCCAAATTTTTCTTTTTTACAAGGGGTAATTGGAGAAAATGGACCACAAAATTTGAAGCCCAATTTCTCCCGATTAAGAAAATGCCCCATTTGTGGATGTTAAGTGCTCTGCTGTCACACTACAGGTCTCAGAACAGAAGGAGCACCATTGGTCTTTTGAAGAGAGAATTTTGCTGAAATTGAAGTCGGGGGTCATGTGCATTTTCAACCTCCCATGGAGCCAGAACAGCAGAAACCCCTCAAACGTGACACCATTTTGGAAACTAGACCCCTCCAGGAACGTAACAAGGGTTACAGTGAGTACTTACACCCAGGGCAGGATCATCATTGGAGCTCATGGAGCTCCTGCTCCAGGCCCCGCACGGCCAGGAAAGAAAGGGGGCCCGCTTCCAAAACAATTCATTAAAGAAAAAAAAATGTTCCCCTCCATTTCCCCTCCCCCTGCGAGGCCCCCTTCTTTGGCCATTCTTAAGGGTGTACTCACAGCTGCCCATTGCATAGTGAGCTGGGGCAGGGACACTGCTGCTTTAAGGCAGCAGATGTCCAGCGCGTGACGTCACCAGCATGTTCATGCCTGTGCTGCACTCCGTGCAGGAGGGGAACCTTTCTACGGCCACCGGAGCCTCACCGCTGCTGTGCCTGGCGGTGGGGTGGCAGGGGGCGGACTGGAGGCCCGAGCCTGAGGGGGGGCCCACTGGAGGCCTGAACCTGAGGGGGCCCACTGGTGGTCCGAGCCTGAGGGGGGCCCACTGCTGCCCAGTGCAGCACTACAGCCCACCAGCCCCCCCCCGTTTTGGTGCCAGACGCATGTGCTGTTACCAGGGAGACATCACACTGAAGAGGAGCCTGGACTACTACTGGAACTTAAAATTGTGAGTAATTCCTGCTAATGACTTCCTGCCTACGCTGTATCAGGGCATGCTGGGTGTTGTGGTTAGGAAATGCAACTCCCATCATTTCTTAACACAGTCTATGGCTCTACAGTTGACCTAAAACTACAACTCCCAGCATGTTGCACCATAACCTATACTATTCTACTACATAGTGCAACATGCAGGGAGCTGTAGTTTTGTTTTGGGTCAGCTGCAGATCCATAGAGCAGTGTTTCCCAACCCAGTCCTCAAGGCACACCAACAGTCCAGGATTTAAATTTTTCCCTGTTCTATTCCAATGGAGTAACTGAAAAAACCCGGAATGTTGGTGTGCCTTGGGGACTGGGTTGGGAAACACTGCCATAGAGTGTATCAGGGCATGCTTGGAGTTGTAGTTAGGAACTACCCTGACACAGCCTATGGTTCTGCAGCTGACCCAAAACTAGTGCTAAAATAGTGAGTAAAATAATTTTTAATAAAAGTGAATAAGCCCCACACTAATAAAAGTTTACCTCAACCCCCTTTTCCCATTAAAATAATGTAAACAAAAATTAACAAATGAGGTGTCGCCGCATGCATAATGTCTGAACTATTAAAATATGACTGCACGGCCAATGGTATTAAAGTAAATAAAAATATCAAAGTCCAGAATTGCCGATTTTTGGTAACTTCATATGTAAAAAAAAAACTAAATTAATAAAAATAAATGGTACTGATAAAAACTACAGATCACGGCTAAAAAAAAGTCATCACACATCCCCGTATACGGAAAAATAAAAGTGTTATAGGGATCAGAAATCGAAATTTTAAGCATATTAATTGCCTTACAAAAAGTTGTAATTTATAAAATAAAAACACCCTGCCATTTTGTAACTTTTGGGGGCTTCCGTTTCTATGCAGTGCACTTTTAAGTAAAAAATGACACCTTATCCTCATTCTGTAGGTCCATACCATTAATTTATATACAGTAGGTTTCATAATTTATTTATTTGTATAAATTTGTATAAAATCATTCTTTTCTGACCCCTACTTTTTTTTTTCCATATATGGGGAAGTGTGAGCCCTCATTTTCTGTGCCGTGATCTGTAGTTTTACTACACTTTTTATACATTTTTTAAAGATATATAAAGTGACCAAAAAAACACAATTCTGGACTTTGGTGTTTTTTTTACGTTTACTCCATTGTCCGTGTGGTTTAATTAACCTTATATTTTTATAGTTCAGACATTTACGCAAGTGGTGTATGCTTATATTTATTTTTGTTTACATATTTTTTTATAGGAAAAGAGGAATATTTTTATATTAGGGAAGGGGTTAATTCACATTTTAACTTTATTTACACTATTTTTTTAGCTGCCATAGGGGACTATTACATGCACCGTGGTGGTCCTGATTAGCTCCACTAAGAAGCTGGGATAATTTTTTTATCACAATTTAGATGCCACAATCAACTTAGATCCCGGCGTCTAAAGGGTTAATGCTTGGCATCACCACAATTGCTGATTAGCCACGGGTCCCAGCTGATAGCTGTCAGGACCATCCCACTATGTCAGAGGAGTCTGTGGGAATTAGGGCTCGTCCACACTATGAACTTCTGCCAGAAGAATTCCACTTGTTTTCAATGGGAATCTGCTGCTCTGTGCACACTATGGAATTGTCATAGCAGAAATCTGGCAGTGTAATGGACGTTCACCCAAAGAATGAAAATGTTTATTATGTGGGCGGAATTTCGCTGTACAGCATTGCCTTTTGTGAGAGGGTGCATGTCTGAGCGGTCCTACGACCAATGACTTAGGCAGGAACTGTTGCAAGCAGACATTCTGCTGGCTCAATGTCCACAGTGTGGACAAGACCTTAGGAGTTTGAAGGATGAGGGAAAAGATGGGTCTGGGGGGACTTAGGGGTCTGAAGACATAGTGTGTGGTAGTATTATTTTCAGAGCGCATTGTGTTTGACAGTATATTATACAGGGGGCACAAGGTCTGGCAATATTATAATTAGGAAGCACAGTGTCTGGCAGGGTTATAATGATTGTTGTCTTAATACAGAGGATAAGAATCGGCTGGCAAAGTATGGAACCAATGATGTCCTGGCGTTGCACTTTACAGTGGAAGATGTAGCTGGAAGAAGACATGGCATCTGGACCAGATGATGAAGAAAAGAAAAGGAACAACAATAGAGAAGACTTCTTCCGTGAGTAATTTTATCATTGTATATTTTCATGACTGCCCCATCAGTGCTGTAGTCACTTCTAAGTTTTGCAGTAATGATGGATGAAACTTGAAATTTGAGGCTCCAGCTGTTAAACTACAACTCATCTGAAGCTCTCCAGACATAATGGCTGGAAAGAGCGACTTGAACTGAGGTGATTTTAGACTATGCAGCCGTTTTTATTTTAAAGGGGTACTCCGGTGGAAAACTTTTTTTTTTTTTTTTAATCAACTGGTGCCAGAAAGTTAAACAGATTTGTAAACTACTTCTATTAAAAAATCTTAATCCTTAATCCTTCCAGTACTTATTAGCTGCTGAATACAACAGAGTAAATTATTTTCTTTTTGGAACACAGAGCTCTCTGCTGACATCATGACCACAGTGCTCTCTGCTGACATCTCTGTCCATTTTAAGAACTGTCCAGAGTAGAAGAAAATCCCCATAGAAAACATATGCTGCTCTGGACAGTTCCTAAAAGGGTAAACACCTCAACATATTATCCCTCGAGAACGTCTTATTGCCGTCACTCCTGTGGACCTGAGCCATCTTCCTCCTGGTAAATCCTACGTATCTCCACGTCACCGGGTGCAAATTCTCAAGTGGGGCCACACTTCTCATTTCGCTGGTCATCCTGGGGTGCAAAAATCTCTCCAACTAATCTCGCAAAGGTACTGGTGGCCTTCTCTTGAAAAAGATGTCTCGGATTTCGTCCAAGCCTGTATGATTTGTGCCAGGGATAAATTGCCTCGCCTGAGACCTGCAGGCCTCCTCTTACCTCTACCTGTTCCAGAAATTCCTTGGTCTCATATCGCCATGGACTTTGTTACAGATCTTCCCTCCTCCCATGGCAAGTTCGTTATTTGGGTCGTCGTAGACCGCTTCTCCAAGATGGCTCACTTTGTGCCCCTGCCCAGCCTTCCCTCTGCAACCGAGTTGGCCAAACAGTTCTTTCAACACATCTTCCACCTCCATGGCCTACCCAAACATATTGTCTCAGATCGTGGGCTGCAGTTTGTCTCCAAAGCCCTATGTGGTCAGCTCGGGATCAAGTTGGACTTTTCCTCTTCTTACTACCCACAGTCGAACGGCCAAGTGGAACGGGTGAACCAAATTTTGGGGAACTATCTGCGTCACTTTGTATCCTCACGCCATGACGATTGGGCGGATCTACTTCCCTGGGCGGAGTTCTCCTATAACTACAAACAATCTTCTGCTTCCAACAAGTCTCCTTTCTTTGTAGTTTTTGGCCGTCATCCTCTTCCACCTCTGCCACGGTATCCCACTCCTTCTTCCGTGCCTGCCGTTGACACTGGTACAGGATTTTTCCTCCATCTGGCGAGAGACTCACACTGCTCTCCTCAAGGCTTCCTCCCGTATGAAACTTCAAGTTGACAAGAGACGCAGGGCTCCTCCGGATTTCCGCCCGGGTGACAAAGTATGGCTTTCCTCTAAGTACATCCGATTTAGGGTCCCGAGTTACAAATTGGGTCCTCGTTACTTGGGTCCCTATAGAATCAAGAGTCGTATTAATCAAGTCTCTTATCAACTTCATCTTCCTCCCTACCTCCGAATCCATAACTCTTTCCATGTCTCCCTTCTTAAACCTGCTGTCTTTAACCGCTTTTCTCCCAAGCTTTCTTCTCCCACCCCGGTCGCCGGCACCTCTGATATATTCTCGGTCAAGGAAATCTTGTCGACCAAGGTCTCTCGGGGGAAAAGATTTTTTTTGGTTGATTGGGAGGGTTGCGGGCCTGAGGAGAGATCCTGGGAGCCTGAGGAGAATAAATTGGACCGCAGCCTCATCCTTAGGTATCTGGGTACCAAAAAGAGGGGGAGACCTAAGGGGGGGGTACTGTCACAGCAAGCGCTCCGGTCCCCGCCTCTGGACCGGAGCGCCTGCTTTCTCGCCCCCTCTCCTCGGGATCCCGGTGCCCCCCGCTCAGACACACTGACCGGGAGCACGGGATCCCTTGTGTCGGGGACGTGACTGCCGTGGCGGCTGGTCCCCGCTCATGCGCCGCGTCCCAGTCCACCTTACCTGGTGCCTCGTTCCCTGCGCGCGCGGCCCCGCTCTCTAGGGCGCGCGCTCCACCTTCAGTAAATTTAAAGGGCTAGCGCACCATTGATTGGTGCGCTGGCTAATGACCCCTGCTCCTTCCATATAAAAATTGCCTGCCCCTTCCTGCCCTTGCCGGATCTTTGTGCCTTGTGCCTTTGAGAAAGCATTCCTTGTAGCCTGTATTTCCTTGCCTGTTGCCGAACCCGTTGCTACCGTCTTCTCACCAGTGAACCCTTGCCGCCTGCTCTGACCTCTGCTACGTCCGACTATGCCTTTGCCTGCTCCCTGTGTACTTCGCCATATCAGCTGCCAAAGAGGTCGAGCCGCTATTGGGGGAACGACCTTGGGGCTACCTGCCGCAGCAAGTCCATCCCGCTTTGCGGCGGGCCCTGGTGAAGACCAGTAGTTCCTTAGACTCCGTTCCCCTGGTACGGCCCGTGCCATCACCTCTCTGGTCTAGAGGATCCACTACCAGTACTGCCGGTTCGTGGCAATGCCCCATATGTGGATGGTAAGGTCTCTGCTGGCGCACTACAGGTCTCAGAACAGAAGGAGCGCCATTGGTCTTTTGAAGAGAGAATTTTTCTGAAATTGAAGTCTGGGGTCATGTGCAGTTTCAAACCTCCCATGGAGCCAGAACAGCAGAAACCCCCCATATGTGAGACTATTTTGGAAACTAGACCCCTCCAGGAACGTAACAAGGGTTACAGTGAGTACTTACACCTCATAGGTTTTTAAAACAGTGGGCAGTAAAAGTGAGAATTTGTATTTTTCATACTAAATTGCTGGTATTAACCAAAAATTTTATAGTTTCACAAGTAGTAATAGAAAAAAAGCTCCACAAAATTTGTAGCCCAATTTCTCCAGAATAAGGATACACCCCATATATGGCAGTAAAGCACTATGCGGGTGCAAAACAGGGCTTAGGAGTGAGACAGCACCAATGAGATTTGAGGCCTAAAGTGGTGCTTTGCACTGCAATGGTTGAGGTTCTGACATAAAATAAAAAAATAAAAAACCCCGGCAAGTGACCACAATTTTGAAACTACACCCCTCAAGGAAGGTAACAAGGGGTACAGTGAGTACTCCTCACAGGTCTTTTGAACAGTGGGCTGTAAAATGAAAAGTTTGATTTTTTTACCCTAAAATGCTAGGGTTACCCAAATTTTTACATTTTCACAAGGGGTAATTGGAGTAATTGGGTTACAAATTTTGGAGGGCTTTCCCCTGACTATGAAAATACATCCACATATGGGGTAACGTGTTGGGCGGGTGCACAACAAGGCTCAGAAGTCATACAGGTCTGTTTGCATTTGAGGCCTATGGCATATCAGTAGCTGACGGTTACATACATACAGAGGAGAATACAAACATGAAACACCCAAATGTGACACCATTACAGAAAGTACACACCCTGAGGAATGGGTGTAGGTGTAAAGAGGACATTTTAAACGCACGGGTGTTTCCTAAATTTATCTTCCAGGAATGGATGAAGGGTAGCTTTTTAAAATTGCAATTTTTTACCTGTTAACCTGCAATTTATACTCTGCTTCATCTTTCTGGGAAGTAACATGTGACTCCGAATTGTCGCCTGGAAATACGACAGAGCTCATGAGCGAGAATTCTTCGCATTGGAGGCCGATGTTTCTTTCAGACCTAACAGTTACATACATTCAGAGGAAAATACAAGATAGGAGCACACACATGTGAGCCTATTACAAACAGTAAACCCCCTAGGGAAGGTGTATAGGGGTCAAGAGGAGATTTTGAACAAACGGGTGTTCCCTAAATTTATTTTCCAGGAATGGATGAAGTGTACTATGGGGGGGGGGGTGGGAATGAAAATTGCAATTTTAATATTGATATACCAATTCCTAGAATGATGACCCAGAGTATAGCCGAAAGTAAAAATGATGCCCGCCCCAAACCCTATGCTCTGAGTTATCATTCTTGGAATGTGATGTGTGTGGCCGTCCCTATTCTGTTACCTCAAATGCGCACCCTGCTCAGGTGGGGAGAGAGCGCTGCGCATTTGAGGCAACTGCAAATCCCCAGTGCTGTTGACTCTGTGTCCCATGACCCATTTTTTGGGGGGGAAAAAAAGATATCAGGGCTATTGGGAAAAAGGTTTGGGGATATTTTTTTTTTGGGGGGGGGGGGTGTTTTGGTTTTAAAATTTGGAAGACAATGTACTCTAGACTGGTACATTGGAGTCTAATTCTGGGGAATTAAAATTAGGGAAAAGGATTAAAGATTTAGTGCTCCATGGAAGTGTGATACTCCCTGAAGCAGTTTTTAATGCAGAGGCCCAAATGATCGTGGCAATTGTCACACTGAGTGGTGGTGTCCTTCCAAATCCCCCTCCTGTGACACACTCTGCATTTTTTCTGGGATCGTCCCTTCTTTCCAGTGTGGGGGACCTCACCTGAAAAGTGTTGGCCGGGGATGATCGGGGGGCCCACAGTTCCAGAGGTGCTCTGACCTGCTCCTTGGTGGCCACCATAGATGAGGGCCTTTAGAACTACTTCTTGAAACTGCAGGAATGTCCCTGTGTTGCCAGCGTACTGGGACAGTACAAAAGAGTTGTACATGGCAACCTGTATCATTTAGACCGCAACTTTTTTGTACCTTGTCCGTGTTTTCCGCATGGCATCATATGGCTTGTGGACTTGATCAGAAAAATCAACTCCCCCCATATACCGATTGTAGTCCAGAATACAATCGGGCTTGAGGACCGGTCCCGCGGTACCTCGCTGCCATGAATTGTGGTGAGCATAAGAACATCCCTCTTGTCCTTATACCTGACCAGCAACAGGTTTTCATGGAAAAAGGCACGGGACTCACCCCGGGGGATAGGAGCGTGCAGGGGATGGGGCGGAAGGCCTCTTTGATTCTTCCAGACTGTCCCACAAGCGACCATGGATCTGGTGGCGAGGGATGTGAAGAGAGGGATACTATTATAAAAGTTATCCACATAAAGGTGTTAACCTTTATCTAGCAATGGGTGCAAAAGGCCCCAAACGATTTTCCCACTAACACCCAGAGTGGGGGAACATTCTGAGGGTTCAATGCGGGAATCTCGTCCCTCATACACTATATAAACTTGCAAGTGTACCCTGAGGTACTCTCGCAAAGTTTATACATCTTCTCGCCATACCGCGCTCGCTTGGTAGGAATGTATTGCCGGAAGCTGAGTCTCCCCTTAAAGCTGAAGAGAGACTCATCAATAGCCCCAGGACATAGGCCTCCCAAAATTTGGTCCCGAAGTGATTGATGATCGAACGCAGGATCAGTTCGGGGGGGGGGGGGGACATGCCGCATTATCAGCATAATGCAAACATTTCCGAATGGCCTCAAACCGGGGATGTGCCGTGGCCATACTGTAGAGCGGGGTTTGGTAAAAGACGTCCCCACTCCAGTATTGCCTGACACTAGGCTTTTTAACTAGACCCATATGCAACACGAGGCCCCAAAAGGTCCTCATTTCGGCCGCATTGACTGGGTACCACTCATTGGGTATAGCTAAAAATGAGCCCGGGTTTGCAGCGACGAACTGTTGGGCGTACAGATTCGTCTGGTCAACCATCAGATTGACAAAGTCGTCACTGAAAAAAAAACTGAAATAGTCCATTTCAGTGAACCCGACGATATCAATCTTGATTCCTGAGTCGCCAACAAACTCAGGAATCACGGGCACGTGTTCCGCTGGCTGATTCCAGACAAGTTCTCCGGTACGGGGCACCAGTGAACTTGGCCGGGGGGCTTGACTAGTATGAGCGCCAGGGGGACTCATACTAGCATGGGGCACAGGGTCAGGAGCAGAGGAGATTCGCAGACCCGCTTGGCGGCGTCTCCGCCGCCTTGGTGGCTCATCATCAGAACTACATAATGAGGAGGACAAGGAAATAAGGAAGGTGGGTTCTTCCTCGTCCTCTGAGATGCTTTCAGAGTCAGAGGCAAGTATGGCATATGCCTCTTCCGCTGAAAGCGCTCTGCGGGCCATTTCCCTACTCTAATGGGGGGTGAAGTGTATATGTGGGGGAAAAACGTTATCGGTGTATGTGCTGCGTGTGGTGTGGTGCGATACTACCTCCCTAACCCGCCCTAACCTAACCTAACTAACCCGCCCTAAGAACAAAAATATAAAATAAAACTAAACTAAAAAAAGAAAAAGAAACTTTAAAAAAAAAAAGAAAAGAAAAAAAAGACTTCTAACGCAAAAAAACCTGCACCAAAAAAAAAGCGTTCACCTAATCAGTGGTGTGCACACTGATTAGCGCTTGGTGGTGGCAAGGGGCGCAGAAGTCAGTGGAGGGTCTGGCCACTCAGCCCAGAACAGTGGTTGGTGGCACGTACACAGACCCCCATACAAAAAACCCGAAAAATAAAATAACGATTAAAACCCGAAAAAAAGCACCTGCCGGAACAAAAAAAAAAAAGGAAAAACGCTGATCAGTGATAGATCGCTGGACCGACTATAGGTGCAAAAAAGAAAATAAAAAAAGACGCTATAATCCAAAAAAGCGACTTCACCACAAAAAACGCAGGTACTACGTGTCCCAGATGACCCGGAACCGCAGCAGACCGCCGGTTAGTATTTACCGGCGATCTGCTGCGATCGCTGGTATGGGGGATCCTCAGGATCCCCCTCGGCACACTGCCGGGAGGCCTGCTGAATGATTTCAGCAGGCATCCGGCTACAATCCCCGCCCGGTGAGCGGCGGGCAACGGAATCGCAGAAAATCGCTGGTCTGAATCGACCAGCGATTTGCTGTGATCGCCGATATGGGGGGACCTCAGGACCCCCCTGGGCGATATGCCGGGATGCCTGCTGAACAATATCAGCAGGCTTCCCGGTCCGGACCCCGCGTCGGGGACCGGAATTCCCACGAGCGTATCCATACGCCCTCAGTCCTTAAGGACTTTAAAACGGGGGCGTATGGATACGCCCGCCGTCGTTAAGGGTACTTTTTTTTTTAAATCAACTGGTGCCAGAAAGTTAAACAGATTTGCAAATGACTTCTATTAAAACATCTTAATCCTTCCAGTATTTATTAGCTGCTGAATACTACAGAGGAAATTATTTTCTTTTTGGAACACAGTGCTCTCTGCTGACATGTCTGTCCATTTTAGGAACTGTCCAGAGCAGCATATGTTTGCTATGGGAATTTTCTCCTGCTCTGGACAGAAATGTCAGCAGAGAGCACTGTGTTCATGATATTCCAAAAAGAAAAGTATTTCCTCTATAGTATTCAGCAGCTAATAAGTACTGGAATGATTACGATTTTTTAATAGAAGTAATTTACAAATATGTTTAACTTTATGGCACTGGAGTACCCCTTTAAGGGGTTAAATGATCACGTATGTGATTTTCACCACAGCTGAAGCAGCGTCCATTTTGTGGAGCTGATGTAGCACTGAGCGCTCTATTATGCTGCATATTTAAATTTGGATTATGTACATTACCAGAAGACTTCTGTACATCGCTTGAATGAAGAAATGATGCTCCATAAGCGAGCACCTCCTCCTGAGCTGTAGTGAAGGTTACGTTTTGATTGGCTCGTAATTTCCTCTGAAGGGCCTCTTCTCTCACACCACACACAAGTCTGTCTCTTAGTAGTGACTCTAGACTGCGGGTAAAATGTTACTGGTCAAACAAAATGGACACTGAACTAAAAACCAACCCGTTTTTACATATGTGACAACATGGATTAAAATAACTGACATTTCTATACTATTTCAGAACTTTCCAGTTACAGAACCATCTGGTGGCACTAGACACACATAACAGACAATACATAACAGACAATACATACAGTTATAATGATTATTGTCTTCATTTAGAGGATGAGGATCTACTGACAAAGTGAGGAATCAATGATTTCCAAACATCAGACTCTGCAGAGGAAGATGTAGCTGGAAGAAATCCTGGCATCTGGACCAGATAAAGAAAAAAAGAAAAAGAATAACAACAGAGAAGGTCATTGATATCAATGTGTATTCTGACTGACTGTCCCCTCAGAGTTGTAGTGAAGAGCGGACTTCCAAGCTGACTTCCAGAGTTGTAATGAAAAGCGGACTTCCTAGATGGGTTTAGACGGCGCTGACCAGGACCAGAGGCATGAGGTTAAAACAGGCAGGTTTATTCAGGTGTCCAACAATTCATCAGGCATGACAGGTACATGTGAGGGGGAGCTTATTGAAATTAACCATTTCTTGACATTACATTTTTTTAAAAAAAGATACTTTTACCATAAGGAGTGCAGCGATTGTGAGTCTCCCAGTGTGCACACCCACAAAGGCTTCACTCAGTGATATACCACCATACAAATAGTATACACACCCATGTGTGCAAAATACAGCAGTCATGCATCCACGTTCACTGCCTATGAATATTTTTTATTATATTTGTATTTATATTTTTATAATTTGTATATATATTCACATTATCTTTATTCATATTTGTTTTTTTATATTTTAATTTTTAATTTATTATTTATTTTATTTATATGTTTTTATTTTACTAAAGACCACAAGCAGTGGAATAATAGATGCATGTCTGCTGGATGCACAACAAGCGGGTCTATGCACACCCGCGTGCATACAAAGGTTTGCACATAAACTTTAAAATACTTATTGAAACAATATAAAATGCACAAGGAATAAATACAAAAGGAATCAATATATAAAGAGGGAGAAACAATTGTAAAGACAGAAAAAAGTGGCACTGCTAGCAAACATAGGGTCTATTCTAAAAAGGATACATACTGGAGGTATACATCAAACAGGTATACTTGTTCAAATAGGTCCCATCGGCGGTGCTAGGTGAAACAGGTAACAGTCAAAGAATAGCATATATAAAGAACAAATTCACACCTGCATCACCACAAGGGTACCGCAACTCCGGCCTCACTCGTCCAGTGCCTCCAACCAACGATCGGGCATCTCAGATGTGGAGCGCTCAGAAAAGGCGACTGCCGGCGATTTCACACAATCACTATGTGCTTCAACTGGCCTCATTTACGTCATCGTGCTGTGCAACCTAAAATAGTGCATCTGCTGTGATCATATGACCAAGATGACGTCAGCCACAAACATAAAGGTAAGGAAATAATGAAAATAATAATAAATCCCTATTACCAAAATTTACTTTAAAACACTAACTTTAATAACCTATCATTAAATTATAAAAATGGTGATAGATCCAGTCTATCATTAAGCCCCGTTGGGCCCTGCGCATGCAATGTTAAGATCCAATGCGCCTTAGCTCGCAGCAAAGCCCGCCTCCCATCTACTTTTCTCGGACCATTATCAATACTCATCAAGCTGCCAAACTTCAAATTCTCAGTCTCCCTTGTGCACTTCTTGCATGTGTTTAACAAAACGGGGGGATCCTCCTCCTTTCCTCACAGAATATAGATGTTCGCGGAACCGCACTCTCAATTGGCGTTCCGTCTTTCCAATATAAAACATCATGCACAACAAGCGGGTCTATGCACACCCGCGTGCATACAAAGGTTTGCACATAAACTTTAAAATACTTATTGAAACAATATAAAATGCACAAGGAATAAATACAAAAGGAATCAATATATAAAGAGGGAGAAACAATTGTAAAGACAGAAAAAAGTGGCACTGCTAGCAAACATAGGGTCTATTCTAAAAAGGATACATACTGGAGGTATACATCAAACAGGTATACTTGTACAAATAGGTCCCATCGGCGGTGCTAGGTGAAACAGGTAACAGTCAAAGAATAGCATATATAAAGAACAAATTCACACCTGCATCACCACAAGGGTACCGCAACTCCGGCCTCACTCGTCCAGTGCCTCCAACCAACGATCGGGCATCTCAGATGTGGAGCGCTCAGAAAAGGCGACTGCCGGCGATTTCACACAATCACTATGTGCTTCAACTGGCCTCATTTACGTCATCGCGCTGTGCAACCTAAAATAGTGCATCTGCTGTGATCATATGACCAAGATGACGTCAGCCACAAACATAAAGGTAAGGAAATAATGAAAATAATAATAAATCCCTATTACCAAAATTTACTTTAAAACACTAACTTTAATAACCTATCATTAAATTATAAAAATGGTGATAGATCCAGTCTATCATTAAGCCCCGTTGGGCCCTGCGCATGCAATGTTAAGATCCAATGCGCCTCAGCTCGCAGCAAAGCCCGCCTCCCATCTACTTTTCTCGGACCATTATCAATACTCATCAAGCTGCCAAACTTCAAATTCTCAGTCTCCCTTGTGCACTTCTTGCATGTGTTTAACAAAACGGGGGGATCCTCCTCCTTTCCTCACAGAATATAGATGTTCGCGGAACCGCACTCTCAATTGGCGTTCCGTCTTTCCAATATAAAACATCATGCACAACAAGCGGGTCTATGCACACCCGCGTGCATACAAAGGTTTGCACATAAACTTTAAAATACTTATTGAAACAATATAAAATGCACAAGGAATAAATACAAAGGAATCAATATATAAAGAGGGAGAATCAATATATATATATATATATATATATATATATATATATAAACAAAATCAGGGTAAAAAGAAGGGAAAAAAAGGGGGGGGGGGGGAGAAGAGAGCAAGCATGCGAAAAATCGCATAATTTGCCGCTGCATATGAATAGGGTGCCAGGATAGGTTTCAACGTACATTTTCGGTTGTCTCATTAATGCCCCGAGGGGCCAATGCAGCCAGTCTGTGAATCCAAAAGGACTCTCGGTTAATTAGCTGTAGAAAGCGATTCGGATAGCCTTCTGGAATTTTTTCAATGATAGTTAAACAAAGGAAATCTATATTATTTTTGTGTACAATAGAAAAGTGTCGGGAGACAATGTGTAGTAAAAAATAATTTTTTATGTTTGATCTATGTTTAATGTTCGATTGTCCTTCAATCTGCTTGGTGCTAATACATTTTTAAGATTTTTTCCCCGTCTAAAAGTGACATTTGGGAACTCAGGAACTAATTATTTTAAAACCAGGTCATCCCTAATAATTGGCCAGTTTTTTCTGATTATCCCTTTGATCTTTGTTGCACTATTGTTGAAATCAATAATAAAATGATACTTAAAATTATTCTCCTTTTTATGGGGGGTTGTATCTGTATTTTTAGTAACTAAAATCTGACAGTTTTTTGATTTTACCGTATATACTCGAGTATAAGCCGAGTTTTTCAGCACGATTTTTCGTGCTGAAACCCCCCCCCTCAGCTTATACTCGAGTGAACTCCGCCTGTCAATCCCTTCATCAGTGGTCTTCAGCCTGCGGACCTCCAGATGTTGCAAAACTACAACTCCCAGCAAGCCCGGACAGCCATAGACTGTCCGGGCATGCTGGGTGTTGTAGTTTTGAAACCTCTGGAGGTCCGCAGGTTGAAGACTACTGCGGCCTTCGTCATAATCCAGCTCCCCCTTTTGTTTTGTACTCACCTCCCCTCGGCGGGACGTTAGGGTGAGCTGGTCCGGGCCATCTATGCTGCAGGGACCGTCCGGTGCAGATGGTTAGTCGTTGCGGGCTTTCCATTTTCACCGGGGGGCCTCTTCTCCGCGCTTCGGCCCCAGCCCCGGAGTAGTGACGTTGCCTTGACGACGCCGCACAGGGAAGTTCATGCGCAACGTAACTGTGCGTCGTTGTCAAGGCAACGTCACTACGCTAGGGTCGGGGCGGAAGTGCGGAGAAGAGGCCCCCCCCCGGTGAAAATGGACAGCCTGCAATGACTAATCCTCCCCACCGGACAGTCCCTGCAGCATAGATGGCCTGGACCAGCTCACCCTAATTTCCCGCCGAGGGGAGTACAAAACAAAAGGGCGGGGGGCTGGATGATGACGAAGGCCGCAGTTGTCTCCAACCTGCGGACCTCCAGAGGTTTCAAAACTACAACACCCAGCATGCCCGGACAGCCATTGGCTGTCCGGGCATGCTGGGAGTTGTAGTTTTGAAACCTCTGGAGTTCCGCAGGTTGAAGACCACCGATGAAGGGATTGACAGGCGGTGATGATGAAGGCGGGGGATGATGACGAAGGCCGCAGTGGTCTTCAACCTGCGGACCTCCAGAGGTTTCAAAACTACAACTCCCAGCATGCCTGGGCAGCCAAGGGCTGTCCGGGAATGCTGGGAATTGTAGTTTTGCAAGTCTGGAGGTTCGCAGTTTGAAGACCCCTGATGAAGGGATTGACAGGGGGTGATGACGAAGGGGGGGGGGGGGGGGGGATGATGACGGGGTCTGGATGCTGATGGCTGTCCGGGCATGCTGGGAGTTGTAGTTGTGCAACATCTGGAGGGCCGAAGGTTGAAGACCACTGATGAGGGGATTGACAGGGGGTGATGAGGAAGGGGGGGATGATGATGGGGGTCTGGATGATTACATAGGGGGATGATGTATTTCCCACCCTAGGCTTATAGTTGAGTCAATAACTTTTCCTGGCTTTTTGAGGTAAAATTAGGGGCCTCGGCTTATATTCGGGTCGGCTTATACTCAAGTAACTCTATTGAAGGCTGTAGATAGTAATTTCTTTGGGTACCCCTTCTCTAGGAAAATGTCCACAATATTCCAGACTGTGCTTTAAAATCCACATCTGTGGTGCAATTTTGTAGACCTAATTGGAAACTTATGTTGGAATAAAGAGAACACACATCTAATGTGAGAAACGAAAAAATGGGGGGTGGAGATAATAGATTGAGATCTTGAATTAAATGTGTAGAATCTTTCAAATAGGTTGACAACTGTAAAACATAAGGCTGAAGAAACAAATCAACATAATGGTATAAATGAGCTGTAATGGAATGTATACCAGAAAGAATGGGGCGACCAGGAGGAATAACAACATTTTTGTGTAGTTTGGGTAGGTAATGAAAAATAGGAAGGGAATATTCTTTAATATTCAAAAAAATTGTGTTCTTTTTTATCAAACAGAAGTTTATCCATAGCTTTATTTATCAGTTCTTTATATAAACCAAAATACATAACTGACGGCTCACTCGGAAGTATTTCATAATATTCAAGATCTGACAAAATCCTATTTGCCTCACAGATGTACACACTTCTATCGAGGATGGCTACTCCCCCTCCCTTATCCACTGGCCGGATAATAATGTCACTGTTATTCTGTATGGTTTTAATTGCAGTTCTCTCTTTTCTAGACAAATTATCTTTCTGAATTATTTATGGTGTATTCTCACATAAATCATTGAACTCCTTCCATACAACTGTATAGAAGGTGTCCCAAAAATAACAAACTCTCTGTTTAACAAACTTATCTCATTTTCAGAATATATATAGGAGGATAATTTAAATATTTTTATGGTCTGTGCCGGGGCTGTGCCACGGGGACTCGTTTCGCCCCAAGTTATGCTAATTTGTTAATTGGGCGATTCGAGTCTAACTACATGGGAGTCCCCGTTTTTTTCTAAACATATTTTCTTTTTTAAAGGATGATTTATTTATTATTTGGAAGAGCACTCAAACGGAAGCCGAGGAATTTGTTGATTTCTTGAACCAGAATTCCTGGGGATTACAATTTACATTACACTTTTCACACAGGACAATATAATTTTTGGATTTAGAAATGAATAAAGAGGAGGGAGTCCACATCACTACACGTACATACTTCAAACAAGTGGACGTAAATAGTTTCCTAAGTTATGATAGCGCACATTATCCCAACTGGTGGAAAAATGTACCATATGGACAGTATGTCCGAATTAGGAAAAATTGCACCACAGATGTGGATTTTAAAGCACAGTCTGGAATATTGAGGAAATGTTTCCTAGAGAAGGGGTACCCAAAGAAATTGCTATCTACAGCCTTCAATAGAGTTAAAATCAATAAACAGTCAGATTTTTTTAGATATTAAAAAAAAAATACAGATACAACCCCCCTAAAAAGGAGAATAATTTAAAGTATAATTTTATTACTGATTTCAACAATAGTGCAACAAAGATCAAAGGGATAATCAGAAAAAATTGGCCAATTATACGGGCTGACACGTTTCTAAAATAATTAGTTCCTGAGTTCCCAAATGTCACTTATAGACGGGGAAAAAAAATCTTAAAAATGTATTAGCACCAAGCAGATTGAAGGACAATCGAACATTGGAAGTTGTGAGAGAGTTAAGAGTGAGCGGTTGCTTCCCATGTAAAAAAAAATTGTTGCCTATGCTGCGAAATGATTAAGAGTGCCAGAATAGATAAGTTTGAATCACTTCAGACCAAGAAGAGTTTTCAAATTAAGGATCAGGTAGACTGTGGTACACCATATGCAGTCTACCTTTTAAATTGCAGTTGCGGTCTGCAGTATGTGGGACGCACTGTTCAGACGTTCCCGCATGTGTAAACATACAGTAGATCAAACATTAAAAATTATTTTTTATTACACAGTGTCTCCCAACATTTTGTGTAAAAGTATCTCCCGACATTGTACACAAAAATAATATAGAGTCCCTATGTTTAACTATCATTGAAAAAATTCCAGAAAGCTATCCGAATCGCTTTCAACGGCTAATTAATCAAGAGTTCTCGGGGTCTTAATGAGACAATCAAAAATGTCAGTTGAAACCTATCCTTGCACTTCATTCATATGCAGCGGCAAATGATGCAATTTTTCGCATGCTTGCTCTCTTCTCTCCCCCAATTTTTTCCCTTTTTCCCCCCTTCTTTTTCCCTTGATTTCCTTTTTATATATATTGATTCTCCCTCTTTAAACCTAACATAAACATAACAAAATAGGACAGCAGAAATATGAAAGTGATTCACCATGTAAAATAGGACCGTTAGGTTTTTCACCTTTTTTTGGATTCAGTACTGAAGATTTAGAATGCACCAAAATGTTAGCAGAATTGGCTGCTGATGTAGAAAGTATGGATACTAGTAATCCTGAGGTCACTGGATGTGATAGTCGATTTTCTGGAGGTAACTAGTGTTGAGCGGCATAGGCCATATTCGAATTTGCGAAATTTCGCGAATATATGGCCGAATATTCATCATATATTCGCTAAGTTCAAATATTCATAATATGCGCGTTTATTTTCGCATATGCGTAAATTTGCACATGTGAAAATAAGCGTAATCGACAATTCGCATATACGAAAATGTGCATATGCAAATCTTCGCATATGCGAAAAGGTGCGCATGCGAAAATCATCATATGCGAAAATAAGCGTAATCGAAAATTCGCATATGCGAAAATGTGCATATGCAAATCTTCGCATATGCGAACATTCGCACGCCAGTCTCACACAGTAGTATTAGAGCCTTCTTTACACCACACAGGCTGGAAGCAGAGAGGGGTGATCACTGTGATGTGTACTGTGAAAAAAAAATAAAAATACGAATATTCGTAATTACGAATATATAGTGCTATATTCGTGAATATTCGCAAATTTGCGAATATGCGATATTTGCGAATAAAATTCACATTACGAATATTCGCTAGCAACACTAGAGGTAACCCTTCATTCTTTAATCCACCCTTAACTCCAGGAGGACCGGTTGATCTGTTCTTCAAAGCTGTTAAAAAGGACATTAAACCACTCATATATCCCAGAGCACAGAGTAATTTGACAGATAAAGATAAAAAGGGTCTGCGATGGATATCAGAACATCATGAACTAATTGTATCCAGGGCTGATAAAGGAGGAAGAGTAGTGATATGGACTCCAACACAGTATGATTTAGAGGCTATGCGTCAGTTAAGCGGGCATGATACTTATGAAAGATTACCATCTAATCCGACAAATAAAATCAAGGAGAAAAGGGAGTGTTAGATCGAAAACTAGCGGAGCGCTTAGTACCAGAAAACCCAGCGATCCCAGGCTGGTACTTACTCCCGAAGGTACATAAGTCCCGCACCCACCCCCCTGGACGACCTATAGTTGCGGGGGTGGGCTCGGTGACTGAGTACCTTTCAAAATTTGTGGATTGGGTACTGAGACCACTGCTTAACGAGATACCCTCGTATTTAAAGGACACAGGTGATGTCCTAAAATTCGTGAAAGAGTTCCAATGGTCTAATGACTATTCGCTAGCCTCTATAGATGTGGAGGCACTGTATACCCCCATACCGCATAATGTGGGTATACAGGCCATCCACAATGTATTATCATATACAGAAAAAAGTTCATTTGTGAGGCCCTAAGCTTCATCATGGATAATAACACCTTCCAGTATGAGAATAAGTTTTATGGGCAATGTACTGGTACGGCCATGTGGAGTCCCCCCTCATGTTTATACGCAAATTTATTTTTGTCAATTTTTGAAAAACTGTATATTTACAACTCAGGAAACCCCTATGTGAGACATATAAAAGCATACTGGAGATACATGGACGATGTTATTGTGTGGGATGATACCAAAGAAAAATTTGAGGATTTTGTGCAACACCTTAACTCGATTAACACAATGAACATGTTGTTCACGAGTGTTTTTGGTGGAAATAGTCTGGAGTTTTTGGACTTAAAACTGGGGCGTTATTCACACAAGGTTTCAGGAAAGATATTGCCAAAAATGCGATTTTACATTATGACAGTTCACATCAGCACAAATGAAAGATGGAGAGGACCCAGCAGTCATGGTACATATTGGCACCAATGACAAAGTAAGAGGTAGGTGGAGTGTCCTTAAAAATGATTTCAGGGACTTAGGTTTAAGGCAAGGACCTCCAAGGTAGTATTTTCTGAAATATTACCTGTACCACGAGCCACACCAGAGAGGCAGCGGGAGATCAGGGAGGTAAACAAGTGGCTCAGAAGCTGGTGTAGGAAGGAAGGGTTTGGGTTCATGGAGAACTGGGCTGACTTCGCTGTCGGTTACCGGCTCTACCGTAGGGACGGGCTGCACCTCAATGGGGAGGGTGCAGCTTTGCTTGGGGAGAAGATGGCTAGAAGGGTGGAGGAGTGTTTAAACTAGGGACTTGGGGGGAGGGAACCGACAGCAAAGAGGGGAAAGATAGTGTAGATAGAGAGGTGGGAATTATAAATGTACCTGGGGGTGGAGCGGAGGGAGGGGTTAGAATAGTTAATAGGAATAGGCTTCATAGGAAAATAAAACTTACACCCTTGAATCCTATTGGCCCCAATAACATAAAGGATGGAAATGTAAAGTGTATGTTCACAAATGCCAGAAGCCTAGCAAATAAAATGGGGGAGCTTGAGGCCTTGATACTGGAGGAGCATATTGACATAGTTGGGGTCACTGAGACATGGCTGGACTCCTCGCATGACTGGGCTGTCAATCTGCAGGGGTTTACATTGTTTCGCAAGGATAGAATGAACAGAAAAGGTGGTGGAGTCTGTCTGTATGTAAGAAGTGGTATGAAAGTCAATGTGAACGATGCCATAGTGTGTGATGATTTTGAGGAGGTGGAATCACTGTGGGTAGAATTACAAAAGGAGGGAAATACTGAAAAAATAATATTTGGGGTAATCTACAGACCCCCTAATATCACTGAAGAGATAGAAGTTCGGCTTCATAAACAAATAGAGAGGCCCGCCCGGGCAGGTACAGTGGTAATAATGGGAGATTTTAACTATCCAGATATAGATTGGGGTCCGGGGTTGGCTAAAACTACAAAGGGGCGTCAATTCCTAAATTTATTGCAGGATAATTTTATGGGCCAGTTTGTGGAGGACCCAACAAGAAGTGATGCCTTGTTGGATCTGATCATTTCCAACAACGCAGAGCTGGTTGGTAATGTAACTGTGCGGGAAAACCTTGGTAATAGCGACCACAATATAGTTACTTTTGACTTAAAATGTAGAAAACAAAGACAGGCGGGGAAGGCAAAAACATATAACTTTAATAAGGAAAACTTCCCTGGGCTGAGGGCTGCACTACAGGACATAGACTGGGGGGAGGTGTTGTCAAATACTGATACAGAAGGTAAATGGGACATCTTTAAATCAACTCTAAATAACTATACAGCTAAATATATACCAAAGGGGAACAAATATAAACGATTAAAACTAAATCCTACATGGCTGACAAATGATGTTAAAAGAGCAATAAACAACAAAAAAATAGCCTTCAAAAAATACAAATCTGATGGGTCAGCGATAACATTTAAACAGTACAAAGAGCTTAATAAAATCTGTAAAAATGTAATAAAAACAGCAAAAATTCAAAACGAGAGACAGGTGGCCAAAGAAAGCAAAACTAATCCTAAATATTTTTTTAGATATATAAATGCAAAAAAACCAAGGACAGAGCATGTAGGTCCCCTTAATAATGATAATGGGGAGGTTGTCACAGGCGATCAAGAGAAAGCGGAGCTACTGAATGGGTTCTTTAGTTCTGCATACACTATGGAAAAAGGAGCTGACATTGGCCAGGTCAGTGCTGGTAACACATCATGTAATGTACTGAACTGGCTTAATGTAGAGATGGTACAAGGTAAGTTAAGTGATATAAATGTAAGCAAATCTCCAGGGCCAGATGGATTGCACCCAAGAGTTCTTAGAGAGGTAAGTTCAGTAATATATGTACCCCTGTTCATGATATTTAGAGATTCTCTGGTGTCTGGTATTGTGCCAACGGTGGTGTCAATCTTCAAAAAGGGCTCTAGGTCTTCCCCAGGAAACTATAGACCGGTAAGTTTAACGTGCATTGTGGGTAAATTGTTTGAAGGACTTATAAGGGATTACATACAGGAATACATAGGGGATAATTGTATTATAAGTGATAGCCAGCATGGGTTTACTAAGGATAGAAGTTGTCAAACCAATCTAATTTGCTTTTATGAAGAGGTGAGTAGAAGCCTTGACAGAGGAATGGCTGTGGATATAGTGTTTCTGGATTTTGCTAAAGCATTTGATACTGTCCCTCATAGATAGGTAAGTTAAGGTCTTTGGGTTTGGAAATTTTAGTTTGTAACTGGATTGAACACTGGCTCATGGATCGTACCCAGAGAGTGGTGGTCAATGATTCGTACTCTGATTGGTGCCCAGTTATTAGTGGTGTACCCCAAGGTTCAGTACTGGGCCCGCTGTTGTTTAATTTATTTATCAATGATATAGAGGATGGTATTAACAGCTCTGTTTCTATCTTTGCAGATGACACCAAGCTTTGTAGCAAGGTACAGTCTATAGAGGATGTGCATAAGTTACAAGATGACTTGGATAGACTAAGTGTCTGGGCATCCACTTGGCAAATGAGGTTCAATGTGGATAAATGTAAAGTTATGCATCTGGGTACTAATAACCTGCATGCATCGTATGTCTTAGGGGTTATTAAACTGTCAGAGTCACTGGTAGAGAAGGATCTGGGTGTACTTGTAGATCACAGACTACAGAATAGCATGCAATGTCAGGCTGCTGCTTCCAAAGCCGGCAGGATATTGTCATGTATCAAAAGAGGCATGGACTCAAGGGACAGGGACATAATACTCCCCCTTTATAAAGCATTGGTACGGCCTCACCTGGAATATGCTGTTCAGTTTTGGGCACCTGTCCATAAAAGGGACACTGCAGAGTTGGAAAGGGTGCAGAGACGCGCGACTAAACTAATATGGGGCATTGATCATCTTAGCTATGAGGAGCGATTAAAGGAGTTACAATTGTTTAGTCTTGAGAAGAGACGTTTAAGGGGGGATATGATAAACGTATATAAGTATATAAATGGCCCATACAAAAAATATGGAGAAAAACTGTTCCAGGTTAAACCCCCCCAAAGGACGAGGGGGCACTCCCTCCGTCTGGAGAAGAAAAAGTTTAGTCTCAAGAGGCGACACGCCTTCTTTACCGTGAGGACTGTGAATTTATGGAACGGTCTACCTCAGGAACTGGTCACAGCAGGAACAATTAACAGCTTTAAAACAGGATTAGATACATTCCTGGAACAAAATAACATTAATGCTTATGAAGAAATATAAAATCCCATCCCTTCCCCAATATTGCGCCACACCCCTACCCCTTAATTCCCTGGTTTAACTTGATGGACATATGTCTTTTTCGACCGTACTAACTATGTAACTATGTAACTATATGGGATTCCATACAGTCAATTCTTAAGGCTTAGAAGAAATAACAGTGACATTCATGATTTTGAAGAACAATCAGGGGAATTAGCCTCTAGACTATCTAAGAGAGGGTACCCCGATAAAGTGATCCAAAAATGTTATGAGAGAGCCTACCCCCTGGATAGGAGGAAACTGTTGTATAGAGAGAAACAGCAAAAGAATATCTTACAGAAAGATAATAAATGATATGTATTCTCCTTTATAAATGGCCCCATGAATGAAATAATAAGATCTGTACTATTGAAGAACTGGTATCTCCTGGCTTCAGATCCAGATATTGCGGAGACAACAAAAAATAAACCTATAGTGACTTTTAAAAAGAACCGGACTATACATGACATGATTAAGACAAACATGCTAAATAATTCTCAAGAGAAGAAACTGGCTAACAAAAAATTTCCCACATGGAAATAAAAAATGTGGCTCATGTACTTTCTGCAAGTATAATATTAATTCTACTGGAGGTACAATGGGAGGAACCAGCTTCTTTGTTAAAGAATGAATTACATGCCGCAGCTCCTTTGTTGTATACGTCATAATGTGTGAATGCATGATGTTTTATATTGGAAAGACGGAACGCCAATTGAGAGTGCGGTTCCGCGAACATCTATATTCTGTGAGGAAAGGAGGAGGATCCCCCCGTTTTGTTAAACACATGCAAGAAGTGCACAAGGGAGACTGAGAATTTGAAGTTTGGCAGCTTGATGAGTATTGATAATGGTCCGAGAAAAGTAGATGGGAGGCGGGCTTTGCTGCGAGCTGAGGCGCATTGGATCTTAACATTGCATGCGCAGGGCCCAACGGGGCTTAATGATAGACTGGATCTATCACCATTTTTATAATTTAATGATAGGTTATTAAAGTTAGTGTTTTAAAGTAAATTTTGGTAATAGGGATTTATTATTATTTTCATTATTTCCTTACCTTTATGTTTGTGGCTGACGTCATCTTGGTCATATGATCACAGCAGATGCACTATTTTAGGTTGCACAGCGCGATGACGTAAATGAGGCCAGTTGAAGCACATAGTGATTGTGTGAAATCACCGGCAGTCGCCTTTTCTGAGCGCTCCACATCTGAGATGCCCGATCGTTGGTTGGAGGCACTGGACGAGTGAGGCCGGAGTTGCGGTACCCTTGTGGTGATGCAGGTGTGAATTTGTTCTTTATATATGCTATTCTTTGACTGTTACCTGTTTCACCTAGCACCGCCGATGGGACCTATTTGTACAAGTATACCTGTTTGATGTATACCTCCAGTATGTATCCTTTTTAGAATAGACCCTATGTTTGCTAGCAGTGCCACTTTTTCTGTCTTTACAATTGTTTCTCCCTCTTTATATATTGATTCCTTTTGTATTTATTCCTTGTGCATTTTATATTGTTTCAATAAGTATTTTAAAGTTTATGTGCAAACCTTTGTATGCACGCGGGTGTGCATAGACCCGCTTGTTACGCATGCAGCAGACATGCATCTATTATTCCACTGCTTGTGGTCTTTAGTAAAATAAAAACATATAAATAAAATAAATTAAAAATAAAAAACAAATATGAATAAAGATAATGTGAATATACCGTATTTAACGGCGTATAACACACACTTTTAAAACTTAAATTTAAGGCAAAAAGCCTGCCTGCATGTTATACGCCGATAAATCTTCTGGTCACTGATTTAAAGTGGCCGCTTGTTAAGTATTAGCAGCATGACCGCGGCCACTTTAAATCAGTGACCAGCGGCGTCTCCTCCCCGCTCTGGAAAACTGTCACTGGTTTTCTTGCAAGACCTGACTGACCTGCCGAAGCGCAGCCAGGTAATGAAAATAAACAAAACTATGAAAAGCAGGGAAAGGGGGAATGATGAGGGAGGGGGAGGTAAGAAAAATGACAAGTAAAACTGTCACTTGTTTTCTCCCGCACTATCCACAGGTACTGGTGGATAGTATGGGAGACGCTGATTAAAATGAGCCCTGCCTTGTCCGGATCTGCCCTACCTTTTAATCAGCGTCTCCTGATGATGAGACAGGGGGAAATAATGAAGGGGGGGGAATGATTAGACAGGTTGGGGGGATGATTAGACAGGTTGGGGGAATGATGAGGGGGGAATGATGGGGGGATGATGAGGGGGGAATGATGGGGGACATGATGACACAGGGTGGGGGGATGATGAGACAGGGGGAAATTATGAGGGGGGAATGATGGGGCATGATGAGACAGGGTGGGGGATGATGAGGGGGAATGATGGGGGGACATGATGAGACAGGGAGGGGGGAATGATGGGGGGACATGATGAGACAGGGTGGGGGATGATGAGACGGGGAAATGATTAGGGGGGAATGATGGTGGGCATGATGAGACAGGGTGGGGGATGATGAGACGGGGAAATTATGAGGGGGGAATAATGGGGACATGATGAGACAGGGTGGGGGATGATGAGACAGGGGGAAATGATTAGGGGGGAATGATGGGGGGCATGATGAGACAGGGTGGGGGATGATGAGACAGGGGGAAATGATGGTGGGGAGGCACTAAATGCTTAATGTCTGTATGGCTAGTGGTGGTCTATGACAGGGGGAAATTATGAGACATGGGGGGATGATGAGACATGGGGGTTGGCGATGAGAGGGGTAAATGTGGCACAGGGACTGATAAAAGGGAAGGAATGATGTGGCACTGGAGGGGACAGGACCAAACTGAGGTGCAGAAGAAAACGAAATTGGGGGGATGATGTGGCATTTAGTCCAAGTAATTTATTTTACATTTAATTTATTTTACTTAAATTTCCCTGTTAAAATGGGGGTGCGTGTTATACGCCAGTACCTGTTATACGTCGATAAATACGGTATATACAAATTATAAAAATATAAATACAAATATAATTACAAATATTCATAGGCAGTGAACATGTATGGATGCCTGCTGTATTTTGCACACACACGTATACTATTACTATTGTATACTATTTGTAAGGTGGTATATCACTCAAAGTGAAGCCTTTGTGGGTGTGCACACTAGTGGACTCACAATTGCTGCACTCCTTATGGTAAAGGTATCTTTAAAAAAAAAATAATAATTATGAAATGATTAATTTCAACTGATGCATAAGCTCCCCCCCTCACATGTACCTGTCATGCCTGATGAAGCCACACAAGTGCGGTGAAACCCGTTGCATTGTTGGATGCCTGAATAAACCTCCCTGTTTTAACCTCATGCCTCTGGTCCTGGTCAGTGCCGTCTAAACCCATATACCCCTTGGAAGTCCGCTCTTCACTACAGTTCTTGTGATTGGGAAGGCTGCAGACCGGGCATTGTTACCTCTCCACGCTATACAAAAGTAATAGTATACGCGTGTGTGCAAAATACAGCAAGAATCCATCCATGTTCAATGCCTATGAATATTTTTTATCATATTTGTAGTTATATTTTTATAATTTGTATATACTGTATTTATCGGCGTATAACACGCACCCCCATTTTAACAGGGAAATTTAAGTTAAAAAAAATAAAATGTAAAATAAATGACTTGGACTAAATGCCACATTCTCCCCCCAACTTTGTTTTCTTCTGCACCTCAGTTTGGTCCTGTCCCCTCCAATTGAAGTTTTGTAAAAACTGGAGAGCCACAAATTAAGGTTAAAGTTTCACCCATCATCGCTGCAGAACAGCAAGTGACTACAACTCTGAGGGATCAAAGATAAAAAGGAGAGCGCTCCATAGCGTAAAACCACCTTTAGGTAAGCTAGTAAGATAACTAGAAACTCTTACCATAGGTGGTTGTGTGGCCTCACACACAGTGAACATGGATGGATTCCTGCTGTATTTTGCACACACGCGTATACTATTACTATTGTATTCTATTTGTGAGGTGGTGTATCACTCAGAGTGAAGCCTTTGTGGGTGTGCACACTGGTGGACTCACAATCGCTGCACTCCTTATGGTAAAGGTATCTTTTAAAAAAAAAAAAAAAAAAAAAAAAAACAGTTTATGAAATTATTAATTTCAACTGATACATAAGCTCCCCCCTCACATGTACCTGTCATGCCTGATGAAGCCGCGCAAGCGCGGTGAAACGCGTTGCATTGTTGGATACCTGAATAAACCTGCCTGTTTTAACCTCATGCCTCTGGTCCTGGTCAGCGCCGTCTAAACCCATCTACCCCTTGGAAGTCCGCTCTTCACTATAGTTCTTGTGATTGGGAAGGCTGCAGACGGGGCATTGTTACCTCTCCACGCTTACCATTGTTGTGTGTGAGGCCACACAACCATCTATGGTAAGAGTTTCTAGTTATCTTACTACCTTACCTAAAGGTGGTTTTACGGTATGGAGCACTCTCCTTTTTATCTTTGATCCCTCAGAGTTGTAGTCGCTTGATGTTCTGCAGCGATGATGGGTGAAACTATACCCTTAATTTGTGGCTCTCCAGTTTTTACAAAACTTCAACTCCTATTATGCCTAAGGCTTTCCAGGCATGATGAGAGTTGTAGCTATTTAACAGCTAGAGATCTACTTGAACCAAAGTGTTTGGTACAGGTCCCAGTAGTCAGGTCACCACCCAAAAAAAAGGGCTACAAAGTCCAAAATGATGGTGTTGAGAGGTCAGACAGGGACACTGGGTTGGCACAAATGTAGAAAATGCACTGGAGGGAAAATGAAGCAAGAACTGATCCCGTTCATTTGAATAGGACAGTCTCAAGCCCCCGGCTCTAGGCCATACCACACCACAGACAATTTGTATTTTCATCTACTTGCTTCTCAGCATAAGTGCTGTACCATTGCTGTGAATGTCTAAATGGACTGAGATCAGGTCTGGGGTGCTGGCACCATTCATTTGAATTTACTGCATTTACTTGGAGTATTTAGTCCTCCTATACATATATGTGTCGTCAGTTCTTTCCCCTCCGGTGCTGCAGAAAATGCACCGGAGGGAAAATGAAGCAAGAACTGATCCCATTTATTTGAATAGGATAGTAGCAAGCCCCCGAATATTTGCCACACCACCCCAGAGACAAAACATCACAGCAGCAATGGCCGCCACAGAGCACCACACCAGGGTGAACCCCTACCATATGCTCCCTGCCAGAGGGCTGGGAGAATGCTAGGAGGAAACCCATATGCAGTCTCCTGCCTATTAAAAATGCCTAGGACAAATGGGTGGAGTGGAGTGCTGGCTATGAAAGAGGGGAGAGACTACAAATATAAAACAAAAATAGAGAAACAGAAACATAGCCTCACATCCACAATGTGTATTTTGATCTACATGCTTCTCAGCATAATTTCAAAAACTAACAGGTTGTTACTATACATTTTGATCAAAAAGTACAAGCTCCTCGCCAGTCAAGGCCATCTAGTCAGAGTGGGTCCCTAACATAACACTGGTTTAGCGCCGGGCGACAAACACTGCCCCCGCAACACCAAGCCCACAGGGGGTATACGACCCAGTTGCTAAGCAGCCCCACTGCTGCCCGACCAAGCCCCCTGCTCGGGCCACACCACCCCACAGACAAAGCATCACAGCAACAATGGCTGCCACAGAGCACCACACCAGTGTGAACACCTACCATGTGCTCCCTGCCAGAGGGCTGGGAGAATGCTAGGTGGCAGTGGCGTCTCCAGCATTTATATTTAGGGGGGGCACATGGGGGGCCAGTGACAAAAGTGGGGGGGGGGGGGGCAATTTTAAAATGTGTGTGTATGTGTATATATATAAATATATATATATATATATATATATATATATACATACACACACATATACACACACACACACACACACACCATGCAGAACATGTTTAATTTACCTTACCTTACCACAATACAGACCCCTGAATCATCACCACTTACCATAAAACAGACCCCATAATCAGACCCCACTATAATACAGACCCCAGAATCAGATCCCTGCATAATAGACCCCATCCCCCGGCATAATACAGACCCCAGTCGTGTTGCGCAATAATATACATACAGTTATATTAACTGACTCACAATTCACATCTTTTATGGTCGGCGTCATCCTCTTTCCTTCTGTTCTCCATCTGGCTCAGACCGTCATGACGACTTCTTCCAGCCAAAACCCATCACTGCAGCATCTGCAAGACAAACATCTTAGTTTCTGCATTTTTTCCAGTGCCCTCCCCAGAAGTGCAGAATTCAGTGGAGTTTATTCCATTCCAAACAATGTTACAGAGCAAGCAACGTTTCAGCGACCTGTCTTCACCTTTGCCAAGCACTAGAAGCGACGAATCGTAGCCTGCTCTGTAACTCTGTTTAGAATGGAATAAACTCCACTGAACTGCACTTTATACTTTGGTGTGCTGAGATTGTCCTTGGATATAGGTGGCTAGCTAGGTTGGTAGGAAGCCAATTAGGTAGATAGGTAGCGATGTAGATATGGAGGTTCATAGGTAGGTAGCAAGGTAGCTAAGTAGGTAGCCAGGTAGGTAAGTGGGTAGCTATGTATGTAGGTAGGTAGCTGGGTAGCTAGCTAGCTAGGTAATTAGGTTGCTATGTAGGTAAGTAGCTATGTAGGTAAGTAACCAGGAGGCTAAGTAGGTGGGTAGGTAGCCAGTAATAAGGTTGGAAGCTAGATAGGGAAGTAGCCAGGCAGGTAATTAGGTAGGTTTCAAGGTAGGGAAATAGCCAGGCAGGTAACTAGGTAGGTTGCCAGGTAGGGAAGTAGCCAAGCAGGTAATTGGGTAAGTAGCCAGGTAGGGAAGTAGCTAGTGCTCCTTCACATCATCATCCCCCTCTCACCTACACCCCCCTCACCTCCTCCACATCATCACCCCCCTCTCCTCCTCCACATCATCACCCCCCTCTCCTCCTCCACATCATCACCCCCCCTCTCCTCCTCCACATCATCACCCCCTCTCACCTACACCCCCCTCACCTCCTCCACATCATCACCCCCCTCTCCTCCTCCACATCATCACCCCCTCTCACCTGCACATCATCACCCCCCTCTCACCTGCACATCATCACCCCCCTCTCCTCCTCCACATCATCACCCCCCTCACCTCCTCCACATCATCACCCCCCTCACCTCCTCCACATCATCACCCCCCTCACCTCCTCCACATCATCACCCCCCCTCACCTCCTCCACATCATCACCCCCCCTCACCTTCTCCACATCATCACCCCCCTCACCTCCTCCACATCATCACCCCCCCTCACCTCCTCCACATCATCACCCCCCTCTCCTCCTCCACATCATCACCCCCTCACCATCACCCCCCTCACCTCCTCCACATCATCACCCCCCTCACCTCCTCCACATCATCACCCCCTCTCACCTGCACATCATCACCCCCCTCTCACCTGCACATCATCACCCCCCTCTCCTCCTCCACATCATCACCCCCCTCACCTCCTCCACATCATCACCCCCCTCACCTCCTCCACATCATCAACCCCCCCCCTCACCTCCTCCACATCATCAACCCCCCCCTCACCTCCTCCACATCATGAACTCCCCCCACCCCCCCCCTCCTCCACATAATCAACCCCTCCCACCCCCCCCTCCTCCACATCATCAACCTCCCCCCCCCCCCCATGATGATTAAAAAATTAAAATAAAACCTTTTACTCACCTCAGCAGCACAGGGGGCTGCGTTCTTCTCCCGCTATAGTGCAGGCGCCGATGAGTGACGTCATCGGCGCCTGCACTGCGTGGGGGCAGAGTTCACAGGTCTCCTCTCAGTGAAGCGGCAGGTCCTGCGGCTCACACTGAGAGGAGGCTTAGCTGTGTGTGCACACAGCTGAAAGCGGCGCTGGCTCGCCTGGGGATCCGGGACAAGTATCCTGGATCCCCATTAGCGGAGTGAGCACCTCTCCGCCCGGAGCCCCGCGTGCCATGAGTGGTTGCCGACCTGACTATTTTAAATTGGGGGGCACAAGGGGGGGCACGGCCTGATCTAGGGGGGGCCATGGCCCCCTCTGGCCCCCCCCTAGCGACGCCACTGCTAGGTGGAAACCCAAATGCAGTCTCCTGCTAATTAAAAATGCCTGGGCCAAATGAGTGGAGTGAAGTGCTGGCTATGAAAGCGAGGAAAGACAAATGTGGACGTGTGGCTATGTTTCTGTTTATCTATTTTTGTTTTATGGATGATTCATAGATGATCTCCTCCTAGTAGGTGGGGTGATATGTCTACCATATCACTGTTTATGGACTATATCAATTCCAATCAGTACAATCTGAGATTCACTCATCATGTGGATCCTTTATCCATAATTTTTCTAGCCCTCTAGTAAACTGGTAGTAGTGAATGCATATCCATTTCACCTAGACCATAAACCTATTATAGGCAGCTCAAGATCAGATAACAATCAACCTTCTCATATTATACAGGTGACATATGGGCAAAAATACCAACTTAAAAAGAAATTTAGCATTTTTCTAACTTTGAAGCTCTCTGCTTGTGAGGAAAATAGACATACCAAATAAATTATATATTGATTGACATATACAATATGTCTACTTTATGTTTGCATCATAAAGTTGACATGTTTTTACTTTTGGAAGACATGAGAGGGCTTCAAAGTTCAGCAGCAATTTTCAAATTTCTCACAAAATTTTCAAAATCTGAATTTTTCAGAGACCAGTTCAGTTTTCCAATGGATTTGAGGGGGTCTTCATATTAATTATACACCATAAATGACCCCATTATAAACATTTCACCCCTCAAAGTATTCAAAATCATATTCAGAATGTTTTTTTTAACCCTTTAGGTGTTTCACAGGAATATCAGTGAAGGAGAAAATTTAAAATCAAAATTTTTTACATTAACATGTTTTTGTAGACCCAGTTTTTGAATTTTTACAAGGGTTAAAAGGAGAAAATGCCCCCCAAAATGTGTAACCCAATTTCTCTCGAGTAAGGAAATACCTCATATGTGGATGTAAAGTGCTCTGTGGGTGCACTAGAGGGCTCAGAAGCGAAGGAGGGACAATGGGATTTTGGAGAGTGAGGGGCATGTCACATTTAGGAAGCCCCATAACAGCAAAAAATCCCCCACATGGCATACTATTTCTGAAACTACACCTACTACTACTCAAGGCACGTAACAAGGGGTCGAGTGAGCCTTAACACCCCACAGGTGTTTGACGACTTTTCGTTAGTCGGATGTGTAAATGAAAATGTATTTTTTTTCACTAAAATGCAGCTTTTCCCCCAAATGTACTATTTTTTACAACAGGTTTTAGGAGAAAATGCCCCCCCCCCCATAATTTGTAACCCCATTTCTTCTGAGTATGGAAATACCCCATGTGTGGATGTAAAATGCTCTGCTGGCGTACTACAATGCTCAGAAGAGAAGGAGCTTTTGAACTTTTGGAGAGAGAATTTGATTGGAATTTAAGTCGGGGGCCATGTGCATTTTTCATTTTCACTGACCACTGCTCCAAAAATCTGTCAGACTTTTATTACATTCTTTTTACATTCTGTGAGGGGAGTGGTTTTCAAAATGGGGTCACATGTGGTGGTGGTGGGGAGGGGGGTCCACTGTTCTGGCACCTCGGGGGCTTTGTAAACGCACATGGCCTTCAATTCCAGCCAAATTCTCTCTTCTAAATCCCAATGGTGCTCCTTCTCTTCTGAGCCCTGTAGTGCGCCAGCAGAGCACTTTACGTCCACACATGGGGTAATATATACACAGAAGAAATGGGGTTACAAATTCTGTGGGGCTTTTTTTCCTATTACCCCTTGTGAAAATGAATAATTTTCAACGAAAATTCTTCAAACAACTGTGGGTAGTTAAGGCTTACTATACCCTTTGTTACGTTCCTTAAGGGGTGTAGATTCCAAAATGGGGTCACATGTGGGCGTTTTTTCTTTGTGTTTATGTCAGAAATGCTGTAACGATCAGCCACCCCTGTGCAAATCACCTCAAATGTACATAGCGCTCTCACTCCTGAGCCTTGTTGTGCGCCCGCAGAGCATTTTACGTCTACATATGGGATATTTCTGTACTCAGGAGAAATTGCGTTACAAATTTAACATGCTGGAATAGACCCCAACTTTACCTTTTCATAAGGGGTAAAAGGAGAAAAAGCCCCCAAAATTTGTTAGTCAATTTCTCCCGAATACGGAAATACCCAATATGTGGCACTAAACTGTTTCCTTGAAATACGACATGGCTCAGAAGTGAGAGAGCGCCATGTGCATTTGAGACCTAAATTAGGGATTTGCATGAAGGTGGACATAGGGGTATTCTACGTCAGTGATTCCCAAACAGGGTGCCTCCAGCTGTTGTAAAACTCCCAGCATGCCTGGACAGTCAATGGCTGTCCGGCAATACTGGGAGTTATAGTTTTGCAACAGCTGGAGGCTCCGTTTTGGAAATGGTGCCGTACCAGATGTTTTTTAAATTTTTATTGGGGGGGGGGGGGGTCAGGGAACTGTGTAGGGGTATATTTATGTATAGTGTTTTACTCTTTTTTGTGTTGTGTAGTGTAGTGTAGTGTTTTTAGGGTACAATCAGTTTGAGCTGCAGCGGAAAGTTTTCTACTTGCAACGAGAAACAAGCTGTAAACCTCTGCCCATTTGATTGTACCCTGTACATTCACATGGGGGGGGGGGGGCAAACCTCCAGCTGTTTCAAAACTACAACTCTCAGCATGCAATGACAGCAGAAGGGCATGCTGGGACTTTTAGTTATGCAACAGCTGGAGGCATAATACTACAACTTCCAGCATGCCCTTTAGCTGTCTGTGTATGCTGGGGGTTGTAGTTATGCAACTGCTGGAGGCACACTGGTTGCAAAACACTGAGAGTTTGTTATTTAACTCAGTGTTTCCCAACCCGTGTGCCTCCAGCTGTTGCAAAACTACAACCCCCAGCATGCATGGTCTGTCAGTGCATGCTGGGACTTATAGTTTTGCAACAGCTGGGGGCACATGGGTTGGGAAACACTGAGTTAGGTAACAGACTACTGTAGTGTTTCCTCATCAGTGTACCTCCAGCTGTTGCAGAACTTCCAGCATGCATGGTCTGTCAGTGCATCCTGGGGTTATAGTTTTGAAACAGCTCGAGGCACACGGGTTGGGAAACACTGAGTTAGGAAACAGATGTGCCTCCAGTTGTTGCAAAAGTACAGCTCCCAGCATGACTAGACAGCCGATGGGCATGCTGGGAGTTGTAGTTTTGCAACCACTGGATGAGAGCAGTTTGGAGACCACTGTTTGTAAGAGAAAAGGACATCCCAAATAAATTATATATTGATTCACATATACAATATGCCTACTTTATGTTGGCTTCATAAAGTTGACATGCTTTTACTTTTGGAAGACATCAGAGTGCTTCAAACTTTAGCAGCAATTTTCCAATTTTTCACAAAAATGTTTAAATCGGAATTTTTCAGGGACCAGTTCAGTTTGAAGTGGATTTGAGGGGCCTTCATATAAAAAATACCCCATAAATGACCCAATTATAAAAACTGCACCCCTCAAAGTATTCAAAATGACATTCAGAAAGTTTGTTTACCCTTTAGGTGTTTCACAGGAATAGCAGCAAAGTGAAGGAGAGAATTCAAAATCTTCATATTTTTTACATTTGCATGTTCTTGTAGACCAATTTTAAAAATTTTAAAAGGGGTAAAAATGCCTCATATGTGGATGTAAATGCTCAGAAGGGAAGAAGTAGTGAATTTTGCTGAAATTGTTTTTGGAAGGCATGTGGCATTTATGATGCCCCTATTGTACCAGAACAGCAAAAAAAAAAAAAAAAAAATCCCCACATGGCACACTATTTTGGAAACTACACCCCTCAAGGAACGTAACAAGGGGTATAGTGAGCCTTAACAACTCATAGGTGCTAGACAAATTTTCGTTAAAGTCGGATGTGTAAATTCGTTTTTTCCACAAAAATGCAGGTTTTTTTACACCCAAATTTACCATTTTTACAAGGGGTCATAGGAGAAAATGCCCTCCCCCCCAATTTGTAACCCCATTTCGTCTGATAAGGAATTTGTCTGTGTAAATACATTTTTTTCATTAAAATGCAGTTTTTTCCCCAAATGTACCCTTTTTCCAAGGAGTAGTAGGAGTAAATGGCTCCCAAAATGTGTAACCCCATTGCAAATACCCCATGTGTGGACGTCAAATGCTCTGCGGGCGCACTACAATGCTCAGAAGAGAAGGAGCCACATTTGGCTTTTGGAAAGAAAATTTCGCTGAAATGTTTTTTGGGGGGCATGTCACATTTGGAAGCCCCTATGGTGCCAGAACAGCAAAAAAAAAAAAAAAAAAAAACACATGGCATATTATTTTGGAAACTACACCCCTTAAGGCACGTAACAAGGGGTACAGTGAGTCTTTACACCCCACAGGTGTTTGATGACTTTTCATTAAAGTCGGATGTGTAAATGACATTTCTTTTTTCACAAAAATGCTGTTTTTTCCCCACAAATTTATCATTTTTACAAGGGGTAATGGGAGAAAAATGCCCCCCCCCCCAAAAAAAAACACAAACATTTGTAACCCCATTTTGTCTGAGTATTGGAAATATCCCATGTGTGGACGTCAAGTGCTCTGCAGGCGCACTACAATGCTCAGAAGAGAAGGAGCCACATTTGGCTTTTGGAAAGCAATTTTTGCTGAAATGGTTTCTGGGGGCATGTCACATTTACAAAGCCCCTATGGTGCCAGAACAGCAAAAAGAAAAAAAAAGCCACATGGCATACTATTTTGGAAACTATAATAAGAATGAGTGCAAAAAAAACGAGGACAGCGCCTCGTGTGATCCTGTGGGTGCAGCGGAAAGTGGGGGTCTAGATTGTGGACTCTCACCTGATGTAACCTTGAGGTTATGCATATCCCCCCTATATATGGGGTACTTTAGGAATTACAGGCCGTAGGAGCTTGACCAGGAACTGTGGCACCGGATCCAGTATTAGGAAAATAACAGGGAAAAAAAACGAGGATAGGTAACTTGGTTAGCAAACCGTGCTTTATTGTAAAAGACAGTCTACATGTACATCCAAGGCAAGACGCGTTTCGGGTATTTTCCTACCCTTCTTCAATTGCAGATGTGTGTCATAACAGGTTCATAGCTTCTATATATATTCAAAAAGAGGCACTAATAGAAGGGGGGCGTGATTTGTCCGTCATAATAAATGTATACATAAATGGAAAATATTAAAGAAGAATGTCATACAAAAAATGTTATACATAAAATAATAAAATTACATACAAATGTTAAAAAATAATACTTATAAAAAAAAAAAAAACATTATATAATAAGGTGACTGGTTTCGTGATTTAGCCCAGATGTAATCAAATAGAATTCTTCCGGACAATATGTAACCATTAGGCTTGCCGGAATCCAAAAGTCCGTTATATAAAAGATATAGTAAGAAATATATTTATAAAGAGACATCTGCGAGTTTGATATTTAAGTTACTGGATATATGAAAATTATAATTATATGTATTGAGTTTGTGTTTGTATTGATGTGTAAACATAATAGCAGAAATTCGTGAATGAAAAGCTTGTTAAGCGCTATGACGTCAGTGTATTGGCGGCCAAGGCACAAGAGTTTTATGAATGAATGCACATACTGCCGGATGTTTACACTGTAGGGAAAGCAATATGACAGATCTTACTGGCAGGTAGATGTAGTCATGGTAAAAGCCAATGGCGACAAAACAGTTGTATATATTAAATACTAGCTTTTGCCTGCGGCTTCGCTCGTGTTAAATTTAGGGTGACATAGATCTACTTTTTACGATCCTATAGTTATGAGGCTGCTCTGGGTAAAGTCTATGGGCATCCAAACAATCTGAATTCTTTCAACTTTGATCGCCGCATCTAAAAGAGTTAATGCCGGATGTCCGGCATCAGCCACAGGTCCTGGCTGCTGATAGCAGCCGGGACCGTATGGGTATGATGCGAGCTCAGCTCCTGAGCTCGCTTCATAACCATCCCGTGCCACATCACCAGGTATACCCGGCCATATGCAGCAAGCGGTTAATTCATACAGACTTGAAACCCCCCATGGATGTGGATCCGCTGGACCTGTGTGGCAGACTCGTACCAGGGAGTGGAGTCTAAGGTGCCGCTGGTTTTCACCAGAGCCTGCCGCAAAGCGAGATGGACTTGCTGCTGCAGGCAGCACCCAGGTTGCTACCCCTTGCACGGCTCGAACACACAGGCGGATGAGGAGATGCGAGGCACAGGTGGGATAAGGAAACTCGTAGTCTGGATAGCAGAAGGTCAGGGCAGGCGGCACAGTAGCAGTGTCAAAGTGAATCAAGAGTTCAGTAGGCAGGCAGCAGAGGAGCAAGGTCAAGTCACAAGAGCAAGAGATCTGATACACGGCAAGGCAATACAGATGAGCGCTTTCTCAAAGGCACAAGGCAACAAAGATCCGGCAGGGAACTGAGGAGAGTGGAGGAATTTGTAAATGAGCCACAGGTGGATTACACTAATGAGCGTACTGGCCCTTTAAATCTTAACGCTCCGGTGCACACGCCCTAGGGGACGGGGACACGCGCGCCAGAGCAGAGAGGCAGGAGAGGCAAAGGGCCTCTCCGGATCAGGTCTTGTAAGCACGGGAGCAGAGGCAAATGCTAAATTTAAATGGGTGAAGGCCTCTTTAGCCTCTTGAGGCCAAGATTTAGGATTAGATGCCTTTTTTAGTGAAAGCCACAATAGGAGCAACCAAGGATGAAAAATGTGGGATAAACTGACGATAATAGTTAGCGAATCCCAGAAAGCGTTGAATAGCAAGTAGGCCCAAAGGACGAGGCCAATCCAATACTGCAGACAACTTATCTGGATCCATCTGCAGGCCCTGATGAGAGACAATGTAGCCAAGAAACGGAAGACTAGATTTCTTGAACAGGCATAAAGATGATTCTTCCGAAGTCGCTGAAGAACCAGACGAACATGAGTACGATGCTCCTCTAGGTTGGAAGAGAAGATCAGGATGCCATCTAGGTATACGACAACGCAGGTGTAGAGAAGATCACGGAAGATATAGTTGACAAACTCTATATCAAAGTGTCCGTCACGAGTATTGAAGGCCCTTTTCCATTCATCTCCCTTGATAATACTAATTAGGTTATACGCACCGAGTAAGTCCAACTTGGAGAAGACCTTGACACCACATAGACGGTCAAAAAGTTCTGATATAAGAGGTAGAGGATAACGGTTCTTGACCGTGAGATTTTGTTAAGTCCCCTGTAGTCAATGCATGGATGGAGTGAGCCATCCTTTTTCCCTACAAAGAAGAAACCTGCTCCAGCAGGAGAAGAGGACTTACGGATAAATCTCTTTTGGAGATTCTCCTGGATATAATCAGCCATGGCTTTGGTCTCAGGAACTGATAGAGGGTATATCCTCCCACATGGAGAAGTGGTACCAGGCAGAAGATCAATAGGGCAGTCGTAAGGACGATGTGGAGACAGAGACTCAGCCTGTTTCTTGCAGAAAATGTCAGAGAAATCTTGGTAAGGTGGTGGCAGGCCAGGTAAAGGAGGAAGATGAGAAACAACTTTACGCAGAACAGGTTGGAGGCAAAAATTGTGACAGGCTTTTCCCCAGCAAATTATTTCTCCAGTTCTCCAATCCAGTTGCGGGGAATGGTGTTGTAGCCAAGGAAGGCCAAGAAGAATCTCAGAAGTACAGTGTGGCAGAACATAGAATTCAATCTTTTCTTTATGCGATACTCCCACTTGCATGACGAGAGATTCAGTACGGAAGTGAACCTTACAGTCCAGATTTTGTCCATCATCAGAGGAGATGAACAAAGGCTTGGCAAGCCGAGTAAGAGGAAGATGATACTTGTGGACTTAAGCTGCATCAATAAAGTCACCTGCTGACCCAGAATCCAAAAATGCTGTAGCGCAAAAGGAAGACTTGGCTGAAGCGAAGACTTGTACAGGAATAGTTAAGTGTGGAGAGGTAGTATTCACACCCAGGGACGCATCTCCCACGTACCCTAGGTGCGGTCAAACTGAGAAAGTGCTCCGGGCTAGCACAATACAAACACAAATTCTCATTGCATCGTCGTCACCTCTCCTGTTGCGTAAGACGAGAACGATCTCCTTGTATAACCTCTTCGGCAAGAGGCGCAAGAAACTGAAGAGGTGGACGTTGAAACACGGGTGTCAGGGGGGCATGTTCCCTCTCTAAGCGCAATTCCTCCTGTCTGTCGGCAAAACGCACATCAATGCGTGTGACCAAATGGATAAGTTCCGTCAAAGAAGATGGAGGATCACAAGCTGCAAGGGCATTGTCACGTACCGGCAGGACTGGTAGTGGATCCTCTGGACCTGAGAGACGATGAGGCGGGTTGTACCAGAGGACCGGTTCTAAGTGGTTACTGGTTTTCACCAGAGCTCGCCGCAAGGCGGGATGGTCTTGCTGCGGCGGTAACTACCAGGTCGTATCCTCCAGTAGCAACTCAACCTCTCAGGCAGCTGATATGGCGTGGTACACAGGGAGCAGGCAGGAGCGTAGTCGGACGTAGCAGAGGTCAGGGCAGGTGGCAAGGGTTCACAGGCGAGTAGGCGGTAGCAACGGGTTCGGCAAACAGGCAAGGCAATACACACTATAGGAACGCTTTCTCAGAGGCACTAGGGCACAAAGATCCGGCTAGGGCAGGAAGGGGCAGGAGACTTTTATTAGGGAAGGCAGGGGAAGTGAGGAACCAGCGCACCAATCACCAATGCCCTTTAAATTTACTGAAGGCGGCGCACGCGCCGAGAGGCAGAGAAGGACGACGGAAGGAGCGGGGAGCCAGGTGAGTGGAGCTGGGACGCGGCACGTGAACGGGGGCCAGCCATCACGGCAGCCGCGTCCCAGACACAAGTGTGACTGACCGGGAGACGCCGGGATCCCGGGGCAAAGGATCGAGGGGGCAGGCGCTCCGGTATGGGGACGGGGACCAGAGCGCACGCCTTAACAGTACCCCCCCTTAGGTCTCCCCCTCTTCTTGGTGCCCAGAAAAGAGAGAATGAGACTGCGGTCCAAGATAGTCTCATCAGGCTCCCAAGACCTCTCCTCAGGGCCGCAACTCTCCCAATCCACCAGAAAAATCTTTTCCCCCGAGAGATCTTGGTCGCCAAGATCTCCTTAACAGAAAAAATATCGGAGGTACCGGCAACAGGGGTGGGAGAAAAAAGCTTGGGAGAGAAACAGTTGAAGACAGCAGGTTTAAGAAGGGAGACATGGAAAGAGTTATGGATTCGGAGGAAGGGAGGAAGATAGAGCTGGTAGGAGACCTGATTAATCCGACTCTTGATTTGGTAGGGTCCCAAGTAGTGAGGACCCAACTTGTAGCTAGGAACCTTGAATCGGATATATTTTGAGGAGAGCCAAACCTTGTCACCTGGGCGGAATTCCGGAGGGGCTCTGCGTCTCTTGTCGGCTTGGAACTTCATACGAGCAGATGCCCTGAGGAGAGCCGTTTGTGTATCATGCCAGATGGTGGAAAAGTCCTGCACTAGATTGTCAACAGCAGGTACAGAAGAAGGAGAGAAAGACTGCGGCAGAGGTGGAAGAGGATGTTGGCCAAAAACTACAAAAAAAGGAGATTTGTTGGTAGCAGAGGATTGTTTGTAATTGTAAGAAAATTCCACCCAGGGAAGGAGATCGACCCTATTGTCATGACGGAAGGATACAAAGTGGCGCAGATAGTCACCCATAATTTGATTCACCCGTTCTACTTGGCCGTAGGACTGAGGGTGGTAGGAAGAAGAGAAGTCCAATTTGATCCCAAATTGCCCACAAAGGGCCCTCCAGAACTTGGAGACAAATACCCCACGATCCGAGACGATATGTTCGGGGAGGCCATGGAGACGGAAGATGTGTTGGAAGAATAGTTTGGCTAACATGGGTGCAGAAGGTAGACTGGAGAGAGGTACGAAGTGAGCGATTTTGGAGAAGCGATCAACCACAACCCAGATCACAGTCATGCCATGGGAGGAGGGAAGATCAGTAACAAAGTCCATGGCAATGTGAGACCAGGGCCTTGCGGGAACGGGCAGAGGCAAGAGAAGGCCCGCTGGTTTCTGGCGGGGCGATTTATCCCGACACAAATCACACAGGCGTGGACAATGTCTGAGATATCCTTCTCCAGAGATGGCCACCAGTATCTTTGGGAGATCAGCTGAAGGGATTTTTGCATCCCTGGATGCCCAGCAAAAAGAGAAGAGTGGCCCCACTTGAGCACCTGCAATCGCTGACGTGGAGGTACATAAGATTTGCCGGGAGGAAGAAGACTCAGGTCCACGGGAGCTACGGCAATCAGCCGTTCAGGTGGGATAATATGTTGAGGAGTTAGTTCATCGCCCACTACATCAGAAGAGCGAGACAGAGCATCTGCTCTAATGTTCTTGCATGCAGGACGGAAATGGATTTCGAAATTGAAGCGGGCGAAGAACAAGGACCATCGAGCTTGGCGGGGATTTAGTCGCTGGGCGGACTGGAGATAAGCCAAGTTCTTGTGATCAGTGAAGATGTTCACAGGGTGTGGGGCGCCCTCGAGTAAATACCCCCATTCCTCCAGTGCCAATTTAAGCCAGCAGTTCTCTGTCTCCAATAGAATAGTTTCTCTCTGCGGGGGAGAATGTTTTAGAAAAGAAGCCACAAGTTACTGTTTTGCCCCCGAGAGACTTCTGGGTAAGAACAGCTCCAGCGCCCACCGAGGAGGCATCCACTTTGAGAGAGAAAGGCTTGGTGGAATCTGGCCTAGAGAGAACCGGTGCAGAGGCAAAGGCAGCTTTCAGTGACTGGAAGGCTTCTTCGGCTTGAGAAGGTCAGGATTTGGGGTTGGCTCCTTTCTTAGTTAAAGCCACGATAGGAGCCACGAGAGTGGAATACTGTGGAATAAACTGTCTGTAGTAATTAGCAAAGCCCAGAAATCTTTGTATGGATCGGAGTCCAAAGGGCGTGGCCAACCCAGTACCGCAGAGAGCTTGTCTGGATCCATTTGAAGTCCTTGGGCTGAGATAATATATCCCAGGAAAGTTAGGGAGGACCGTTCAAAAAGGCATTTCTCAATTTTGGCGTATAGGTGATTGCTCCTAACGCGGGTGAGAACTTGACGCACATGGACCCGATGTTGAATCAAATTGGGGGAGAAGATTAGGATGTCATCCAAGTATACGACCACGCAGGTATAGAGTAGGTCTCTGAAGATGTCGTTGACAAATTCTTGGAAGACGGCAGGTGCATTACAAAGGCCGAAGGGCATCACCAGGTACTCAAAGTGCCCGTCCCTTGTGTTGAAGGCGGTCTTCCACTCGTCCCCCTCTCGGATGCGGATCAAATTATAGGCCCCCCGTAGGTCCAATTTGGTGAAGATCTTTGCCCCTCGGAGGCAATCAAACAGTTCCGAGATCAGGGGCAGAGGATAACGGTTCTTGACGGTGATCTTATTAAGTCCTCTGTAGTCAATGCAGGGACGGAGAGAACCGTCCTTCTTAGTCACAAAGAAAAACCCGGCTCCAGCAGGGGAGGAAGACTTTCTAATAAATCCTCTCTCTAGATTCTCACGAATATAGTCAGACATGTCAAGAGTCTCAGGAGGAGAGAGAGGATAGATCCTGTCCCGAGGTGGCGTCGAACCGGGCACCAGGTCAATAGGACAGTCATAAGGTCTGTGAGGAGGAAGGACCTCAGCTTGCTTCTTGCAAAAGACATCCGCAAAAGAATGGTACGGCTTGGGCAGACCAGGAGGCGGAGCGACTTGCAGGACCTGTTTGACAGGGGAAGGTTTGAGACAACGGCCAGAACAAGAGGAGCCCCAATGCAGGATTTCACCGGAGGTCCAATTCAGGACGGGACAATGTCATTGCAACCACGGCAGACCCAGGAGGAGTTCGGAGGAGCAGAATGGGAGGACAAAGAACTCTAAGGTTTCGGTATGGAATATTCCAATGTCCATCTGCAGAGGCTGGGTAAGGAACGACACCGTTGTAGAGAGTCTCTCACCGTTAACTGTAGAAATGAGGAACGGCTTAGGAAGACGGGTTACAGGAATATGGTACTTGTCAACCAGGGAAGCATGAATGAAATTGCCAGCTGAACCGGAATCCAAGAAGGCGGAAGCGGAGAAAGAGGACTTGGAAGAGATGAACAACTGCACGGATATGATGAGTCGTGGAGAGGAGGAATCCACACCTAGCAACGCCTCTCCCACGTTTACTAGGTGCGAGCGTTTCCCGAACGCGGTGGACGAAGAGGACAGTCTCGTAGGAAGTGCTCAGTACTGGCGCAGTACAGACATAGGTTCTCGTCTCTGCGACGGCTTTGTTCCTGTGGGGTCAGGCGTGACCGATCCACCTGCATGGCTTCCACAGCGGGAGGCCCGGAAAGGGGTTGAGGTGGACGCTGTTAAACGGGAGCCAGACGAGAGTAGCGTCTAGGTTGAGCGTTTCCTTTTTCTAGAAGAAGTTCATACCGTCTCTCGGCAAAACGCTTGTCTATTCTAGTGGCCAGCAAGATGAGGTCACTAAGGGTGGAAGGTAGTTCAAGTGCAGCCAGAACGTCCTTTACTTCACTATTAAGTCCCTTTTTGAACGTGGCACAAAGGGCATCATTGTTCCAGTTTAGTTCTGAAGCTAGGGTGCAAAACTGAATGGCATAGTCGCCCACGGTAGAGTTTCCCTGGGACAGGTTTAGTAAGGCAGTCTCTGCGGAGGTAACCCGGGCCGGTTCTTCGAAAACATTCCGAAACTCTTGGCAGAAGCTCTGGACGGAGGTGGTGACCAGATCAGCACGGTCCCACAGCGATGTAGCCAAGGCCAGGGCCTTCCCGGAGAGCAGACTGAGGATAAAGGCTACCTTGGCTCGCTCGGAAGGAAACTGGTCAGACAGTAGCTCGAGGTGGAGAGAGCACTGTGAGAGGAACCCTCGGCACTGCTTGGGATCTCCGTCATACTTGTCCGGCAGGGATAGACGGACTTGGGAACCGGAGATAACTGCAGGCGGTGGAGATACAGCAGATGCAGGAGGAGGAGCTGGTTGTTGCTGAGACGGCAGGAGCTGCTGCATCATGGCGGTTAGCTGGGCCAGCTGCTGACCTTGCTGGGCCACAATGGAGATGAGGTCCGCTAGGCTTGGCAAAGGAACATCAGTGGGATCCATGGCCGGATCTTACTGTCACGTACCGGCAGGACTGGTAGTGGATCCTCTGGACCTGTGAGGCGATGACGCGGGTTGTACCAGAGGACCGGTTCTAAGTGGTTATTGGTTTTCACCAGAGCCCGCCGCAAGGCGGGATGGTCTTGCTGCGGCGGTAACCACCAGGTCGTATCCTCCAGTAGCAACTCAATCTCTCAGGCAGCTGATATGGCGTGGTACACAGGGAGCAGGCAGGAGCGTAGTCGGACGTAGCAGAGGTCAGGGCAGGTGGCAAGGGTTCACAGGCGAGTAGGCGGTAGCAACGGGTTCGGCAAACAGGCAAGGCAATACACACTATAGGAACGCTTTCTCAGAGGCACTAGGGCACAAAGATCCGGCAAGGGCAGGAAGGAAGGAGACTTTTATTAGGGAAGGCAGGGGAAGTGAGGAACCAGCGCACCAATTACCGGTGCGCTGGCCCTTTAAAGTTACTGAAGGCGGCGCACGCGCGCCCTAGAGAGCGGGGCCGCGCGCGCCGAGAGGCAGAGATGGATGGCGCAAGGAGCGGGGAGCCAGGTGAGTGGAGCTGGGACGCGGCGCGTGAACGGGGGCCAGCCGTCACGGCAGCCGCGTCACAGACACAAGGGAACCCGGGCTCCCGGTCAGTGTCACTGACCGGGAGACGCCGGGATGCCGGGGCAAAGGATCGAGGGGGCGGGCGCTCCGGTCCGGGGACGGGGACCGGAGCGCACGCCTTAACAGGCATCTTTAATCCCATGGCCATGACTAAGAGCTTTATGCTCGAAACGCGTCGGTGTTCACTTGGTTTTAGGAGTGACATGTCACTTGCCATCTCTATGGCGAATTGTTTTTAACATGAACATTAAATGTTAAGTTTTATTCACCATTTTTTCCCTGGGAGCTGGATCCAATCCATTTTCTGTTCTATGTCTACAAGGAGAGGCGGCTCCTCATCCGTGCTTCCCAGCATTCACACCTGGGTATCCTCTTATTAATTGGACTGTGGCGAGCTGATTATCCGTTCTTTACCTTCACTTATCTTTAATCCTGCTTGACAGTCCTTTTTTGAATGTGGCACACAAGGCCTCATCATTCCAGGCAAGTTCAGAGTCTAGAATGCGGAATTGAACCGCGTAGTCACCAATGGTAGAATTCCCTTGACAGAGGTTCAGCAATGCCGTCTCAGCTGAAGAGGCACGTGCGGGTTCCTCAAAGACACTGCAAATTTCTGCCAAGAATGCCGACAAAATGGAGGATACTGGATCACCACGGTCCCAAAGGGGTGTAGCCCAAGCCAGGGCTATTCCGGACAGTAGACTAATGACAAAGGCCACCTTACTACATTCCGTCGGAAACAGTTAAGACATGAGCTCCAAGTGCATGGAGCACTGTGTAACAAAGCCTCTGCACGACTGGAATCCCCATTCTAGGAAGTCAAAGGCAGGCACAGCTTGGAGCCAGAAGACACTGCAAGAGCTGGAGGTGGGAGTGGGCCAGATTGTGCTACCTGCTGCTGTTGCAAAGCCAAAAGCTGTTGCATCATGGCTGAAAGTTGAGAAAATTTCTGCGCCTATCGGGCCAACTGCTGCAACTGATGTAGCACAACAGAGGGAAGATCCGTAACTTCAGGCAGGGGTACCTCAGCGGGATCCATCTCCAGATCTTACTGTAACACTCTGAAGACAGGAACCCCCGTGGATGTGGATCCGCTAGACCTGTGTGGCAGATGACTCGGACCGTACCAGGGAGTGAAGTTTAAGGTTTTCACCAGAGCCCGCCGCAAAGCGGGATGGACTTGCTGCTGCAGGCGGCACCCAGGTAGCTACCCCTGGCACGGCTCAACCACACAGGCGGCTGAGGAGATGCGAGGCACAGGAGGGATAAGGCAACTCGTAGTCTGGATAGCAGAATGTCAGGGCAGGTGGCACAGTAGCATAGTCAAAGTGAAGCAAGAGTTCAGTAGGCAGGTGGCAGAGAAGTAAGGGCAAGTCACAAGAGCAAGAGATTTGATACAAGGCAAGGCAATACAGAGGAACGCTTTCTCAAATTCACAAGGCAACAAAGATCCAGCAGGGAACTGAGGAGGGTGGAGGAATTTGTAAATGAGCCACAGGTGGATTACACTAATGAGCGTACTGGCCCTTTAAATCTTAAAGCTCCGGCACGTGTGCCCTAGGGGATGGGGACACGCGCGCCAGAGCAGAGAGGCAGAGGCACGAGAAACACCTGGAGAGTGACAGACTGGGGCTTGCATGCGGGCGCATCCTGCAATGCGAGTGTTATGTTACGGCTGGCTGGAGGTGGATCCTCTGTGTCAGAGAGGGATTGGCGTGGACTGTACTGGTGGACCAGTTCTAAGTTGCTACTGGTATTCACCAGAGCCCGCCGCAAAGCGGGATGGTCTTGCTGCGACGGTAGCAACCAGGTCGTATCCACCGGTAACTGCTGAGTGCTGACTGCTGACTGCTGAGACAGGCGCGGTACAAAAGGACAAGGCAAGAGCAAGGTCGGACATAGCAGAAGGTCGGGGCAGGCGGCAACGTTAGTAGTCAATGGCGATAGCAGAAGATCTGGAACACAGGCTTTGGACAACACTAAATGCTTTCTCTGGCACAAGGCAACAGACCCGGCAAGGAAGTGAAGGGGAAGTGAGGTTAAATAGACAGGGAGCAGGTGGAGGCTAATTAGACTGATTGGGCCAGGCACCACTCATTGGTGCACTGGCCCTTTAAATCTTAGAGAACTGGCGCGCGCGCGCCAGAACGTGACAGCCGGGGACCGGGACGGGTAAGTGGCTTAGGATGCGATTCGCGAGCGGGCGCGTCGCCCGCTAAGCGAATCGCATCCCCATCTTGAATGTCAGTGCAGCGCTCCCGGTCAGCGGGTCTGACCGGGGCGCTGCAGAGAGGAGAACGCCGCGAGCGCTCCGGGGAGGAGCAGGGACCCGGAGCGATTGGCGTAACAGCGAGTCCCAGCCCCGTTGGCAGAAGAAGGTAATGGGACCATGCGCTCACAGCCAGTGTGTGTGGCCGGAGCGCATAATTTAACACTTTATCTCTAATTCTTAGCCTAAAAACAAAGTTATGGACTTTCAACCCCTTTTTCATTCCCTTAACCCCTTAAGGACTCAGCCCATTTTGGCCTTAAGGACTCAGACAATTTAATTTTTACGTTTTCATTTTTTCCTCCTCGCCTTCTAAAAATCATAACTCTTTTATATTTTCATCCACAGACTAGTATGAGGGCTTGTTTTTTGCGTGTCCAGTTGTCCTTTGTAATGACTAGTGTTGCTCGCGAATATTCGTAATTCGAATTTTATTCGCGAATATCGCATATTCGCGAATATAGCGCTATATATTCGTAATTACGAATTATATATATATATATATATTTTTTTTTTTTCACAGTACACATCACAGTGATCATCCCTCTCTGCTTCCAGCTTATGTGGTGTAAGAAGGCTCTAATACTACTGTGTGAGACTGGTGTGCGAATTTGCGCATATGCGAAAATTTGCATATGCTGATTTTCGTATATGCAAAGTTTCGCTTATGCAAATTTTTTTATATGCAAATTTTCGCATATGTTAATTTTCGCACACGCGAATATTCGCATATGCGTAAATAGAACGAGAATATTACGAATATGCGAATATTCGCGAATATGACGAATATTCGTCCATATATTCGCGAATATTTGCGAATTCGAATATGGCCTATGCCGCTCAACACTAGTAATGACATAACTCATTATATCATAAAATGTATGGCGCAACCAAAAAACACTTTTTTTGTGGGGAAATAAAAAAGAAAAACGCAATTTTGCTAATTTTGGAAGGTTTCGTTTTCACGCCGTACAATTTACGGTAAAAATGATGTGTGTTCTTTATTCTGAGGGTCAATACGATTAAAATGATACCCATTATTACATACTTTTATATTATTGTTGTGCTTAAAAAAAATCACAAACTTTTTAACCAAATTAGTACGTTTATAATCCCTTTTATTTTGATGACCTATAACTTTTAAATTTTTCCGTATAAGCGGCTGTGTGAGGGCTCATTTTTTGCGCCATGATCTGTACTTTTTTTTATTACCACATTTGCATATAAAAAACTTTTAATACATTTTTTATAATTTTTTTTAATAAAATGTATTAAAAAAGTAGGAATTTTGGCCCTTTTTTTTTTTACGTTCACGCCGTTCACCGTACGGGATCATTAACATTTTCTTTTAATAGTTCGGACATTTACGCATGAGGTGATACCAAATATGTCTATAAAAAAAAAATTTTACGCTTTTTTTTACTTTTTTATTGGGGAGGGGATTTTTCACTTTATTTTTAACTTTTACATTTTTTTTACATTTTTTTTTACACTTGAATAGTCCCCATAGGGGACTATTCATAGCAATACCATGATTGCTAATACTGATCTGTTCTATGTATAGGACATAGAACAGATCAGTGTTATCGGCTATCTTCTGTTCTGGTCTGCTCGATCTCAGACCAGAGCAGAAGACGCCGGGAGCCGGAAGCAGGAAGGTGAGGGGACCTCCGTGCGGTGTTCTGAATGATCGGATCTGTATTGATCCCGATTCCCGGCACCTGAGGGGTGAATGGCGGACGCCCGCGAGATCGCGCCATTGCCGGCGAGTCCCTGGCTGCGATCAGCAGCCGGGATCAGCCGCGCATGACATGGGCGTCGCTCCGATGCCCGCGGTTATGCACAGGGCGTAAATGTACGTCCTGGTGCGTTAATTACCACCGCACCAGGACGTACCTTTACGTCCTGCGTCCTTAAGGGGTTGAGGGTTGAATTTTGAAAAATGATTTCTTATTCCTCGTCTACGTACCCGGTGTTGTCCGGTTTTTCCTTCCTAATCCTTGTTGGGGAGGGAAATCAACAAAGGAGGAAGCTTTTGACTTCATATCGCATCCTCACATATTGTTGTCATATCACAACCCTATATCCCGTCCCCATATCCCATCCTCATATCTCAACCTCATATCCCGACCTCATATCCTGTCCTCATATCTCGACCTCCTATCCCGACCTCCTATCTCGACCTCATATCCCGTCCTCCTATCCCTTCCTCCTATCTCGAACTCATATCCCATCCTCATATCCCGTCCTCATATCCTGTCCCCATATCCCGTCCTCATAGCTCGGCCTCCTATCCCTTCCTCATATCCCGACCTCCTATCCCGACCTCCTATCCCATCCTCCTATTCCGTCCTCCTATCTCGACCTCCTATCCTGACCTCCTATTCCGACCTCATATCCCGTCCTCATATCCCGACCCGTAATATGTGTACCAGGTATTGAAATATCTCCAGCCGTATGGAAGTTATGTGGGAACATACATTTCCCATTCATTTGCATGGGACTTTAACCCCTTAATGACGCAGGACGTAAATGTACGTCCTGGTGAGCTGGTACTTAACACACCAGGTTGTACATTTACATCCCATGCAAAACCACGAGCATCGGAGCGATGCTCGCGTCATGCGCCGCAGGTCCTGGCTGCTGATAGCAGCCAGGGACCCGACCGTAATGGCGGACATCCGCGATCACGCGGATGTCCGCCATTAGCCCCTCAGATGCCGTGATCAATACAGATCACGGCATCTGCAGCATCGCGGTACTTTAAATGGATGATCGGATCGCCCGCAGCGCTGCCGCTGCGATCCGATCATCCCTAATTGCGGACGGAGGTCCCCTCACCTTGCTCCGGCCGTCTCCCGGGGTGTTCTGCTCTGGTCTGCGATCGAGCAGACCAGAGCAGAAGATAGATATGACGTATGGGTCGAATTTTGCTTTTCATATCTACTTCACTGAATAGGAGTGGGTTCCCCATTCCTGTGACCCAATAGGCCTCGCAGTTCATTCACACCAAGCTTCTGACTGTACCCCTAACTAGGGGCGATAAGCGCAATTTATCCACTACAAGGTGAGCGGCCAACCATAAGGCTGGTGCCCTGCCCTAACCCTCATTCCACCCTGTGTCTTGGGTAATACACGAGGCGCGGTCCCTCTTTTTTCTCTTTTATCAGAGCAGAGTATGACCGATAATGCTGATCAGTGCTGTGTCCTATACATAGCACTGAACAGTATTAGCAATCGAATAATTGCTTTAAATAGTCCCCTGTGGGGACTATTAAAGTGAAAAATAAAAGTAAAAAATAAAAAGAAATTGAAAAACCCCCTCCCCCAATAAAAACGTAAATTGTCCCATTTTCCCTATTTCACCCCCAAAAAGTGTAAAAAAAAATATTTTATATACATATTTGGTATCGCTGCGTGCATAAATATCCCAACTATTAAAATGAAATGTTAATGATACCGTATGGTTAAAGGGGTACTCCGCCCCTGGACAGCTTATCCCCTATCCAAAGGAGAGGGGATAAGATGTCAGATCGCCGGGGTCCCGCTGCTGGGGACCCCGGGGATCGCTGCTGCAGCACCCCGGTATCATTACTGCGCAGAGCGAGATCGCTCTGCATGTAATGACGGCAATACAGGGGCCGGAGCATCGTTACATCACGGCTCCGCCCCTCGTGACGTCACGGCCCTCCCCGTCAATACAAGTCTATTGGAGGGGGCGTGGTGGTCGTCACGCCCCCCGCCATAGACTTGCATTAAGGGGACGGGCCATGATGTTATGAGGGGCGGAGCCATGACGTCACGCTGCTCCGGCCCTTGTATCGCCCGTCATTACGCACAGAGCGAACTCGCTCTGTGCAGTAATGATGGCGGGGTGCCGCAGCGGGGATCCCAGGGGTCCCCAGCAGCGGGAACGCGGCGATCTAGCATCTTATCCCCTATCCTTTGGCTAGGGGATAAGATGCCAGGGGCGGAGTACCCCTTTAACGGCGTGAATGTAAAAAAAAAATTCCAAAATAACTGCTTTTTTATAACATTTTATTCCAAAAAAATGTATAAAAAAAAGTATTAAAAGTTTTATATAAGCAAATATGGTATCAATAAAAAGTACAGATCACGGTGCAAAAAATGAGCCCTCATACCGCTGCTTATACGGAAAAATGAAAAGTTATAGGTCTTCAAAATAGGGGGGTTTGAAACGCACTAATTTGGTTAAACAGTTTGCAATTTTTAAAATCACAACAGTAATAGAAAAGTATGTTATCATGGATATCATTTTAATTGTATTGACCCAAAGAATAAAGAACACATGTCATTTTTACCGTAAATTGTACGGCGTGAAAATGAAACGTTCCAAAATTTGCTAAATTGCTGTTTTCTTTTTAATTTTGGAAGAATATCGGTCCCGTGGTCCCGAGAAAAAAGAGAAGTGCTTCTGTGGGCGCTCACCTCCGTCACAGATGTAGTCCGTCACAGGTATGTGGAAGTTTCCGAGAACTTGGTAAAATAAAACCGCGTGGACACGGATGTATTTTGGAAAATAAAAAGAATGTTTATTCCTTCAGCATGCAATACAGCAACGCGTTTCGAGGGGCGGGGACCCCCTCTTCATCAGGCTATCTGACTGGGCAGTGTGGATGTCCTTTATTTATACCTCATTTGCCCGCGAAAATCACATGTGTGTGTTACATAACATGAAAATAAAATAATAATAAAAAAAATAAATAAATAAAATCCATAGAAAAGAAGACTTTTACATTAAAAATGGAAGTGAACATTCTGTAAAAGAACCCACAGATGGTCAGTTTGACTAAACCTTATATTATGCACCTTATCTTGTATTGCATATGTGATATGTAATAATTCTGCAGACGTCGGGCCATTTCAAACGCTCTCCCTTCGGAGATCTACAGTGGCTGGGTGAGAGGTCTGAGGCACCGACCGCCGGTCCGTCCACACATCCGTCCTCCTGGCCGCTTATTGGATGGGGGACCGGCGTCAATCAGTAAAAAGAAGAGAGCAACACCGGCAAGATCGAGACCGGACCTTTGCAGTAGGTTAAAAAATGAAAATGCAGATGCAGAAATGCAAAGTGGCCCGCGACGGAGACCTATAAAGAAGGGAGGACATAGCTTGCCCAGCCAATGTATGATGACACCGGCATGTAATAGTGCTGCCCCTCGGCAGGGTAATGCCCTGTATTTTCTAAACATACATTTGAATTTTTAATTTTAAATATTAGATACAGAAACCCAGTTCCCCACACAGGGATGATTACATTTATTTAAGTCATATGTGTATGTGTATGTGTATGTACATACACACACATCCATACGCATGGTGGATGGATGTGTACTTATCAGCTGTTTGTTTTGTTTTAATTCAGTTTGTTTGTTGTGGTTGTTGTGTCCGTTGTTAACTATCTCATCTTTTTAAGATATTAATTCCACCGCTTCATTCAGGCCATGTGGTTGTAATGTCTGGAGGCTGTAAATCCAGAACATTTCTTTGCGTGACAGGATTTCAAACCTATTTTTCTTTCCCGGTGGAATGTGCTCAATTGGGGTTATGGATATGGCTGTCATGTTTCCCTCATGCATCAGGCTCAGATGTCTAGATAGGCTATGGTGCATGAATCTCTTCTTTATGTTGGAACGATGCTGATTCAATCTCAAATGTAATGGTTGTGTTGTTCTTCCAACATATTGTTTACCACATTGGCACTCTATGAGGTAGATGACATATTCCGGTTGGCATGTCATCAGATGTTTGATGGGGAAGGTTTCACCCGAATGGGTACTGGAAAAACATTTTTGGTTATGGCGTATGGTAAAGCAACATAGGCATCTAGGTTTTTTGCATTTGTATGTTCCCATGTTTCCAGTTTTGTCGTTTTTCTGGGAGGATTTGTTTTGGCATTTGAGATTGCTTGGGGCTATCATACCCTTTATGGTTGGTGCCCGCCTGAAAGTCAATCCCGGATTTTTTGGGAGAATTTTTCCTAGATGTGGATCACTTAGTAGTATTCCCCAATGTTTCTTCATGATGTTTCTGATTTTTGTTTGACCCGCTGAATATGTGGTGATGAAATTCCATCTGTTTTTTTCCTCATTCTCCTTTTCTTTTTCTTTCTTTTGTAGGTGGAAGGCTCCCGGGTCCGTTGCCTCAAGACATTCCTCTTGGGTAAGTGCACAGGTTTTTTCATATGCATTTTCAATTAATTCTTTCGGATATCCTTTTGCTATGAATCTGGACTTTAAGATTTTGGACTGTTCGGAAAAGGTGGCAATATCTGTACAATTTTTTCTTACTCTCTTGAATTGTCCAAAAGGGATGTTTTGTTTCCACTTCTTATAATGGCCACTGGTAAAGCATATATAATTATTTGAATCAACTTTCTTGAAAAAGGTGGATGTGATGAATCTATCCCCTTTATGGGTGATGTGGAAGTCCAAAAACGCAATTAAAGTGGAGAAAAAGACGGGGGTGAATGTCAAACCCCAGTGGTTGGTATTAATATCCGTGACAAAAGATTTGATGTTCTCTGGGTGGCCACGCCATAATAAAAACAAATCATCTATATACCTTTTGTATATAGTAACATGTCTTTTATACAGGGGATGTTTTTTTATCACCTGTTCTTCAAAGCAACCCATAAAGAGGTTCGCATATGATGGTGCCACTCTGGTCCCCATGGCCGTCCCCCTCATTTGATGGTATAGGGTGCCATTGTATGAGAAAAAAAATTGTATTCCAGAATGAATTTCAGACAATTGGTAAGGAAAATTACCTGTTCGTTTGGGATGTTTTTGTCTTTTTCCAGAAAGGAAATGGTGGATCGTATTCCCAGATCATGTTGGATGTTCGTGTATAACGACGTTACATCCATGGTGAGTAAAACCATGTCATCTTCCCAGGGTGTATCATTTAAGATTGTGATCAGCTGATCTGAATTCTTCAGGTAACTTGGTAGATCTACCACATATTCCTGCAATATCCTATCTAGATATTGGGACATGTTACATGTGGGACTATGTATCCCAGAAATGATGGGTCTGCCCGGGGGTTTTTGAGTGTCCTTGTGTACTTTTGGTAGATGGTAATAGTATGGTGTCCCAGGGTTAGGATTAAAAAGAAATTTCTTTTCATTCTTTGATATGATTTTATCCTCCAGAGCTTTGTTTAAAAGACCTAGAATGTCTTTCTGTAATTTTGGAAAAGGATCTGTGCTGATCGTTTTATAGTAGTTATTGTCTCCAAGAATCCGGTTGGCTTCTTTGTTGTAATCTGTGTAATTTTGGATTACTATGCTTCCTCCTTTGTCGGCCGCACGAATGACAATGTCTTCATTCTTTTTCAGATTTCTCAGGGCGTTTTGCTCACCTTTGCTCAATCTTCCTTCGCTTTGTTTTCTTGGGAAAGCTTCTGGTAGGCTTTTGAATTCATCTGCCACCATTTCATGGAATGTTTTTATAAAATTGCCCTGACTCTCAGTGGGATCAAATTTAGTTTTTATATGAATTTCTGGGTGCTTCCCCAGGAGAATTTGTTCATCTTTTTTCTCAGGACCTACGGTCCGTTCAGGATCCTTCTGGTTTTTTGGAAGGGAGAAATGCCGTTTTAAAGTTAGGCGGCGTGTGAATCGGTGGAGGTCTAAAAATAGATCACATTTTTTGGGGTTATAGTGTGGACAAAAAGACAACCCCCTTTGTAAAAGGGATTTTTCATCTACTTCTAAAGTGTGGTTGGATAGATTGAAAATCTTGATTAGAGAATCTTCATCCTTTTTTCCCCCTCCATTCGGAGTATTTTTTATTTTCTGTCTTTTTTGATGCAGCTTTCTAGATTTGGCCGTTGTTCCTCCTCTGGTTCCTCTTCTAGTTTTCTTTTTGTTGGTTTTCTTACAAAGAAGTAATCTTTGATAGTCCTGTGTCGTGCAGGACTGGCCCCTAAAAAAGACACTCCGTGTGTGGAAGAGACAGGGATGTCAAGATGGTTTTGACTGGGACCTTCTCCAGGGTTTAAATCGACCTCACTCTGGTCTATCGGTATTGTATTTTCTTTAGTTGTTTAGGGGTTTTGTTGTTTAGGGGTTTTAGAAAAGGGACTGACGCTCCTCTTCCTGCTTCTGTATTATCAATCAGGGTGATCCCTGATGTGTTCTGTGGTGGAGCGTGGAATGGGACCAAGTGTTGGAGCGGGGCGCATATTTTCCCCGATTCCTGGTCCTTTTTATTACTCTCTAAAAGGGAATTTGAATTAAAGCTCTCATTATGTGTGGGGGTGGGAAATATGGAGACATCTAATAGAGAAAAACCTGTGGCTTCAGTGGGAGATGGAGAAAGGAACAATACTGTGGGGGTGAAATTTTCAGCCTCTGCATTGATGTTCTCCTTTAATTTCTTCTTTATTTGTTCGACCGTACTTCTCAGGTCCTTTAGGGGATCCTCCAGGATCAGAGGGGGGATCGGATTGCAGGTGTTTTCTGTGTTTCATTGCCCCTCCTTGTGTTGTTATTTTTGTTGTTGTGGAGTGGGGTCGCTGGTTTCTTATTGTATGTGTTCTTAGAATTGTGCCAGGTTTTTTTGTGGGTATATGTTCCTTTAAGATGTTTGAAAGGTTTTTTGTGGAATCTATGTATCCCTGGTGTACGGGCTGTGTTTGGGTCCCTGTTAGTAGCTGCTCCAGGATCCGCATATTCACTTCGGGCAGGGTGGATTGTGGTGTTGGATGTGGAATTGTTCTTTTTATGCCAACATCTGTAAATCCCTTCATTTCTGTCGCCTCTATCTCGCACCAGTTTGCCTGCTTTTTTCGTGATGATTTCTTTTTGTATTTTGGCAATTCGACTAGATATATTGTGGTTAAGTGTGTGGAATTCTTTCCTATGTGAATGGGACTCTAGTTTATGTATTATAGATTCTATCTTGTTAGTGATGTCCTGGTGCAGTTTATTGCGTTTGTTTTTTATATGGTCAATCAACATATTTGAACATGTATTTAACAAAGTATCCCATTCCTGTGCATATGCAGTGTCCTCTTTGAAGGTGGGATCAAAAGTTAATCTTAACCCCCTCGGGGCCAAGTTCTCTGTGAGATATATGTTAAGAAAATCGATGTCCACACTATGGTGTAGTTCATCCAACATATGATTTTCTAAATCATTAAACAGTTTTGTCATTTCAGCAGATTCCTGCCTAATACAGTCATTGTTATCCCCAGAAGACATTCTGTTTTCTTGGGTTGTGTCAGTCAGTTCAGAAATAAGTTGGTCTCTGACCGTATGTCTTTTGGAGAAATATTCCATCTTTGGGGAACCAGGAAAAAACGCTAGTGCCGCAGTAATCACAACTCTGGCCCTTGGCGGGCAACCCGAAAAACCCAGCGGTGATTCGGTCCACAGTCAACAGAAATATATAGAAAAAGACAGAGGAGACACAATGCGCATCTAAGCGTAGTAAAAAAAAATATATATATATATATATATATATATATATAGATAATCTGAGTGTAAAAGAAAATAATTAAATAAAATTAAAAATGGATGTCGGCTCCAAGGAAGGGGGGGAGCAGCCGTTTCCAGATTCGTGTTTTAGGTTGTTATGTTAGGTTTGCTCACCTTTCTGTGTTGTACCGTGGGCACAACACCAGTAGACGCTTGTTTCCCACTATTCTGGGGGACACAGATTGGAGGAGTGCAGCCGGCACTAGACCCGTTCTCACCGGCGGAGGACGGTCACTGGAATGGAAGAATATCGGTCCCGTGGTCCCGAGAAAAAAGAGAAGTGCTTCTGTGGGCGCTCACCTCCGTCACAGATGTAGTCCGTCACAGGTATGTGGAAGTTTCCGAGAACTTGGTAAAATAAAACCGCTTGGACACGGATGTATTTTGGAAAATAAAAAGAAGGTTTATTCCTTCAGCATGCAATACAGCAACGCGTTTCGAGGGGCGGGGACCCCCTCTTCATCAGGCTATCTGACTGGGCAGTGTGGATGTCCTTTATTTATACCTCATTTGCCCGCGAAAATCACATGTGTGTGTTACATAACATGAAAATAAAATAATAATAAAAAATAAATAAAAAATAAATAAATAAATAAATAAATAAAATCCATAGAAAAGAAGACTTTTACATTAAAAATGGAAGTGAACATTCTGTAAAATAACCCACAGATGGTCAGTTTGACTAACCCTTATATTATGCACCTTATCTTGTATTGCATATGGGATATGTGATAATTCTGCAGACGTCGGGCCATTTCAAACGCTCTCCCTTCGGAGATCTACAGTGGCTGGGTGAGAGGTCTGAGGCACCGACCGCCGGTCCGTCCACACATCCGTCCTCCTGGCCGCTTATTGGATGGGGGACCGGCGTCAATCAGTAAAAAGAAGAGAGCAACACCGGCAAGATCGAGACCGGACCTTTGCAGTAGGTTAAAAAATGAAAATGCAGATGCAGAAATGCAAAGTGGCCCGCGACGGAGACCTATAAAGAAGGGAGGACATAGCTTGTCCAGCCAATGTATGATGACACCGGCATGTAATAGTGCTGCCCCTCGGCAGGGTAATGCCCTGTATTTTCTAAACATACATTTGAATTTTAAATTTTTAAATATTAGATACAGAAACCCATTTCCCCACACAGGGATGATTACATTTATTTAATGCATATGTGTATTTGTATGTACATACACACACATCCATACGCATGGTGGATGGATGTGTACTTATCAGCTGTTTGTTTTGTTTTAATTCAGTTTGTTTGTTGTGGTTGTTGTGTCAGTTGTTAACTATCTCATCTTTTTAAGATATTAATTCCACCGCTTCATTCAGGCCATTTTCCCACACACATAGTATTTTTTTGGTTGTGCCATACATTTTATGGTAAAGTGAGCGATGGCATTACAACGGACAACAGGTTGTGCAAAAAACAAGCCCTCATACTAGTCTGTGGATGAAAATATAAAAGAGTTAAGATTTTTTGAAGGCGAGGAGGAAAAAACGAAAACGAGTCCTTGAAGGATAGAGGATAAGATGTCAGATCGCTGGGGTCCCGCTGCTGGGAAACCCCGGGATCGCCGCTGCGGCACCCCGCTATCATTGCTGCGCAGAGCGAGTTTGCTGTGTGCTTAATGACGGGCGATACAGGGGACGGAGCAGCGTGAGGTCAAGGCTCCGCCCCTCGTGACATCACAGCCCGTCCCCTTAATGCAAGTCTATGGCAGAGGGCGTGACGACCGCCACGCCCCCTCCCATAGACTTGTATTGAGGGGGCGGGCTGTGAAGTCACGAGGGGCCGTGACGTAATGATGCTCCAGCCCCTGTATTGCCCGTCATTACGTGCAGAGCGAACTCGCTCTGTGCAGTAATAATAGCGCAGTGCCGCAGCGGCAATCCCAGGGCTCCCCAGCAGCGGGACCGTGGCGATCTGACATCTTATCCCCTATCCTTTGGATAGGGGATAAAATGTCTAGGGGCGGAGTACCCCTTTAAGGCCAAAATGGGCTGAGTCCTTGAGGAGTTAAACAAAAATTGTGACCCTGGCAAATGGGGGTGAGTAAGGGTTGAAGTACCTATCCTATGTTTGTTGTTTACATATAAGTAACATGTGTGCCAAGTTTCATGTTAATATCTTTAGCCACTTGATGCTGGAACATACACACTGAGTTTTATATATATATATATATATATATATATATATATATATATAAAAAAGAATATTGCTATATATATATATATATATATATATATATATATATATATAGATAGATAGAAGAGCCTCAGTGTTAGTAGCAATGGATATGTAAAACAGCGGGACAGATTGAATAGAAGATATAAAAGAAGGACTATTGGTAAGTATTACAATTTAAAACTAAGGCATAATGAAGGATATATTAGGGTGAAATAAATATTGAAATATAGTAATGTAAAGATGTTTATCGTATGGGGCGGTACCAAAGAAGAATTAGAAAACTTTGTACACCAATACATGGAATCTAAAATTTACCCATAATTTTTTTTTTTTTAACAATGCAGAGTTTTTAGATGTCACAGTGTCACATACTAAATCCCACCAGCTAAAAACACAAACTTTTTTTTAAGCGTGTTGATAGCAACAGCTATCTGGACTATACTAGTGCACACTGAGAAGTGGCTGCAAAATATCCCATATGGTCAATTCAAAAGAATTAGAATTAATTGTACCAAAAGGGAGATTTATATAAAACAAAGTAATACTTTGATGGAAAGATTTAAAAAGAAAGGTTATCCAAAATCTTTAGTTATGAATGCGAGACAGAAAGCAGCCACACTGGACCAGCAAATTTGCTTACGGCCAAATGAAAAAACCTTCACAACCAATAATAATAATAATTTTATTACCGACTACAGTTTGGATCATAAAGAAATTGGACAGATCCTATCTAAACATTGGGGCATTCTAAAACTAGACCCCTACCTGAAAGGCATAATTCCATCTGAACCTAATATCACATCTAAATCACTTAAAAGTATGTTGGCTCCAAGTAAATTAAAACAGGTTAAAAAACAGACCATAGCTAATAGCTTTTTACCTGTTCCTTTGGGCTGCTTGCAAGTGCTGCCTAAATATTGACCATGGTAAAAAAATAATTCAAGTCTTCAGTCACAGGTGAATTGTTTCAGATCAAGTCTTTCATGAACTGTAGTACCATTTATGTCATATACCTTATGGAGTGCCCATGTGGCCTCCAATACATTGGCCGCACCATTCAGTCATTGAGATGCCGGATTAATAAACACCGGGCTAATGTCACTAATGGCTATAACTTACATAGTGTATCTAGACACGCTTTAAAACAACATAACTGCAACTTTAGTGTGTTCAGCTTCTTTCCTATTGAACACATACCTAGGGGTACAAACCAGCATTATAACTCTGAAAAAGAGAGAAAATTATTGGATTTATCGCCTAAAAAAGCTAGTTCCTTTTGGCCTTAACGAATATATCGAAAATATACACTGAAAGTACTCTGCTTCAATAGTCTCACTTAAAACCGTTTTTTCCTCCCCTTTCCCTCTTCCCCCTTCCTATGTATTAATAATATACTGTACCTTTCATTATCATCTATACTGCCTAATATGCTTTAGTAAACTTGATTTATATTGTAAAAATGCCCTATATAATTATATACTGTTACTTCATCATACTGTGCTGCTATGACAATCATGTACTGTCAATCCATTATACTGTGCCGCTATGACATGCTTTTTGTTATATTGCTAGACTATTTTATTACCACTACATCCCTTCCCCAATATCGCGCCACACCCCTACCCCTTAATTCCCTGGTTGAACTTGATGGACATGTGTCTTTTTTCGACCATACTAACTATGTAACTACAAATATGCTGTTTTTAATTCAATATATTTTGCTGCCACGGCAAACCTTTATATATATATTTATATATGGTATATACATTTTTTACCAGATTACCATCTCTAGACGATTTTATCAATATGAACTTGCCCTTTCACCAACATATCAGACGATAAAACACGATAAATGTATGACAGATTATTTACTTACTTGAGCGCCTGCGCCAGGGTCTTTCTACTGACATTTCTTTCTTAAGAAAAAAAAAAATATATATATCCATATATATTACCATCAGCCCATTGCTATCTATCACAATAGCTCCGCATTATGTGCTCTATGCATTTTTACTTCAGACGCTCCCTGCACATTAAATCTTTACATTACTATATTTCAATTGTTCTTTCACCCTAATCTATCCTTCATTATGTCTTAGTTTTAAATTGTAATTGTGGTGTCCCGGTACCGTATTACATACGTTACCTTGTGGTGAGGTCCCCAAAGTCAGAGTCCCTAGGAACAGTGGGGGTCCTCTTCCTTAGTTAACCCCTCGTCACCCCTCAGTTAACTATAATTAATGTAAATATAAATGTAAAGATGTTTATTTAATATTCTTACCTTGTTCGCGTCTCAGGACCTGCGGGTCATGTGACCGGGTTGTAGAACTCAATGGTTTTTGCTAAAGGACCTTTGGTGGATCTGGTCAGGTGACCACCCACAATCCATTGTTACGGTGAGTGACAGCTGATATGGACCAATCCAAAACGGCCAGCCCCTGCCCATATAAGGGAGCTGCGCCATTTTGTCTCTCTCTTGGGTTGCTGATTCTGGATGAGGTAGGACCTCCGCAGCTTACAAGACAATTACTAGGCCAAAGCCTTGCGGCCTAAGCCTACGCTAGAGACAGATAGTTCTTACAATTCCCCGCTATCTCTGCAAGATCTCTGGACCTAATCCAACCCCTAAATCCAGTGGATCTATGCAAATCTAATCCTCCTAATCTAAAGAGAACTTTCCGGTCCTAAGCAACTGTCAGTGACTGTGCTGTCTATAGAGACTCTGTTATCTGGACTGTTACCGATACTGCATGTACAGAAAATGTTCAGTAAAGTTCCTGCAAGTTTTAAGTTCAGCACTACTGTGGACAATCCATTTATTTTACACTCACCTATCGCTCTTGGGAAGGGTGGCGATAGGCCCAGCATCACTACAGAGTTTTAACCCTCACCCTGGCGTCATGAGTGACAAGGCTTAACAGCGCCCTCTATAATACTGAACAGCAACACCCCAACAAGGCTTTATTCCCCAAGTTTACCACATAATGCTTACCAATAGACCTTCTTTTATATCTTCTATTCAATCTGTCCCGTTGTTTTACATATCCATTGCTGCTACCGCTGAGGCTCTTCTATATTTAATGTATACAACTGTTTTGTCACCATTGGCTTTTACCATGACCACATCTACCTGCCAGTAAGATCTGTCATAGGGCCTTCCCTACATTGTAAACATCCGGCGGTATGTGCATTCATTCATAAAACTCTTGTGCCGTGGCCGTCAATACAGTGACGTCATACGCTTAACACGTAACCAGTCACCTTATTATATCATGTTTTTTTTTTTTAAGTATTCTTTTTTAACATGTGTCTCTATGTAATTTTATTATTTTATGTTTGACATTTTTCTATGACACTCTTCTTTTATATTTTACATTTATGTGTACATTCATTGTGCCAGCCAAACTTACGCCCTTCTATTGGCACCTCTTTTTGAATATATATATATAAGCTATGAACCTGTTATGACACACATCTGCAATTGATAAAGGGTAGGAAAATACCCAAAACGTGTCTTGCCTTAGATGGACTGTCTTTTACAATAAAGCATGGTTTGCTAACCAAGTTACCTATCCTCATTTTCTATGGGATAGCTCCATTTTTGGAGTTTTTTTCCCTGTTTTCTTTATTTTGGGAACTACACCCCTCAAGGAATGTAACAAGCAGTACAGTAAGCCTTAACACCCCACAGGTGTTTGAGAAATGTTCATTAAAGTGGGATGGGAAAAGGAAAAACTGCATTTTTTACACTAAAATGCTGGGGTTACCCCAAATTTTTCATTTTCACAAGTGGTAATAGGAGGAAATGACCCCCAAAATTTGTAAATATGTTTCTTCCGAGTAAGAACATATCTCATATTTGGATGTAAACTGCTCTGTGGGTTCACACCAGGTCTCAGAAGAGCAAGAGCACCATTCGGCTTTTGGCGAGAGATTTTAGCTGGAATCGGAGTCAGGGGCCTTGAGCGTTTACAAAGCCCCCATGGTGCCAGAACAGCGGGACTCCCCTCAAGTGCCATCAAGGGGTACAATGAATGTAACAAGGAACGTAACAAGGGGTACAGTGAGTATTTACACCTCACAGATGTTTTGAACAGTGGGCCGTAAAATGACAAAATAGTTTTTTTTCCATGAAAATATAGGAAAATAAAACAAAGAAACACCCACATGTGACACCATTACAGACATTACCCCCCCTGAGGAATGGGCATAGGGGTAAAGTGGACATTTTGAATGCACAGGTGTTTCCTTAAAGGGGTATTCTGGGCAAAAATATTTTATCCCCTATCTCAAGGATAGGGGATAAAGTGTCTGATCGCGGGGGGCCCGCTGCCGAGACTCCCTGTAGCACCTGCATTCTATGCGGGTGCTGAATCTCCAATTTCGGAAACCTCCAGGTTTCCGGGACTGGGGACGTGACATAGTGCCCCCTCCATTCATGTCTATAGACATGAATGGAGGGGGCGTGACGTCACATTCCCAGTCCTGGAAACCCGGAGGTTTCCGAAACTAGAGACGCAGTCCCCGCATAGAATGCGGGTGCTGCAGGGAGATCGCGGGGGGTCTCAACAGCGGGCCCCCCACGATCAGACATCTTATCCTATATCCTTTGGATAGGGGATAAAATGTTTTTGCCTGGAATACCCCTTTAGTTTATTTTCCAGGAATGGATAAAGTTTAGTTTGGGAAAAAATGAAAATAGCTGGGAACAACTAACATGTGATCCCAAATTGTTGCCTGGAAATATGATGGGGCTCATGAGAGGGAACGCATTTGAGGCCTATGTTTCTTATGGACCTATCAGAAGCTTACGGTTACATACATTCAGAGTAAAATTAGAAAGGAAGACCCATATGTTAGCCTATTACAGACAGTACTAGGCAAGCGAGTAGAAAATGACATTGACAGCAGGCGCTCAGTGGTCCAATGGAAGTATCACACTCAGGTCATGGAAATAAAGTGTTCAGCAACTTTATTGATGTACAGCAATAACCCATTTCAGGGTTATTCTACCCCTTCTTCAGATTGACGTGCACAACATAAAACATGAGGGGTTTAAATAGGCACAGTAATTAGCCAACAAAATGGAGGACAGTGCAAAGGGAAAAGGTCATGATAAAACACAATGATGTAATTTAATTCAGATATGCATATAGTGGAAGACCAGGATATTATAGAGATAGCCAAGCATTAGTCATATAAGAAGCTGTAAAATAAAACCATAAATTACTTAGTATGGCCAGGGAAAACACTGTACAAACACAGGAGTCACAGAATTGTGTCTGGGATTACATAGAAGCGAGGCTTGGATAACGCTGCTGCAGAGTTCATGCGCGTCACGGAGGTAAACACCGGCATGCCGCCGCTCCGCTAGTGAGCAGGAGCTGGTTGTTAGGGATGTGTCGCTACTCACTAATGTGCCGCTAATAGCCAATAGGAATATAGTGGCGTGAGCGGAGATCATACCTCATTCAGGACAGCACATAGAAGATACTGGCTACTGCTATCGGCATCTAGGAAAGCTGAGTGCGGTGCCAGAGGGACGATGTCAGGGTTAAAAGCATATATAAAGAAACAGTCATAAGCGCTGTGTGTGCGGTGCGCCCGTCCGTCAGCAACCCCCCTCTTTCTCCTGCACTGTGCGCCCGGCCATCATCACACCCCCCTCACCTTCACCAGCATTGTGCCCGGCCTCCGCTCCCACGTCTGCGCCGGCCTGACGTCACACCGCATGGCCGCGCAGGAGGACGTCAGTTACGTCACTCGCACGGCGAGAAGGAGCGCTGCGCTGGATGGGTGAGTGTGTGTGTCTGTCTCTATCTATGTTTGTGTATGTGACTGTGTGTGTGTATGAGACTCTGTGTGTGTGTGACTGTGTGACTCTGTGTGTGTGTGTCTGTGAGTGTGTGTCTCTCTGACTGTGTGTGTGTGTTTGTGTGTGTGTCTCTCTGTGTTGTATGTGTTTTGTGTGTGTGTGTGTGTGTGTGTGTGTGTGTGTGTGTGGGGGGGGGGTGTGGGGGTGTGGGGGGGGGGGGTGGTATAACCAGCAATCTATTGTGGGGAGACTTTGACCCATTGTGTGGAACCTGCAAGGGAACGTGTGGCCTAATGTGGGGAAACTACTACCAAGTGTGGGGAGTCTATGCTACCTTATGTGGGGAATCTGTGCTACCTAATGTGGGGAAATTGCTACCTAATGTGGGAAATCTGTGCTACCTAATGTGGGGAAATTGCTACCTAATGTGGGGTAACTGGTACCTACCTAATGTGGGGGAACTGGTACCAAATGTGGGGAATCTATGCTGCCTAATGTGGGGAATAGATGCTACCTAATGTGGGGAAACTGCGACCTACCTAATGTGGGGGAACTGCTGCCTACCTAATGCTCCCCCCCTGGCAGTAGCACCCTCATCATCCACCAGCAACACCCCCCCCCCCCAGCAGCACCTCCATCAGCAGATCCTGATGGTGGATGATGGCGGTGCTCCTGCCAGGAGGATGATCCTGCCGATGGATGATGGGGATGATACTGCCAGGGGGGATGGCTAGTAGCACCCTCATCATCCTCCAGCAACACCCCCCGAGTAGTAGCACCCCCATCATCCACTAGCAACACCACCAATACCCCCCTCCCGTCGTAATAGCATCAGCTAACGGATGTTGAGGGGTGTTACTGCGGTTGTGGTATTATATTCAGAGGGTGCACTGTATGGCAACGTTATATTCAGAGGGCGCAGTTTGTGGTAGTATTATATTCAGAGGGCGCAGTTTGTGGTAGTATTATTAGAGATGAGCGAACTTACAGTAAATTCGATTCGTCACAAACTTCTCGGCTCGGCAGTTGATGACTTATCCTGCGTAAATTAGTTCAGCCTTCAGGTGCTCCGGTGGGCTGGAAAAGGTGGATACATTCCTAGGAAAGAGTCTCCTAGGACTGTATCCACCTTTTCCAGCCCACGGGAGCACTTTAAAGCTGAACTAATTTATGCAGGAAAAGTTATCAACTGCCGAGCAGAGAAGTTTGTGACGAGTTGAATTTACTGTAGTTTGCTCATCTCTAAGTATTATATTCAGAGGGCGCAGTGGGTGGTAGTATTATATTCAGAGGGTACAGTATGTGGCGGTATTATATTCAGGGGTACAATATGTGGCAGATTTATATTCAGGGGTACAGTATGTGGCAGATTTATATTCAGAGGGTACAGTATGTGGCAGATTTATATTCAGAGGGTACAGTATGTGGCAGATTTATATTCAGAGGGTACAGTATGTGGCAGATTTATATTCAGAGGGCGCAGTTTGTGGTAGTATTATATTCAGTGGGTACAGTGTGTGGTGGTATTATATTCAGGGGTACAGTATGTGGCAGATTTATATTCAGAGGGTACAGTATGTGGCAGATTTATATTCAGAGGGTACAGTATGTGGTAGTATTATATTCAGTGGGTACAGTGTGTGGTGGTATTATATTCAGGGGTACAGTATGTGGCAGATTTATATTCAGAGGGTACAGTATGTGTTGGTATTATATTCAGAATGTACAGTGTGTGGCAGTATTATATTCAGTGGGTATGGTGTATGGAAGGTTTATAATCAAAGAGTATAGTGTATAGTAGTATTCTATTTAGAGGATACAGTGTCTGGCAGGTTTATAATAATAATTGTTTTCATATGGAGGATGAGAATGCGCTGACATAGTGAGGAGACGTCTGGGCGTCACATTCTGCAGAGAGAAGTTTTAGCTGGATCAAGTCCTGGCGGTATGTACCATCTGAATTAGATAAGGGTTAGATAAGGGTTAGATTAGATAAGACTATAGAGAAGACGTCACCTGTAGTCACTGATATCATTGTACATTCTCCTCACTATAGAGAAGACGTCACCTGTAATCACTGATATCATTGTGTATTCTCCTCACTATAGAAAAGACGTCACCTGTAGTCACTGATATCATTGTGTATTCTCCTCACTATAGAAAAGACGTCACCTGTAGTCACTGATATCATTGTGTATTCTCCTCACTATAGAGAAGACGTCACCTGTAATCACTGATATCATTGTGTATTCTCCTCACTATAGAAAAGACGTCACCTGTAGTCACTGATATCATTGTGTATTCTCCTCACTATAGAGAAGACGTCACCTGTAGTCACTGATATCATTGTGTATTCTCCTCACTATAGATAAGACGTCACCTGTAATCACTGATATCATTGTACATTCTCCTCACTATAGAGAAGACGTCACCTGTAGTCACTGATATCATTGTGTATTCTCCTCACTATAGAGAAGACGTCACCTGTAGTCACTGATGTCATTGTGTATTCTCCTCTCTATAGAGAAGACGTCACCTGTAGTCAGATATCATTGTGTATTCTCCTCACTATAGAGATGTCACCTGTAGTCACTGATACCATTGTACATTCTCCTCTCTACATCAGAGCTGAAGTCACTTGTCAGTTCTACAGTTATGGTCAGTGAAACTACAACTCCCAACATAACTTCACCACTGCTCAAAGGGGTACTCTACTGGAAAACATTTTTTTTAATCAGCTGGTGCTACAAAGTTAAACAGATTTGTAAATTACTTCTATTTAAAAATCTTAATCCTTCCAGTACTTATTAGCTGCTGTATAAGCGATTCACAGGAAGTTATTTTCCTTTTTAATTTATTTTCTGTCTGACCACAGTGCTCTGTGCTGTCAAGAACTGTCCATAGTAGGAGCAAATCCCCATAGCAAACCTATCCTGCTCTGGACAGTTCCTGACATGGACAGAGGTGTCAGCAAATAGCACTGTGGTCAGACTGGAAAGAACTACACAACTTCCTGTGGAGCATACACCAGCTTATAAGTACTGTAAGTATTAAGATTTTAAATAGAAGTAATTTAAAAATCTGTTTAACTTTCTGGCACCAGTTGATATAAAAGTAAATGTTTTCCAGTGGAGTACCCCTTTAAGTAATTCTGGGAGCTGTATATTTCAATGGTGAAAACTTCTTTAACACTTTCCCATTCTGTGGCAACTGGTATATCTGATTATTATACTGGAATTTCTCACAATGCGCTACAACAGTGGTGTCCGTCACAACAGGCTAAAAACTTACTGAGGGGGGGGGGGGGGGGGTAGGTATGGAGGTGACACCATTTTCTACCGCACCGGGTGACACCAACCCTAGCAACGCCACTGCTTGGCAATATATAAAAAGTAGAAAAAGGGGAGGAGGGAGAGCATTGATATCATAAAGGGAATGATATAAAAGGGTATTTATTACTGGGGGATATTGACATAGGTAGAAATATATATTATATGGACAGGACTTGGTATAGAATGAATACCCCAATTGGGAGAGACATATAATATACAAGTAGTAAATGTATATAAAGTGCAATAGGGCTAAATGCAAATATTAAAATGCCTAAGGTATAAATATGAATATATATATATATATATATTTATATATATATATATATATATATATATATATATATATATATATATATACACATATATATATATAAAACTCAACGTGTGTGTGTGTGTGTATGTATGTATATATGAATGTGTGTGTATATGTATGTTCCACAAAAACTTTCAAACGGCTAAAGATATTAACATGAAACTTGGCACACATGTTACTTATATGTCAACAACAAACATAGGATAGGTAATTTAACCCTTACTCACCCCCATTTGCCAGGGGCGGGGCTTATGTTTAAGGTCCCATACAAGTCTATGGGCTATATATGTTACTGCATAACTTCCAAACGGCTCGAGATATTTCAATAACACTTGGTCACATGTTACTTATATGTCAACTTAAAATATAGGATAGTTAATTTAACCCTTAACCACCCCCATTTGTGAGGGTCGGGGTTTTTGTTTAAAGTCCCATGCAAATCAATGGGAAATGTATGTTCCCATATAATTTCCGTACGGCTGGAGATATTTCAATACCTGGTACACATATTACGGGTCGGGATATGAGGTCTGGATGGGAGGTCGGGATAGGAGGTCGAGATAGGAGGTCGGGATAGGAGGTCGAGAAATGAGGACGGGAAAGGAGGTCGGGAAAGGAGTACGGGATAGGAGGTCGGGATAGGAGGTCGGAATAGGAGGTCGGGATAGGAGGCCGGGATAGGAGGTCAGGAAAGGAGGTCGGGACAGGAGGTCGAGATAGGAGGACGGGATAGGAGGTCGGGATAGGAGGTCGGGATGTGGGGTTGGGATATGACAACAATATATTAGGACTGCATATGAAGTCAAAAGCTTCCTCCTTTGTTTATTTTCCTCCCCAACAAGGATTAGGAAGGAAAAACCGGGCAATGCCGGATACTCAGCTAGTATATATATATATATATATATATATATATATATATATATTTATATTGACGAACCGTCTTGGGGATTAGCTCTGGGATCGTCCTGGTCACTTGCCACGGGACACGTTCCTCACAAGAACACCACAGACCACAGTTTTGCATACAAGTCTGGCTCCTCACCAGCTTTATTTCCACTGACTACGAACTGGTGAGCTACCCTCTGCCAGTTAAACATGGGACTCCTGCAACCTGCCACTCACAGTTCACACCACTTCTTGGACCACTCGCAGCGCCTTCTGCGTGTTACCTAAACAGGGTCCGTGTGTCTCCCCTCTAACAGCCAGCATACTGTTTCCAAGGGAGAGCACAGATTAGACTGAATCTCCATCTAATAAAAACCTCCCTTCCCTGCTGCCTCATTACTTAAGAAGCAGGTGATAGATACTTCAGGGTGAGCAAAGGAAATACACCCATTCCTTGCCACCTTATCACATACCCCCCCCCCCCCCCACCTTTGCTCAGACCACCGGGAAGGAGCACATGTATTTGAAAGGCAGAAACCATCTGCCTTTCCTTTCTTTGGACAACTTTTGTCCCACAGTCTCTGAAGGCCTTGACTTTTTTCTTCCGGACTTTTACCAGCCACCAATTGGGCAGATAGGACCGATGCTTCTAACCTTTGTCTTCTTCTGGCTTGCCGGACCTCTGCCTTTGCTTCAGAGAATCTTTCGGCCTCAGTGGCTTCACCAACCACTGTCGTGTTCTCTGTAGCTTCAGAGGACCTCCGACACGGGTCCATCTCAGTTTCAACTTTAGAGGACTTCCCACCTGGTTTCACCACAGTTTTGACTTCAGTGGATTTCTCACAGGGTTTCACCTCATCCCTTCCAGCTTTCTCTTCAGGGGCACCAGCTTCCTCAGGTTTGGCTTCAGAGTCTTTGGCTCCTTCAGATTCTTGTGTAGAATCAGCTTCTACTACTTTTTGGCTCTTCTCTGCAGCTTCTTCAGGCTTTCTCTTCTCTTCACCTGTAGCTTCAATTGTGCCATTCTCTTTACTCATAGCTTTTGAGGTTGACTCTGGTTTAGCGTCTGCTTCAGATGATTTCTCTGCCTCAGCATTACCTTCAGAATTTTTGGTCTGCTCAGGTTCAGAGGATTTCCCATCTGACTTTTCTTTAGTCTCCACTTCAGAGCATTTCACACAAGCTTTCGGCTCAGTCCTAGCTTTAGAGGACTTCTTACAGGGCTTCACCTCAATCTTAGCATTAGAGGACTTTTTTCCAGGCTTCAGAGAAAGCATCCCTGTATCCCGTAACTTCTGCCCCAGAAGCCTTTCTTGAGCCAATTCCACCATAGCTTGGTCTCTGCTCTCTTTTAGGACTTCCTGGTCCTCTTCCTTTTTCTCACATTTTCGCTGCTTACACTGGAGCTTAGCAGACTTCATCCTCTCACTGTCAAGTAACTCTGTCAAGTCCCTGACAGTATCTTCCAAAGACAGCAATTGTTTCAACTGTTCATTGTCCGCCAGCACAGCCACCTGCTCGTAGAGTTGTGCTCCCAGCAAAACCAAGGCAGCTACGTGGGACCTTCTGTGCGTTTCATTCTGCGCTTCCAGGCTCTCTTTTAAGATCTTCATGTCATCCTCCAGCTTTATATATTTCAGCTGTTCACTCTTGAGCTTTGCGGAGATCATCTTCTCACTGTCCAGCAACTGTTTCATGGTCTTCTCTAACTCATTGATAGATTTTCCACTCTCACCAATCTGATAGATTTGAGATCTCCTGTTGCAAATTCTTGTTTTCATGTTGCAGAGTCTCAACTTGTTCCAGGGCCTCCTCACACTGCTCACGGAGCAAGTCATTGTCATGACAAGCAGATTGAAGAGCATGTGCAAGGGCATTCTTCAACCTTGATTTCCTCCTCAAGTTGTCTCTTAGCTTTAGAGACACTCTCCAGATTGCTGGCAAGAGCATCAACTTCATTCTGGCAAGAGCATCTTCATTTCATTCTTCTCTTTTTTTCTCTCAATTTTTTCCATGGCTACCAGCCTAGCCTTGTGATCACTCCGCAGAGCCTGATATGCACCATGTAGAAGGCTCACTTCTTCTTCCTGGAATGACATCTGCTTGGCCAGACTCTGCACTTCACTCTCCTTGCTGGTCACAATACCCTGGGAGCGGGACAGTTCATCCTGCCGAGCCACAAACTCACTTCTGTGGTGCTCCATGACTTTTTCCAGCTGAAGCCTTGCTTCTTGCTCTTTCTTAAAGTCAGCAAGCGATTTGTCCTTCTCCTCTGTCAAACGATGTACCTCTTTTTCTTTCTCTGTCAACTTCACAGAAACCATCTGCAGGGATTCTTCCAGATTCTGGATCTGCTCCAGTTTTTTCCCCAAGGCCCGCTCGTCTTTTCCGAGACCTTTTACTGACAGCGATCTCCTCACTCTCGCTGTTAGACCTTGAGACATCCTCTGGTCCTCTGTCAGACACTCGACCCAGCTCTTCTCCATCTCTAGATGAAGTCTCCCCCTTTTTTGCAGTTGTGGCCTCTTGTGCCTCGTTATCATCATCAACAGGTGCCATTGACACCTGGCACTCTTCCTCTCCCACCACGTTGGCAACTCTGGAGACTCTCGCTAAACACTCCAGTCGGACCGGCAATCCCTTGGCGGTAAGTTTGTTGCCCCTAGCAACAACTTCAATGGCTCTTGGCACCAGCGAGTCAGGGTGATTCCCGATCAGTTCCTCTGAACTGTCTCTCGGCTTCTTGGCAGACTTTTCTTTTGTCTTGTCACAGTCTCTTTCACTTAGGTCACCTGTGACCGTAAGCGCAGCCCCCAGCTCCAGTGGTACTCTCTTCCAGAGTTTTGTTTTTTCCGCAGCCATCTCCGTAGCTTTTATTCCAGTCACCTCTTTAACTTGACTCGTGGACTGTTCTTCAGCTCCCCAAGTGGTCTGGCACACTCCCACCTGACATATACCTAGGGTCTGCTGACACTCCCTGTCCTCAGCCTCTGCTGAGTTACTGTCCCCTGCTATGTGGTGAAAACCAAGTGTTGTGAGCCTATCAGGTGTTCCTGCTCTAGTCACCTGACTATCTTCCCACAACTGCTGAAAAAACGGAAAATCCTTCCCCAGCACTACTTCACACTCTAAGGTAGGCTCTATTGCAACCTTGTGACGTATGGTACCATAGGGAGTAGAAATACTCACATTAACTGTTTTATAACCCCAAATACCGGCCTGTATAGACACTATAGCGGGGTCTGGCTTTCTGCAGCTGGTCTTTACCAGACTTATTACACATTTTGGATCTAACAAAACCGTCATCTTTTTACCTTCTATTTCGAGCTCACACAGGTTTTCTTTTGTCCTGCGAGAGGTGGCAACAGTACTCTTTACATCAGAACACATTAACATAAGTGTTTCAAGAAAAACATTATCAGCCTGCATGGGTTCATAATATACAGCACCATTCACACAGTCCAGTAGAGACCCCCCAGTCCTCACTACTTCCGGAACCTTTGTGTGCGAACTCTCAGGTGCACTCTCGGCATCCCACAGCTGCCAGAAATACGGAAAGTCTCTGCCCAGTACAATTTCAACTGTAAGTTCTGCACATACCTCCATCATATGGCTTACTGCCGGGCTCTGGGCGGGACTTCACAAAGGGAATTATTTCCGGCATTATCTGAGATACAGTCTGGCAACAATCCAAGTCCACCCACAGTGGGATTCCGCCCACCAACAACTCACGGGACCTTGGCTTCATCCTGGTGACCACCGATTGTGGCCCACATCGGTTGCCCCCAGCAACGGCCTGCCAATGTCCTTTTTCCAGAAAAAAAAATCTCGATCCGTTGCCCCTAGCAACGCTCCTCCACAGACACCATCCTGTGCTTGAACTCCTCTGCTGGGCTCATCCGACTTGCAATCTTGCAGGGGGTAGCTCCTAGCAACGGCTCCTCTCCGACTCGCCCGTTGGTTGCCCTTGGGAACGGGTTGCCCTTAGCAACAGCGTGCCCGCATCCTCCACCAAAAATGTGACGAACCGTCTTGGGGATTAGCTCTGGGATCGTCCAGGTCACTTGCCACGGGACACGTTCCTCACAATAACACCACAGACCACAGTTCCGCATACAAGTCTGGCTCCTCGCCAGCTTTATTTCCACAGGTTGCAGGTAAAACAAAACATAAACAGGAACAAAATAAAGTCCTAGACCGTCTGGTCACTGACTACACATATCAGCATGCCCTGACTACGAACTGGTGAGCTACCCTCAGCCAGTTAAACATGTGACTCCTGCAACCTGCCACTCACAGTTCACACCACTTCTTGGACCACTCGCAGCGCCTTCTGCGTGTTACCTAAACAGGGCCTATGTGTCTCCCCCTCTAACAGCCAGCATACTGTTTCCAAGGGAGAGCGCAGATTAGACTGAATCTCCATCTTATATACACCTCCCTTCCCTGCTGCCTTATTACTTAAGAAGCAGGTTATAGATACTTCAGGGTGAGCAAAGGAAATACACCCTTTCCTTGCCACCTTATCACAATATATATATGAAATATATAAATATATATGAAAGACATCTATAACGATTATATATAAAAAACTATAAATAAAGGATATATATATATAATCATGAATAAAAGTGAATAATCCTTGTCTATAGATTCAATAGAGGTCAATGTAAAGTCTGAAAAATTGCTGTGGTGGTGTGTCGATGCGTGTCTCGAAACACTGTGCAGTTGATAGTTCAGATTTGTATTACGGTGATGTTTGATAATACGGTTTCTGAGACACTGAATTGTGCGGCCTACATACTGAAGGCCGCAGGTACACTCAAGCAAATAAATAACATATTGGGAGTCACAGGTCATGTGACTTTTGATCTGAAAGTTATCTCCTGTGCTATTAGATGTAAATTTGGTTTTGGCATGTGCAAAAGTGGGACAACACTTGCACTGGGAGTGATTGCATTTAAAGCAGCCTGTCTTAGAGAGGAATGTGGGGTTCTTTTTACTGAGATTTTTTGGATTGCTAGGGGCAAGAATATTTTTCAAAGATCTTGCTCGATGGTATGTAACACGTGGTTTAGATGGAAGAACGGACCGCAGAACCTGCAAAACAAACATATTAGTATTAGGCTCTGCACTTTTCCAGCATTATCCTCCCCTTTTCCCCACAAATGACTCCAGCCCCCTCCAAACACAATGCCACCAGCCTTCCCACAACGCAAAATAAATTATGATTATTGATTAAATGTACAAGTCACTTTTTATAAATTATATAACATCTTTAACCCCTTAAGGACCAAGCATTTTTCTGTTTTTGCACTTTCGTTTTTCCTCACAGTGACAGAGAGGTGTACATGAGAGACAGGGGTGTAGAGGGGTATACATGGGTGACAGAGGGACATGAAGGGGTGACAGAGGGTGTAGAAGGGTGACAGGGGTGTATGGGGTAACCGTGGGGTGTACAGGGGTGACAGAGGGGTTTAGAGGGATGGTTACGAGGGGTGACAGAGAGGTGTAGAGGAGTGAAAGAAGGGTTGGGGTGCACCACTTGAAGCTGAGTAGGACTTTGTCAGCTCTGCCCCTGCTCCATCCCTCCATCCACATCATTCTGCTGAGGGATCAGGGAGAATCCAGAGTCCAGAGCTGCTCCACAGGAGAGGGAGGATACACGAGGATTGAAGCTGCAGCATCATCCGTCCCAGCACTGCACACAGACTTCCCTCCTGCCCGGCCTGCATGCCTGTGATTCACAGGTGCGCAGGCCTGGGCAGAAAAATCAAAACATTTTAGCGCCATATTTCCCACTAGAGTGTCCTGGCACCCTGGTTGGGAATCAATGCCTCAGTGTAATGTGTGCTGGACCCCCCTTGCGCCCCCTTGCAACAGTGCACCTGAGGTGATCGCCCCACTTGCCTCATCAGAGCTACAGCCCTGATTACAGAACATACAAGTGCAAAAAATACAAACTTCAAAAAACACAAACATTTTTGATAAAAGTGCTATCACAAAAGAGGTAGTATTATACGTGACATAGTCATCAAGGGTGGATTTAATAGGGGGCAGTTTAAGTTGTAAAAATGTCTGCAACATTCTGTTCCATAAACCTGAGTGGGGGGAGATTAATGTTTTGCCACCAGTTGGTTTCAAAACAATTTTATTCAGATTTGTCATTTTCTTCTACTTTAAAATCTTAACACTTCCACTACTTGGAGCTGGAATAACTGCGGCTGCTGGCACCAGACTTGCCCTACAATGGGTCCTCAAAAAAGGATTTAAAAAAAATAAAAATAAGCAAAAATTAAATTTAACCCATACAGGACCCATGACGTAACATTACGTCATGACACCCTGGGTCTTAAGGACCCATGACGTACATGTACGTTATGGGCAATTCCGGTCTCCGCCGTGTGCTGGGTGGGGATCGGACCGAGATAACCGGGAATAACTGCGGCTGCTGGCACCAGACTTGCCCTACAATGGGTCCTCAAAAAAGGATTTGGTGGTGTCTGTGGCAGAGGCTTCAGGCATTTGTATCTAGTGTACGGGTGGTAAGTGCCGGTATCTGGAGAGGAGAATTGGTAATTTTGTTTATGCGATCATGCGTTACTAGTACGGTGGGCCGGGGACAGGGGGCTACAGCGCTGCCGAGCGGTGCAGCGGGGGCCCTGGGGGGCTGAAGTAGTTTGGGGATTTTTGGTTCCCAGCTACATGTTTCCTTGCCGGTCACTCACCGGGTGCGGCTGTCAAGAATTGCCTTGCTACGTCTGTTTAGTTTGGACTGGTTTTCCCTCAAGTTTCCCTCAGTCAAGATAGTGGATTGTGTCTCAGCTGGGTGCCATCTTACTTCCTGTCTGATATATAAACCCCTCAGGCCTGTTGCTCAGTGCTTGAATATTGTGTCTGTGTTCCTGCCTGTACAGTCCTCTAGCCTGGAACTTTCTCTTGGGTCTGTTCCTCCACCCTGCAAACCTTGTTTACCTGCTGATTGATTATCAAGTCTCCTCCTGATTCCTCACCTGGATCTCTGCATACCTTCCTTCTACTCTGTGCAAGTTTCCTGCATTCTGGCCTAGTCTCTGCCATTGGTCTCCAGCAGTATTCACCAGTACCATGACAGCGGCAGTTTCATGGCGTTCCGGGAGTTGGGCAGCTGCGGGTCTCGGTGAGGTGTCAGTGAGGCTTGCTGGCCTACTGCAGTACACGGACGCCGACGTCAGATGGGAAGACATGGATGTGGGTGCAGGTTTAGGTATATATATGTGTATGTATGTTGGATATGTGTATATGATAGGTGTGCAGGGGTATGTAGATGTGTATATATAGGTATAAATTGTTTGTCAATAATAAAAAATTTATAAAATAAAAGTGTATGTAGTTTTATATGGGAGGTGGTGAGTAGCATTAGCAGGTGTCAATAGAATTATATGCATGTATGTATTGGCCCAGGTCTACATTAGAGATACCTGTCAGGTGTTAGTTCATTGGTAGGCCTTACACGGTACATTCACTTTCGTTATTGTACATTGCTTAGTTATAGTTCCTTCCACAGTATAGTCATTTGTGTCATGGGCGGTATGTACAAGCATTGTTTTGTATATGGTAGTCATATTGTTGTGGGTTTGGGCAGCGTCATATACATATTGTTATAATGTGGCGGCGTTTCCCTGTTACAACGCTGTACATGTATACGTAGAGTGTGCGGTTAGGGGTATGCATTTCTTAAGTTCATAGCAACTCGTACGGTATTCACGGTTACAACAGTACACTAGGCAGACATGGTATTGTATTACAACACGTTTTGCTCATCTATAGGTGGCTTTTACTGTTATAGCAGTCATAAGGTATTTCATGGTAGCATTTACGGTACGTAAGGGTCATTCATTTAGTTTATATGGAATACTGTTTACAGTGCATTTACCTTTTGTAGATACATTGTAGTATTGTGGTGCATGTACGTTTGAAGCTTTGGGACACGCACGTTCTTTCAGTAATGATTACACGCCTGTAGCGGTCATTGCGTACGCGTTTATGCATGTTATTGGTTGTGCATAATCTGGTTAGTATTCCTGTAGGTACAGGTATTGTGTCCGCATTTCGACTTTTCAATTACATAGGTGATTTATTCACTTCTTACTCTCATGGCATCTATTATTTGATACGCTAGGGGCTGCCTTGTGCATACATTTATGACATTTCATACTGTGCATACGCTTTTGGAGTTCGTACGGTTCACACCCCTGTTCAAAATATTCACATGCTCAGGGCAGTCATAGGGTACATATGCTCTTACTACCCTACTGTTCATAGGTTATGGCAGGTATACTCAATAGGCTCATGGATTTCTTTCGCCCGGTCCGCTATACTGTTCATACGCTTGTGTTGGTCATACTGGCTAAGATCAGTTCAGTTATTTCAGGAGCTCATGGCATTACAGGTTCACTGCCTTTTACAATGTGCATTAGCCCACAGTAGCATTCACCAGCTCATTGATGGTGGCATTCACATACTCGTGGTGTTGATACTGTTTCATACGCCAGTGGCAGTTACATTGTTCATGTAGTTTGGTATTCACATGATTCATATGTTCAGGAGATGCATTTCAAATGCTCGTATTTTATACACTTTTGTACATTTATGGTTTCACTATCCACACGCTGGTGGCATTTACAATGCCCTCATGCTTGTTAATTTCACAGGTCATACGCTTATGGCACTCAATCCGTTTCATGATATAGCTCACACGCTCGTAGCACCACACTGTTAATATGGTCTCTGCAGTTACTGGGTAGATGCTCATGGCATGTATATGGTTTACATTTGTGGCGTCAGACGGTCTGGCGAGCTGGGTTTTCACTCATGCGCTCGTGGTTCATACACTCATAGCAGTTACATAGTTACATAGTTACATAGTTAGTATGGTTGAAAAAAGACATACGTCCATCAAGTCCAACCAGGAGATTGAAGGGAAGGGTGTAAGGGGATAAGGGAAAGGGATGTAGTTTTATAATTCTGCATAAGCATTAATGTTATTTTGTTCCAGGAATGTATCTAACCCTGTTTTAAAGCTGTTAATTGTTCCTGCTGTGACTAGTTCCTGAGGTAGACCGTTCCATAAATTCACAGTCCTCACGGTAAAGAAGGCGTGTCGCCCCTTTAGACTAAACCTTTTCTTCTCCAGACGGAGGGAGTGCCCCCTCGTCCTTTGGGGGGGTTTAACCTGGAACAGTTTTTCTCCATATTTTTTGTATGGGCCATTTATATACTTATATACGTTTATCATATCCCCCCTTAAACGTCTCTTCTCAAGACTAAACAATTGTAACTCTTTTAATCGCTCCTCATAGCTAAGATGTTCCATGCCCCATATTAGTTTAGTCGCGCGTCTCTGCACCCTTTCCAACTCCGCAGTGTCCCTTTTATGAACAGGCGACCAAAACTGAACAGCATATTCCAGGTGAGGCTGTACCAATGCTTTATAAAGGGGGAGTATTATGTCCCTGTCCCTTGAGTCCATGCCTCTTTTGATACATGACAATATCCTGCCGGCTTTGGAAGCAGCAGCCTGACATTGCATGCTATTCTGTAGTCTGTGATCTACAAGTACACCCAGATCCTTCTCTACCAGTGACTCTGCCAGTTTAATCCCCCCTAAGACATACGACGCATGCAGGTTATTAGTACCCAGATGCATAACTTTACATTTATCCACATTGAACCTCATTTGCCAAGTGGATGCCCAGACACTTAGTCTATCCAAGTCATCTTGTAACTTGTGCACATCCTCTATAGACTGTACCGTGCTACAAAGCTTGGTGTCATCTGCAAAGATAGAAACAGAGCTGTTAATACCATCCTCTATATCATTGATAAATAAATTAAACAGCAGCGGGCCCAGTACTGAACCTTGGGGTACACCACTACATCACACGGTAAGTGGTGGTTATGCGGCACATACGCTTGTGAGTTGGTTTCAGGCACTCAGGGCATGCATATTGCGCACGACATGATACAGTTTTTGATATGCCCAGGATGTTGCGGTTGTTTCCCCTCATACCGGCTACTTCAACAGGGGGTCATTCGACAGGGTTGTAGTGGCTGGCAGTTAGTCAGTGCAACAACATCATGACACTTAAGCATTCGGTTCACCCATTACACCTGCCAAGTCTGCTGGGGGATGTACTGTGCAGTTGTTGTTGTTACTGACACGTATGCAGCGCAACAACATCTTGTCACATAGGTGGTGGATATCCTTCGTACCTGCCACATCGGCAATGGGTTACTTCACATACTCGTCTGTACTATTACATCTTTAGGGTACCAATATCATGACACATAGGTGGTGGTGTTCCCTTCTTACCTGCCACACCTGCAGAGGGTGCACTGCGCAAGTGATTCTGACACGTTTTCAGAGTGTCAACTGAACGACACATAGGCGGTGGTGTACCCGTTATACCTGCCACGTCTGCAGGGGGATCCATTGCATCAGTTGTTGTTACTGACACGTTTTCAGAGCAACAACATCACGACACATAGGCGGTGGTATACCCATTATACCTGCCATGTCTGCAGGGGGATCCATTGCAAAGTTGTTGGTACTGACACGTCTTCAGAGCAACAACATCACGACACATAGGCGGTGGTATACCCATTATACCTGCCACGTCTGCTGGGGGATCTATTGCATAGTTGTTGTTACTGTCACGTTTTCAGAGCAACAGCATCACGACACATAGGCGGTGGTATACCCATTATACCTGCCATGTCTGCAGGGGGATCCATTGCATAGTTGTTGGTATTGACACGTCTTCAGAGCACGGCAGGACCTCACCACTGAGTTCAGGTTAGAGGTAGAAGTGCGGCAGTTCAAAGTTGGGTCAAGGTCTTCAGGTGTAGGGGATGGCAGGTCAGTCCTCGCAGGTGAATAGGCACTCTGTGTACGCATAGTCTTGGCCGCCGGCGGGTACAATAGTAATACGTCTGCCCGCAGCTGGTCAATTCTTCGGAGTACAGTTGGTGGGTAGTTCATGGTGTGACGGTACAGTTCGGCTAGTCTTTAGGCATGTTCTGAGTTTAGTGCTGGGTACATGTGAACGTGCATATTATGGTCATAATTCAACCTGATGGGTCAGGTGTTTTTCCCTTTAAAGGCCTACTTTCGGTAGCGGCTTGGGGAACCGGTTCAGCCTCTGTTGTTAGGTTTAACTTTCAGGGAGGTATTTAGGACGTTTGTGACGTGTATACAAGGGGAAGTTGTTCAGTCCACGGCACAGTTTCCTTTCGCACACAAGGTCATTGATTACAACTTGGGGAAGTATTCACCGGCTACTAGCAGGTCACTCTTTTCGCATAGGGACAGCGTCCGCAGCATCACGACACAAGGTTTTCTCTGCACGTTATTAGAAGTTAGGTAGATGGGAGTCAGGCTGCTTTGCTAAGTATGTTCCAAATATTCACAATGAGATGGCTGATGTCTTCAGATTCTTGGTATGGGTCTTACATTAAATTATTACTGCACGGGTATGTGTTTTTGTCCTCTAAAGGCTAACCCTCAGTCGCGGTTTCGGGCACAGTTCAACCGCATTATAATATAGTATTACGCATGTGTTATTAGTTTCTTTACAGCAACCACAGAAGAAGTATTATTCTACCTGGCTAGGTAAGTCTTGTCGGTCACGTGTGGAGCCCTGACCACAAATAAAAATTAAATTTAACCCCTACAGGACCCATGAGGTAACATTATGTCATGTCACCCTGGGTCTTAAGGACCCATGACATACATGTATGTCATGGGCAATTCCGGTGTCCCGCCGTGCGACGGGCGGGGATCAGACCAAGATGCCTGCTGAAATCATTCAGCAGGCATCCTGTGCAAATGCCCAGGGGGGGGGGGGGGGGTCATCAGATACCCCCATGTCGGCGATCGCGGCAAATCGCAGGTGAATTGACACCTGCGATTTGCGCAATTGCGGGCCATACGGGTCTATGGTGACCTGGTGAGCTGGAAAATAAGGGGATTGGAGTGGTCCAAGACACCCCAGGTCCCGCTGAAGGGATAGGAGTGAGGTGGCAGAGGTGCTACCCCTCCTATCCCTGCTATTGGTCATATAGACGCAACTACCAATGGCAGATCGGGGGCGGGGGGGTTAACTTTCGGTTTCCCCGTTCTGCCCATCCACTGTAGACGGGGTAGAGTGGCAAAACCGACAAGGAACGGCGCAGAAGTTCACTTACCCATCCGTGGCAGCGGAGCAACGATCGGTGATGGACATCAGCGGCAGAAGAGGACGGCGATGCAGCTCCCTGGATTCTACGGAAGCCGGTGAGTTGCCTAGCAACATCTGGAGGGCTACAGTTTGAGACCACTATACAGTGGTCTCAAACTGTGGCCCTCCAGATGTTGCAAAACTACAACTCCCAGCATGCCCAGGCAGCTGTTTGGGCATGCTCGGATGTGTAGTTTTGCAACAGCTGGAGGGCTACAGTTTGAGACCACTATACAGTGGTCTCTAAACTTCATCCCTCCAGATCTTGCAAAACAACAAATCCTAGCATGCCCACACAGCGGTTTGCTGTCTGGGCATGCTGGGATTTGTTGTTTTACAACATCTGGAGGGCCAAAGTCTGTGCAGTGGTCTCTAAACTCTCCAGATGATGCAAAATTGCAAATCCCAGCATGCCCAAACAGCAACCAGCTGTCTTGCCATGCTGGGAGTTGTAGTTGCGTACCTACAGCTGTTGCATAACTACATCTCCCAGAATGCCCTTCGGCGATCAGTACATGCTGGGAGTTGTAGTTTTGCAACAGCTGGAGGCACACTGGTTGGAAAATACTGAGTTAGGTAACAGAACCTAACTGAAGATTTTTCAACCAGTGTGCCTCCAGCTGTTGCAAAAGTACAACTCCCAGCATGCATGGTCTGTCAGTACATGCTAGGAGTTGTAGTTTTGAAACAGCTGGAGGTTTGCCCCCCCCCCCCCCCATGTGAATGTACAGGGTACATTCACACAGGCAGGTTTACAGTAAGTTTCTTGACGTTTGAGCTGCGACAAATTTTTCGCCGCAGCGCAAACTCCTAGCGGGAAACTCACCGTAACCCGCCAGTGCGAATGTACCCTACAAACACTACACTAACACATAATAAAGGGTAAAATATTAAATATACACCCCTTACACTGCCCCCCCCCCCCCAATTAAAACATATTGTACAGCAGTGTTTCCAAAATGGAGCCTCCAGCTGTTGCAAAACAACAACTCACAGCATTTCCGGACAGCTACTGACTGTCCAGGCATGCTGGGAGTTTAGCAATAGCTGGAGGTACCCTGTTTGGGAATTACTGGCGTAGAATACCCCTATGTCCACCCCTATGCAATCCCTAATGTAGTCCTCAAATGCGCATGGCGCTCTCACTTCGGAGCCCTGTCGTATTTCAAGGAAACAGTTTAGGGCCACATATGGGGTATTTCCGTACTTGGGATAAATTGTACTACAAATTTTGGGGGGCTTTTTCTCCTTTTAGCCCTTATGAAAAGTAAAAGTTGGGGGCTACACCAGCCTGTTAGTGTAAAAAAAATAAAAAATGAACTCGAACATGATGGTGTGGCCACATACTTTTTATTTTCACAAGCGGTAAAAGGAAAAAAAAGACCCCCAAAATTTGTAATGCAATTTCTCCTGAGTACGGAAATACCCCATATGTGTGTGGAAAATGCTCTGCGGGCACACAACAAGGCTCAGGAGTGAGAGTGCACTATGTACATTTGAGGCCTAAATTGGTGATTTGCACAGGGGTGGCTGATTTTACAGCGGTTCTGACAAACGCAAAAAAAAATACCCACATGTGACCCCATTTTGGAAACAACACCCCTCACGGAACGTAAAAAGGGGTATAGTGAGCCTTAACACTCCAAAGGTGTTTGACAAATTTTCGTTAAAGTTGGATGGGAAAATGAAAGATTTTTCTTTTTTACAAAAAATAGGGAAAAAATAGGAAAAAAGCCCCCCAAAATTTGTAACCCCATTTCTTCTGAGTAAGAACATACCCCATATGTAGATGTAAAGTTCTCTGCTGGCGCACTACAATGCTCAGAAGAGAGGGAGCACCATTGGGCTTTTGATGAGAAAATTTGTCTGGAATTGAAGGCAACGTGTGTTTACAAAGCCTCCATAGTGCCAGAACAATGCACCCCCCTCCACATGTGACCTCATTTTGGAAACTACACCTCTTATGTAATACATAAGGGTTACAGTGAGCATTTACGCCCCAAAGGTGTCTGGCAGATTTTTGGAACAGTGGTCCGTGAAAATGAAAAATTAAATTTTTCATTTGCACAGCCCACTTTTCATTTGCACAGCCCACTTCCATTCCAAACAAATTCACTTTCCAAAAGCCAAATGGCCGGGTCCTACAGTGAAAATTGGCTGGGTCCTTAAGGGGTTAAAATGATTCGACTACCCCTTAAGGACTCCGTTTTTGCATTTTCATTTTTTCCTCATTACCTTCTAAAAATCATAACGCTTTGCACATAAAATTCCATATGATGGCTTATTTTTTGCCCCACCAATTCTACTTTGCAGTGACATTAGTCATTGTACCAAAAAATCCACGGCGAAACGGAAAAAAAATTCATTGTGCGACAAAATTAAAGGAAAAATTTTATTTTGCTACTTTTTGGGGCTTCCGTTTCTACGCAGTGTATCTTTTGGTAAAAAATGACACCCTATCTTTATTCTGTAAGTCCATATACGGTTAAAATGATACCCTACTTATATAGGTTTGATTTTGTCGTACTTCTGAAAAAAATCATAACTACATGCAGGGAAATGTATACTTTTAAAATTGTCATCTTCTGACCCCTATAAGTTTTTTATTTTTCCGCATATGGGCCGATATGAGGGCTCATTTTTTGCATTGTGTTCTGATGTTTTTATTGTTATCATTTTTGCATTGATCGGACTTTTTGATCGCTTTTTATTCATTTTTTTATTATATAAAAAGTGACCAAAAATACGCTATTTTGGACTTTGGAATTTTTTTTGCGCGTACGCCATTGACCATGCAGTTTAATTTATGATATATTCTTATATTTCGGACATTTACGCAAGCGGCGATGCCACATATTTATTTATTTATTATTTTTATTTACACAGTTTTTTTTATGGGAAAATGGGGGTGATTCAAACTTTTATTAGGAAAGGGGTTAAATGACCTTTGTTAACTTTTTTTTTCCACTTTTTTTTGCAGTGTTATAGCTCCCATAGGGAGCTATAACACTGCACACACCGATCTTTTACCCTGATCCCTGCAAAGCCATAGCTTTGCATGGATCAGCTAGATAGGGGCTTGATTGCTCTAGCCTGTAGCTCAGGCTTGGAGCAATCAAACGCCGATCGGACGTGACAGAGTAAGGTAAGGGGGTCTCCGCTCGCGTCCTAGCTGATCGGGACATCACAATTTTATTGCGATAGTCCCGATCAGCCTGACTGAGCTGCCGGGAAGCGATTTCTTTCATTTTCAGCACGGCGATCAACTTTGATCGCTGTGTCTGAAGGGTTAATAGCGCGTGGTACAATGATCGGTGCCGCACGCTATTAGCCCAGGGTCCTGGCTATGAATAGCAGCCAGGACCGACCCGGTGTGATGCGGGGTCATGGCGTGACCCCGTTTTAAACACCGGGACCGGGTGCAGGGCATACAGGTATGCCCTCTGTCCTTAAGAGGTGAAACTATACACCATGTTCCTGATCTTGCTATCTGCTTGTGACTAAGATTAAAACCTTGGAAGATGAGACGTTAGAAGACAAAATATTTGAGGAAGATATCCAGGCTTTTCCAGTCTCAGAGTGAAAAGAGCCACATGAGTGAACTTTGTCTGAGAGAGAAATAGATGCCTAAAATATGCTAATATACACAGAGATAAAGCTCAAATAACCTATCAAAATGTAACATGCTGATTTTGACATCATAACTAAACTGCCTCCTTTGTCAAATGTAAAAACCAAATGTACTTCCTGAATTAAACAGGACTTCTTGGGCAGCTCCTTAGTGAGTACACTGAGAAGGGAGATACTATACCAACATCCTGTCTGGTGTGAATCCCTTCCGCCGGCCCTAAGCAAATGCAGCAGCGGTCACACATATGCAGCAGCTGGACCCAAAGGAGTTATGGTGAGCGAAGAGACTCCCCCACTCTCCCCCACACATATATATGTTGGCAAAAGAGGGGAAGAACTTCACCCCCATTAATGCCCCTGCAAGAAGAACTGTCCATTAAACATAAAGAAGTTATGATTTAATAAAAAATCAACCACAGTTACAATGAATTCTTGCAGATCAGTGGCGTAATGGGAGTATGTTTGTAAGAACCAAGTCAATGTGAGTAATGCTTTATCATGAGGAATAACGGCATGCAGTGAGGTCACATCTGCTGTGAGCCACGTTAAACCTGTCTCCCATGAAATGCTCTCAAACATGGCAAGAACATGTTTAGTATCTTTAATGTAGCCCGGCATCTCGCCAATGAACGGCTGCAACATATTATCTACCCAAGCGGATAATCGTTCGTTCAATGATGAGATGCCTGCCATTATAGGACGCATGGAAATGGGAAAATACATTGTTGTGCACCTTATGGAGGGAATGGAAAATTGGTATTATGGGGTGTTCTGTTTAGTGTTTAGCGCGAATATTCGAAATGCGAATTTTTACCACAAATATCGTCGCTTCACGATTTATTTAGAATATAGTGATATTTATTTGTAAAGACGAATATTTTTTTATTTTTATGTTAGGCACAAGGGGAGGAGGAAGCAGCCAGGATTCCCGTTCTACAAGCCGTGGATGGCTCTTCTTAATCTATCACTGACTCTACATCTCCATGGAGGTAAAGCTAACTTTTGAGTCCTTTTTTAGAATACTTTTTATTTTTATTATTGCGGACTCTGCCTTTATTTAAGATAGATCCTGGGGTAGACGGATAGTCCTCAGATTGTGGCCACAGGTATACTGAATGGGTCTAATAGTCCTGAAGATCTCTCAAGAATTTAGACTTTTTCACTTCAGTGATGGTTACTTAGAATTTTGCAAGATTTTTCTTGATCTTTCCATTAAAGGGGTATTCCAGGCAAAACCTTTTTTTATATATATCAACTGGCTCTGGAAAGTTAAATAGATTTGTAAATTACTCATATTAAAAAATCTTAATCCTTCCAATAGTTATTAGCTTCTGAAGTTTTCTGTCTAACTGCTCAATGATGATGTCACGTCCCGGGAGCTGTGCATGATGGGAGAATATCCCCATAGGAACTGCACAGCTCCCGGGACGTGAGTCATCAGAGAGCAGTTAGACAGAAAACAACAACTCAACTTCAGAAGCTAATATCTATTGGAAGAATTAAGATTTTTTGATTGAAGTCATTTACAAATCTGTTTAACTTTCCGGAGCCAGTTGATGTATAAAAAAAAATTTTGGCCTGGAATACCCCTTTAAGCTCCACAAAAGAGGCATGTGAGTTAAATTGTAATAAGAACAATTGTAATGTTGTAATATTCTCACTTGCCTCAAGTAACGCTCGCTCCTCATATGATATTATCAGCTTCATAAAGCGTATAGACGATTCAGTTAGTAAATTCTCCTATTCCTGTTTGAACAGGTCTGAGTATATGGTTGTAGGGAATTTCTTTATTCTTAGTCCTTCAGGAAACATATTTTCTTCCATGTATTTCTTGAGGCTTGAGACATCCCACCATATTTTAGACTTATTGACCAGAGCATGCTCCAATTTCTCCATCTGTATTTTGAAATCCTACACATCCTGTGTACCTGTACCATTAGTGTTGAATAATTTGTGCATCTGCTCCATACGAGCCTAGCAATCATTATCCACTGGCTTGAGACGGGTGCTAGAAGCCATGTTCCCTTCTCAATCAATGTTGTCCAGGGTGATCCTAGGGGAGCGCGGAATAAGTCCAACTGTAATAAAGCAAAGCAATGCATGATATCCAGCTCACCCGTTGTCACTGTACAAGGAACTTGTGCGGACCACATGTAACTTCATTGTAACTGTGGTTGATTATTTATTAAAGCATAACTTTAAGTTTAATGGGCAGTTCTTCTTGCAGATCACTAAAGCATCAATGGGGGCGAAGTTCTCCCTCTCTCTCGCCAACATATATATGTGTTGGTGGGAGAGGGGGATTCTCTTTGCTCACCATAACCCTTTTGGGTCCAGTATCCAGTGGTATGGCTGTTACATTGATGTCCTCTTGTTCATTTGGCGGTCTGATGTATCAGCCATACAAGACTTTACCTGATAAGGTTCACAGTCTCACATCATCCACAGAGTATATGTTTTTTAGATTTGCATTTAGTTGGCGATGAAAGTCTAAGTAGAATTATCACCACTAGTTTTCTTACATGTCAGGTCCTTTCATCTCCCCACGTGATCAAAAATCTGGAGGAGATTATACAAGCTTGCCGTAATTGTACATCGGATGCAGCTTTTGAGTTTGAAGCTCAAACTCGCCTCAAACTCGCCTCAAACTCAAACTATCCTGCTTGGAGCATAAAATGTGTAAATAAAGAAAAAAAGAGAGAAGGCCCAAGGAGGTGCCTAGTGCATTACCCTAGGAGGCAAATAGCTCCCAACAAAAAGTGGGGGTAGGTTGGGGGTCTAATAGATGGCCGCTCACCTGGAGAGTATATTATATATGCATGTAACCTCAAACTGAGGTGCAAGAGGAGGACTCTTTGCAAGCCCGCAGGTCTCAGGATGGATCCAGATGGAAATCCTGTAGGTAAACTGTATATAGCAAGGAAAAAGTCCAGAGAGATCTCACAGCCAAGTCATGGAAGTGAATTGAAATTCAAGCTTTATTGGTTCACAACAACAATAACGCATTTTGGGGTTTGCATACCCCTTTTTCACATTGACAGATTTGTACAGTACAGTAAAACAAGGGGCTTTTTATACAGACAGTGATTGAAAAACAAAATGGTGGCAGAGTCAAAGGGCAAAGTGGTAAATACATGAATAACGGTATTAAGTGCAGAAAATGAAAGTTGGTTTCTTAATTCATGTTTGGTACTTGTTACTCAGGCATGGGAATAGCAGTAATTAGTAGTAAAAAGAAAGTAATACACTTTATTAGTGGGATATAATAAAAGGTTTGCTTCCTTGTCCTGTTCATAGTCTGGGAGGAAGTCCAGAGAGATCTCACAGCCAAGTCATGGAAGTGAATTGAAATTCAAGCTTTATTGGTTCACAACAACAATAACGCATTTTGGGGTTTGCATACCCCTTTTTCACATTGACAGATTTGTACAGTACAGTAAAACAAGGGGCTTTTTATACAGACAGTGATTGAAAAACAAAATGGTGGCAGAGTCAAAGGGCAAAGTGGTAAATACATGAATAACGGTATTAAGTGCAGAAAATGAAAGTTGGTTTCTTAATTCATGTTTTGTACTTGTTACTCAGGCATGGGAATAGCAGTAATTAGTAGTAAAAAGAAAGTAATACACTTTATTAGTGGGATATAATAAAAGGTTTGCTTCCTTGTCCTGTTCATAGTCTGGGAGGAAGCTTGGTATGCATCCTGTATTGTAATTGACGTGCGCTCCACGGCATGTAAACAGAAGCCGCATGTCTCGGCTCTGTTTATAAACAGAACGGTAAGGAGCGGGTCCCTGTAGATATAAAGCTACGGAACCAGTGCACAGCTTGCACGGCACCCTTTGCATATTATTAAGGGAAAGAGGAAACAATATAACAGTTGTCCTGTGGAGAGAGGAACTTGACACAGAACAATTAGTGCATGATTGCTGGGAGAATAAATACATAAAGAAAATAAATCAATCAATAAATAAATAAAAAGTACAGTTTGACTATAAGCATACATAATACTGGCGATATAAATGTAAACTAGATATGGATAGTATTGCATAGGTATTAAACATGAATAATAGTGTCAATTTATGATATTAATTTAGGAATGGGGAATTAAAGAGGAGCATAGTCCACCTGAAGATAAGGTGCATTAATAGATAATAAATATATTCATAATAATATGGGAGTGGGGGAATAAAAAAAGGAGCATAGTCCACTTGAAGATAAATACATCAATGAATAAATAAATAGGATAAAATAGGAATACGGCAGCAGATATATACAATAATTAAGATGATAGTGAGTAGCTATAAATATAGGATTATAAATATTAAAGATGAGTGAACTTTTCAAAAATTTGATTCAGCCAATTCGCCGAATTTTCCGGAAAAGTTAGTTTCGATCCAATTTTTTTTGCGGCAAATCTATATTAAAAAAGGCTATTTCTAGCCTACATACAGCCTCTATAGGGGTATAGAACACTTTGCTGTGTTCTAAAATGCATATGGAGTGTGCTGGGGTAGTGAAATAATACTGTTATTCAGAATAACATGCAGATTACTGGCATCGCTTTTAGAATCACTGCTGCACAGCAGCACAATGACAGAGCCTGGTGGTGGCATCAGTGTCAGGAGACCATATAGTGACTGAATGGCACAGCGTGGAGGTATTGGCAGCATGAGGACACCATATAGTGGATGAATGGCGCAGCCCGGAGTTGCCAGCATGGGGAGTTAGTGGCTGAATGGAACAGCGTGGAGGTGTTGGCAGCATGAGGACACCATATAGTGGCTGAATGACACAGTGTGGACATGTTGGCAGCATGAGGAGACCATATAGTAGCTGAATGACACAGCGTGGAGGTGTTGGCAGCATGAGGAGACCATATAGTGGCTGAATGACACAGCGTGGAGGTGTTGGCAGCATGAAGAGACCATATAGTGGCTGAATGGCACAGCGTGGAGGTATTGGCAGCATGAGGACACCATATAGTGGATGAATGGCGCAGCCCGGAGTTGCCAGCAGCATGAGTAGGCACTAGGCCTTCACAATCCCTAAGATTAAAAGATGAATTAAGAAATTTAAACCGAAGATTTTGGATAGCGGGTGCTACCTATGATAAAATTTGAATTTCCCAGTCCCAGGCCCAGCAGCGGCATCAGTAAACCATATATTGCTTGAATGACACAGGCTGGAGTTGGCTGATGCATGAGTACACACCAGGGCTCCACAATCCCCCCCTAAAAACACCACAATTTTAGAAATTTTTGAAAAAGATTTTGGATAGCGGGTGCTGCCTATGAGAAAATTTTAAATTCCCACACCCAAGCCCCACAGCGGCATCAGTAAACCATATATTGCCTGAATGGCACAGCCTGGAGTTGGCTGATGCATGAGTACACAGCAGGGCTTCACAATCCCCCCCTAAAAACACCACAATTTTAGAAATTTTTGAAAAAGATTTTGAATAGTGGGTGCTACCTATGAGAAAATTTTAAATTCCCAGACCCAAGCCCTACAGTGTCATCAGTAAACCATATATTGCCTGAATGACACAGCCTGGAGTTGGCTGATGCACGAGTACACAGCAGGGCTTCACAATCCCCCCCAAAAAACACCACAATTTTAGACATTTTTGATAAAGATTTTTAATAGCGGGTGCTACCTATTAGAAAATTTGAGATTCCTAGACCCAGGCCCCACAGCGGCATCAGTAAAGCATATATTGCCTGAATGACACAGCCTGGAGTTGGCTGAGGGACGAGTACACAGTAGGTCTTCACAATCCCCCCCCCCCCCCCCAAAAAAAACACCACAATTTTAGAAATTTTTGAAAAAGATTTTGGATAGCGGGTGCTACCTATGAGAAAATTTGAAATTCCCAGACCCAGGCCCCACAGCGGCATCAGTAAACCACATATTGCCTGAATGACACACCCTGGAGTTGGCTGATGCACGAGTACACAGCAGGGCTTCACAATCCCCGCCAAAAAACACCACAATTTTAGAAATTTTTGAAAAAGATTTTGGATAGCGGGTGCTACCTATGAGAAAATTTGAAATTCCCAGACCCAGGCCCAGCAGCGCCATCATTTTTTGATTTGAAATTTAAAACAAACTTTGAGTGTCCTGGACCCCAGCGTGTGGGTGCGAAGGACCAAATCCAACAAGCCCCCACAGGGCTCATATGGCCGTGAGATGAAGGCGCAACGTCTACATTGCCCTGACTGGCCATTGTTTTCAAGACTTTTCGACAAGGCAAACCATGTGAAGAACAGCGTGACACCGACGTGCCCTGCACACATGGTATGCTGAAGGGCCACTGAGACTTGTCCGGGAAGTGGAGGCTTAAGACACAGTGGAGGATGTGGAGGCGTAGTAGCACACTGTCACAGGACCAAAGGGCTGACAGAGTGTAGCAGAAAGCAGCATGAAGTACACACCAGGGCTTCACAATCCCAAAGAAAAAACAACCATTTTTTAAATTTTTGAAGATTTAGAACAGCGGGGGCTACCTATATATTACCTGAATGACACAGCCTGAAGTTGGCTGATGCATGAGTACACACCAGGGCTTCACAATCCCCCCAAAAAACACAACAATTGTAGAAATTTATGAAGAAGACTTTTGGATAGCGGGTGCTACCTATGAGAAAATTTGAAATTCCCAGACTCAGGCCCAGCAGCGACATGAGTAAACCTTATATTGCCTGAATGACACAGCCTGGAGTTGGCTAATGCATGAGTACACACCAGGGCTTCACAATCCCACCAAAAAAACACAACAATTGTAGAAATTTATGAAGAAGACTTTTGGATAGCGGGTGCTACCTATGAGAAAATTTGAAATTCCCAGACCCATGCGCGGGGTAGGCCAGTTCTTGACAGCATCCACCTTTTCAGGATTTTGCTGGACTCCCTCTGCGCTGACAACATGACCCAGGTAATGGACTTGAGGTTTGAGCAAGTGGCAATTTGATGGTTTGATTTTCAACCCATGCTTGATCAAGACTTGAAAGACGTCTGACAGGTGATGACACAATGACACCGTCCAGGTACAACAAGACACTTCAAATGACCCAGTAACCTTTCCATCAGATGCTGGAAGGTACAGGGACATTGCATAGCCCAAACGGCATACTTTTAAACTCGAATAATCCCATGGGTGTCATGAAGGCGGTCTTCTACCAATCCTCCATGGCCATGAACACTTTCAGTGTCCGCTGGTTAAACCCAGGGTGGAGAAGTAAGCAGCAGATCTGAGGGCTGTAAGTGACTCCTCAATCCTTGGCAAAGGATAGACGTCTTTATGCGTGACATTGTTAAGTTTCCTGTATTCGACACAGAAGCGGATGGTTCCGTCTTTCTTCTTGACCAAGACAAGTGGTGCCGCCCAGGGACTCTTACTTTCTTGTATCACGTCCGCTTCTTTCATGTTGGCCAGCATCTTCTTGACAGTCTGATACATGCCTGGTGCGACTGGACAGTGCCTTTCCTTGATAGGCAGGCTGTCGCCTGTGAGAATGCGGTGCTGGATCATCGAAGTCTTCCAGAAGTCTGTGGGTTGTTTTCTAAAAGCTTTGTGATACCTTTTGATGACTCCATTGACCTAATCCCTTGGGGTAGTGTCGTCCCCCATCTGGAGCTGTGCCCAACAGTGCCCGGGGGGGGGGGGGGGGGGTGAGCACTGGATCCATCGGTAACTTGAGCTGCATGCTGTCGGGCCACCAGATGTTCTGTCACAATGTCTTTCGACTCTAGGAGGTACAACTAAGCCACTGGAGTGTATTTGGGTAAGACAGTAGCAGAATCAGATAGGTTTACTAACCTCACCAGGACTCTCTTGTTGGTGACAGTAACGAGAGTTCTCGCAGCTCGGATGAAAGGATGAACTTCCAACTGCATAGGTTCCAGCAGGGTCTGATAGTCCCTATTCTTGACTCCGGGACATGCACGACACCAGATAATGGTTTCAGTGTTGGGTTGTAGGGTGGTCACCGACCTGATATCTTGAACTCGCACTCTGCAGATTTCACCTTGTTTGTTGGCAAACTTCTGCATCGCCTGTAGAACTTTCAAGTGGTGCTGTGCAGCCCGCTGGTCTGAAGGGGACATATGGGAAAGAGGTATACAAGGCATTTAATATCTCAGTGAAACAGTTTTTCATAATGTTCATCCCCAATATAAACTCAGCAGATCACAATAGTTACAATCACTCTCTGCCCAGTATTGTGGGGCAAAAAAGTATTTAGTCAGCCACCAATTGTGCAAGTTCTCCCACTTATAAAGATAAGAGAGGCCTGCAATTTTCATCATAGGTGTACCTCAACTATGAGAGATATAATGAGAAAAAAAAAACATAAAATCGCATCTGATATTTAAAGAATTTATTTGCAAATTATGGTGGAAAATAAGTATTTGGTCAATAACAAAAGTTGATCTCAATACTTTGTTATATACCCTTTATTGGCAATGACAGAGGTCAGACATTTTCTGTAAGTCTTCACAAGGTTTTCACACACTGTTGCTGGTATTTTGGCCCTTCCTCCATGCATATCTCCTCTAGAGCAGTGATGTTTTGGGGCTGGCGCAGGGCAACACAGACTTTCAACTCCCTCCAAAGGTTTTCTATGGGGTGAGATCTGGAGACTGGCTAAGCCACTGCAGAACCTTCTTACAAAGCCACTCCTTCATTGTCTGGGCTGTGTGTTTGGGATCATTGTCATGCTGAAAGAACCAGCCATGTTTCATCTTCAATGCCCTTGTTGATGGAAGAAGGTTTTCACTCAAAATCTCACGATACATGGCCCCATTCATTCTTTCCTTTAAATGGATCAGTCGTCCGGGTCCCTTTGCTGAAAAGGGACCCCCATGCTTCACAGTAGGTTTGGTGTTCTTTGGATGGAACTCAGCATTCTTTCTTCTCCAAATACGACGAGTTGAGTTTTTACCAAAAAGTTCTACTTTGGTTTACTCTGACCATATGACATTCTCCCAATACTCTTCTGTATCATCCAAATGCTCTCTGGCAAACTTCAGACGTTCCAGGACATGTACTGTCTTAAGCAGGGGGACACGTCTGGCACTGCATGATTTGAGTCCCTGGCGGCATAGTGTGTTACTGATGGTAGCCTTTGTTACTTTGATCCCAGCTCTCTGCAGGTCATTCACTAGGTCCCGCCGTGTGGTTCTGGGATTTATGCTCACCGTTCTTGTGATCATTTTGACACCACCAGGTGAGATCTTGCGAGGAGCCCCAGATCGAGGGAGATTATCAGTGGTCTTGTATGTCTTCCATTTTCTAATAATTGCTCCCACAGTTGATTTCTCCACACCAAGCTGCTTGCCTATTGCAGATTCAGCCTTCCCAGCCTAGTGCAGGTCTACAATTTTGTTTCCGGTGTCCTTCGACAGCTCTTTGGTCTTGGCCATTGTGGAGTTTGGTGTGTGACTGTTTGAGGTTGTGGACAGGTATCTTTTATACTGATAACAAGTTCAAACAGGTGCCATTAATACAGGTAATGAATCAAGGACAGAGGAGTCTGTTAAAGGAGAAGTTACAGGTCTGTGAGAGCCAGAAATCTTGCTTGTTTGTAGGTGACCAAATACTTATTTTCCACTATAATTTGCAAATAAATTCTTTAAAAATCAGACATTGTGATTTTATGGATTTTCTTTCTCATTATGTCCCTCATAGTTGAGGTATACCTATGATGAAAATTACAGGCCTCTCATCTTTTTAAGTGAGAAAACTTGAACAATTGGTGGCTGATTAAATACTTTTTTGCCCCACTGTAAGTACATGCTCTTCCAATCCTGTCCTCGACCTCATGGTGAATCCGTTTAAATCCCAGCACTGCATTTTCCAATGGCCGGGCTTGTTACAATAGATGCAAGCCGGGGCGGGACATCGCTCCGTCCAGTGTTAGGCTGACGGCTGTCCGACGTTCCTGTCCCCAGCGTGAGGCCGACGTAGAACCATGTCTGGTTGTTAGGATGGTAGTTAGTCCCAATATATAAGGCAGATGAAAGAATTTGGAATTTGATGGCATAATTTGCTGCATTCAGAGTGAAAATGGATATTGGAAATCCACAGAGGTCTGCGCTCCTTCAGAAGTTCCACTTTTCTGTGATCGGATTTTCCGCTCCACCTTTCTATTGATGTGCTGGACCCTGTTACCCAGAGCCCAGAGGAACCTGGATGCTGCGACCCCTCTCCAATCTCTAAGTGACTACAGGTGTTATGCTCTGAGCATAACACCGTAAGGTAAGGGACCACCCTGCTGGCCCATTTATCTAACCACCTACACACGAAGTTATCTTGGTTACCTGCACGAGGTGCGCACCGTTTTCTTTCTTGTATCCTATGAATAAGGTCACAGCACAGGAGTGAGGTCATGTTTGGATTATGGATAGAAGCATGACACAGACTAGAGAGGGGAAAAAGATTGGACACTGGTTGGAGTGTGAGCACAAGGTCCCTACCAGAATTTAAATGGAGTTTAAATGGAGAAATGGGAAATGAGAAATAATTGCATTTGGCTTGTCAGTAAAAACAGAAAAAGGAAAAAACCACTGTGGAGGCCAAAAGCTCAAAAAATAAATAAATAAAAAGAAGAAAAACAAATAACATAAAACCAACCCCAAAAAGCTAGCATATAGTAATTATAAAAAAAATCCGTATCCCAGAGCAATGACAAGATTAGGCAGAAAAAAGCAGGCAAGTTATAAGCAATACAGGTGAAACTCGAAAAATTTGAATATCGTGCAAAAGTTAATTTCTTTCAGTAATGCAATTTAAAAGGTGAAACTAATATATGAGAGAGATTCATTACATGCAAAGCAAGATAGTTCAAGCTGTGATTTGTCATAATTGTGGTGATTATGGCTTACAGCTCATGAAAACCCCAAATCCCCAATATATTATATGATTTTAGGAGCCATGTCATCTGCTGTGTTGGTCCGCTGTGCTTCATTAAGTCCAGGGTCAACACATCTGTCTACCAGGAGATTTTGGAGCACTTCATGCTTCCTTCCGCAGATGAGTTGCGTTACTAAAATGAACTTTTACACGATATTCTAATTTTTCGAGTTTCACCTGTATGAAAAACACAACAAATGCACAGGAGCGCACATTGTGAAGACTGTCAGGAAATACAACATAAATTACCTAATGTCGATAGCCTCTTACTGGATTATAAAATGCTGAAGACAGAAAAAGCGGCAGCTCTCCGGTAGGTGCAAGCAGAAACTTCTTTATTCTTGAGACATCAAGCAAGGACAAACATGTCTAAAATCTCCCGATTTTAGACATGTTTGTCCTTAGTTGATGTTTTGTCATGACGCTTTTTTTGTCTTCAGCATTTTGTATACTGGACTCTGTTATCCTATAAGCTGAGCACCGCCAGAGGACCTGCAGCTGTTGCCAGCACTGCATCGCACCTTACACTGGGGCTTAAAGGGGTACTCCACTGGAAAACATTTTTTTTTAAATAAACTGGTGCCAGAAAGATTTGTAAATTACTTCTATTAAAAAATCTTAATCCTTGCAGTACTTATCAGCTGCTGTTATGATCCACAGGAAGTTCTTTTCTTTTTGAATTTCATTTCTGCCTGACCACAGTGCTCTCTGCTGACACCTCTGTCCATGTTAGGAACTGTCAAGAGCAGGATAGGTTTGTTATGGGAATTCACTCCTACTCTGGACAGTTCCTAAATTGGGCAGAGGTGTCAACAGAGAGCACTGTGGTCAGGCAGAAAGGAAATTAAAAAAGAAAAGAACTTCCTGTGGATCATACAGTAGCTGATAAGTACTGGAAGGGTTAAGATTTTTAACAGAAGTAATTTACAAATCTGTTTAATTTTCTGGCACCAGTTGATTAAAAAAAATAAAAAATGTTTTCCAGTGGAGTACCCCTTTAACCCCTTAAGGACTCAGGGTTTTTCAGTTTTTGCACTTTCGTTTTTTCCTCCTTACCTTTTAAAAATCAAATCCCTTTAAATTTTCCACCTAAAAATCCATATTATGGCTTATTTTTTGCGTCACCAATTCTACTTTGCAGTGACATTAGTCATTTCACCCAAAAATTCACGGCGAAGCAGAAAAAATCATTGTGCGACAAAATCGAAGAGAAAACGCCATTTTGTAACTTTTGGGGGCTTCCGTTTCTACGCAGTGCATATTTTGGTAAAAATGACACCTTATCATTATTCTGTAGGTCCATACGGTTAAAATGATACCCTACTTATATAGGTTTGATTTTGTCGTACTTCTGGAAAAAATCATAACTACATGCAGGAAAATTTATACGTTTAAAAATTTCATCTTCTGACCCCTATAACTTTTTTATTTTTCCACGTACAGGGCGGTATGAGGACTCATTTTTTGCGCCGTGATCTGAAGTTGTTATTGGCATGATTTTTGTTTTAATCGGACTTTTTGATCACTTTTTATTCATTTTTTAATGGTATAAATAGTGACCAAAATACGCTTTTTTGGACTTCAGAATTTTTTTTTACCTGTACGCCATTGACCGTGCGGTTTAATTAACGATATATATTTTTATAGTTTGGACATTTACGCACGCGGCGATACCACATATGTTTATTTTTATTTTTTTATTTACACTGGTTTTTTTTTATGGGAAAAGGGGGGTGATTGAAACTTTTATTAGGGAAGGGGTTAAATGACCTTTATTAACACTTTTTTTTTTACTTAGGGACCTATAACACTGCACACACTGATCTCTTACACAGATCACTGGCGTGTATTAACACGCCTGTGATCAGTGTTATTGGCACGGAGCAGTAATCCGTCGATCGGACACCGAGGAGGCAGGTAAGGGCCCTCCCGGTGTCCTGTAAGCTGTTCGGGACGCCGCGATTTCACTGCGGCGGTCCCGAACAGCCCGACTGACTAGCCGGGATAGTTTCACTTTCACTTTAGAAGCAGCGGTCAGCTTTGACTGCCGCTTCTAAAGGGTTAATACCGCACATTGCCGCGATCGGCGATGTGTGGTATTAGCTGCGGGTCCCGGACGTTGATGAGCGCCAGGACCGACACGATGTGATGCGGGGTCGCAGCACGACCCCGCTTCATATCGCGGGAGCCGGCGCAGGACATAAATATACGTCCTGCGCCGTTAAGGTAGTGCTGACTTTATTTCTTTTTTTGCCTCTTACTGGATTATGAAAGCACAACATCTATAAGTGCGTGAAAGTAAAAATGGTCAGCAGCCTCGTGGTCCCAACGACTAACCAGAGTATGGGCCAGTAACTATGCAGACAAGGAGCGAGCAGATGGCACACAGCAGTAAAGCCAGGACTTCTCATAAGGTGCTTCTCCAAAAGATGTGGACAAAGAAGTAAGGTAACTGGTTTATTGAGTAAAAGTTGCTACGCACAAATAGCGTTTCTAGCCCGGACAGGGCTCTTCGTCAGGCACTACAAAGTACAAAATAGTAAGTTATTAAAAACATGAAAAAAGGAAATTAAAACAAGGAATAACTAAAATCAAAGGAAGGATGGTATGTAGAAGAGGATAAAGGGCTGTGTGACTGCCTCAATAAATACTTATGTTCAGTTTTTACAAAAGAAAATGACTAATGGATTGTTTGACGCATGTGTCTTTACAGAGGAAGAGGTTCTAAGTCAGCTGTCTTAATTTAAGACAAATAAGTCACAGGGACCTGATGGGATTCACCTAAAGTTATTGAAAGAGCTCAGTGGTGTACTAGTAACATCGTTAACAGATTTAATTAATTACTGGTAACAGGAGTCGTCCCAGAAGAATGGAAATCTTTATTATAAGAAACGTAGAAGGGAGGACTAGGCCAGTAATCCTGTCATTAATAGTGTTGCTCACAAATATTCACATTTCGAATATTCGCAGCGGATATCGTATATTCGCAAATATTAAGAATTTTGCGCTACAAATTCTTTATTATGAATATTTGTCTTTTTTTCCAAACTGTTTTAAAAACTGAGCACATTGTAGGGATCTCCTTCGACTGGTAAATGCAATGCTTGTATCATTAAAGTCCCAGGGATGAGACTGTGCAATGCGAATATTCTTTGAAATTCCGCCCTACTTATGCCTGTGAGCCAATGAGAGTTCTGCAAGCACAGTTGTCAGAGCTTAGCAACGTCCCTAGCAACCAATAGAAACTTGCTGGCACGACCAGTATATAACATCACTACCCACCAGCATTCCTTTGCAGATTCACATGGTGGTTTAGAGAGGAGAGTGTTTCTGTGCTTTTGCTTGCGTCCTTTGTGCCTTGTATCCTGTGACAACCAATTGCTTTTTTTAAAGCAGAAGAGAACCCAATAGTTTTTTTAAAAACAGAAGAAGCACAACTGATAACACAGTGATAACTCTCTGAGTACAGATAATGTAGTAGATGTGACCTGCAGTCCTATGTAACACCACAGATAACAGTGATAACTCTCTGAGTACAGATAATGGAGTAGATGTGAGCTGCAGTCCTATGTAACACCACAGATAACACAGTGATAACTCTATGAGTACAGATAATGTAGTAGATGTGACCTGCAGTCCTATGTAACACTACAGATAACACTGTGATAACTCTCTGAGTAGAGATAATGTAGTAGATGTGACCTGCAGTCCTATGTAATACCACAGATAACACAGTGCTCCAAAGTGAGAGCGTCATGCGCATTTGAGGACTAAATTAGGGAATTGCATAGGGGTGGACATAGGGGTATTGTACGCTAGTGATTCCCAAACAGGGTGCCTCCAGCTGTTGCTAAACTCCCAGCATGCCTGGACAGTCAATGGCTGTCCGGTAATACTGGGGAGTTGTTTTGCAACAGCTGGAGGCTCTGTTTAGGAAGCAGTGCCGTGCCAGATATTTTTCATTTTTATTGGGGAGGGGGGCTGTGTAGGGGTATGTGTATATGTAGTGTTTTTTACTTTTTATTTTGTGTTAGTGTAGTGTAATGTAGTGTTTTTAGGGTACAGTCACACGGGCGGGGGTTCACAGTAGTTTCCCGCTGAGAGTTTGAGCTGCAGTGCACACTGTAAGCCTCTGACCATGTGAATGTACCCTGTACATTCACATTGGGGGAGAGGGGGTTGGGGGGATGCAGCGAGTTGCATGCAGGGAGTTGTAGTTTTGCAACAGCTGGAGGCACAATGGTTGCAAAACACTGAGAGTTTGTTACCTAACTCAGTGTTTCACAACCAGTGTGCCTCCAGCTGTTGCAAAACTACAACTCCCAGCAGGCATGGCCTGTCAGTGCATGCTGGGAGTTTTAGTTTTGCAACAGCTGGAGACACACTGTTTGGGAAACACTGCTATCTGATCTTATATCATAACTTTTAAACTAGTCTAAAATGCAGTTAAATATAATGAAATAACAGTGGTGACATTACTTACACAAATCAGCAGTTTTTCCTCACTTGGTGAAAAGTTACTCCCCACTTCGCTGTCGGTTACCGGCTCTACCGTAGGGACGGGCTGCACCTCAATGGGGAGGGTGCAGCTTTGCTTGGGGAGAAGATGGCTAGAAGGGTGGAGGAGTGTTTAAACTAGGGACTTGGGGGGAGGGAACCTACAGCAAAGAGGGGGAAGATAGTGTAGATAGAGAGGTGGGAATTATAAATGTACCTGGGGGTGGACCGGAGGGAGGGGTTAGAATAGTTAATAGGAATAGGCTTCATAGGAAAATAAAACTTACACCCTTGAATCCCATTAACCCCAATAACATAAAGGATGGAAATGTAAAGTGTATGTTCACAAATGCCAGAAGCCTAGCAAATAAAATGGGGGAGCTTGAGGCCTTTATACTGGAGGAACATATTGATATAGTTGGGGTCACTGAGACATGGCTGGACTCCTCGCATGACTGGGCTGTCAATCTGCAGGGGTTTACATTGTTTCGCAAGGATAGAATGAACAGAAAAGGTGGTGGAGTCTGTCTGTATGTAAGAAGTGGTATGAAAGTCAGTGTGAACGATGCCATAGTGTGTGATGATTTTGAGGAGGAAGAATTACAAAAGGAGGGAAATACTGAAAAAATAATATTTGGGGTAATCTACAGACCCCCTAATATCACTGAAGAGATAGATGTTCGGCTTCATAAACAAATAGAGAGGGCCGCCCGGGCAGGTACAGTGGTAATAATGGGAGATTTTAACTATCCAGATATAGATTGGGGTCCGGGGTTGGCTAAAACTACAAAGGGGCGACAATTCCTAAATTTATTGCAGGATAATTTTATGGGCCAGTTTGTGGAGGACCCAACAAGAAGTGATGCCTTGTTGGATCTGATCATTTCCAACAACGCAGAGCTGATTGGTAATGTAACTGTGCGGGAAAACCTTGGTAATAGCGACCACAATATAGTTACTTTTGACTTAAAATGTAGAAAACAAAGACAGGCGGGGAAGGCAAAAACATATAACTTTAAAAAGGCAAACTTCCCTGGGCTGAGGGCTGCACTACAGGACATAGACTGGGGGGAGGTGTTCTCAAATACTGATACAGAAGGTAAATGGGACATCTTTAAATCAACTCTAAATAACTATACAGCTAAATATATTCCAAAGGGGAACAAATATAAACGATTAAAACTAAATCCTACATGGCTGACACATGATGTTAAAAGAGCAATAAACAACAAAAAAATTGCCTTCAAAAAATACAAATCTGATGGGTCAGCGATAACATTTAAACAGTACAAAGAGCTTAATAAAATCTGTAAAAATGTAATAAAAACAGCAAAAATTCAAAATGAGAGACAGGTGGCCAAAGAAAGCAAAACTAATCCTAAATATTTTTTTAGATATATAAATGCAAAAAAAAAAAGGACAGAGCATGTAGGACCCCTTAATAATGATAATGGGGAGGTTGTCACAGGCGATCAAGAGAAGGCGGAGCTACTGAATGGGTTCTTTAGTTCTGTATATACTAGGGAAAAAGGAGCTGACATTGGCCAGGTCAGTGCTGGTAACACATCATGTAATGTACTGAACTGGCTTAATGTAGAGATGGTACAAGGTAAGTTAAGTGATATAAATGTAAACAAATCCCCAGGGCCGGATGGACTACACCCAAGAGTTCTTAGAGAGGTAAGTTCAGTAATATCTGTACCCCTGTTCATGATATTTAGAGATTCTATGGTGTCTGGTATTGTGCCAAGGGACTGGCGCAAGGCGAATGTGGTGCCAATCTTCAAGAAGGGCTCTAGGTCTTCCCCAGGAGACTATAGACAGGTAAGTTTAACGTGAATTGTGGGTAAATTGTTTGAAGGACTTATAAGGGATTACATACAGGAATACATAGGGGATAATTGTATTATAAGTGATAGCCAGCATGGGTTTACTAAGGATAGAAGTTGTCAAACCAATCTAATTTTCTTTTATGAAGAGGTGAGTAGAAGCCTTGACAGAGGAATGGCTGTGGATATAGTGTTTCTGGATTTTGCCAAAGCGTTTGATACTGTCCCTCACAGACGTCTGACAGGTAAGTTAAGGTCCTTGGGCTTGGAAACTTTAGTTTGTAACTGGATTGAACACTGGCTCATGGATCGTACCCAGAGAGTGGTGGTCAATGATTCGTACTCTGATTGGTCCCCGGTAATTAGTGGTGTACCCCAAGGTTCAGTACTGGGCCCGCTGTTGTTTAATTTATTTATCAATGATATAGAGGATGGTATTAACAGCTCTGTTTCTATCTTTGCAGATGACACCAAGCTTTGTAGCACGGTACAGTCTATAGAGGATGTGCATAACTTACAGGATGACTTGGATAGACTAAGTGTCTGGGCATCCACTTGGCAAATGAGGTTCAATGTGGATAAATGTAAAGTTATGCATCTGGGTACTAATAACCTGCATGCATCGTATGTCTTAGGGGGGATTAAACTGGCAGAGTCACTGGTAGAGAAGGATCTGGGTGTACTTGTAGATCACAGACTACAGAATAGCATGCAATGTCAGGCTGCTGCTTCCAAAGCCGGCAGGATATTGTCATGTATCAAAAGAGGCATGGACTCAAGGGACAGGGACATAATACTCCCCCTTTATAAAGCATTGGTACGGCCTCACCTGGAATATGCTGTTCAGTTTTGGGCACCTGTCCATAAAAGGGACACTGCGGAGTTGGAAAGGGTGCAGAGACGCGCAACTAAACTAATATGGGGCATGGAACATCTTAGCTATGAGGAGCGATTAAAGGAGTTACAATTGTTTAGTCTTGAGAAGAGACATTTAAGGGGGGATATGATAAACGTATATAAGTATATTAATGGCCCATACAAAAAATATGGAGAAAAACTGTTCCAGGTTAAACCCCCCCAAAGGACGAGGGGACACTCCCTCCGTCTGGAGAAGAAAAAGTTTAGTCTCAAGGGGTGACACGCCTTCTTTACCGTGAGGACTGTGAATTTATGGAACGGTCTACCTCAGGAACTGGTCACAGTAGGAACAATTAACAGCTTTAAAACAGGATTAGATACATTTATGGAACAAAATAACATTAATGCTTATGAAGAAATATAAAATCCCATCCCTTCCCCAATATCGCGCCACACCCCTACCCCTTAATTCCCTGGTTGAACTTGATGGACATATGTCTTTTTTCGACCGTACTAACTATGTAACTATGTAACCATCTTCGCTTCGCAGGGCAGCAGAGAATAGCGATGTGAAAAGCAACTGGCAAAGATCCAGGAAATGATCTCCATTCTCGCATGATGTCATAGCGCGCATGCGCAGACGAGCGAAATTTCGCAATAATAAAATTTTGCAATGGCGAAATTTCGCAATGGAAAAAAAACATCACGAATATTCGAATTCCACGAATATGGGACGAATATTCGTCCTCATATTCGCGAAATATCGCGAATTCGCAGCAAAGTTAAGGAGAAAATTCACAATCTTAATTTTTTACACTCGCATGTTCTTGTAGACCCAATTTTTGAATTTTTACAAGGTGTAAAAGGAGAAAATGTATACTTATATTAAGGACATACTTATAGTAAGGACATACCTCATATGTCTATGTAAAGTGTTCGGCGGGCACAGTAGAGGGCTCAGAAGGGAAGGAGCGACAAGGGGATTTTGGAGAGTATGTTTTTCTGAAATGGTTTTTGGGGGGCATGTTGCATTTAGGAAGCCCCTATTATGCCAGAACAGCAAAAAAAAATGAAAACAAATGGCATACCATTTTGGAAACTAGACCCCTTGTAACGAGGAATAAAGTGAGCCTTAATACCCCACAGGTGTTTCACGACTTTTGCATATGTAAAAAAATAAAAAAATTTCACAAAAATGTGTGTTTTCCCCAGCTGCCGGGGTCCACTTCCCGCACCAGCTCACGTCCTCCGGAAGAGTGGCGTAGCGGGTTGCGGGAGTGACACCCGCAGCAGGTGCCCTGACGAATCAGGACGATCGTTAGGTGGCACCAGTGCCACCTCACCCCTGCTGGCTATGGCTGTCACTTGAGACCCGATTGACCCTGAATCGCCGCAGATCACTGGACTGAATTTTCCAGCGATCTGCGGCCATCGCCAACATGGGGGGGCATAATGACCCCCCTGGGCGATATGCCACGATGCCTGCTGAACGATTTCAGCAGGCATCCGGCTCCGGTCCCCAACCGGCTAACGATGGGGATCGGAATTCCCACGGGTGAATGGATATGCCCTGCGTCCTTAAGGACTCGGAATGCAGGGCGTATCCATACGCCCTGCGTCCTGAAGAGGTTAATAGTGGGGAAATTAAAGAAAACCCTACTAATGGATAGGATTGTGGAATCCCATCGATTGCAAGATGAAAAACAACATGGGTTTACTTTAGGGAGATCATGTCAAACTAACCATATACATTTTTTTGATTGGGTAACCAAAATAATAGATTGCGGAGGTGCAGTAGACATCGCATATCTAGATTTTAGTGAGGCTTTTGACACTGTCCCACATAGAAGCCTTATCAATAAACTGCAGTTTTTAAGCTTGGACTCCCATATTGTTGAATGGATTAGACACTGGCTGAAGGACATACAACAGAGGGTTGTAGTCAATGGAGAATATTCAGAGCAAGGTCTTGTTACCAATAGGGTACCTCAGGGCTCTGTATTGGGACCCTTTTGTTTAATATCTTTATTAGTGACATTAGAGAAGCTCTTGATGGCAAGGTTGGCTTTTTTGCTGATGACTAGTGTTGCTCGTGAATATTCGCAATGCAAATTTTATTCGCGAATATCGCATATTCGCGAATTCGCGAATATTCGCGAATATAGCACTATATATTACAAATAATTACAAATATTCGTTTTTTTTTTTTTTTCACTGTACACATCACAGTGATCATCCCTCTCTGCTTCCAGCTTGTGTGGTGTAAAGAAGGCTCTAATACTACTGTGTGAGACTGGTATGCTAATTTTCGCATATGCGAATTTTCGCTTATACTAATTTTTTTATATGCAAATTTTCGTATATTTTAATTTCCGCATACGCGAATATGCGAATATTCGCGAATATATGACGAATATTCATCCATATATTCGCAAATATTCGCGAATTCGAATATGGCCTATGCAGCTCAACACTACTGATGACACAAAGATTTGGGTTGATGTTCCTGGAGGACCACACCAAATGAAAAAGGATTTAGGTAAAATTGAGGAATGTTCAGAACTTGCATTAAGAAAGCCGAGCCTGGCTAACTCGGATTCTACTCGAATTTCGAGGTTAGCACGGCTTGCCAAAATGTTACCGGTTGGTTGGCACGAAACAGTACAAGTGTGAAAAGTAACTAAAAAGCAAATCATATGATAGCCTTGGGTTATCTTGTGATATGCTGATCACCCTGACATCATGCCACCGCCCTCCGCTCCTCCCGCCTCCTCTGGATGCCATAATGCCATGCCTTTTACGTATTTTTCGCACTTTTACCGATTTGGTTGGCATGGAATGGTAAAAGTGTAAAAATTAAGTAAAAAGCTAGCATTTTGGCACCCAGAGCATGGCTTGATGTCAGGGTAACCAGAATATCATATGATTTTCTGGTTTTGTGTGTCAATCAGCTCAAAGGCGTTTAGGAGACAACAAGTGGGGTGGGAGGTTTTACACAGTCATAAGGGCTCACGCGCTGTTCCATGCATACAGTCTGAGTGAAGAAAGAGAGGGACAGACAGACAGAGAGAGATAGGGATACAATTAGGACAGAAATAGAAACAAAGAAAAATAGATGTGTGTGTAAACAGGAGAAACAAGTCTCATCCAAAAGCCAGAATCCTGATCAATACAATCTGCAGTGCACAAATCCTATAGGGGCTATACAAGGATCCACAGCAAAGAAGTGATCATTCCCAGCCTCTGTGTGTTTGTGCGTGTGTGGGGGGGATCTCCTGTCCATTCATACACAAAGCTCATTGTGTGCCACAAAGCACAGCAAGCCTTTTTGAAGGCTCATACAAAAGTAAAAACAAAACAAGCACTGAACTGAGCAAAGCTGTGCACACCTGCATGATAGCAATACATATACAAAACAACATAAACACAGTATAGTGCCTTTTGTTACGCCTAGCGCTCCGGGTCCCCGCTCCTCCCCGGAGCGCTTACGGCGTCTCTCTCTCCGCAGCGCCCCGGTCGGTCCCGCTGACCGGGAGCGCTGCACTGTCATGGCCGTCGGGGATGCGATTCGCACAGCGGGACGCGCCCGCTCGCGAATCGCATCCCAGGTCACTTACCCGTCCCGGTCCCCTGCTGTCATGTGCTGGCGCGCGCGGCTCCGCTCTCTAGGCGCGCGCGCGCGCGCGCCAGCTCCCTGATACTTAAAGGGCCAGTGCACCAATGATTGGTGCCTGGCCCAATTAGCTTAATTGGCTTCCACCTGCTCCCAGACTATATCTAATCACTGCCCCTGCACTCCCCTGCCGGATCTTGTTGCCTTAGAGCCTAGTGAAAGCGTTACTGTGTTTGTCCATACTGTGTACTTGACCTCCTGCTATTGCCTTATTGACTACGATTCTTGCTGCCTGCCCCGACATTCTGCTACGTCCGACCTTGCTTTTGTCTACTCCCTTGTACCGCGCCTATCTTCAGCAGTCAGAGAGGTTGAGCCGTTGCTAGTGGATACGACCTGGTCACTACCGCCGCAGCAAGACCATCCCGCTTTGCGGCGGGCTCTGGTGAACACCAGTAGTGACTTAGAACCGGTCCACTAGCACGGTCCACGCCAATCCCTCTCTGGCACAGAGGATCCACCTCCTGCCAGCCGGCATCGTGACAGTAGATCCGGCCATGGATCCCGCTGAGGTTCCCCTGCCAGTTGCCTCTGACCTCACTACGCTGGTCGCCCAGCAAGCTCGACAGATCGCCCAACAAGAGCACCAGCTGTCGTACTTGACCACCATGACTCAGCAACTTCAGTCGCAGCTACAGCAGCTTCAGTCTCAGCTACAGCAATTTCAGTCACAGCTACAGCAGCAACAACCTTCTCCTCCGCCAGCTCCTGCACCTCTTCCGCAGCGAGTGGCCACTCCTCGCCTCCGCTTGTCCCTGCCGGACAAATTTGATGGGGACTCTAAGTTCTTTCACAATGTTCCCTGCACTTGGAGATGATGTCGGACCAGTTTCCTACTGAAAGGTCTAAGGTGGCTTTCGTAGTCAGTCTTCTGTCTGGGAAAGCTCTGTCATGGGCCACACCGCTCTGGGACAGCGATGACCCCGTCACTGCCTCTGTACACTCCTTCTTCTCGGAAATTCGAAGTGTCTTTGAGGAACCTGCCCGAGCCTCTTCTGCTGAGACTGCCCTGCTGAACCTGGTCCAGGGTAATTCTTCCGTTGGCGAGTACGCCATACAATTCCGTACTCTTGCTTCTGAACTATCCTGGAATAATGAGGCCCTCTGCGCGACCTTTAAAAAAGGCCTATCCAGCAACATTAAAGATGTTCTGGTCGCACGAGAAATTCCTGCTAACCTGCATGAACTCATTCATCTAGCCACTCGCATTGATATGCGTTTTTCTGAGAGACATCAAGAGCTCCGCCAGGAAAAAGACTTAGATCTCTGGGCACCTCTCCCACAGTCTCCGTTGCAATCTACGCCTAGGCCTCCCGCCGAGGAGGCCATGCAAGTGGATCGGTCTCGCCTGACCCAGGAGGAGAGGAATCGCCGTAAGGAAGAAAATCTTTGTCTGTACTGTGCCAGTACCGAACATTTCTTGGTGGATTGCCCTATCCGTCCTCCACGTCTGGGAAACGCACGCTCGCACCCAGCTCTCGTGGGTGTGGCGTCTCTTGATTCAAAGTCGGCTTCTCCACGTCTCACGGTGCCCGTGCGGATTTCTCCTTCAGCCAACTCCTCCCTCTCAGCCGTGGCCTGCCTGGACTCTGGTGCCTCTGGGAATTTTATTCGGGATTCCTTGGTGAATAAATTCTGCATCCCGGTGACCCGTCTCGTCAAGCCACTCTACATTTCCGCGGTCAACGGAGTCAGGTTGGATTGCACCGTGCGTTACCGCACGGAGCCCCTCCTAATGTGCATCGGACCTCATCACGAAAAAATTGAGTTTTTGGTCCTCTCCAATTGCACTTCCGAAATTCTCCTTGGACTACCCTGGCTTCAACACCATTCCCCAACCCTGGATTGGTCCACAGGGGAGATCAAGAGCTGGGGTACCTCTTGTTTCAAGGACTGCCTTAAACCGGTTCCCAGTACTCCCTGCCGTGACCCTGTGGCTCCCCCTGTATCCGGTCTCCCTAAGGTCTTTATGGACTCTGCCTGCCATAAGAAGTGCCTCTCCCCCCCTCCCAGTCCAGTCAGGCAAGCCTCGGTGCCTCCTCATGGCCCCCGTCCTGGTGTCACACTGCCCCGTGCCAGGCCTCGCTCTCTGCCCTCCCTCCCCATTCCCACTCCTGCTGTACTGCCTGCCGTTGAGGAAACCCTCCATTCTTTCCCGGTGTCCTCATCCCAGGGGAGGCAGTTACCGGACAAAGAGAAGGGGAGACCTAAGGGGGGGGGGTACTGTTACGCCTAGCGCTCCGGGTCCCCGCTCCTCCCCGGAGCGCTTACGGCGTCTCTCTCTCCGCAGCGCCCCGGTCGGTCCCGCTGACCGGGAGCGCTGCACTGTCATGGCCGTCGGGGATGCGATTCGCACAGCGGGACGCACCCGCTCGCGAATCGCATCCCAGGTCACTTACCCGTCCCGGTCCCCTGCTGTCATGTGCTGGCGCGCGCGGCTCCGCTCTCTAGGGCGCGCGCGCGCCAGCTCCCTGAGACTTAAAGGGCCAGTGCACCAATGATTGGTGCCTGGCCCAATTAGCTTAATTGGCTTCCACCTGCTCCCAGACTATATCTAATCACTGCCCCTGCACTCCCCTGACGGATCTTGTTGCCTTAGAGCCTAGTGAAAGCGTTACTGTGTTTGTCCATACTGTGTACTTGACCTCCTGCTATTGCCTTATTGACTACGATTCTTGCTGCCTGCCCCGACCTTCTGCTACGTCCGACCTTGCTTTTGTCTACTCCCTTGTACCGCGCCTATCTTCAGCAGTCAGAGAGGTTGAGCCGTTGCTAGTGGATACGACCTGGTCACTACCGCCGCAGCAAGACCATCCCGCTTTGCGGCGGGCTCTGGTGAACACCAGTAGTGACTTAGAACCGGTCCACTAGCACGGTCCACGCCAATCCCTCTCTGGCACAGAGGATCCACCTCCTGCCAGCCGGCATCGTGACACCTTTATTCACATCTGCAGGGATTAATTGCCAGACCTACAGGTTGTAACATAGCAGCGAACTAAAACGCGGGTGCAATTAAAACGCATCAGCTTTATAAAGACACTGTGAGGGGAATTCATGAAACTGTTTAGAATGGTTTTTTTTTATCTAAAGTTGTCTCACAAAAAGTCCAAGTCACTCCCCCTGCGACTTTTGCTATAGATCATATCTGAAAGTGAACTACCATTTGCAGTGCTTTAGATCAGTATTAGACTTAGTATGGACTAGAGATGAGCAAATGCGAATATCGCCGCAATTCTATCGCGCAAATCGCTTCATTAAACTCCATTTTACATCGTTCCAGGCTCCAGGACACCTAAAATGGCAGATCCACATGTTAGTACATGGGGCAGGGGATGCTGGGAAGGCAGAAAGGCAAGGCGGGAGGACCCTAAATCACATGCAGGATGCAGCCTATCAGCATTCGTTGACCCCGATGATGTCACAGCCCTAAATAACATTTTGCAACTGCTCATTTCATCCATGCACTCAGAGAGAAAGAGGATGGCTGCGTGTCTCTGTGTGTTACACAGACACGCTGAATTGATCATACCGCAGCAGTCCACTTCCAACTGCTGGTCACATCAGCGTGGACAGACAGCAGTGCAGTGCTTTGCGTGTCACGGAGAAGGATTTTTACGCTAGCCATAAACCTTCCAGTCACTTTATTCAGCATTTTATCAGAGAGAGGCAGATAGCTTTTCGTTGCCTCATACATATCAACAAGCTGCCTTAACGTCATGAACCGTATCACAAGAGGCAGGAATGATTTTTCAGCGCAATTCTGTATATTTTCTCCACAAGAAATCATCAGCTGCTTATACTAGTCTGTAGATGGTATAATAACCAACAGTTCACATCATTCTTAATACTCTGTGACAGAGTGCAATTTTTATTTTATTTTTTGTGGTGCTGCACTGTTGTGTCCTGCTGCTGTGCAAAAATAAGTTTTTTCAGCGTCTGTAGTGCATTTTTCTGCCCTCATACCACATACCTACATCAACTATTTTGTATCTGTAAATCTGTAACAAGTCTAGATACTGGGAAAGTCCAGGCAAAAGTAATCACCCGCTGGTGTTTTACAAAAGTACCTTTTCCAAGTGTGCTGTAGCGCATTTTTTTGTCCTCATACGTGCATACCACATGCCTACATCTAAGTAGTGCACTTTTTTGTACCTGCTAATCTGTAACAAACCTACATACAGTGCAGGCCAGGGAAAACTAATCACTGTCTGTTGTTTTATGAAAATACGTTTTCCAAGTGTACTGTAGCGAATTTTTTTGCCCTCATACGTGCATACCACATACCTATATCTAAGTAGTCTACCATATTGTGACACTCACCGGAGGAGACAGGAGGTGGATCCGCTTGGCCCGCGTGACAGGTGTAGAGAGCCATACCAGGGAGCGGAATCAAAGACGCCGCTGGTCTTTGCCAGAGTCTGCCGCAAAGCAGGATGGACTTGCTGCAGCAGGCGACGTCCAGGTTGCTTCCACTGGCATGACTTGACCACGCGGGCAGCCGAGGTGGAACTTGGCACAGAGAGGTGTCACTGGGAGGTAGGAAGCGGGCAACCAGCCAGGCAAGTGGTAAGTCTTGGTCAGGATCAGCCTAAGGTCAGAGGTAGGTGGCAAGGGTGCGTAGTCAGGGACGTAACCATAGGTCTAGGGTAGGCAGCACAGGTAAGTAGTCAGGGACTTAGCAATAGGTCAGGTAGCACAGGTATGTCAGAACAGTAGATAGTACGCTTTCTCTAGGACAATTAGCACAAAGATCCGGCAGGGAACATGGGAAGTGACATGCTTTAATAAGGTGGGGCAAACCAGGTGACTAATGAAAATGTGCACTGCCCCTTTAAATCTCATAGAGTGGTGCACGCGTGCCCTGGGGGGAGAGATGCATGTGCACCAGCACTGCAGGAGGATGCACGGGAGGCGTGCTGAGACAAGCCCAGGGACGCGGCTCCCATGCGAGCAGGGCGAGGAGGCTGCCCAGCGGAGATGACCCGGGGAGAGGCATCAGAGGAGGAAGGTGAGTGGCAGGGAGGTGACCGCCGAAGCACGGGCATACAGGAGCGGGGGAGAAGCCGCAGGCGGCCCCGCGCAGGGCACCGGGACACGGTGCGGGCCGTGACAGTACCCCCCCCCTTTGGCCCCCTCTTCTTTTTGAGTTGCAGGAACTTCTGGATGGAGTTCTTGTCCAAGATGTTCTCTTCGGGTTCCCAAGACTTCTCCTCTGGACCAAATCCCTTTCAGTCAACCAGAAAGAACCATCTTCCTCTGGAGAGTTTGGAGGCAAGAATTTGTAGTACTTCAAAAATGTCAGAGACACCAGAAATCAGAGGAGTACACGACTTGGTGGAAAATTGATTCAGTACCAACGGTTTGAGGAGAAAGACATGGAAGGTGTTAGGGATACGAAGAGAACGAGGCAGGAGCAACTTGTAGGCCACCGGGTTTATTTGGCGTAGGACCTTGAATGGGCCCAGAAAATGAGATCCTAGTTTATAACTGGGCTGTTTAAGGCGGACATACTTGGCGGAAAGCCACACCTCGTCACTGGGACGGAAAATTGGCGGAGGCCTCCTCTTTTTGTCCGCCTGGAGTTTCATACAGGAGGAAGCATGGGTTAAAGAGCGTTGGGTGTCTTTCCAAATGGCCTGGAAATCTCGAACCAAGGTATCAACCGCAGGGACCTCGGAGGAGACGGGCAGTGGGAGAGGAGGGCGGGGATGGTGTCCATAGACAATGAAGAACGGGGAGCTGCCGGTGGAACCAGAGTCATGGTGATTATAAGAGAATTCGGCCCAGGGTAGGAGAGAGGACCAATCATCCTGTCGTGCAGAGACGAAGTGGCGAAGATAGGTACCAAGGATCTGGTTCACTCTTTCTGCTTGACCGTTGGTTTGAGGGTGGTACGCTGAGGAGAAATCCAATTTGACTTTGAGGCGATTACACAGAGCACGCCAGAACTTGGAAACAAATTGCACCCTCCTGTCAGATACAATATGGAGAGGGAGACCATGGAGCCGGAAGATGTGATGCAAAAATAAACTTGCTAGCTGGGTAGCAGATGGTAGACTGGAGAGAGGGATAAAGTGAGCCATTTTAGAGAATCTGTCGACAACAACCCAGATTATAGTGCAATTGGAGGACGGTGGTAAGTCCGTGATAAAATCCATGGCTATATGGTCCCAAGGAGATTCCGGAATGGGAAGCGGTTGCAGTAAGCCAGCAGGCCTCAGGCGAGAAGTTTTATCTCAGGCACAGATGACACAAGCACGAACAAAATCGGAGACATCGCGGGCTAAGCTGGACCACCAATAATGACGGGAAATGAGAGAGATGGACTTCTGGACTCCCGGATGTCTTGCTAGGAAGGAAGACTGACCCCAGTTCAAGATCTTGGTTCTCAGGCGAGGGGGTACAAAGGTCTTCCCAGTAGGTACCTGTAGAATGGAAGCCAGTGCTACTGGAATGAGGCGATCAGGAGGAATGATGTGTTGAGGCTGCAAGTCTAGTCCCGTTACATCAGAGACCCTGGAGAGAGCATCTGCTCTGAGATTCTTATGAGCTGGACGGAAGTGGATCTGGAAGTTAAAACGAGAGAAGAACAAAGACCACCTGGCTTGTCGGGGGTTCAGCCGTTGTGCGGATTGCAGGTAAAGGAGATTCTTGTGATCTGTACAAATGGAAATTGGGAGGACTTTCCCCTTCAACCAATGACGCCACTCCTCCAGAGCTAATTTAATAGCCAAGAGCTCCCGGTCCCCGATGGTATAATTTTTCTCAGCTGGAGAAAAGGTCTTCGAGAAGAAACCGCAAGTGGACATTTTGCCCTTGGAGGATTGCTGCATTAAGACTGCTCCAGCTCCCACGGAGGAGGCGTCCACTTCCAGGGAAAAAGACTTGTCTGGGTCGGGTCGAGTCAAGACCGGAGCTGAGGCAAAGGCAGACTTGAGTCGGGAGAAGGCTTCTACGGCAGGAGGTGGCCAAGACTTGGAGTCTGCTCCCTTTTTAGTCAGTGCCACAAGAGGTGCTACTAGTGTAGAGTAGTGTGGGATGAACTGCCGATAATAGTTGGCAAAACCTAAGAAGCACTGGATAGCTTTTAATCCAGAAGGTTGAGGCCAGTTCATAACAGCGGACAATTTATTTGGGTTCATGCTAAGCCGTTGGCTGGAGATGACATAGCCAAGAAATGGGAGCCTGGTCTGCTCAAAGAGGCACTTTGCGAGCTTGGCATAAAGATGGTTACTTCTCAGCCGGCGAAGAACTTGGCGTACCTAGGTCCGGTGAACCTCCAAACTGGGGGAGAAGATGAGAATGTCATCCAGATAGACAACCGCACTGGAGTATAGGAGGTCCCGGAAAATGTCGTTGACGAATTCCTGAAAAACTGACGGAGCGTTGCACAGCCCGAAAGGCATTACAAGGTACTCATAGTGTCCATCTCAGGTATTAAATGCTGTCTTCCATTCGTTGCCCTTTCTGATCCTAATCAAGTTATAGACACCTCGAAGATCCAACTTAGAGAAGATCTTAGCTCCGCGTAAGCGATCAAAGAGCTCGGAAATGAGTGGAAGAGGCTACCGATTCTTGATCGTGATCTTATTCAACCCTCGATAGTCTATGCAGGGGCAAAGCGAGCCGTCCTTTTTTTCTACAAAGAAGAAGCCGGCTCCCGCAGGGGAAGAGGATTTTTCGATAAGTCCCCTCCGTAGGTTCTCCAGGATGAAATCCTACATCGCCTTGGTCTCGGGCGTGGACAGTGGATAAATTCTACTCCGAGGAGGGGAGGCGCCCGGCAGAAGATCAATAGGACAGTCATAGGGACGGTGAGGAGGTAGGCACTCCGCTTGCTGCTTACAAAACACGTCGGCGAATTCTTGATAGTGGACAGGAAGGCCAGGTAGGGAAGGACTGGGAGACGGAAATCTGGGTTGAACCGACTTCAGGCAACGGTTCTGGCAGTCCTGACCCCAATGAGAGACCTCTCCGGAGCGCCAATACAGAAGTGGGGCGTGATGCTGCAACCAAGGAAGTCCCAGGAGAGCATGAGAAGTGCAGCGAGGTAACACGTAGAAAACAATCTTTTCCTTATGAAGCGCCCCAATTTGCATCTTGAATGGTGCAGTCACTTCAAGCACAGCGGTATTTAGGCACTCCCCACTGATGGACGATATGTACAGAGGTTTTGGGTGCCGAGAGACAGGCAAGCGGAACTTGGAAACTAGGTGAGCGGCAAGAAAATTGCCGGCAGATCCAGAGTCCACAAGAGCGGGAACAGTAAAGATATTTCAGAGGGGTTAGTGATCTGAACTGGGATATTTAAGCGGGGAGAGGAGTTCCTCTCACCTAGGGTCGCCTCTCCCATGTCTCCTAGGTGTGATGGTTTCCCTGGCGTGGAGGACGGAGAGGGCATCGACTCAAGTAGTGTTCCGGCTGGCACAGTAGAGGAAAAGGTTCTCTTCCCTGCGACAGGTTCTTTCCTGAGGGGTAAGACGGGCCCGGTCTACTTGCATGGGCTCGTCAACAGCAGAAGGTGAGGAGGCCTCCGGTGGGTGTTGCAATACCGGAGCCAGCCTAGGGAAGCGACGAGGTCTCGGCTGCTGGCGTTCCTGGCGGAGTTCCTCTTGTCACTCCGCAAAACGGACGTCGATGCGGGTAGCCAAATGGATTAAATCCAAGAGGGGAGAGGGGGAGTCGTGGGTAGCCAGGGCATCCTTGACCCTACTTGACAGGCCCTTCTTGAAGGTGGCACACAGTGCAGCCTCATTCCAGTCCAGTTCTGACGCCAGGGTGCGAAACTGGATGGCGTAGTCACCGACAGAAGTATCCCCCTGACGAAGGTTCAGGAGAGCAGACTCGGCAGATGAGGCTCGGGCAGGCTCCTCGAAGGCGCCCCGGAACTCGGTGAAGAAGGACTGCAGGTCCGACGTAATAGGGTCACCTTTGTCCCAGAGAGGGGTGGCCCAGGCCAAGGCTTTTCCAGAAAGGAGACAAATGCCACCTTGGCCCGTTCGGATCGGAACTGGTCGGCCATCAATTCTATATGCATGGAGCATTGGGACACAAAACCCTTGCACGCCTTGGGGTCTCCCTCAAACTTATTGGGCAGGGAGAGTCGCAACTTCGGACCATGAGTGGAGGCTGGAGGCACCAGTCCAGGAGCAGGCTCAGGAAAGGCTTGCCGTGGTTGCGGCTGCTGAAGCTGCTGCATGGTGAGAAGCTGCTCCATCATGGCGGATAATTGGTTCAGCTGTTGAGCCTGTTGTGCCAACTGCTGGGACTGCTGAGCCACAACTGTAGAGAGATCTGCGATGCTGAGAAGAGGCACCTTGGCGGGATCCATGGCCGGATCTTGTTGTGACATTCACCGGAGGAGACAGGAGGTGGATCTGCTGGGCCCGCGTGGCAGGTGTAGAGAGCCGTACCAGGGAGCGGAATCTAAGACGCCGCTAGTCTTCGCCAGAGCCCGCCGCAAAGCAGGATTGACTTGCTGCGGCAGGCAACATCCAGGTCGCTTCCGCTGGCACGACTCGACCACACGGGCAGCCGAGGTGGAACTTGGCACAGAGAGGTGTCACTGGGATGTAGGAAGCGGGCAACCGGCCAGGCAGGTGGTAAGTCGTGGTCAGGACCAGCCTAAGGTCAGAGGTAGGTGGAAAGGGTGCGTAGTCAGGGACGTGACAGTAGGTCTAGGGCAGGCGGCACAGGTATGTAGTCAGGGATGCAGCAATAGGTCAGGTAGCACAGGTATGTCAGAACAGTAGATAGTACACCTTCTCTAGAGTAATTAGCACAAAGATCCGGCAGGGAACATGGGAAGTGACATGCTTTAATAAGGTGGGGCAAACCAGGTGACTAATGAAAATGCGCACTGCCCCTTTAAATCTCACAGAGTGGTGCACACGCGCCCTGGGGGGAGAGACGCACGTGCACCAGCACTGCAGGAGGATGCACGGGAGGCGTGCTGAGACAAGCCCAGGGACGCGGCTCCCATGCGAGCAGGGCGAGGAGGCTGCCCAGCGGAGATGACCCGGGGAGAGGCATCAGAGGAGGAAGGTGAGTGGCGGGGAGGTGACCGCCGAAGCATGGGCATACAGGAGTGGGGGAGAAGCCGCAGGTGGCCCCGCACAGGGCACCGGGACGCGGCACGGGCCGGGACACGTATTGTACTTGTTAATCTGTCAAGGGCCTACATACTGTAGAAGTCCAAGCACTAGTACTCACCGTCTGATGTTTTACAGAAATACAGACTTTTTAATGCGTATTGTAGCGCATTTTTCTGCCCTCATCAGTACATACCGCATACGTACATCTAAGTAGTGTACAATTTAATCTGTCAAGGGCCGACATACTGTGAAAGTCCAAGCAATAGTACCCACCAGCTGGTGTTTTACAAAACATACAGAGTTTTTAGGCTCATTGTAGCGCATTTTTCAGCCCTCCTAAGTGCATACCGCATATGGACATCTAAGTAGTGTACTATTGTGTACCTGTTAATCTGTCAAGGGCCTACATACTGTGAAAGGACAGCCAAAAGTAATCACCTGCTGCTGTTCTAGACAAATACTGTTTTAAGAGTAGTGAAGTGTATTGTACTACCCTCATATCCGCACTAAGTATGTCAGGCAGGGAAGTGCCAGGACGTGCACAGAGGATCTGCAGAGGCCTAAATCCTTCAGGCAGAGGTCACAGCAGACTAGGAGCGAGTGGCAGCAGGAGTCACAGTGAGAGGCCTGAGCTCCCGTTATCAGCTAGCGGTCATGTCTCGACCAGCCACCCATCTGCCGTTGCCGATTGGTTAACACGGTCATCCACTTCATCACACTTCATCCCCAGTCAACAGTCGTTGGGTTCCTCAGACACAACCCTAAGTTGGCATGGTCTGGGAGCAGTCCCTGACCTCCCATTGCCTCTGCCCCATGCTGTCCCCTCTTTTACAGAAGTATCTTATGTTGTGGGTTCAGCTCCACTATTCACTTAGGACGATCTAATAGAGGACAGTCAGCAGCTACTGCCCAGCCAAGAAGGGAAGGAGACATGTGCCGCTTCCTCTGCTAGGCGGTCAAGTAGTGATGAGGACAGTGACGTGGGAGGCGGTGTTGCCAGGGTTCAGGGTCCTGAAGCAGACACTGTTGAGGAGCCTGACGAGGACATCAGTGATGTGCAGACACAACTCAACGATGATGATGATGAAGCCAATCGCAATTGGGAGCCGGGGGCAGAAATGGCTTCATCATCATCATCATCATCAGGAGAAGAGAGTTGCAGGTTGCCCTTGAAGCAGCAGCTGAGCCAGCAAGGCGGAAGCTTGGTTGGCAGTCAGCGTGGTGGCAGAAGTGGAAATTCTGGAGCCAAACGTGCCCAGGGGAGACCACCTGCTTTGCGCAGCCTACCTTTTCAGGAGGTAGTGGAACTAAGGGTTCCTGGAGATGGCGGCAGTAGCAGTCAATTAGTGCGGACTGTTGGTGGGGATATCAGCTACTCGGCAGTGTGGCAGTTTTTCATCAAGCATCCGGAGGAGATTCACATAGCCACATGCAAGATATGTCGGCAGAAGGTGAAGCTGTTGGCATCAAGGCCCTGCGTCAACACATGCCACCATAAAGCAGCCTGGGAGAACCATGGCTCCGATGTAGTGGTCCAGCCTGCTGCATCACCAAGTGGCCAGCAGCTCCCTGCTTCAGCCAGCCAAGGCTCCACCACCTCAGCCAAAGAGAACTGTGTTTCATGCCCTCCTTCTGTCGCTCCAGATGCTCCCACTTTTAGTCAGCCATTCCGCAAACAATCCATCCGTGAAACCATGTCCAAGAGACAACAGTATGCGCCCACTCATCCAATGGCTCAGAAGCTGAATGTGCTCCTGTCTGAGTTGCTGGTGTTTCTGTCCCTCCCTTTTCAAGTGGTGGACTCTGCACCTTTCAGAGAACTGATCGCTTGTGCTGAGCCGAGGTGGAGAGTACCAAACCATCATTTCTTTGCAAAAAAGGCAGTACCAGCCCTGCACAATTTTGTGGAAGAGAAGGTGGGACAGTCCTTGAGCCTGTCGGTGTGTACCAAAGTGCATGGCAGCGCCGACGTGTGGAGCTGTAACTACGGTTATACATGTCTTTTACGGCTCACTGGGGGAATGTGGTTCCTGAACAGCCACAACCCCAACTTGGACAGGTCACGCTGCTTCCTCCTCCATGGTGTCAGCCCGTTGGTCCTGTGACAGTGCGACTCCGCCTCCTCCTCCTCTAATGTGTCCTCAGCCTCCACTGCCCGGCCAAGTGTCAGTGACCCTTCAGCATACCATGTGTGCAGGGCACGGCGGTGTCAGGCTGTTACATAGTTACATAGTTAGTACGGTCGAAAAAAGACATATGTCCATTAAGTTCAAACATGGAATTGAAGGGTAGGGGTGTGGCGCGATATTGGGGAAGGGATGGGATTTTATATTTCTTCATAAGCATTAATGTTATTTTGTTCCAGGAATGTATCTAATCCTGTTTTAAAGCTGTTAATTTTACCTGCTGTGACCAGTTCCTGAGGTAGACTGTTCCATAAGTTCACAGTTCTCATGGTAAAGAAGGCGTGTCGCCCCTTGAGACTACAGTTTTTCTTCTCCAGACGGAGGGAGTGCCCCCTCGTCCTTTGGGGGGGGGGGGGGGTTTAACCTGGAACAGTTTTTCTCCATATTTTTTGTATGGGCCATTAATATACTTGTATACGTTTATCATATCCCCCCTTAAACGTCTCTTCTCAAGACTAAACAATTGTAACTCCTTTAATTGTTCCTCATAGCTAAGATGTTCCATGCCCCATATTAGTTTAGTCGCGCGTCTCTGCACCCTTTCCAGCTCCACAGTGTCCCTTTTATGTACAGGCGACCAAAACTGAAACAGCATATTCCAGGTGAGGCCGTACCAATGCTTTATAAAGGGGGGGTATTATGTCCCTGTCCCTTGAGTCCAAGCCTCTTTTGATACATGACAATATCCTGCTGTTCTTCACATGGTTTGCCTTGGGGAAAAGAGTCACACAGGGGATGAACTGTTAAAAGTCATTTGTAAAGAAATTGGAGCATGGCTTACTCCATGAAAACTGGAAATGGGAACCATGGTGACCAACAATGGGAAGAACATTGTGGCCGCGCTACGACAAGGAAGGGTGACCCATGCACCCTGCATGGCACACATGTTAAATCTGGTTGTCAAGCAGTTCCTGTTCCTCCCATTTGCAAGACATCCTAAGAATGGGAAGGAAACTTTGAATGCACTTCAGCCACTTGTACACCGCATAGCACATCCTACTTGAGCTGCAGCGTCAGAATGATATCCCCCAACATAGTCTGATTTGTGACATTGCCACAAGTTTTAATTCCACCCTGCATATGTTGGACCGACTGTACAAACAGAAAAGCCAATCTTGTGTGTAACTTCAATGTGAACCAGGAGCAGCTCATACGTGACACCTGCCGTTTGCTCAGGCCCTTTGAGGAAGCCACATTATATGTAAATCGCCAGGATTACGGGATGGCTGGTCAGGGTAATGGAGACATTGAGCCTACATCTCACGGCCACATGATCCCTGTGGGGGCTGAACTGGAGGAGGAGGTTGATGAGGGGCACAGTGGATCACAGTTTAGGTTTAATGAGATGGGTGGTGTTTCTAGTCATCTGACAGGAGAGGAGGAGCATGATGAACTAAAGGAGCTAGAGGGTTATGAGGAAGGTGAGACAGAGGACCCAGACACACCGTATGCAGTGGAGATGGAGGCAGGGAGTCACTCTGAATCACTTGTACAAATGGCACGAAGCATACCCACTTTCTTGCGTAGTGAAAGCCGAATTGTCACCATTCGGCAGCGGGATGACTTCTGGGTCTCCACCTTATTGGACGTTCGCTACCGGCACAAAATGGGTGCCTTTTTTACACCCACTGAGAGGGAGGACAAAATGACCTACTACAGAGAGATCCTACCTAGTCAGTTGGCTGATGCCTATCGGCGCCGTTGTCCATCCACTAGCAGGTCTAACTCGGAGGGCCCTCTGTGCTCACTGCCATGGCTGCTGGGCAGGGGTGGGGTGGCAGTAGCAGTACCAGCTCCATCAGCAGCAGCCTGAGTCTACAGTCGCTGATGAGTACCTTTCTTCACCCGCATAGTGAAGCAACTCATCAGCAGCAGGTAGACATGGAGCAGGACCTGAACCTGCAGGTGGTGGCATACCTTGACATGCCCATACCAACACATCTTGAAGATCCGCTGGACTTCTGGACAGCCAAACTTGATTTGTGGCCGCAACTTGCAGAGTTCGTCCTGGAAAAGCTGTCCTGCTCGGCCAGTAGTGTGGCATCAGTGTTTAGTGCGGGTGTTTAGTGTGGCGGTCACCCCAAGGAGAACTCTTCTGTCCACGAAAAATGTGGAGAGACCATTTTGAAGTTCCTCAGTTCCAGTAGGCTTTAAGTCATGCAACTTAATTCTGCAACTGAAGAATCATAACAAAGAATGAATCATCTTTTCCTGTTCCTCCGATGTCACTGGAACACACAATACTCATATTGTCATCTAATGAAGGATCCTTTTTTTCAGAGAACGTATCTATCATTTTATTATTTTGAATGTCAGGTGGTATTCTGACAATTTTTGTGAAGCCCTGGGGTCTCCACATGCTTCAGCCAACTCCAGGCTGTGGCATTCCGACACTATATGGTCTCCTCCTACTGATGCCACCTCCAGGCTCTGTCATTGTGCTGACATATGACATGAGACTCCTTGTTAGATTAGGTCCTTTGTACCCACACGCCGGGGCCCGGGCCACTAAAACTTGGGAGTTAAAAGTTCCATTTCAAAATCCTCAATTTCAATTTCAAAATCTTAGATTTCTATTTAAAATTCTTGTATTTCAATGGTCTCCTCATGCTTCAGCCACCTTCAGGCTGTACCACTCAGACACTACATGGGCTCCTAATGCTTTCCCCACCTCCAGGCTGTGTCATTCAGCCAAAATATTGTTTTCTGATGTTACTGGGACTGGGATATTAACTCCAAATATGTTCTGGTTGCACAAGCTAACATAAATGCTTAATTGAGATTTCAAGATTGATCTTTCAATGTAAGGGCTTATGATACCCTCTGGTGTACTGCTAATGCCTGCTCCTGACTGCTCCTGTGTCTTTCAGGAATTACTTGGCTTACTGATGCTTCTGGGCTTGGGCCTTACATTTTTGGATGTTTAGTACTAGCTAAATACATGCTTAATAGAAATTTCAACATTGATCTTTCAATGTAAGGGGTTATGAAACCCTCTTGGGTACTGCTGATGCCTGCTCCTGACTGTGTGTTTCAGGAACTACTTGGCTTATTGATGCTTCTGGGCTTGGGCCTTAAATTTTTGGATGTTTAGCACAAGCTAAATACATGCTTAATAGAAATTTCAACATTGATCTTTCAATGTAAGGGGACATGAAACCCTCTGGTGTACTGCTGATGCCTGCTCCGGACAGGAATTACTTGGCTTACTGATGCTTCTGGGCTTGGGCCTTAAATTTCTGGAAGGTAGCACTAGCTAACATGCATCTTTAATAGAAATTTCAATTCACCTTTTAATGTTAGGGGTTGTGAATCCCTCTTGTGTACTCATGCTGCTGCATGCTCCTGTATGTGTCATATAGCAACTGCATGGTTTAGTGATGCTGCTGAGCCTAGGACAGTACCTATATATGTTTATGGTAGCACTAGGTACAATACATCTTCAATTGCAATTTCAAAATTAATTTTTTATTATTAGAGATTGTGGGACCCTATTGTCTCCTCATCTGCCGCCAACTCCAGGCTGTGCCATTCAGACACTATATGGTCTCCTCATGCTTCAGCCTCACCCAAGCTGTCTTATGTAGCCACTATATGGTCTCCTCATTCTGCCAACACCTCAACGCTGTCATTCAGCCACTATATGGTCTCTTCATGCTGCCAACACCTCCACACTGTGTAATTCAGCCACTATATGGTCTCCTCATGATGCCAACACCTCCACACTGTGTCATTGAGCCACTATATGGTCTCCTCATGCTGCCAACACCTCCACGCTGTGTAATTCAGCCACTATATGGTCTCCTCATACTGATGCCACCTCCAGGCCCTGTCATTGTGCCGCTCTGCGGCAGTGATTCTAGAAGCGATGCTGGTGATCTGCATGTTATTCTGAATAACAGTATTATTTCACTACCCCAACATACTCCATATGCGTGTTAGAACACAGAAAAGTGTTCTATACCCCTATTGAGGCTCTCTGTAGGCCATAAATAGCCGTTTTCATATAGATTTACCGCAAATAAATTTGGATCGAAACTAATTTTTTTAGAAAATTCGGCAAATCGTCCGAATCGAATTTCTAAAAGTTCGCCCATCTCTAGTATAGACCAGTAGGCACTGATTCATTATCTGTGACTTTTCTCTGAAAGTCTCAAAAAAGTTGCAGCGCTGTGATTTACACACAAACCCACACCATGTCACTTCAGCTCTGGAAAGCTGTCTAAACGGGTAGCATTGGCATAGGAGCCGGTAAATTCATCAAGTAGCATGCCACATTTGATGAATTTGGCACAGGAAGTTAAAAAACAAGGTGAATTTTCATTACAAAAATAGGATAAAAAGGCGAGAAGAATTGATGAATGCCCCTCTGTATGTTTATTTTCCTGGTTCAATGAAACATGCATTATATCTCCTTAGTTGTTAAATATCAGCGAAGTAAAAAAGGGCATACATTTTGACACAGATTTGCCCTGTGAACACATATATTGTGAATATTATTGGTTTAATCAAGCAACCTATTACATCTTACTTGTTAAAGTAAAAAGACGTGTATTTGGCATGCATCCAGGGCCGCCGTCAGGGGGATACAACCCATACTAAGGTAAGGGGCCCAGAGCCCCGGGGTGGCCTGGCTTTCCCCGGACTTTTTTGTGTGTGTGTCAGTGAGTGACTGTCTGTCACTCACTGACCACTGGGGGGCACACCCTTCCGCAGTCACATTTTTTTTTTTTTTAGGAAGCCCTAAAACAAAATGGTGGGGCTGCGCTCCTCTATCTAGTTACCTGCTGTCAGGAGCGCAGCGCTGTCACATTACCCCCTCCCTCCGTGGCCTAGATGCTGATGGTATAGGACCTGTGATGATGTCACCATCATGTGACTGTGCAGGATAGATGTAATAGTGGTTGATGGACCTGTGTGATGCTGTGGAGGAGGCGGGGCTGAGCTGAGCTGGAGTGGAAGTCACATGTCACTCCAGTAGTAAGAAGATTACATGAGGAGGGGGTTTGTTACAGTGTGGCATCCCAGTAGTAAGGAGATTACATGAGGAGGTTTGTTACGGTTTGTCACCTCAGTAGTAAGGTGGCGCGTGTCAAAGGGTGGGACCAATAGGCGAAGTTAAGGGGGTGGCAAAATTTGCTTTTGCCTAGGGTGGCAAAAATCCTTGTACCAGTTCTGCTTGTACGTTAAACTTCCCGACTCTGCAGGATTTTCTTGTAAAGCTGGGAAGTAGCTCTCAGTAAATAACTCCAGCCTCTGCTGCATAAAATCTCTAGTCACTGTCTCTCACAAGAAGATAAATCACTCACATTCTGTACAGAGCCCGAACCTCCAGCTGTTGCTAAAATACGACTTCCGTCATGCCCGGATCTGGTGGGACATTCACCAATTTGGGGTCATGTGCCATGGTCCAGGAACGGCTCCTTCATGCCCCATTTCTAATTTACTTACTGATAGCTGACAGGGGTCCGCTGGAGACGGCAGCCACTGTAAGAGCAATGGTTGCCGGGAGGTAGTCCAGCGCGTAGTGCAGTGCACAGGAATGTCCTATGCTACATCAATATCTTAGCCAGGCCTCAGGAGAAGCAGTGGCGGGACAGCTGGGGAACTGGAGCACAAGGAAGAGTCTAGCCGGCCCAGCCACAGCGTCCGCATCAGGTATTTGCAGCTTCTGTACTCCACTGCTTCTCCAGTTGGGGCACCTATTGCTCAGGGCTATGGCCTTAGAAGTGGGTCCTGAACAAGAGGAGCAATTGGGCACAGGAAAGTATATGGCTGCCAGGGGGGTCAATTATCTTTCTTCAAACGGTCACCGGATCTGGATGGGTAATGTCAAAACTGGGCGCTCTCATACCCTAGCTGGACCAGGCCCCATTCTGATTCATTAGAATGAGCTGACTGAAGTCAGATAGTGTCTCCGGTCAGCTCATTTTTGCCCCATATCCGGTATCCCCATACCCCGGTTTTCAGTCCAGCCACTATCTGACTCCAGTCGGCTCATTCAAATGAATCAGATGGGACCACGAGGCCGGGTCCAGTGCGGATATGAGAGCACCCAGTTTTGACATTTCCCAGCCAGATCCAGTAACTGTTTGAAGAAAATGTGGTGTAAATTAGCAGCAGAGAGAGGCCTACAACTAACTACCGTATTTATCGGCGTATAGTCTATTTGCCTAAAGTCTATATGCGTGTTATACGCCGATAGACTGTTTGTGACCCCGCAAAAGCCGCGGCAGTTCAATGATTTAAAGCGGGCGCTTTAAATCATTGAACTGCAGCAGCTTCTGCCTGGCCAGAGTCCCACTGCCACTGCCAGATTCCCTCCCCGTCCTCGGTTTTATAGTTGCATGTCCTGCCGCCGCTGCCAGATTCCAGCCCCGGTTTTATAGTTATATGTCCTGCTGCCGCCACTGCCCAATTCCCTCCCCGTCCCTGGTTTTATAGTTAAATATCCTGCCGCCACCACTACCCAATTCCCTCCCTGTCCCCGGTTTTATAGTTACATGTGCCCTGGGGACTGCGGTCCTTCATGCTTCAGCAGCCTCCTGAGCTGTCACTGTGTGCCGTGCAATGACGAGTGACGTCCTCAACACGATGTCACTCGTCAGTCAGTGCGCGGCACACAGTGACAGCTCAGGAGGCCGCCGAAGCATGAAGGACCGCAGTCCCCAGGGCACATGTAACTATAAAACCGGGGTAGGGGAGGGAATCAGGCAGTGGAGGCGGCGAGATATTTAACTATAAAACCGGGGACGTTGAGGGAATAGAGCAGCGGCACTCTGCAACCCACAGAAGCCATTGCACGTCAATGATTTAAAGCGGTTGCTTTAAATCATTGAACTGCAGAAGCAACCAGAAACAGTTTATCGAGGTACACCTGCACACACACGCACCCTCATTTTTCCAAGGATATTTTGGTAAAAAAACTTTTTTACCAAAATTTCCTTGGAAAAATGAGGGTGTGTGTTATAGGCCGGTGTATAGGGCAAGTTGTGCCCACATAGTTGTTGTAGGCCCTGCAAATAGTTTCCCCCATCATAGTTGTAGGCCCCTCTGAGAGGGATCCGGGCCTTCAACAACTATAAGGGGCAACTATTAACAGAGGAGCCCACCTAAACTATATGGAGCCCCCATATAGTTTTAGTAGGCTGCTCTGTTAGTAGTTGCTTTTATTGCAGAATACCTAAAGGACACAAGACATAATTGTACGCCCGGCAACCACTTTTGCAATTTAAAGCGTGCTCAAAAGCTGAGAGTGTTTCATACCCAGTAGGTCCAGGCTGCTATCAGCAGCAGGGACCCATGCCTAATGGCTTACATTGCAGATCGGGTGATTAACCCTTTAGACGCCTAAATGCAGGAAATTGGCTCCAGGGGGCTAATCATTACCACTGTGACGAAATAATATCCTGTAGGGATAAAATTATTGTGAAAAAAATGTGTAAAAGAAAAAAAAAATAAAGTAATTAATGTGAATAAGCCCCTACCCTAATAAAAGTTTGAATCATCCCCCATTTCCCCTTTTTCAAATAAAATTATGTAAACATATGTCGTATCGCCTCATTCCTCACACATGTCCAAACTATTTAAATATAGCATTAATATATTAATTTAGGTCTGGGGGTGAAGTCATGGGCATATGGGTGGAGTCGGGGTGGGCCATGGGGGCGGGGGCCCACCCCATGGGGGCGGGGGCCCACCCAGACTCCACCCAGGCCTTGAGTTGTGTAAGGGGCCCCAAAATGTCTGATGGCAGCCCTGCATGCATCTGTCCTGTGAACACATTTTTCCTGAATATTATTGGTTTTATCAAACACATTTTACACCTTACCAGTTGTGCCATAGCAGTGAAGTGAAAAGAGCATGCATTTGACATGGATTTGCCCTGTAAACAGATTTGTCGTAAATATTGTTTTTAGCAAACACCAATTACATCTTGCGAGTTGTGCGATAGCAGCAAAGTAAAAATGGTGTGAATATTTTTGTGAATATTATTGAGTCAATCACGCAATATATTTTCCTGCTTGGGACATAGCAGCACACTGAAAAGTGTCTGAATTCCATGTGCACAAGGAGTTGTGTCAGGGTCAGCCTTTGGAATGTGAAGCTGAGGTGGTGGATAGGGATGCAGTGGCAAAGCATAGCACTAATGGGACTGGTGTGGTAGGCCTGGTGGGGATACTCTAATGCATCATGGTGAATGTACAGAGAGGGAACAAGGAGGCCACAATCACACATCAGAAGTTCTTACTGAGAGAAGTGGTGGGGATGATGAAGAGGAGTGTAAAGAGGAGGATGTCAGCAGGGTTTTCTGGTCTGAGCAGCTCAGGAGCGAGTGATGGTGACATTGGTGCTAGATCTAAAGGCTTGAGAAAAAAATGCTCTAGAACAGCGGCACAGTCGGCCGATACTGTACTGAGCTATTTACGATATCCTGCTGTGTGGAAATTCTCTACTATGGTACCAGATGTAGGAAAGCAGGCACAGTGCCGTATCTGCAGAGAGAATGTAAGGCACAGGCAGGGTCCAAATGTAGGAATAAGACCTCTACATCAGCACATGGAGAGGCATCACAAAGCCTGGCAAGAAGCATACCTAGTCCACCAATGCCTGCTGTCTGGTGGCTACAGCTTACACTACTTCACCGCCGCTAGTGATGAGCGAATCGAATCTGATGAATCCAAATTCGTCACAAATTTCAGGAAAAATTTGATTCACAATGGATGCGAATATCGCTGCGATTCTATTGTGCAAATAGCTTCATGAAACTCCATTTACTGCGGTCCATTACCAGGATAGATGAATATATGATAGTGTATGGAAACTTTGCATATCTTTATAGAATCTGTTCTTCAGCTATAAAAAAAAAAACTTTATGGGGGCCCAGAGTGTCAAAGAGGTGTGATAGAGGGTCTGCTATACTCCCAGACTGTAACATGTATGTTTTAAAGCTCCACCCGCTGCTTCTTTGGTTAACACCAGGGCTTGCTTGCCAGTGACGCGTTGACATCTGTGCATGCAACGTGAATGTGGATTGGGGTTCACAAGCTGCAAGTCTGAATTCAAACCTGTCAGACTGCTTATCCATCACAATCCCCATTCACAGCGCATAGGGGATGCATGTGTCAAAGAAGGTGCGGAGAAGTGATGAGGCCTTGTAGCACAGTGCACCCTAGCCACACCTCTTTGCCACTTAATGCACCCAAAAAATGTCTTTGTTTAACAAAATAAAGGATCAAACAACATCTATGAAGATATGCAAAGAATCGAACATCTTTTTTGGCTATGCTAGCAATTTCATATGCATAAAACGTGCAACAGATGCACTTTAAACAATTTTAATTACCAATAAAGTGCCATAACAGAAACCTTTATACAGAAAAGAGAAAGAACTCAAACAAAGAGCAATTGCTACTGAAAAATATGCACATTTTTATTTATATATCCAAAAGGTTAAAAAACGTCACACACTTGTGACGAAATACAATTAAGATAGAATACCAGATGTGTATGTATAAAGCAAAAATGAGATGTATCAGATACAACCAAAAAATGTAGGTGGATCAGGTACAGCAAGAGTTGTAATCACGATGGATATATATATATATAGTGAGGTCAGGGAATGATATAATATGGCTCTTATTCAACAAGAAGTAAACAGAGGTCAAAAGGCCCCAGTGTATGTATGTGAGGGCTACCTGCTCTATCACATAGCTAGTTGTGTGAATATGCCCAAAGTAAATAATGAATAAATAGATGATCCTCACTTACCCATAATGGATACCTGTAGCCACCGTCCCAACGTACGTTTCGTCACCCGACTTTCTCAAGGGCGTCCCTTGAGAAAGTCGGGTGACGAAACGTACATTGGGATGGTGGCTACAGGTAATTTCTCACCTAGTTTGTCTATGCTCCTAAATGGCATGTCTGCTTATAATAGTTGAGCTTTTATAAGCAGAAATCCCATCCAGGAGCATGAAAAAAGCTAGGTTAGAAATTGTCACCTAGCTTTTCTGGGCTTCTGAATGGCATATCTGCTTATCATAGCTCAGCTATTATAGACAGATCTGACTAAAAGTTATAGGTAAATCTATCTATAAGCTGAGCTATGGTAAGCAGATATGCTATTCAGAAGCCCAGAAAAGCTAGGTGACAGTTTCTCACCTAACTTTGCCATGCTCCTGAGTGGCATGCCTGCTTAAGGAACATGAAAAAGCTAGATGAGAAATTGTCACCTGGCTTTTCTGTGTACCTGAATGGCAAGTAAGTTCATACCTGGTGGACTGGGGATACCTTTGGGGGAGACTCCAGATGCAGAGACCGCCGGCGGGACCTCAGGGAGGCGGCAGAAACTGTGGGGTAATACTTCAATCTTAGCGTGCGCAGGCTGAACTAAAATGCAGCCAGGGGCGGACTGACAACACTCAGGGCCGCCGGACCAAATAAAGCAAGGGCCCCAGTCGGCCCCTGGCCACACCTCTGCCCCACCCCTATTCGGACATCAGCCTGATTGGTGAAGTCTGGCATTAGCCGAGGGAGTGGGAGCAGGCACTGTGCGTACATGTACGCCTTGTGTCTTTAGGACTCATTTACACGGACGGATCCCCAGCGTATTTTACGGTGTGGATCCGCCGACAATGGACCCTACAGTGCTGCCTCCATCTGTGTTTGCTCATAGCGGCAATACATTGCTATGAACAGACACGCTTTGATGTGCATGTTCGACGCATGCATGCGCAGTATACTCGCACACATCGCAGCTGCTCTCGGTCTAGCTCAGGGAAGAGGAGGAGCGGCTGCGATGTGTGCGAGTATACTGCGCATGCGCTAGGCAAACATGCACCTCGAAATGTGTCTGCTCGTAGCAGGGGATTGCCGCTATGAGCAGACACAGATGGAGGCAGCACTGTAGGGTCCATTCCCTGCGGATCCGCAGCGTAAAATACACTGCGGATCTGTCCATGTGAATAAGCACTTAGGGTACGTTCACATGTACAGGATCTGCTGTATATTTTCTGCAGCTGATTTTGCTACCTATTGAAGTTAATGGGTTGCAAAGTCAGCTGCACAAAATATGCAGCAAAAATAAACAGCAGATCCTGTACATGTGAATGTACCCTAAAGGTGTTGATGATAAATAAACAAGCAGTGTGTTCACATGTTGTCGCCCCAGTGGGGTCACTTTCCCTCCTCCAGTGTCCACAGGTCAACAACAGGTCACATTACCAGAACAATTTTTTGAAAAATGGTCACAGTTTTACCGCGATTTCGAAAAATCGGGTAAAACCACACCATTTTTGCCGCAATTCTTCCCAAAAATGGTTCTGGTAATGTGACCTGTTGGTGACCTGTGGACACTGGAGGAGGGAAAGTGACCCCACTGGGCTGCTACTATACACATCACCCAGACAGAATATACTGCTGATCAGAGGGGAGAGAGGCAGCACACAGGGACATCACTCACCCTCACATGAAGCGGGCCTCTGTGTTACCGGGAGGCCTGTCAGCTCCCAGTCCTCTTCCTGTGCTGGGGGCAGAGCCAACAATCAGGTCCTCTTCATCCCTGCCCTGGTGTCTGTCTCTGCTAACGATACGCAGACCAGGAGCAGTGCAGGGATATTTACATAGAAGAAAACATTAGGTGAAACTAGCGCTTGTCTGACTGAGTGTCCTGAATCCTCAACAGCCGCAGTGGGCCCTTTACCCGGCCGGGCCTTCGGACTACGGCCGAATGGACGGGCCGGTCAGTCCGCCCCTGAATGCAGCACATACGCTGCTTTTTACGGCAAGGGGGAGGAGCCTCCTATGCTACCCTGACGTCACGTGGGGCACGTAGGTCAAGAGGTTACGCAGCTTGCTGTCCACGTCCCCACCCAGGGCCGTAGGTAAGGAAACAGGGCTGGCCTGGGACATCACATGGTCGGCCCTCTTTTTCTGTAAATCTAGCTGTAACGGGCGGCCTATGTGGGCCGCCTGTACTGACCACTGAGCCTATTTTAACGTAGGGGCCTGGAGCGGCAGCTCCATCCGCCCTTATGTTAATCCGGCCCTGGAGAGAATGCACCTGTGGGTGTATTACAGCAGACTGCCAGCAGCGATTCACTTCAAACCCAAGTCCAGCCTACAAGCACTGATATAGAAAAGAGAGAGAGAGTGAGAGAGAAAGTGCATTTTTGGTGTATTACAGCAGTGATTTACCTCAAGCCCAAGTCCAGCCTACAAGCACTGAAGGGAGTGAGAAACTGTGAAAGGCCAGCCAAAAGTACACACATTTGTTGTAGACAAATCCTTTTTTTAAGCATACTGGAGTGTCTTGAACTCCCCTCATAAGTGCATACCACATACGTACATCTGTGGTGTACCATTTAGTTCCGGTGAAAGTCTTAAGGGCCTAGTTCCTTGCAAGGCCAGCCAAAAGCAACACACCTGCTGGTGTTGTAGACAAATACTGTTTGAAGTGTGCTGGAGCGTATTGTTCTCCACTCATATACGCACTAAGTATGTCAGTCAGAGAAGTGCTAGAACATGCACAGAGGAGTGGTAGAGGCCTAAGTTCATCAGGCAGCAGCAGACTAGGGGCGAGTAGCAGCAGGAGTCGCCGCGAGAGGCCTGAGCTTCCGGTATCAGCTAGCGGTCGTGTCTTTGCCAACAACCCATTGGTTAACATGGTGTCGGGGGTTAATTACTAATTTATGAATTATTAATTATGGTCAACAAAAATATGAAAAATATTATGACCGTTATGAATTGCCAAAAATATATAAACAATGCAATTCACCATATCTGGGCCCGACTATTTTCCCAGATGAGTTCTATAGTAGTGGTAAAGTAACTTTTGCAATATAATAAAATAATAACGCAGTTATTATAAAAAAATAAGTACATTTATTTGTTACAGTTGATTAACATTAAGGAGAGTAATAAAAACATACCATAATATCAATGAAATGATATAAAGAAAATATCAATGACATAATGTCAGATATAAAACAATGATATATTATGAAGGTATTAAAAGATTAAACTTGGTCACAGAAGTGGGTTAGTTCAGATATCAGTATACTACTATGTGTAGAGATCATCACATTATATGATATCCTATGGTCAGATTATCTCTAGATATATAAGATAGAAATAAACCCCGCCCAGTCCTAACCACAGCTTTTCCTTGGTAAGATACAGTATTTAAAATATACTATTTATTAGGAAAAACTTAAATTAAGTTTTCCTCGTGGTAATTATTATTATGTCATGTATACAAGCAGAGTGGGATCCCAACAGACTATGCTATATATGCAATATGATCATCACATTGATCCCCATAAGATGCCCCGTTCATCTGCAGTAGAAGGGGGTGGCTTATAAACTACTGTTACCATCTCACAATTGAGAATAACTGTCCACATTAAAATGAGGAAACTTAATCAATAGAGATGTAGCGAATTGTTCGCCGGCGAACAGTTCCCGACGAATTTAGCATGATCGTGTTCGCCTCGCCGGGCGAACATATGTGAAGTTCGATCCGCCCCCTATACTTTAACATTGCGGTGAACTTTGACCCTGTGAGTCAGTCAGCAGACACATTACAGCCAATCAGCAGCAGTCCCTCCCTTCCAGACCCTCCTACCTTTTGCACGGACGCCATTTTACCCTCATTCGGCATGCTGCAGGCTTAGGAAGTGGAGGGTCAGAGAAGCTGCTCCTGCTGTATAGGGAAAGCGATAGCTAGGTTGCTGCTAGGTGGTGTATTCAGGATCCAGTTTAACATCTGCGTAACATAGTGTAACATCTGCTTTAAGGACAGCACCCAAAAAAGCCCTTTTTAGGGCTCAAATATCAGTCCATGTGTCTTGCAACAGCTGGAGGCACCCTGGTTGGAAGGGAACCGCTGGTTAAAAGGGGTACTCCAGTATAAAACTTAAGTTCCTTCAAGCAACTAACTACTACAGTATTCAAAGGGCTGAAATATATGAGTCCGTGTGTTTTGCAACAGCTGGAGGCACCCTGGTTGGAGACCACTGCTTAAAAGGGGAACTCCGCTGGCAAGCTTTTTTGCTCATTGTCACACTAGTGCAAATCATATTTGGTGTGAGAGTTGTGCAAATTTAAAAAAATTAAAACATACCTTTTTTGGTTGTTAAATAAAACCAGTCACTGTCAGTTCACGTCACAGTTGCCAGATTTTGTTTGCCTGCAGGGCAAATTGTGTCACCCTAGTGAAAATCACATTTGGTGTGACAGTTGTGCAAATAAAAAAAATAAAAAAAAATTTTTGGCTGTTAAATAAAACCAGTCACTGTCAGTTCACGTCACAGTTGACAGTTTTTTTTGCCTGCAGGGCAAATTGTGTCACCCTAGTGCAAATCACATTTGGTGTGACAGTTGTGCAAATTGAAAAAAAAAACAACCTTTTTTGGCTTTTAAATAAAACCAGTCACTGTCAGTTCACGTCACAGTTGCCATTTTTTTTGCCTGCAGGGCAAATTGTGTCACCCTAGTGCAAATCACATTTGGTGTGACAGTTGTGCAAATAAAAAAAATACCTTTTTTGGCTGTTAAATAAAACCAGTCACTGTCAGTTCACGTCACAGTTGCCAGTTTTTTTTTTTGCCTGCAGGGCAAATTGTGTCACCCTAGTGCAAATCACATTTGGTGTGACACTTGTGCAAATTTTACCAAAAAAAATGACAGGCAGAGGAAGGCCACCCCACAGGGGCCGTCGTGGTGCTGGGATTCCCTTTTGCCCTAGAATGGCCAGTGTTTAGAGGCCACGTACCCTGAACCCCCAAAGTTCTGAGGACTTAGTTGACTGGCTATCACAAGACACCCAATCTACAACAGCTTCAGCTCGGAACCTTGACGCACCATCCTTCTCCTCCTCTAACTTAGCTTCGGGCACCTCTCATGCTACCACTTGCCCGCCTGCCACCACCACCAACACTAGCACCACAGCAGCTTTACTTGATCCGTCAGAGGAGTTATTTACACATCAGTTTGAAGACATGAGTGATGCGCAACCATTATTGCCAGAGGATGTAGTTAACAGGGATATGTCTCAGTCAGGCAGCATCACACACATGGACATACGGTGTGATGATGATGTTGTACCCGCTGCTGCTTCCTTTCTTGAGGTGTCAGATAGCGGTGAAGGTGTGGATGATGACGATGTGTCCGTGGATGCCACTTGGGTGCCAGCTAGAAGAGAAGAAGAGGGGGAAAGTTCAGATGGGGAGACAGAGAGGATAAGGAGACGAGTTGGAAGCAGGGGGAGGTCGTCACAAGGAGCTAGTGGCACAGTCAGACAGCATGCATTGGCACCTGGGGTCAGCCAGACGGGACGCCAATTAACACATGCTGTTGCCACCACCAGAATGCCGTCATTGCAGAGCTCAGCAGTGTGGCATTTTTTTTGTGTGTCTGCCTCTGACAACAGCGAGGCAATTTGCAACATGTGCCAGAAGAAACTGAGTCGTGGGAAGAAGATTATACCTTCCCTGACATCAGTGAGATCGAGGAAGGGGACATGAGTAGCTCGGCATCCGTCCTTGTGCAAATGGGGTCTTTCATGCTGTCGTGCCTGTTGAGGGACCCTCGTATAAAAAGGATGAAGGAGAACGACCTGTACTGGGTGTCCACACAACTAGACCCCCGGTATAAACATAAAGTGCCTGACATGTTACCGCATTACAGCAAGGCGGAAAGGATTCAGCAGGTCCAAAATAAATTAAGAAGTATGCTGTACACAGCGTATAAGGGTCATGTCACAGCACAACAGGGATCTAACAGGGGAAGAGGTGAAAGTAATCCTCCTCCTCCTGCCACAAACATGCCGGCAAGGACAGGATGCTTTACAGACATGCTGTTGATGGAGGACATACGAAGCATTTTAAGTCCTATGCAACGCCACAGCCCCTTGGGGGTCCACCATCAGAGAACGACTTGACCGACAGGTAGCAGACTACCTGGCCTTAACCGCAGATATCGACACTCTGAGGAGCGATGAACCCCTTGACTACTGGGTGTGCCGGCTTGACCTGTGGCCTGAGCTATCCCAATTTGCGCTCGAACTTCTGGCCTGTCCCGCTTCAAGTGTCTTGTCAGAAAGGACCTTCAGTGCAGCAGGAGGTATTGTCACTGAGAAGAGGAGTCGCCTTTGTGGTCTCCCAGTACCGCATTTAATTCGATACTTATTTATCTATGGGTCCCCGTAGCCAGAGTCCCTAGTAATATCTGTTAGTCAGTCCGTCCCTAGTTGCCTCTATTAAAGTGTATAGATTCCTAATTTATCCATAGACTAACGTAAATAGTATTATTTCTGTATATAAATGGTTAATTACTGGTTTTGATGGTATCGCAGGGCCTTCGGGTCATGTGATGTGTTCCAAGCCTCATTCCGGATGCGTTCCAGGCCTCACTTTGGTATCTCTAGCCTCATTTTGGGTTTTGCAATGTATATAGATCCTGTGATGTAAGCAATCCCATGATACCATGTAAAGTGAAGGGCAGATGTTCGGACCAATCAAAATCGCCACGCCCCCTGCCCATATAAGGGAGCGGCGGCCATCTTATCGCTCTCTTTCTCCTGGCTCTTGATGAGAGAAGACCTATATCTCAGTAATCGCAGTGAGTTAGGCCTGAGCCTTGTGGCAACGGCTGAATGATCTAAATTATAGAGTGTATCATCCCCTAAGCACTCTGCAGTATCACCGGACTCAATATTTCCCCTAAATCCGGACGGATCTGCACATCATTCCCTAAATTCAGAGACTATAAGTTTAATGCAAGGTCCGCAACTTCTGCCAACTTTTATATGAGACTGTTACTACGTATTGGATATTGCAAGCACTGCAGTAAAGTTATTCAAGTTCAAGTTAAATCTACTTGTGGACCTACAGTCATTTCATTGCACCTATCGCTTCTGGGACGGGCGGCGATAGATTCAGCATACCAGCCCTCACCATGGAGTCACCAGTGACTGGGTTAATATAACCCCTCATACACCAACATCATACCATCCCTACCATACACCCCCCAAGGGCTACCACAAAGCCTTTTTTGGCATTGCACGAATAGGATTCGGGTGTGTGCCTACCATTGCCACTAGTGAAAGTGTACTCCCCCCTATATAAGAGACTGTATTTAATGTATAAGAATGGCGCATGTGGCGAACGTTACAAGGGGGCCACACGAAAAGTAAGGGTGGAGGCGAAGAGTACAGCGGAGCTGCAATCAGCGTTGAAAAGAATTAAAACCAGCGCAAGGCCTTCCCGCGTGCGGGATTCAGATACTCCGCCCACCGAAGTCTGCGGTGCGGCGGCCATCTTGCCGGAGCCCAAAGTCGGGGACATACAGATACAAGCTTCATTTAACGGACCAGCGCACTCAATAAAAGAATGTCAGGGCCTGCAACACCACCACCGCCACTTGACCAACAGGAAGGTGGTGCTCCTGGGACCCCGCCAATGAGGTCCCCAACGCAAGTTAGAAGAATGCTGCCACCCACACAGGTGCTGCCTGACCGACAACAACATAGTCTTTCTGCTACACCAACGGATCAACCTTCATCCCCAGCCACTCCCTACATGTTGGGAGCCCCTGTTGCAGAACCCCGTATTTCTGGGAAACCCCATCCTTCCTACGTACAGCGGAGATCCCTTCACGTTGAGAGATTTTAGGGAGAAGATTTACAGCATCTTCGGGTTTTATGCACTCCCTCCTCATCAACAGGTACAGTTGCTTCTAGGACAGCTCCAGGGACCTGCCTTGGAGGAACTCCGCACCTGGCCAGTGGCTGACAAGGCCACAGTGGGACAGATTTTCGAGGGGCTCTCTCAGGTGTTTGAATCTCATTCCCCCTCTGAAGTACGCCTCAGACTATATGAGCGACGGCAGAAACCAGGTGAGACTCTCAGAGCATATGCAGTAGCTTTACAGAACGCATTAGAGGCGGTGCAGAAGCTGGATGGCATCACGCCCAATCAGGGTAGCCGAGTGCTGATGGACCATTTTATAGAGGGAGCATTGAATAAATGGGACAAGGCTCAACTTAGGATGCTAGCTGTGCAAAATCCCGATATGGCCTTCCCAGCTTTTAAGAGACTGGCGGTTAAAGTGATCGAACCCCCGGGACCCTTGCCCCAGTCACCTGTCCTTTCTCAGCCTGCCCTTACAACACCTCCTCCTAGCCCTGGGACAGCTGATTTGCGAGACATTAAGCAGGACATTGAACAGTTAGCTGAGGCCTTTAAAGAAATGGCTGTCCGGACCAATCCCCCTAGATCTGCAACACTCCCACCTAATACCCCTCCTGTGAGACTGCCTGGTAATCAGAGGCCTGCTTGCAGCCATTGGACATTGGAAGAGCCAATGCTGGGCTTTAATGGAAGAAGGTCCAGAATCAACCAGCGACAAGAAGGGACTGTCTATGTATGTAGCTGCTTGTCCCTATGTACAGGTGATGACTGAAGGTGTCCGGTTACAAGCTCTGATAGATACGGGGTCTCAGGTATCCCCTATTCCACAGGGGGTTTTCTATAAGTACTGGGGCCCAGAAAGGTTGTGTGACCCTCAGGAAGCGGACTTCAGAGTAATTGCAGGGAACTGGAAACCAGTACCCAGACATGGTTACTGGGAGCCCACGGTGCAGGTGGGAAAACATGTGTTAGGAAGACAAGGGGTGATTGTCACAAATGTTAGGGATGAGGGAGCAGCTGATTTCATTTTAGGCATGAATATTGTTTTGATGATATTGTCTGTGCTCTGCATGCATCTCTCCCTCACTTGTCACCCCCAGGCCGGCGAGCTGCCCCAAGGAACAGGTGGAAGGAGTCATCCAGGTGGCTAAGAAACATCAAGAGGCTTTAAGCAAATTTCCCACAGACTTTGGCAGGACCGCTATGATCAAACATAGGATCCTCACTGGGGATAATCCACCACCCATTAAAGAGAGGCATCGCCCTGTGGCTCCTGGGATGTATCAGACCATAAAGAAAATGTTGGTAGAGATGAAAGAGACTGATGTCATCCAAGAAAGCCAGAGTCCGTTGGCTGTACCTTTGGTCTTGGTGAAAAAGAAAGATGGCACCATCCGCTTCTGCGTAGACTACCGGAAGCTAAACAACATAACTCATAAGGATGCCTATTCACTCCCACGCATTGAAGAATCCTTGATGGCGTTGGGGTCTGCCGCCTACTTTTCCACACTGGATCTGACGAGCTGCTACTGGCAAGTGCCAATGGCAGAAGAAGACAGAGAGAAGACCGCATTTGTGACTCCCATGGGTCTCTTCGAGTTCAAAAGTATGCCCTTTGGACTGTGCAATGCACCAGCTACTTTCCAACGCCTAATGGTGCGATGCTTAGGGCACCTTAACTTCCAGAGTGTTTTGTTCTATCTAGATGACGTCATAGTCTACTCTCGAACATATCAGGAACACCTGGATCATCTGAAAGAAGTTTTCCAAGTTCTTATCCGACATGGGCTCAAGGTTAAGCCTTCCAAATGCCACTTGCTAAAGCTTCAAGTGCACTACTTAGGACATGTCGTCAGTGCTCAAGGAGACCAGCCAGTGAGTGCTGTGAAAGAGTGGCCTACGCCCAGGACGGTGCGGGACGTCCGAAGTTTCCTGGGGTTTGCTGGATATTACCGGCGTTTCATCCCTCATTTTGCTCAAATTGCCGCACCCTTGACCGAATTACTGAGAGGGACTGCCCGGGATAATTATAATACGAGGCTTCCCATCCAGTGGGCCGAAGAACAAGAGGATGCCTTTCGAGCCCTGAAGTATCTCCTCACGGAACCCCCCATATTGGCATATCCTGACTACAGCCTGCCGTTCCGTTTATACACAGACGCTAGCTTTGAGGGTCTGGGGGCGGTCTTATCTCAGGTGCAAGATGGCAAGGAGAGGGTGATTGCCTATGCCAGCCGGCATCTTCCAGGTGCTGAGAAGAATGATGCTAACTACAGCTCCTTCAAGCTGGAACTCCTGGCCCTGGTTTGGGCTATTACTGAGAAGTTTAAAGACTATCTGGCTGCTACTCCCTTCACGGTCTACACCGATAACAACCCCTTGGCCCATTTGAACACTGCTAAGTTGGGAGCATTTCATTCGGTACTTATTTATCTATGGTTCCCCGTAGCCAGAGTCCCTAGGACTTAGTAATATCTGTTAGTCAGTCCGCCCCTAGTCGCCTCTATTATAGTGTATAGATTCCTAATTTATCCATAGAATAACGTAAATAGTATTATTTCTGTATATAAATGGTTAATTACTGGTTTCCATGGTGTCGCAGGGCCTTCGGGTCATGTGATGCGTTCCAAGCCTCATTCTGGATGCGTTCCAGGCCTAACTTTGGTATCTGCAGCCTCCTTTTGGGTTTTGCAATGTACATAGATCATGTGATGTAAGCAATCCCAGGATACCATGTAAAGTGAAGGGCAGACGTTCGGACCAATCAAAATCGTCACGCCCCCTGCCCATATAAGGGAGCGGCAGCCATCTTATCACTCTCTTTCTCCTGGCTCGATGAGAGAAGACCTATATCTCAGTAATCACAGTGAGTTAGGCCTGAGCCTTGCGGCAACGGCTGAATGATCTAAATTATAGAGTGTATCATCCCCTAAGCACTCTGCAGTATCACCGGACTCAATATTTCCCCTAAATCCAGACGGATCTGCACATCACTCCCTAAATTCAGAGACTATAAGTTTCATGCAAGGTTCGCAACTTCTGCCAGTCGCTAAGCAACCTAAGAACTGTTATATGAGACTGTTACTACGTATTGGATATTGCAAGCACTGCAGTAAAGTTATTCAAGTTCAAGTTAAATCTACTTGTGGACCTTCAGTCATTTCATTGCACCTATCGCTTCTGGGAAGGGCGGCGATAGGCCGTGACATAGATTTAGCATACCAGCCCTCACCCTGGCGTCACGAGTGACAGGGTTAATATTAACCCTCATATATCAACATCATACCATCCCTACCATACACCCCCCAAGGGCTACCACAAAGCCTTTTTGGCATCACGAACAGGATTCGGGTGTGTGCCTACCATTGCCACTAGGGAAAGTGTACTCCCCCCCCTAAGAAGTGAACTTTATTAATGTACTGTGACTTATACTCGTGAGGTTGCGCGCACGGTGCTGTGTGGAGGAAGTGCGCATGTAAAGTAAGGGGGAGGCAAACAGTACTGCGGAGTTACAAGTCAGCGTGGGACATCCCGGTGCACGTGATCCAGAGACCTCGCCACCGAAGCCCTAGGTGCCGCGGCGGCCATTTTGTCGGAGCCTAGATCCAGAAACCAACAAAGAGAGACAGCCCAGCACGGGAAAAAGAGCAGAGTGCGTCAACAGGCTAGAAGCTGTGAAGAGCCGGAACAGTACGGGACTCTGAGACATCAGATTACCGAATTGAAGTCCTGCATAGAATCGCTCTAGCTGCCGATCAACGCATTCAAATTCCAATTAAAGGCTGTTGAGTTTCAGGTCACCGCTCTCAAGTTTGAAATCAACGCTCTCAAGTTCCAGATTAAAGAAAAATTGCGTATTTCCCTGGGACCTAGGAACCCGAGATCTATTTAAAGGGCCCATATAACAAATACGAAAATGTCGGAACCTGCAGTCCCACAGTCCCCACCTGAAAAGCAAGGGGGCGATGTTCCAGTGGCCCAGCCTACGGGGTCTCCACCCTCAGCTAGAAGAATGTTGCCGCCCTTACCAACACCGGCAGAACAGTACCCAGCCAGTCCACCCTCAGTCTCTCCCTATGTGTTGGGAGCCCCAGTTGCTGCACCTGTCTTCTTGGGGAATCCTGTACTTCCCACCTAAAATGGTGACCCTTTTACACTAAGAGACTTTAAAGAGAAACTCTACAGCCTTTTCGCATTCTATGCATTTCCCCCTCAACAGGTACAGCTGCTTCTGGGACAACTCCAGGGACCCGCCTTGGAAGAACTTCGCACCTGGCCAGTGGCAGATAAGGCCACAGTGGGACAGATTTTTGAAGGACTTTCTCAAGTGTTTGAATCTCACTCCCCCTCAGAGGTACGCCTCCGACTCTATGAACGATGCCAGAAGCCAGGTGAGACCCTCCGAGCATATGCAGTGGCTTTGCAGAGCGCATTAGAGGCAGTACAGAAGTTGGACGGCATCACGCCCGATCAGGGCAATCGAGTACTGATGGACCATTTTATAGAGGGGGCGCTAAACAAATGGGACAAGGCCCAACTTAGGATGCTGGCTGTACAGAATCCCGACATGGCCTTCCCAGCCTTTAACCCCTTAAGGACCAAGGACGTACCGGTACGTCCTTGGTCCTGCTCTCCTGATATAACGCGGGGTTACACAGTAACCCCGCGTCATATCACGACAGGCCCGGCGTCATAGTGAAGCCAGGACCCGCCTCTTATAGTGCGCAGCACCGATCGCGGCGCCGCGCGCTATTAACCCTTTAGCTGCGCGCTCAGAGCGAAACCGAAAGTTGCCGGCTAGCTCAGTGGGCTGACCGAACAACTTACAGGACAGCGGGAGGGCCCCTACCTGCCTCCACGCTGTCCGATCGCCGAATGACTGCTCAGTGCCTGAGATCCAGGCATGAGCAGTCATGCGGCAGAATCGTCGATCACTGGTTTCCTATGAGAAACCAGCGATCAATGATGAAGATAAGTGTGTGCAGTGTTTTAGGTCCCTATGGTACCTATAACACTGCAAAAAAAAATTGAAAAAAAAAGTGAATAAAGATCATTTAACTCCTCCCCTATTAAAAGTTTGAATCACCCCCCTTTTCCAATAAAAAAAAACTGTGTAAATAAAAATAAAAATAAACATATATGGTATCACCGCGTGCGTAAATGTCCGAATTATAAAAATATATCATTAATTAAACAGCTCGGTCAATGGCGTGAGCGCAAAAAAATTCCAAAGTCCAAAATAGTGCATTTTTGGTCACTTTTTATATAATTTAAAAATGAATAAAAAGCGATCAATAACTCCTATCAATGCAAAAATGGTACCGTTAAAAACTTCAGATCACGGTGCAAAAAATGAGCCCTCATACTGCCCCATACACGGAAAAATTAAAAAGTTATAGGGGTCAGAAGATGACAATTTTAAACGTATTAATTTTCCAGCATGTAGTTATGATTTTTTCCAGAAGTCCGACAAAATCAAACCTATATAAGTAGGGTATCATTTTAATCGTATGGACCTACACAATAAAGATAAGGTGTCATTTTTACCAAAAAATGTACTACGTAGAATCGGAAGCCCCCAAAAGTTACAAAACTGTTTTTTTTTTCAATTTTGTCGCACAATGATTTTTTTTCCGTTTCACCGTAGATTTTTGGGCAAAATGACTGATGTCATTACAAAGTAGAATTGGTGGCGCAATAAATAAGCCATCATATGGATTTTTAGGTGCAAAATTGAAAGAGTTATGATTTTTTAAAGGCAAGGAGCAAAAAACGAAAATGCAAAAACGGAAAAACCCCCGGTCCTTAAGGGGTTAAGAGACTAGCGGTGAAAGTAATAGAATCTGGGCCTCAGATTCTCAGGGTCCTTCGCCCCAACCGCCTGTCCCTTCTCAATCTGCCCCACCAGCATCTAATCCTAGCCCTTGGACAGATGACTTACAAGACATTAAACAAGACATTGAACAGTTAGCCAAGGTTTTCAAATAAATGGCAGTACGGCCAAACCCTTCCAGATCTGCAACACCACCTAAGAAGGCTGACCCTCGCCCTGTCACTCCACCTAGTGTTCCTCCTGTGAGACCACCTGGAAGCCAAAGACCCATTTGCAGTTATTGTAACAAGAATGCACACTGGAAGAGCCAATGCTGGGCTTTAAACGGGCGTCCCCTGGGGTCGAGGACCGCACCCTGGGAGTAGGGATTGAATGTCCAGAATCAACCAGCGACAAGAAAGGACTATCTATGTATGTAGCTGCTTGCCCCTATGTACAGGTGATGATTGAAGGTGTCCCGTTACAAGCTCTGATAGATACGGGGTCTCAGGTATCCACTATCTCACAGGGGGTTTTCTATAAGTACTGGGGCACAGAAAGGTTGTGTGACCCTCAGGAAGCAGACTTCAGAGTAATTGCAGGGAACAGTAAACCAGTACCCAGACATGACTACTGGGAGCCCACGGTGCAGGTGGGAAGACATATGTTAGGAAGGCAAGGGGTGATTGTCACAAATGTTAGAGATGAGGGAGCAGCCGATTTCATTTTAGGCATGAATATTACGAGGCACTGTTTTGATGATATTGTCTGTGCACTGCATGCATCTCTCCCTCACTTGTCACCCCCAGGCCGGCGAGTTGCCCAACACCACCTCAAAACCCTTGAAGCAGAACAGAAGTTTGTGAATCATTATGGAGAAATCTGCCGAGTAAGGACTCAAGATATCCGAGCCATTAGCCTACAGCCACAGACAGAGACTCTTGGAGCCCCTTCTGCTGGAAGATTGTCCCTTGGTGCGAGCTGCTCGAAGCCTTGTGACCGTACGGAATGGAAAGGTCCCAGTGAGGCTTATCAATCTCTCTCAAGTTGCTGTCCAGCTACCCAAGTACACCCCAGTAGCTAGGTTACACCATCTAGACGTCAGAGATGTAGTCTCGAAGTCACAGGTGGTCCAATCTGGACCTGATCAGAGCCCTGCAGAACCTTGGTGGAACCAGCTGCAGATAGGAGACGAGGACACCCCCAAGGAACAAGTGGAAGGAGTCATCCAGGTGACTAAGAAACATCAAGAGGCTTTCAGCAAATTTCCCACAGACTTTGGCAGGACCGCCATGATCAAACATAGGATCCTTTCCGGAGACAATCCACCCATTAACCCCTTCAGGACGGAGCCCATTTTAAGCCTTAAGGACCGGAGCATTTTTTGCACATCTGACCACTGTCACTTTAAACATTAATAACTCTGGAATGCTTTTAGTTATCATTCTGATTCCGAGATTGTTTTTTCGTGACATATTCTACTATAACATAGTTGTAAATTTTTGTCGATACTTGCATCCTTTCTTGGTGAAAAATCCGTAAATTTGATGAAAAATTAGAAAATTTTGCATTTTTCTAACTTTGAAGCTCTCTGCTTGTAAGGAAAATGGATATTACGAATACATTTTTTTGGTTCACTTATACAATATGTCTACTGTATGTTTGCATCATAAAATTGACGTGTTTTTACTTTTGGAAGACACCAGAGGGCTTCAACGGTCAGCAGCAATTTTCCGATTTTTCACAAAATTTTCAAACTCAGTATTTTTCAGGGACCAGTTCAGGTTTGAAGTGGATTTGAAGGGTCTTCATATTAGAAATACCCCATAAATGACCCCATTATAAAAACTACACCCCCAAAATATTCAAAATGACATTCAGTCAGAGTTTTAACCCTTTAGGTGTTTCACACGAATAGCAGCAAAGTGAAGGAGAAAATTCACAATCTTCATTTTTTACACTTACATGTTCTTGTAGACCCAATTTTTGAATTTTTACAAGGGGTAAAAGGACAAAATTTTTACTTGTATTTGTAGCCCAATTTCTCTCGAGTAAGCACATACCTCATATGTCTATGTAAAGTGTTCGGCGGGCTCAGTAGAGGGCTCAGAAGGGAAGGAGCGACAAGGGGATTTTGGAGAGTACGTTTTTCTGAAATGGTTTTTGGGGGGCATGTTACCTTTAGGAAGCCCTTATGGTGCCAGAACAGCAAAAAAAACACATGGCATACCATTTTGGAAACTAGACCCCTCGGGGAATGTAACATGGGATAAAGTGAACCTTAATACCCCACAGGTGTTTCACGACTTTTGCAAATGTAAAAAAAAAAAAAAAAAATTTTTTACCTAAAATGCTTGTTTTCCCAAAATGTTTTTATTTTTAAAAAGGGTAATAGCAGAAAATACCCCTAAAAATTTGAAGCCCAATTTCTCCCGATTCAGAAAACACCCCATATGGGGGTGAAAAGTGCTCTGCTGGCGCACTACAGGTCTCGGAAGAGAAGGAGTCACATTTGGCTTTTTGAAAGCTAATTTTGCTCTGGGGGCATGCCGCATTTAGGAAGCCCCTATGGTGCCAGGACAGCAAAAAAAAAAAACCACATGGCATACCATTTTGGAAACTAGACCCCTAGGGGAACGTAACAAGGGGTTAAGTGAACCTTTATACCCCACAGGTGTTTCACGACTTTTGCATATGTAAAAAAAAAATTTTTTTTTACCTAAAATGCTTGTTTTCCCAAAAATTTTACATTTTTAAAAAGGGTAAAAGGAGAAAATACCCCCCAAAATTTATAACACAATTTCTCCCGAGTACTGCGATACCCCATATGTGACCCTAAACTGTTGCCTTGAAATACGACAGGGCTCCAAAGTGAGAGCGCCATGCGCATTTGAGGCCTAAATTAGGGACTTGCATAGGGGTGGACATAGGGGTATTCTACGCCAGTGATTCCCAAACAGGGTGCCTCCAGCTGTTGCAAAACTCCCAGCATGCCTGGACAGTCAACGGCTGTCTGACAATACTGGGAGTTGTTTTGCAACAGCTGGAGGCTCCGTTTTGGAAACAGTGGCGTACCAGGCGTTTTTCATTTTTATTGGGGAGGGGAGGGGGGCTGTGTAGGGGTATGTGTATACGTAGTGTTTTTTACTTTTTATTTTATTTTTTGTTAGTGTAGTGTAGTGTTTTTAGGGTACAGTCGCACGGACGGGGGTTCACAGTAGTTTCTCGCTGGCAATTTGAGCTGCAGCAGAAAGTTTGCGGCAGCTCAAATTTGCAGCCAGATACTTACTGTAATCCTCCGCCCATGTGAGTGTACCCTGTACGTTCACATTGGGGGGGACATCCAGCTGTTGCATAACTACAACTCCCAGCATGCCCGTTGGCTGTCGGTGACTGCTGAGAGTTGCAGTTTTGCAACAACTGTAGGCACACTGGTTATGTATCACTGAGTTTGTGACCTAACTCAGTGTTTCACAACCAGTGTGCCTCCAGCTGTTGCAAAATTACAACTCCCAGCATGTACGGTGCATGGTGTATGGCGACTGCTGAGAGTTGTAGTTTGCAACAGCTGGAGGCACACCGGTCGTGAAACACTGAGTTAGGTAAAAAAAAACTCTGAGTTTCACAACCAGTGTGCCTTCAGCTGTTGCAAAACTACAACTCTCAGCAGTCACCGACAGCCAACGGGCATGCTGGGACTTGTAGTTATGCAACCAGCAGATGCACCACTACAACTCCCAGCATGCACTTTAGTTGTTTGTGCAAGCTGGGAGTTGTAGTTATACAACAGCTGAAGGTACACTTTTCCATAGAAAGAATGTGCCTCCAGCTGTTGCAAAACCATAAGTCCCAGCATGCCCATAAGGGAATGCTGGGAGTTGTGGTGGTCTGCCTCCTGCTGTTGCATAACTACAGCTCCCAGCATGCCCTTTTTGCATGCTGGGAGCTGTTGCTAAGCAACAGCAGGAGGCTGTCACTCACCTCCAACGATCCAGACGCTGCAGGTCAGTCCCGCCGCCGCCGCTGCTCCTGGGGCCCCGATCTCAACATTAACGTCGGGGATCGGGGTCCCCAGCACCCGGGGTGCACGTCCCGCACCCGCTCACGTCCTCCAGAAGAGGGGCGGAGCGGGTGCGGGAGTGACACCCGCAGCAGGCGCCCTGATTGGTCGGCCGGTAATCCGGCCGACGAATCAGGGCGATCGTGAGGTGGCACCAGTGCCACCTCACCCCTGCAGGCTCTGGCTGTTCGGGGCCGTCAGAGACGGCCCCGAACAGCCAGTAATTCTGGGTCATCGGGTCACTGGAGACCCGATTGACCCGGAATCGCCGCAGATCGCTGGACTGAATTGTATAATGTATAATGACCCTCCTGGGCGATATGCCGGGATGCCTGCTGAACGATTTCAGCAGGCATCCGGCTCCGGTCCCCAACCGGCTAGCGGTGGGGGCCGGAATTCCCACGGGCGTATGGATACGCCCTCGGTCCTTAAGGACTCGGGATGCAGGGCGTATCCATACGCCCTATGTCCTGAAGAGGTTAAAGAGAGGCATCGCCCTGTGGTTCCTGGGATGTATCAGACCATAAAGAAAATGCTGGTAGAGATGATAGAAGCCGATGTCATCCAAGAAAGCCAGAGTCCGTGGGCTGCACCTTTGGTCTTGGTGAAAAAGAAAGATGGCACCATCCGCTTCTGCGTAGACTACCGGAAGCTAAACAACATAACTCATAAGGATGCCTATCCTCTCCCACGCATTGAAGAATACTTGACTGCGTTGGGGTCTGCCGCCTACTTTTCCACCCTGGATCTGACGAGCGGCTACTGGCAAGTGCCGATGGCAGAAGAGGACAGAGAAAAGACCGCATTTGTGACCCCCATGGGTCTCTTCGAGTTCAAAAGTATGCCCTTTGGATTGTGCAATGCACCAGCTACTTTCCAGCGCCTAATGGTGCGATGCTTAGGGCACCTTAACTTCCAGAGTGTTCTATTGTATCTAGATGACGTCATAGTCTACTCTCGAACATATCAGGAACACTTGGATCACCTGAAAGAAGTTTTCCAAGTTCTTATCCGACATGGACTCAAGGTTAAGCCTTCTAAATGTAACTTACTAAAGCCTCAAGTGCACTACTTAGGACATGATCCAGACAAAGTGAGTGCTGTGAAAGAGTGGCCTACACCCAGGACGGTGCGAGACGTTCGAAGTTTCCTGGGGTTTGCTGGATATTACCGGCATTTCATCCCTCATTTTGCCCAAATTGCCGGACCCTTGACCGAATTACTGAGAGGGACTGCCTGGGATAATTACAATGGGAGGTTTCCCATCCAGTGGGCCAAAGAACAATAGGATGCTTGAAGTATCTCCTCATGGAACCCCCCATATTGGCATATCCTGACTACAGCCTGCTGTTCCGCTTATACACAGATGCTAGCTTTGAAGGTCTGGGGGAGGTCTTATCTCAAGGGCAAGATGGCAAGGAGAGGGTGATTGCCTATACCAGCCGGCATCTTCCAGGTGCTGAGAAGAATGAGGCTAACTACAGCTCCTTCAAGCTGGAACTCTTGGCCCTGGTTTGGGCTATTACTGAGAAGTTTAAAGACTATCTTGCTGCTACCCCCTTCACGGTCTACACTGATAACGACCCCTTGGCCCATTTGAACACTGCTAAGTTGGGAGCTCTTGAACAGCGTTGGGCCTCTCGGTTGGCCAACTATGACTTTAACATCAAGTACCGCAGCGGAAAAACCAATGTCAAAGCGGATGTACTTTCTCGCATGGCCCCGGGAGAAGCACCTCCTGCTGAAGATGTGTGGGAAGATGTAGAAGTGCCTCCCTTCTACCGAAGGTTCGTGAGCCAGAATGCTCTAACTACCCAGGCCGGTGACGGACCTGAATCTCCCAAGGTCTCTGAAGATTTGTCTACTTGGAAGACGCTTCAGGATGAAAGCAGAGTTATCGGGGACCTCCTCGACTATTGCCTCCACAAGAAAGTGCCTACTCGGGTGCGCTAGGCCCATGGAGACTTTGAATTGAAGCGACTGTGGCGGCATAGAAACCACCTGTTCCTGCATAAGGGGTTGGTCTACCGAAATTCCCTGGACCCAGTCTCGGGAGACTGCATACACCAGATTGTGGTTCCCCGGAGGGATGCAGCCATGGTTCTGAATGCTTATCACGACCATAACGGACACTTCGGGGTCCATAAGACAGAGATCACCATTAGAAGGAGGTTTTACTGAATTGGATGCGGGGAGACACTGAGAAATGGTGTGCCGAGTGCTCCGTGTGCAACGTGATAAAGAACCCCCGGAGGGACGCAAGAGCCCCTTTGCATCCCATCTGTACAGAAAGACCGAATCAAATTGTTGCCTTGGACCATGTGAAGCTGGCCCCCACTCGATCTGGCTATTGTCATGCTCTAACAATGGTGGATCATTATTCCAAGTGGATGGTCGTGGTCCCCGTCAAGGATCTTTCCGCCAAGACTGCTGCTCAACTCTTCTATCTGCTTTGGATCCAACCGCTGGGGTGTCCCGAATCGGTCCTCACGGATCGGGGAACCGCCTTTGAAGCCCAGTTGTTCCAGGAACTTTGCCGTTTGCACGATTGCAAGAAGCTCCAGACAACGGCCTACCATCCCCAAGGGAATGGACTCTGTCAGAGGATCAATCAAGTGTTCATCCAGATGCTCAGAGCAGCCTCTGTCTCGAAGCATGAAGAGTGGCCTCAGCTGCTGCCAGAACTCCTGGAAATCTACAACAACACTGTGCACTGCTCTATGTGGTATACGCCCTTTTTCTTGATGACGGGCTGACACGGCCAATTGCCAAAGGATCGAACCTTTGGCCTACAGGCACCTTTCAATAATTCTCCTCAGGCTTCCCAAGGTTGGGTGTCAGAGCATCGACGAAGAATTGAGGAAGCCAAGGACATCGTTGAGAAGAAAATGGGTGAAGTTCATGAGCGCCAGCAGAAAGATTATAATCGGCATACTTCGGCTCAGCCCTTGCAGCTTGGAGATAAGGTGTGGCTCAGGAAATTTGCTAGAACCCTGTGGGAAACGGAGCCATATACCATCACTGCAGTTCCTTACCCTGAAACGGACGTATATGAGATACAAAAAGATGGGTTCGAGCCACAGGTGGTTCACCGGAATGGAATAAAAGTGTGCCGGAAAGAAGATACGCTTAGCCCATCGCCTCCTACTCCTCCTGATCCACCTGCTATTTCTACTCCACCTCCAACAAGGCCTGTGAGAAATTATGTGCCGGGAGAAGGAATTCATCCCACTATGGACGTTCCTTTGTTCCCATCTCAGCAGCCTACCATGTATTGGGGCATACCGTTCCCAGCTCCATCCAGTCAGCCGACACTGGTCGCACCAACCAGTGTGTTGCCAGTAGCTGTTGCCCCATGTCAACCACTATTGATCGCTACACCCAACCTCAGTCCTGCTCCAGTGACCACTCCGAACATGGAAGCCACTACTCCATCTGTCTTAAGAGAACCCATCAGTTCTACCGAAGAAATTGCTCCCTTTTTCAGCCCTCCAGCTGGTCCCTCGGAGACTGAAGCTCTTGAAGAATCCTCAAGTGAAGGAGCTCCTGATGACTCGGAGGAGGTGTTGCGGTCTCAAAGGACTACACAGGGCAAACTACCCATAAGGTACCAGGGCTCACATTTAGTACCTGCACACATGGTACCTTTGATAACCCACTTCACTTCAAAAAACAAATAAATATCTCACTTAAGAAAACACTTAAGGAATTGTAGCATATTTATACCCAATTCCTGCCACTGTTAGGTACACTTCTTTGTTTCTTTATTCATTGCGTGTGTGAGATGCTCTGCCTGGCCGGTAGATGCTTTTGCTAGTAAAAAAGTAAACACATAATTTTCAGAATAACCTATTAGGTTATTTGAGAAGTGCTCTAGGGGTACGTAGCGTGTAGTCGATAGACCCTAGCAGCCACCCTTACTGTGACCTAGCTTAGGGCTAGCCAGTATACCTTACGTGTACTAACTAACAGGTAACTTATTGTTGGCATAAAATGTGTGAGATAACAAAATGTCTAGTCAGCTTGAAGCTAACAGTATAGAGAGCTGAACTAATGTCTAGTAAACTTAAAAAAATGTATAATAAGTTTTATAAAGTTATATAGGAAGCTAGAAACTAAAGTATAGATAGCTCCATTAAGTGTCTAGATAGCATTCAAGTGTCTAGATAGCATTCAAGTGTCTAGATAGCATTCAAATGTCTAAGTAGGATGTCTAGCTTAAATGTAAATCATCCTGTTCTATAGCATCCTGTTCTAATTCTCGTCCTAGTCCCTCTGTCTCAGGGGACAGATGTCGAGGCCAACTTATGTTTAGTAAGGGGGTTTGTGGTGTCCCAGTACCGCATTACATACGGTACTTATTTATCTATGGGTCCCTGTAGCCAGAGTCCCTAGGACTTAGTAATCTCTGTTAGTCAGTCCGCCCCTAGTCGCCTCTATTATAGTATATAGATTTCTAATTTGTCCATAGAATAATGTATATAGTATTATTTCTGACTAAACGGGATGAGTATTTAACTCAGGGAGAGTTCAGCACTCCTGGTGTGACGGAGCTTTCAAAGGCCACTAAGCACTCCGCAGGCATTCTGGGTAGGGGAATATGCAAATCAGCTCATTACATTACCTTTTCAGGTGATGTTCCCTGGTATCAGCTTAGCTCCAGTTACAGAATATAAAAAGCTAATCAGGATTAATGCCAAGCCAGAACTCTCTCCAGAAAGAAAGAGCACCCATCTGCAGACAGCTGTTTCGGGGTACTTGCTCCTCATCAGTACAGAGCAGGGTAATCTGGCTTGGCTGAGATGAGGGGCCTTAGCCCAACTAAACGGGATGAGTATTTAACTCAGGTAGAGTTCACCACTCCTGGTGTGACGAAGCTTTCAAGGGCCACTAAGCACTCCGCAGGCATTCTGGGTAGGGGAATATGCAAATAAGCCCATTACATCACCTGTTCAGGCGATGTTCCCAGATGAGAACCTTGATTACTCTGTCCAGTGTAATTACGGTTCTCACCTCTGCTCTCCAGCCCCCCCCCCCCCCCTCATCCTTATCTGTAGTCTATCTTCCTACAGCTATACAATTTATGGGCCAACTTAATGTCCATCCTCCACATATGTTGTTTTAACCCCTGCATATTTTGTGAGATAGAATGTGTGTTTTCTTCTTGTGAGCTCAGAAATGCTTATGACTTGATAAAGGGAGGAATCCCGAAAGCTTGTCTCTACATAATCTTGTTAGTCCAATAAAAAAGGTATTACAAGATACTGCAACTACCGATGATTTTGCTTTTTGCATCACTGGACTAATATGGCTACTCCTAACTACTCTCTCTCTATATATATAGACATACATATTGTTAAATATATCAATATTGTATAATAGGGCAAGATTCATGCTATAAGGATTATACCATGAGATCCTCTGTTTTTACAAAGACATTATATTTTAGCCTTCAATTCACCTCTTGCTAGTTGAAACTGACCTCTCTCAGGGATCTGTCCATTGTTTACACTCCCCCAGTATCACTTAGCTCAATACATATGAGAGCCATTGTACTGAAATCTCAGCTAACACGGTTAAAATGTGAATACCTTGAACATTTACTTTTTAAGACTTTTGTCATTGTTTGGTAAGCACTTATCACTAAACCATTGTTTTGACTTGTTTGTCTGGCTTATTTACATGTCTCTTTGAAGAGATACCCATTTACAGAAATTCAGGGAATGTCTGTGACTTTTCAATCAATGGCATGAATACACATTCCTAAAGAATACTCCCTTTTAGGCCTTTTGAAAATTCACACAAAATGGTGGATACATTGCCATGTTATATTAAAAATAGTGATTCATATTTGGGGCTTATTAGCACGACAACGGTCATCCACAAGTGACATCTGATACCTCCAGACAACAGTCGGTGGGTTCCTCAGACACAACCTTCAGTTGGCATGGTCCGGGAGCAGTCCCTGTCCTCCCATTGCCTCTTTCCTATGCTGTTCCCTGCCCTACAGAAGTATCTTATGCTGTGGGTACAGCTCCACTATTCAGTGAGGATGATCTAATAGAGGACAGTTAGCAGCTACTGCCCAGCCAAGAAGTGGAGGAGACATCCACCGCTTCCTCCGCTAGGCAGGCAAGTAGTGATGAGGAGAGTGGCGTGGTAGGTGATGTTGCCAGCATTCAGGCTCCTGAAGCAGACACTGTTGAGGAACCGGAGGAAGACATCAGTGACGTGCAGACACAACTTGATGATGATGAAGCCGATCACACTTCGGAGCCGGGTGCAGAAGTGGCTTCATCATCATCAGGAGAAGAGAGTTTCAGGTTGCCCTTGAGGCAGCAGCTGAGCCAGCAAGGTGGTAGCATAGTGGGTAGTCAGCAAGGTGGAAAGTCTGTAGCCAAACGTGCCCAGGGTAGACCACCTGCTTCGCGGCAGCCTTCCTTTCCCAGGAGGTAGTGAAACAGGGGTTCCTGGAGTCGGCGTCAGTGGCAGTCAATCAGTGTGGACTGTTGGTGGGAAAATAAGCTACTCGGCGGTGAAGGTGAAGCGTGGCCAGGGTCCCAATTTTGGCACCACAGCTCTGCGTCAAAATATGCAGCGCATTATAACGCGGCCTAAGATAACCGTGGCTCCGATGTGGTGGTCCTGCCTGCTGTATCACCCAGTGGCACGCCGCTCCCAGTTTCAGCCAGCCAAGGCTCCACCACATCAGCTGAAGGGAGCTGTGAGTCATACCCATCTTCTGTCGCTCCAGATGCTCCTGCTCCTCCTACTTCGAGTCAGTCATTCCATCAGCAATCCATCGGTGAAGCCATGTCCAAGAGACAACAGTATGCGCCTACTCATCCAACGGCACAGAAGCTGAATGTGCTCCTATCAAAGTTGCTGGTGCTGCAGTCCCTCCCTTTTCAAGTGGTGGACTCTGCACCTTTCAGAGAACTGATGGCTTGTGCCGAGCCGAGGTGGAGAGTAACAAACCGTCATTTCTTTGCTAGGAAGGCAGTACCAGCCCTGCACAATTTTGTGGAACAGAAGGTGGGCCAGTCCTTGAGATTGTTGGTGTGTACCAAAGTGCACGGCAGCGTCGACGTGTGGAGCTGTAACTACAATCAGGGACAATACATGTCCTTTACAGCCTACTGGCTAAATGTGGTTCCTGCACAGCCACAACAGCTTTCAGGCCATTGGTCCTGTGATAGTGTGCGACTCCACCTCCTCATCCTCCACCGTGTTCTCAGCCTCCACTGCACGGCCAAGTCTCAGTGTCCCTCCAGCATGCCAAGTGTGCAGGGCACGGCGGTGTCACGCTGTTCTTCACATGGTTTACCTTGGCGAACGTAGTCACACAGGGAACGAACTGCTAAAAGTCATTCATCAAGAAATCGAATCATGGCTTCAAGCCATCACCGATTTTTTGATGAACCAAGCGGATAGGGGGCTCCCCTGTGTAACTTCAATGACAACCAGTGGCAGCTCATACGTGACACCTGCCATCTGCTCAGGCCCTTTGAGGAAGCCACCTTATTAGTCAGTCGCCAGGATTACGAGATGAATTACGTAATTCCACTGCTTCATTTACTACAACACGTGTTGGAAACTGTCTGGTCAGGGCACTGGGGAAGTGGTGCCTACATCACATGGCCACATGAGCCCTGTGGGGGCTGAACTGGAGGAGGAGGAGGGGGAGGGGCACAGTGGAGCACAGTTTAGGTTTCACAAGATGGGCGGTTTTTCTAGTCATCTGACAGGAGAGGAGGAGCAGGAGCAGCTAGAGGGTTATGAGGAAGGCGAGACAGAGGACCAAGACACACTTTGGCAGTATGCAGTGGAGATGGAGGCAGGGAGCCCCTTCGAGTCACTTGCACAAAGGGCACGATGCATGCTCAATTGCTTGCTTTAGTGACCTTCGAATTGTCACCATTTGGCAGCGGGATGACTTCTTGGTCTCCACCTTATTGGACCCTCGCTACCGGCACAAAATGGGGGCCTTTTTTACACCCACTGAGAGGGAGGACGAACTGACCTACTACAGAGACATCCTACGTAGACAGTTGTCCAATGCATATCTGCGCTGTCGTCCATCCTCTCGCATGTCTAACTCGGGGCCCTCTGCGTTCACCTTCCACTGCCATGGCTGCTGACTGAGCCTACAGTCGCTGATGAGTAGCTTTCTTCACCCACATAGTGAAGCAACTCATCAGCAGCAGGTAGACCTGGAGCAGGACCTGAACCAGCAGGTGGTGGCATTCCTTGACATGACCATGCCAACACACCTTGAAGATCCGCTGGACTTCTGGGAAGCCAAACTTGATTTGTGGCCGCAACTAGCAGAGTTTGCCCTGGAAAAGTTGTCCTGTCCAGCCAGTAGTATGCCATCAGAGCGGGTGTTTAGTGTGGCGGAGGCCATAGTAACCCCAAGGAGAACTTGTCTGTCCACGAAAAATGTGGAGAGACTGACCTTTGTGAAGATGAATCAGGCATAGATCAGCCAGGATTTCCCCCCCCACCAATGCTTGATGCATCAGATTAGATTGACCATGGTGCCACACCAACACTTATGGATAGTGCAAATCATATATTAGGTGCTGCTTCCCAGTTACATACATTCCTCTGCATCAGACCACAAGTAAGTATTGAGGATATGCATTAGCTAAAACTTTTCTTAGGATAAAATATATGTACCCAATTTTTTTTTTTTAAATCAAGCAAAAGGAAAGGTGTGCAAAAAACGCCATGTGCCACCCACACCACCAAGTATTGATGTTATTCAAAGACCTCTAAAAGGTGGAAGGGAACAACTTATAGTTCATTGTAATCGGTGGGGATAAAACCTTTCCCTGTAAGGCCCTACTCTCGCATTATTAATTCCATTCTTGGCAGTGTTACTCGCCCTAAAAAGGGCGGCCCCACACAGGAACCTCTCCCTATTTCCACCTGCAAACACTGCCATTTCCCAGGGTTATTAGGTAGAAATAGGGAGAATTTTTCTGTGTGGGGTCACCCTTTTTAGGGCGAGTAACACTTGCCAAGAATTAATAGGGCGAGAGTAGGGCCTTACAGGGGAATTTTTTTTCCCCCACCTGCTAAAATGGACAATACGTTGTTCCCTTCCACCTCTTGAGGAAAGTGTTACTCATCTGAAAAAGGGGGGACCCACACAGGAAACTCTCCCTATTTCCACTTAAAAACCTTGGGAAATGGCAGTGTTTGCAAGTGGAAATAGGAGGAGGTTCCTGTGTGGGGCCACCCTTTTTAGAGCAAGTAACACTTGCCATTTCTGCTGCTACTACCTTCAGCCAGGCCTAGGCCCCCTGGCCAAATGTAACAAAAAAGCAAATTTTCCTACTTCTTGCTGTCCACTGGCTATTTACCAGTCCCACTAGTCCGACATCACCGTTGCTGCTGCTACCTCCAGCCAGGCCTAGACCGCCTGGCCAAATTTAACAAAAAACCAAATTTTTCGCTCTCCGCAGGCTACTACAACTTTTACCAGTCTACCACTTCCTGTTGTACACTGGCAAATGCCAGTCCCCAACCTTCTGCTTTATGGTGGCTAATGCCAGTCCCACTAGTCCACCATCACCACTGCTGCTGCTGTTACCTCCATCAAAGGCCAGGCCGACTGGACAAATTTAACAAAAACCACATTTTTCCTCCTCATGCTGTCCACCGACTACTATCGGTCCCACTAGTTTGCCATCACCCTTGCCGCATCTTCTACCTCCAACCAGGCCTGAGCCGCTTGGGAAAATTTAACAAAAAACTAATTTTTCTACTTCTGCTCTCTGCAGGCTACCATAACTCTTACCAGTCCATCACCTCCTGCTGTACTCTGGCAAATCCCAGTCTGCAACTTCCTGCTGTATGCTGACTAATGCCAGTCCTACTAGTCCGCCATCATCCTTGCTGTTGCTGCTACCTTCAGCCAGGCCTGGGCTGCCTAGTCAAATTTAATTGACAACAAATTTTTGGACCTCCTGACGTCCACTGGTTACTACCAGTCCCTCCAGTTTGCCATCGCCGTTGCTGCTGGCAATTTCAACCAGGCAATCACATACACAACCTACGATCCCTCCAAAAATTGTCTATTGACTACTTTTTACTAAAAAGCTGTTGTTACTCCCAAAAAGGGGACTTTTTTTTTAAAAAATCTTCCACAAAATCCTTGCCATCTCCTTAGCTTGGTAGATGACAATTCTGTTGCTACATCCAAAAAGGGGACATTTTTTGAACCCCTAACAAAATCTGTGACATCATTTCTGATTGCAGACTAAAAAGCTGTTGTTACTCTCAGAAAGGTATAATTTTAGGAACGCTTGAAAAAAGCTATTGCGGCCTCCGATACCGCTGTGTGCATTTCAACACCAGCAGGTATCTGCCTACAAACAGGATTAGTTCATACGGCTTTATTTAGTGTGAGTACACCTCAAATAAGTGCATTCAAGAAATTGTAGGTTACTACTAGAGATGAGCGAATCGAAGCTGACGAACCCGAATTCGTTACGAATCGCTTCATGAAACTTAATTTTACAGCGTTCCAGGCTATTGGAGACCTAAAATGTCGGATCCACGTGTGAGTACATGGGGCAGGGGATTATGGGAGGGCGGGAAACAGCGGCGGGAATGAAGGTAGGCGGGATGACCCTGAATCACATGTGAGATGCAGCCTATCAGCATTACATAGTTACATAGTATGGTTGAAAAAAGACATACGTCCATCAAGTTCAACCAGGGAATTGAAGGGAAGGGTGTAAGGGGATAAGGGGAAGGGATGTTGTTTTATAATTCTGCATAAGAATTAATGTTATTTTGTTCCAGGAATGTATCTAACCCTGTTTTAAAGCTATTAATTGTTCCTGCTGTGACCAGTTCCTGAGGTAGACTGTTCCATAAATTCACAGTTCTTATGGTAAAGAAGGCGTGTCGCCCCTTTAGACTAAACCTTTTCTTCTCCAGACGGAGGGAGTGCCCCCTCGTCATTTGGGGGGGGGGGGGTTAACCTGGAACCCCAAGCATTTGCCAAGTGGATGCCCAGACACTTAGTCTATCCAAGTCATCTTGTAACTTATGCACATCCTCTATAGACTGTACTCTGCACATAGCTTGGTGTCATCTGCAAAGACAGAAACAGAGCTGTTAATACCATCCTCTATATCATTGAAAAATAAATTAAACAACAGCGGGCCCAGTACAGAACCTTGGGGTACACCACTAATTACAGTGGACCAATCAGAGTACGAATTATTGACCACCACTCTCTGAGTACGATCCAGGAGCCAGTGTTCAATCCAGTTACAGACTAAAGTTTCCAAGCCCAAAGACCTTAACTTATCTGTCAGACGTCTATGAGGGACAGTATCAAATGCTTTAGCAAAATCCAGAAACACTATATCCACAGCCATTCCTCTGTCAAGGCTTCTACTCACAACTTCATAAAAGCAAATTAGATTGGTTTGACAACTTCTATCCTTAGTAAACCCATGCTGGCTATCACCTATAATACTATTATCCCCTATGTATTCCTGTATGTAATCCGGTCTATAATTGCCTGGCAAAGACCTAGAGCCCTTCTTGAAAATTGGTACCACATTCACCTTGCGCCAGTCCCTTGGCACAATACCAGACACCAGAGAATCTCTAAATATCATGAACAAGGGTACAGATATTACTGAACTTACCTCTCTAAGAACTATTGGGTGTAGTCCATCCGGTCCTGGACATTTGCTTACATTTACTTTACTTAACTTACCTTGTACCATCTCTACATTAAGCCAGTTCAGTACATTACATGATGTGTTACCAGCACTGACCTGTCCAATGTCAGCTCCTCCTTCTTCCATAGTATATACAGAACTAAAGAACCCATTAAGTAGCTCCGCCTTCTCTTGATCGCCCGTGACAACATCCCCATTATCATTATTAAGGGGTCCTACATGCTCTGTCCTTGTTTTTTTTGTATTTATATATCTAAAAAAAATTTTAGGATTAGTTTTGCTTTCTTTGGCCACTTGTCTCTCATTTAGAATTTTTGCCGTTTTTATTAAATTTTTACAGATTTTATTAAGTTCTTTGTACAGTTTAAATGTTATATCTGATTCATTAGATTTGTATTTTTTAAAAACCATTTTTTGTTGTTTATTGCTCTTTTAACATCATTTGTCAGCCATGTAGGATTTAGTTTTAATCGTTTATATTTGTTCCCCTTTGGTATATATTTAGCTGTATAGTTATTTAGAGTTGATTTAAAAATTTCCCATTTACCTTCTGTATCGGTATTTGAGAACAACTCCCCCGAGTCTATGTCCTGTAGTGCAGCTCTCAGCCCAGGGAAATTTGCCTTTTTAAATATTTATTTATATGTTTTTGCCTTCCCCGTCTGTCTTTGTTTTCTACATTTTAAATCAAAAGTAACTATATTGTGGTCGCTATTACCAAGGTTTTCCCGTACAGTTACATTACCAACCAGCTCTGCGTTGTTGGAAATGATCAGATCCAACGAGGCATCACTTCTTGTTGGGTCCTCCACAAACTGGCACATAAAATTATCCTGCAATAAATTTAGGAATTTTCTCCCCTTTGTAGTTTTAGCCAGCCCCCGACCCCAATCCATATCTGGATAGTTAAAATCTCCCATTATTACCACTGTACCTGCCCGGGCAGCCCTCTCTATTTGTTTATGCAGCTGACCTTCTATCTCTTCAGTGATATTAGGGGGTCTGTAGATTACACCAAATACCATTTTTTCAATATTTCCCTCCTTTTGTAATTCTACACACAGTGATTCCACATCCTCAGAATCATCACCCACTATGGCATCGTTCACACTGACTTTCATACCACTTCTATTATACAGACAGACTCCACCACCTTTTCTGTTCATTCTATCCTTGCAAAACAATGTAAACCCATGCAGATTAACAGCCCAGTCATGCGAGGAGTCCAGCCATGTCTCAGTGACCCCAACTATATCAATATGTTCCTCCAGTATCAAGGCCTCAAGCTCCCCCATTTTTTTTGCTAGGCTTCTGACATTTGTGAACATACACTTTACATTTCCATTAAGTTTTACACATCCATATTCATTGACCCCTGCGATGTCACAGCCCTATATAATCGGCAGCCATCTTGCCTCTCTTCATTTCATCTATGCACTCAGAGATACAGAGAACGGGACTGCGTGTGTCTGACTAGCTTATACCACAGCGTTACACTGCAACTGCTAGTCACATCAGCATTGTGGAAAGATAGGAGTGCAGAGTGCTTTGCTGTTCACACTGAGAAGGATCATTGATAGCTAAACCTCCTAGTCACATTATTGAGCATTGCAGCAGAGTGGGGCAGATAGCTGTTAGCTGCCTCATACAGATCAACAAGCTGCCTGAACTTTATCAACCATCTTGCCACCTCATTTTTCAGCGCAATTCAGTATTTTTTTTTGCTCCACAAATCATCTGCTGCTCAGAATTGTGTGACAGAGTGCAATTTAGGGTTTAATCCCTGTATTTTTTTTATTGTGGTCCTGCTACTGTTCACAAATGCGTTATTTTTCTGCGGACTGTAGTGCATTTGTCTGCCCTCATACATGCATAACACATGCCTACATCAAAGCAGTCTACTATTCTGTATCTGTAACAAGTCTAGATACAGGGAAAGTCCTGACTCCTGGCAAAAGTAATCATCTGCTGGTGTTTTTAAAAAATACTTATTTTTTCTGCGTATTGTTGCGCATATTATTGCCCTCATCAGTGCATACCGCATAGGTACATCCAGGTATTGTACCATTTTTTACCTGTTAATCTGTCAAGTGGATACATACTGTCAAAGTCCAAACAATAGTATTCACTGGCTGGTGTTTTACCAAAATACAGAGTTTTTTCTGCGTATAGTTGCGCATAGTACTGCCCTCATCAGTGCATACTGCATAGGTACATCCAAGTATTCTACCATTTTGTACCTATTAATCTGTCAAGGGGCTACATACTGTCAAAGTCCAAACAATAGTATTCACCGGCTGGTGTTTTTCAAAAATACAGAGTTTTTTCTGCGTATAGTTGCTCATATTACTGCCCTCATCAGTGCATACAGCATACATACATCCAAGTATTGTACCATTTTGTACCTGTTAATCTGTCAAGGGGCTACATACTGTCAAGGTCCAAACAATAGTATTCACTGCTGGTGTTTTACAAAAATACAGATTTTTTTCTGCTTATAGTTGCGCATATTACTGACCTCATCAGTGCATACAGCATACATACATACATACATCCAAGTATTGTACCATTTTGTACCTGTTAATCTGTCAAGGGGCAACATACTGTCAAAGTCCAAACAATAGTATTCACCGGCTGGCGTTTAAAAAAAATACAGAGTTTGTTCTGCGTATAGTTGCGCATATTACTGCCCTCATCAGTGCATACTGCATGCGTACATCCAAGTAGTGTACCATCTTGCACCTGTTAATCTGTCAAGGGCCTACATACTGTGAAAGGACAGCCATAAGTAATCACCTGCTGCTGTTCTAGACAAATGCGGTTTAAAAAGTAGTGTAGTGTATTGTAATACCCTCATATACGCACTAAGTATGTCAGGCAGAGAAGTGCCAGGACGTGCACAGAGGAGTGGCAGAGGCCTAAATACTTCAGGCAAAGTTGGCAGCAGACTAGGGGCGAGTGGCAGCAGGAGTTGCACCGAGAGGCCTGAGCTCCCGTTATCAGCCAGCGGTCGTGTCTCGACCAGGAACCCATCTGCCCTCGTCGATTGGTTAACACACTATTCCACATCATCACAAGTGACATCTGACAGCCCCTGTCAACAGTCGGTGGGTTCCTCAGACAAAACCCTCAGTTGGCATGGCCCGGGAGCAGTCCCTGTCCTCCCATTGCCTTTGTCCTATGCTGTTCCCTCTCCTAGAGTAGTATCTTATGCTGTGGGTTAAGCTCCACTATTTACTGAGGACGATCTAATAGTCAGCAGCTACTGCCCAGCCAAGAAGGGGAGGAGACATGCGCCGCTTGCTCCGCTAGGCGGCCAAGTAGTGATGCAGAGAGTGACGTGGGAGGCGGTGTTGCAAGGGTTCAGGGTCCTGAAGCAGACACTGTTGGGGAACCTGAGGAGGACATCAGTGACGTGCAAACACCTGTTGATGATGATGAAGCCGATCGCAATTGGGAGCTGGGTGCAGAAGGGGCTTCATCATCATCAGGAGAAGAGAGTTGCAGGTTGCCCTTGAGGCTGCAGGGCTGTAGCACAGTTGGCAGTCAGCTGGTGGCAGGAGTGGAAATTAAGGAGCCAAACATGCCCAGAGGAGACCACCTGCTTCGCGGCAGCCTACCTTTACGAGAGGTAGTGGAACAGGGGTTCCTGGAGACGTCGCCAGTAGCAGTCAATTAGTGCGAACTGCAGGTGGGAAAATCAGCTACTCGGCGGTGTGGAAGTTTTTCATCAGGCATCCGGAGGAGGTTCACATAGCCTTATGCAAGATCTGTCGGCAGAAGGTGAAGCGTGGCCAGGGTCCCAATGTTGGCACCACGGCCCTGCTTCAACACATGCTTCGCCACCATAAAGCGGCCTGGGAGAACTGTGGCTCCAATGTAGTGGTCCAGCCTGCTGCATCACCCAGTGGCCATCAGCTCCCACCTTCATCCAGCGAAGGCTCCACCACCTCAGCCAAAGGGAGCTGTGTGTCAAACCCTCCTTCTGTCGCTCCTGCTTCTCCTGCTTTTAGTCAGCCATTCTGCCAACAATCCATCGGCAAAGCCATGTCCAAGAGACAACAGTATGCGCCCACTCATCCAACGACACAGAAGTTGAATGTGCTCCTGTCCAAGTTGCTGGTGTTGCAGTCCCTCCCTTTTCAAGTGATGGACTCTGCACCTTTCAGAGAATTGATGGCTTGTGCCGAGCCGAGGTGGAGAGTCCCAAGCCGTCATTTCTTTGCGAGGAAGGCTGTACAAGCCCTGCATAAGCTTGTACAAGAGAAGGTGGGCCAGTCCTTGAGCCTGTCGGTGTGTTCAAAAGTGCACTGCAGCGCCGACGTGTGGAGCTGTAACTACGGGCAGGGACAATACTTGTCTTTTACGGCCCACTGGATAAATGTGGTTCCTGCACAGCCACAACAGCAACTTGGACAGGTCACACCGCTTCCTCCTCCACGCTCTCGATCTCAGGCAGTTGGTACTGTTACAGTGTGCAACGCCGCCTCCTCATCCTCCACCATGTCCTCGGCCTCCACTGCACGTCCAAATCTCGGTGGCCCTTCATCGTATCATGTGTGTAGGGCACGGCGGTGTCAAGCTGTTCTTCACATGGTTTGCCTTGGCGAACGGAGTCACACAGGGGAGGAACTGCTAAAGTTCATTCATAAAGAAATCCGAGTATGGCTTACTCCACGAAATCTGGAAATGGGAACCATGGTGACCGACAACGGGAATAACATTGTGTCCGCGCTGCGACAAGGAAGTGTGAAACATGAGCCCTGCATGGCACACGTGTTGAATCTGGTTGTCAAGCACTTCCTCAAGTCTTCACCCCATTTGAAAAACATCCTGAAAATGGCAAGGAAACTGTGCATGCACTTCAGCCACTCCTACACCGCCAAGCACACCTTCCTTGAGCTGCAGCGTCAGAACGGTATCCCACAACATAGTCTTATTTTTGATGTTGCCACATGTTGGAATTCCACCCTCCATATGTTGAACAGACTATACGAACAAAGAAAAGCCATCACCGATTTCTTGATGATCCAAGCAGATAGAAGTACTCCCCTGTGTAACTTCAATGTGAACCAGTGGCAGCTCATATGTGAAACTTGCTGTTTGCTGAGGCCTTTTGAGGAAGCCACATTATTTGTAAGTCGCCTGGATTACGCCATGAACGACGTAATTCCACTCCTACATTTCCTACAACAAATGATTGAAACCATGGCTGGTCACGGCAATGGAGACGTTGCGCCCACATCTCATGGCTACTTGAGCCCTGTGGGGGCTGAACTAGAGGAGGAGGATGATGAGGGGCAGAGCGGAGCACAGTTTAGGTTGGATGAGATGGCCGGTGTTTCTAGTCATCGGAAAGGAGAGGAGGAGCAGGAGCAGCCAGAGGAGCTGGAGGGTTATGAGGAAGGCGAGACAGAGGACCCAGACACACCGTGGCAGTATGCAGTGGAGATGGAGGCAGGTAGTCCCTCCGAGTCACTGTCGCAAATGGCACGATGCATGGTCAGTTGCTTTCGTAGTGACCCCCGAATTGTCAAAATTCGTCAGCGGGATGACTTCTGGATCTCCACCTTATTAGGCCCTCGCTACCGTCCCAGAATGGGGGCCTTTTTTACACCCACTGAGAGGGAGGACAAACTGGCCTACTACAGAGAGATTCTACGTAGTCAGTTGGCCGATGCCTATCAGCCACATGGTCCATCCACTCGCAGGTCTGACTCGGGGGGCCCTCTGCGCTCACCTTCCACTGCCATGACTGCTGGGGAGGGGAGGGGTGGCAGGAGCAGTACCAGCTCAATCAGCAGCAGCATGAGTCTACAGTCGCTGATGAGTAGCTTTTTTCACCTGCATAGTTCATTCATCAGCAGCAGGTAGACATGGAGCAGGACCTGAACTATCAGGTGGTGGCATACCTTGACATGGCCATGCCAACAACCATTGAAGATCCGCTGGACTTCTGGGCAGCCAAACTTGATTTATGGCCACAACTAGCGGAGTTTGCCCTGGAAAAGGCCAGCCAGTAGTGTGCCATCAGAGCGGGTGTTTAGTGCGGCCGGGGCCATAGTCATCCCAAGGCGAACTCGTCTGTTCACTAAAAATATGGAGAGACTGACGTTTGTCAAGATGAATCAGGGATGGATCAGACAGGATTTTTAGCCACCAATGCCAGATGCCTCAGAGTAGATTGACCATGCTGCTACACCAACAATTCCCAAATATGGTTGGTTATGAAACCCTCTTGGTTATCAATTAGGGTAATGAAACCCTCTTTGGTACTGTGATTGCCTGCTCCTGGCTCATCCTGTGTCTTTCAGGAACTACTTGCCTCACTGATGCTTCTGGCCTTGGGCCTTTAATTTTTGGATGTTTAGCAGTAGCTAAATATATGCTTAATGCAAATTTCAACATTGATCTTTAAAAGTAAGAGGTTATGAAACACTCTTAGGTACTGCAAATGCCTGCTCCTGGCTCATCCTGTGTCTTTTAGGAACTACTTGCCTCACTGACGCTGCTGGCCTTGGGCCTTTAATTTTTGGATGTTTAGCAGTAGCTAAATATATGCTTAATGCAAATGTCAACATTGATCTTTAAATGTAAGGGGTTATGAAACACTCTTGGGTACTGCGAAGGCCTGCTCCTGACTCATCCTGTGTCTTTCAGGTACTACTTGCCTCACGGGTGCTTGTGGCCTTGGGCCTTTAACTTATGGATGTTTAGCAGTAGCTAAATACATGCTTAATGCAAATTTCAACATTGATCTTTAAATGTAAGGGGTTATGAAACCCTCTTGGGTACTGCGAATGACTGCTCCTGTCTTTCAGGAACTACTTGCCTCCCTGATGCCTTGGGCCTTGGACCTTTAATTTTTGGATGTTTAGCAGTAGCTAAATACATGCTTAATGCCAATTTCAACAGTGATCTTTAAATGTAAGGGGTTATGAAACCCTCTTGGGTACTGCGAATGACTGCTCCTGACTCATTCTGTGTCTTTCAGGAACTACTTGCCTCCATAATGCCTCGGGCCTTTAATTTTTGGATGTTTAGCAGTAGCTAAATATATGCTTAATGCAAATTTCAACATTGATCTTTAAATGTAAGGGGTTATGAAACCCTCTTGGGTACAGCGAATGCTTGCTCCTGACTCATCCTGTGTTTTTCAGGAACTTCTTGCCTCACTGATGCTTCTGGCATTGGGCCTTTAATTTTTGGAAGTTTAGCAGTAGCTATTACATGCTTAATGCAAATTTCAACAATGATCTTTAAATTCTTGGAGCTCTGCCAGGGCCTTCTCCTACCCCGCCGGGGCCAATCTGAGGACTTCACTAAACCATCCATTCGGCAGTAGAGACATGCGGTGTGTACAAAGGGCAGGGACTTAATGAACCTGAGCTTATAACCCGCACTTAGTTGGGATTCTTCTTTCCTGGCAAATAATTTCAATCCCTGATCCCTATCACGAACGGGGTTCAGCGGGTTACCCGGACCTGTCGGTGAAGGTGCTGGTCCATTCAGTGTAGCGCGCGTGCAGCCCGGACATCTGAGGGCATAACACACCTGTTATTGCGCAATCTCGCGATTGATCGTGCAATGTAAGGGGTTATGAAAAGCTCTTGGGTACTGCTGATGCCTACTCCTGACTGCTCCTGTGTCTTTCAGGAACTGCTTGACTTCATGATGCTTCTGGGCTTGGGCCTTTAATTTTCGGATTTTTGAAATACATACATGCTTAATTAAAATTTCAACATTTATGGTGCAATGTATGGGGTTATTAAACACTCTTGGGTAGGCTTTTTTTCAAATTTTCTGATAATTTTCACAGTAATAAACTTGAATTTTCCAGAATAATACCCATTACACCATTGAACGCTTGTTGTGTGTGATTTTTTTAATAAACATTTTCAAAAATAATACAGAGAGGGATGAACTCTGCTTCTTTATTTCCGAAAAAATTATTTTAGAGAAGAATGTCTTTTTGCTGGTCCACCGTCCTGCATTATAGAGCTTGTTCTTAAACAGAGGTACAAAAAAAAAAAATGGCCGGTGAGGGCTATGGAGACATTGCGTCTACATCTTACGGCCACATGAGCCCTGTGGGTGCTTGTGAGATTAGGTCCTTTGTACCCACACGGCAGGGTCCGGGACACAAATTTTGATTTAAATTTCAAATAAAAAAATCTGACATTTCAATGGTCTCCTCATGCTGCTGCCAACTCCAGGCTGCGTCATTCAGGTAATATATAGGTAGCACCCGCTGTCCTAAATTTTTTTCAAAATTTTTCGTCCAAAATGTTTGTCTTTATTAGGGACTGTGAAGCTTTGGTGCGTACTCATGCATCAGCCAACTCCAGGCTGTGTCGTTCATGCAATATATGGTTAACTGATGACTCTGCTGGGCCTGGGTCTGGGAATTTCAAATTTTCTCATAGGTAGCACCCGCTATCCAAAAGTCTTCTTCATAAATTTCTACAATTGTTGTGTTTTTTTGGTGGGATTGTGAAGCCCTGGTGTGTACTCATGCATCAGCCAACTCCAGGCTGTGTCATTCAGGCAATATATGGTTTACTGATGCCGCTGCTGGGCCTGGGTCTGGGAATTTTCAATTTTCTCTTAGATAGCAACTGCTATCCAAAATCTTCTTCATAAATTTCTACAATTGTTGTGTTTTTTTGGTGGGATTGTGAAGCCCTGGTGTGTACTCATGCACCAGCCAACTCCAGGCTGTGTTCTTCAGGCAATATATAGGTAGACCCCACTGTCCTAAATCTTCTTCAAAAATTAAAAAAAATGGTTGTTTTTTCTTTGGGATTGTGAAGCCCTGGTGTGTACTCCATGCTGCTTCCTGCTACACTCTGTCAGCCCATTGGTCCTGTGACAGTGTTCTACTCCGCCTCCACATCCTCCACTGTGTCTTAAGCCTCCACTGCCCGGAAAAGTCTCAGTGGCTCTTCCGCATACAATTGTGGGCAGGGCACGGCGGTGTCACGCTGTTCTTCACATGGTTTGCCTTGGCAAAAAGTCTTGGAAACAATGGCCGGTCAGGGCAATGGAGACGTTGCGCCTATATCTCACGGCCACATGAGCCCTGTGGGGGCTTGTTATATTTGGTCCTTCGTACCCACACGCTCGGGTCCGGGACACTCAAAGTTTGATTTAAATTTCAAATCAAGAAATGATGACGCTGCTGGGCCTGGGTCTGGGAATTGTGAAGCCCTGCTGTGTACTCGTGCATCAGCAAACTCCAGGCTGTGTCATTCAGGCAATATATGGTTTACTGATGCCGCTGTGGGGCCTGGGTCTGGGAATTTCAAATGTTCTCATAGGTAGCACCCGCTATCCAAAATCTTTTTTTAAAATTTCTAAAATTGTGGTGTTTTTTAGGGGGTATTGTGAAGCCCTGCTATGTACTCGTGAATCAGCGAACTCCAGGCTGTGTCATTCAGGCAATATATGGGTTACTGATGCTGCTGTGGGGCCTGGGTCTGGGAATTTCAAATTTTCTCATAGGTAGCACCCGCGATCCAAAATCTTTTGGAAACATTTCTAAAATTGTGTTTTTTGGGGGGGATTGTGAAGCCCTGCTGTGTACTCGTGCATCAGCCAACTAAAGGCTGTGTCATTCAGGCAATATATGGTTTACTGATGTCGCTGCTGGGCCTGGGTCTGGGAAGTTCAAATTTTCTCATAGGTAGCACCCGCTATCAAAAATCTTCGGTTTAAATTTCTTAATTCATCTTTTAATCTTAGGGATTGTGAAGGCCTACTGCCTACTCATGCTGCTGAAAACTCCGGGCTGTGCCAGTCATCCACTATTTGGTTTCAGCAGATGATTTGGCTTTTCTGGACTACGTAAGTATTAAGGAGAGGGCAAAGGACTCTGACAATATGACGGTGAATGACCTGTCAGTGGATTCCTCGGTGTCTACAGTTGCATGGTGCTGTGGAAATTACATTTTTGAAAAATTACATTTTTCATTTTCACAGACCAATGTTCCAAAAATCTGTCAAACACCTGTGTGGCATAAATGCTCACTTCATCCCTTAATACATTACGTGAGGGGTGTAGTTTCCAAAATGGGGTCACGTGTGTGGGGGTCCATTCTTCTGGCCCTATGGGGGCTTTGTAAACACACGTGCCCTTCAATTCCAGACAAATTTTCTCTCCAAAAGCCCAATGGCGCTCATTCTCTTCTGAGCATTGTAGTTCGCCCACAGAGCACTTTACATCCACATATGGGGTATGTTCTTACTCAGAAGAAATGGGGTTACAAATTTTGGGGGCTGGTTTTCCTATTTTCCCTTGTGAAGATGCAACATTTAGGGTAACACCAGCATTTTAGTAAAATTATTAGAATTGTGCAATTCGTTTCAGCACGAATGTCTAATTTACCGAATCTTACAGTTTTCGGGCATTCGAACTGATCCGAATGCACGAAAACATATTTTGAACATTCCCGAATAGCCACGATAATACGAATTGCAAAATAACGAATGCATTCATTATTTACCGAATGCATTCGTTAACCGTAAATGAAAGTAAATAATTAATTCAAATTTTTTTATTGGTCCTTGCGCTAACACTGTTGCGCTACACACTGTTTCTGTTACTGTTACCAGGGTGCCTCCAGCTGTTGCAAAACCCACCCACCCACCTAGCATGCCCTGACAGCCAAAGGCTCTCTGGGCATTCTGGGAGTTGCAGTTTTGTAACAGCTTGAGGCACACTTGGTACGTTGGCACACATGCGCTAAGCTTTTTCTTTCATTTTTAACTTATGCTAGCTTTTTTCAGAAATTGTTTATAGTAGGTCAATGGCATGCATAGTAATTGCCGTGGGAACATTTTTCATTCATAAACCGCAGACTTAATTGGATAATTGCCGTTTAGAACGTTTGGGGTCCCAACTTTCTAAACGGCAAGTATCCAATTAACCTGCGGTTTTATGAATGAAAAATTTTCCCACGGCAATTACTATGCATGTCATTGGCCTACTAACCCACTTCTGAAAAAAGCGAGCGGAATTTGAAAATGAATTAAAAAGCTTTGCGCATGTTTGCCAAAGTGTGCCTCCAGCTGTTGCAAAACTGCAACACCCACCCAGCATGCCCTGACAGCCAAAGGTCCTCTGGGCATGCTGGGAGTTGCAGTTTTGCAAAAGCTGGAGGCACACATGGTACGTTGGCACACATGCGCTAAGCTTTTTCTTTCATTTTTAACTTACACTAGCTTTTTTCAGAAACGGATTATAATAGGTCAATGACATGCATAGTAATTGCCGTGGGAACACTTTTCATTCATAAAACCGCAAACTTAATTGGATAATTGCCGTTTAGAACGTTGGGACCCCAAACGTTCTAAACTGCAATTATCCAATTAAGCCTGCAGTTTTATGAATGAAAAATTTTCCCATGGCAATTACTATGCATGTCATTGACATACTAACCCATTTCTGAAAAAAGCGAGTTGAATTTGAAAATGAATTAAAAAGCTTTGCGCATGTTTGCCAAAGTGTGCCTCCAGCTGTAGCAAAACTGCAACTTCCAGCATGCCCAGACAGCCTTTGGCTGTCAGGGCTTGCTGGGTGGGTGCTGTAGTTTTGCAACAGCTGGAGGCACCCTGGTAACAGTAACAGTGTGTTAGCGCAAGTGACATGACATGTTATACATAAATCACCCGACAATCAAACACATCGATCAAACACTTCAATCATTCATACAGCATTCATTAATTAATTCATTCATTTATTCAACATTACATTATGTATTAATAATAAATCATATAAAATTATATTATCTTACCTGTCTTCCAATGTTCTTCCAATCTCTGCGGCTGCCCTCTTTTCCTGCACACACACACGCTCCCGATAATGGTCCGTGCTTAAAAAAAGATTTACTCGAATGTAACCGAATACCAAATGTATCCGAAAGAAAATAAAAACCTGAATACCGAATGTATCCGAAAAATCAAACCGAACACCTGAATACCGAATGTATCCGAAAAATCTAAACCGAAAATATTACCGAACCGAAAATTTTATCCAAAACTAAAAAACAAAACGAAACAAAATTTTTTCTTGTGCACAAGTCTATAAATTATTATTATTTTTTTTTTCCCATCCAACTTTAACGAAAATTCATCAAACACCTGTGGGGTGTTAAGGCTCACTATACCCGTTGTTACATTCCGTGAGGGGTGTAGTTTCCAAAATGGGGTCACACGTGGGTATTTTTTTTTGCATTAATGTCAGAGCCGCCACCCCTGTGCAAATAACCAATTTAGGCCTCAAATATACATGGTGCGCTCTCTCTCCTGAGCCTTGTTGTGCGTCCGCAGATCATTTTACATCCACATATGGGGTATTTCCATACTCTAGAGACATTTGCGTTACAAATTTTGGGGGTCTTTTTTCTTTTACCTCTTGTGAAAACAAAAAGTATTGGGCAACACCAGCATGTTAGTGTAAACTACAACTCCCAACATGCAACATGCACATGCATGCTGGGAGTTGTACTTTTGCAACAGCTGGAGCCACACTGGTTGGAAAACCTTCAGTTAGGTTCTGTTATCTAACTCAGTATTTTCCAACCAGTGTGCCTCCAGTTGTTGCAAAACCACAACTCCCAGCATGTACTGGTTGCTGAATGGCACGCTGGGAGATGTAGTTATACAACAGCTGGAAGTATGCAACTACAACTCCCAGCATGGTGAGACAGCTGTTTGCTGTTCATGCATGCAGAGAGTTGTAGTTTTGCAAGATTTAGAGGGCCATGGTTTAGAAACCACCACACAGCGATCTCCAAACTGTAGCCCTCCAGATGTTGCAAAACTACAAATACCAGCATGCCCAGACAGCAAACTGATGTGTGGGCATGCTGGGAGTTGTAGTTTTGCAATATCTAGAGGGCCACAGTTTAGAGACCACTCCACAGGGATCTCCAAACTGTAGCCATCCAGCTGTTGCAAAACTACAATCCCAGCATGCCCAAACAGCAATCAGCTGTCTGGGCATGCCTGGAGTTGTAGTTTTGCAACATCTGGAGGGCTACAGTTTAGAGACCACTGTTTAGTGGTTTCGAAACTGTAGCCCTCCAGATATTGCTAGGCAACAACTCCCTGTCTTCCGTAGTCGCAGGATGGCAGCACCAGGGAGAGGATCGCCGCCCGCCGTTGCCGCTGGTAAGTGGACCTCCACCGCCACTGCCGGTCACAGGACTGTTCCCCCATTTTGCTTGGATTACCATGGGTGGGCAGAACAGGGGAACCAAACTTTACCCCCCCCCCCCGCCCCCGATCTGCTATTGGTCGCTCGCTTCCGAATTGACCCCCCACCCCCAGGGGTTTGCATAGGGTGCCTGCTGATAGATATCAACAGTCATTCCGGTCCGGTCCCCGTCCGGCACGCGGTGGGGACCGAAATTCTCACGGGCATACAGGTATGCCCTGGGTCCTTAAGTACTATGGAGCGAGGGCTGATTTAAACTTTTAATAGGGAAGGGGTTAATTAACTTTTATTACCTTTTTTTTACACTCTTTATTTAGCCCCCCCACAAGGGGCTATAACATGCAACCTTTTGATTGCTTACACTGATCAATACCATGCCATAGCATTGATCAGTGTTCTCGGTGCTCTGCTGCTCTATCCTACTGAACAGGCTTGGAGCAGCAGATCGCCGAACAGATGACGAGGAGGCAGGTGAGGACCCTCCTGTCGTCCAGTAAGCTGATTGGGACATCGCGATATTGTCGTGATTGTCCCGACCAGCTCTGCTGAGCTGCTGGGATAGTTTTAGATTAATTTTAGTTGCATCTAAAGGGTTAATGCTGGGCATCGGCCTGATCGGCCCGATCAGTGGTGCCCGGCATTAGCCGTGAGTCCTGGCTGTTCATAGCAAATGAGACCCACCGGGTTCTGCTTGTGAAAATGGTTTAAACGTAGTAAACGGGACCAGAGCGTACATGTACGCCCTTTGTCCTTAAAGCGGTACTCCGCTCCTAGACATCTTATCCCCTATCCAGGAGAGATTGCGGAGGTCCCCATCAGCGGGACCCTCGCAATCAGACATCTTATCCCCTATCCTGTGTGTAGCTGCTTGTAGGAGCGGATTGCTGCTATGAGCAATCAAAGCAGGGCACAGCAGGAAGCACACTCTATGGATGGTCAGTCAATTACGCTGCAAATACGCCAGCCTGATCCAATCATAGCTCCTCTCACACTTAATTGCCAAATGCTGTTGGTTGGACACATCCCCCATCAGCACTCTAGGCTGCACTTCCTGTGTTTGGACGTCGGTCCTAAGTCTGTGTATGAGATTTGGGGAAAATTTGCTCTTGAGCTTTTTTAAGCACAAATAAAACATAGAAAATTTCTTTTTTTTTTTTAAACCAAAGTATATTAGAAATATTTTTTTTATTTACCATAAGGAGTGCAATAGCAAAAGTTAGTTTGAATGAGAGTACCTGAAATAAATAATTTGTAGCATGTTACCAGTAGTGGGTCCTGTGTATAGAAGAAAACCATTTGTCAGACATCTATAGTGTTAACATTTTATTTTCCAGTTTTTCTCTAAATTAAGACCACTCCTTTGTCAAAGGAAGACATTTTTTACAATAAAAAATGAGTATGTTATGAGAGGTAATATGTATTTAGCTTAAATTTTAATAAAAGTATTGTTTTATACTGGGTAGTTGGGGAAAAAATGAATAGTATTATAGAACATCAAATTAACATAAATGTAAATAAAAAATAAATTGTTTCCTGTACAGTACAGACAAGGCATTTTATAACATAGATGTAATGCTTTGAATGTATCTAATTTTGTGCTACTGAAACTCAAAAGGTTTTCAAAGAAGTAATTAATATTGTGGATATTTATCCTAGGTGGATAATATTACACTTACAGATACATTTATTCCCTGCAGTTATTTGAGGTCATGTAATGTATAGGCTGTCTTATCTTGGTATAATGTGTTGTATGACTGATAGCAAATATGTAGGAACAATCTATCGCCTGTTAACATTTGTAAATTAGGTACATGATCACAAATAATTAGAGTGACTAAGTTAAAGTAAATATGCAATTTCAAGCTTGAGTTTAGTGTTGTACTTGAGCTAAATTGTTGAATATTATTGTAGCGAATGTGATACACTTACTTAACAATTAACTTGCTTTCAGCTTGTAAATCTGATATTGAACAGTTGCTGATTTGTGTGACGGAACAGGTTTGGAAAGACATCTGCAACAATTAGCTCAAGATGTGGAAAATCTGATTCATTTGCTAAAATGTAGGCAAACGTGTGTTCCAGATTTTGAAAAGACACTCTGAGAAAGAGAATCCAAATGTATTAGATGCAAGAATGGAGGCAGGAGGTGCAGCATTAAAATACATTAAGTATTTATGTTGTGCAGAAATCCTTTAAAAAGCCATGTAAAGTTAAGCATTTAGCTTGAATAGTTGCCACCTGTTAGTCTGCTGCTAAGTGCAGCTGTTTTTTTTTATTGTCTATAAACAGATGCAGAAAGCTTAAGAATGTCACAAGGCAAACTGCTAATCCATTTTGCCACAAGCAAATATTCTCACAATACACTTTGCTCTAAGTACTGATTGTATGTTAACTTTATAACAGCTGCTCTTCAGAGGCATTAAACTAATTTTATTGTATTTTCTCAAGAATCATTACCTACAGTGTTTATTTAACTATGTACAAAGTGGAAGTCAATTTTTTGTGTCCAACATAGTTTAAAAAAAAAAAATGGCTAGGTATTAAACTTACTTACTTACGCCAGTAAGTTTAATACCTAGCCATTTTATACCATTTTATACCATTTAATACCTAGCCATACCTAGTTATCATTTTTACCTGTTGTCAGTTTCTTTTTACCCGTTTTTTTTCTACTTTGGTTTTTACTGACAAGCGCCAAATTTATCATTTGGCTCATGTCCTTTACTAACTTTGGCACATAACATATTCTTCCTTTGATATGTGTGTTTTCCATGTCAGAATATTGTTGGCGGTGCCAAATATGCATCAAGAACAGGCAAATTAGCGCCAAAATACAATTAGCGCAAATGATAAATTACTGACCACTGCAGAAATTAAAATCCTAGAAAGTTTATAGTGGAGAGAATGCGCTAAACTTTGGTGCAAAAAGACACTGCACCGAAAAAAAGCGCCAAACATATGCAATAAAAGACACAGAAATCCATTGATAAATACCCTCCACTGTGTATAAAAAAGTAATGGTCACAATGCCTATGATGTAACCTTATCTTTACTGAAATATTATGGCTGTATGCTGTGAGATTATATTAGCAGCCAATGATTTTTACCCCTCAAATTAAGGGTGACATTGACAGCAAGCAGGGCACTGTTAAGCGTATTTGTACGCAGGAAAAACTTTTTTTTTCTTTCATACACCGGCAGGTGTATAACGTGTGGTATAACACTTAATTTAACACAGAGACAGAAACAAGGGAGTATATGGTACGCTATTTGCTTGTATTTAGGCCCTTTGCAATGATAAGGCCACTGTTAAGCGTATTTGTACGCAGGAAAAACTATTTTTTTCTTTCATACACCGGCAGGTGTGTAACACTTAGTTTAGCACAGAGACCGAAAAAAAGGTAGTATATGGTACGCTATTTGCTTGTATGTAGGCCCTTTGCAATGATAAGGCCACTGATAAAGCGTATTTGTACGCAGGAAAAAATAATTTTTCTTTAATACACCGGCAGGTGTATAACGTGTGGTATAACACTGAATTTAGCACAGAGACAGAGTAACAGGTGAAAAATGGTAAAAAAGGCACTAAAGTCCACACTAATATGACTTATTTCAGCAGGACCCAACTGGGCAGCACCACAGAAATATTTTTTTTACAGGGATTAAACCCTAAATTGCACTCTGTCACACAATTGTGAGAATCAGATTTGTGGAGCAACAGAAAAAACTCAATTGGGCTGAAAAAAGAGGAGATTAGATGCTCCATACAGGTAAAACAGCTGTGAGATCTATGACGCAGGTGACTGCTATGCAGCACCTCTATGCCTGCTATATTGAGTAAGGAGAATACGAGGTTTTGCTAGAATCGCTCTCGGTCAGAACTGCAGCAACACTGTGCCCTGTATCTTTCCCTAATGCTGATGTCACTGCTACTCGTAGCGGTCGGATGCTGTATAACGCCGTTGTATGCGATCAGCACACAGACATGCAGTCACTTCCTTTCCCTATTTCGTGTGGAGAAGATATGACCAGAGGGAAGATGGCTGCCTATTATATAGGGCTGTGACATCACAGGGGTCAGTGAACACTGATAGGCTGCATCTGACATGTGATTCAGGGTCAGCCCACCTACCTTGATTCCCGCCCCAGCTTCCCGCCCTCCCATGGTGCCTTGCCCCATGTACTGACATGTGGAGCCGCCATCTTAGGTCTAAAACAGAATTCAGGAAAATGGGGTTTAATAAAGCGATTCGTGCGATCAGAATTCATATTCGTATTCATATTCGATCAAAATCTAATTTTTCCTGAAATTCGTAACGAATTCGGGTTAATCAGATTCGATTCGCTCATCTCTAATGACAATGCATCATCTCATGCTGCAAAGAATACCTCTGCATCAATTGTTGCTATGGGGTTAAAAGGACAGAAAGTCATGGCGTGGCCTCCATCCTCCCCTGACGTCAATCCTATTAAGAACCTTTGGAGCATCCTCAAGCAAATTATCTGTGAGGGTGGGAGGCAGTTTACATCCAAACAGCAGCTCTGGGAGGCTATTCTGACATCTTCAAACAAATTTAAGCAGAAACTGTCCAAAAACTCACAAGTTCAATACAGCTTGACAACAGCTTCACAATGCAAGACTTGTGAGGCTGTTCTATGTTGCGTGACCTGTTAAAATGTTTAAAAAGTAAAAATGTTGTTAACATTTTGATTAAAATAGCTTTTGATTTCAGTAAATACGCTGAAAACACAACAAATATACATTTTCAGTTCTTTACAACTTATAAAGTGTTTTGAAACTTACTGTGTGTAATAATTTGGAACAGTGCATTGTAAGTTTATGTTTAAAAAAATACTGTTATCATTAGGAGAAGAGATGAGCGAATCGAAGCTGACGTACCCGAATTTATTACGAATTTCATGAAATATTTGATTCGCAACGAATGCGAATATCGCCACGATTCTATCACGTGAATCGCTTCATTAAATTCCATTTTACAGCGTTCCTGGCTAAAGGAGACCTAAAATGGTGGATCCACATGTGAGTACATAGGGCAGTTGATTATGGGAGGGCGGGAAACTACGGCAAGAATGAAGGTAGGCAGGATGACCCTCAATCACATGCGAGATGCAGCCTTCATTGTCCCCTGTGATGTCACAGCCCTATATAATCGGCAGCCATCTTGCTGCTGCAAATTTCATCCATGCACTCAGAGAGAGAGAGGACGGGACTGCGTGTGTGTGAATTGCTTATACCACAGCGCACCACTGCAACTGCTAGTCACATCAGCATTGCGGACAGACAGGAGTGCAGTGCTTTGGTGTTCTCACTGAGAAGGATCTTACGATATATAAACCTCCTATTCACGTTATTGAGCATTGCATCAGAGAGGGGCAGATAGCTTTTCGCTGCCTCATGGAGATCAACAAGCTGCCTGAAATTTGTGAACCACCTTATTTTTCAGCGCAATTCTGTTCCTTTTTCCCTCCACAAATCATCTGCTGCTCAGAATTGTGTGTAGACTGTATAAAAACAAGGGCACACCATTCTTAACACTCTTTTTTTTTGTGGTGCTACACTGTTAGATCCTGCTGCTGTTACATAGTTTCATAGTTACATAGTTAGTACGGTTGAAAAAAGACATACATCCATCAAGTTGAATCAGGGAATTGAAGGGTAGGGGTGTGGCGCGATATTGGGGAAGGGATGGGATTTTATATTTCTGCATAAGCATTAACCCCTTAAGGACGCATGACGTAAATGTACGTCCTGGTGCGGTGGTACTTAACGCACCAGGACGTACATTTACGTCCTGTGCATAACCGCGGGCATCGGAGCGATGCCCGTGTCATGCATGGCTGATCCCGGCTGCTGATCGCAGCCAGGGACCCGCCGGCAATGGCCGAAGTCCGCGATCTCGCGGGCGTCCGCCATTAACCCCTCAGGTACCGGGATCAATACAGATCCCGGCATCTGCGGCAGTGCACGATTTAAATGAACAATCGGATCGCCAGCAGCGCTGCTGCGAGGATTCGATCATTCAGAACACTGCACGGAGGTCCCCTCACCTTTCTGCTTCCGGCTCCCGGCGTCTTCTGCTCTGGTCTGAGATCGAGCAGACCAGAACAGAAGATAGCCGATAACACTGATCTGTTCTATGTCCTATACATAGAACAGATCAGTATTAGCAATCATGGCATTGCTATGAATAGTCCCCTATGGGGACTATTCAAGTGTAAAAAAAAATGTAAACAAATGTAAAAGTAAAAGTTAAAAAAAGTGAAAAATCCCCTCCCCCAATAAAAAAGTAAAACGTCAGTTTTTTCCTATTTTACCCCCAAAAAGCGTAAAAAATACATTTTATAGACATATTTGGTATCGCCGCGTGCGTAAATGTCCGAACTATTAAAATAAAATGTTAATGATCCCGTACGGTGAACGGCGTGAACGTAAAAAGAAAAGTCCAAAATTGCTACTTTTTTAATACATTTTATTAAAAAAAATTATAAAAAATGTATTAAAAGTTTTTTATATGCAAATGTGGTGTCAGAAAAAAAGTACAGATCATGGCGAAAGAAATGAGCCCTCACACCGCCGCTTATATGGAAAAATAAAAAAGTTATAGGTCATCAAAATAAAGGGATTATAAACGTACTAATTTGGTTAAAAAGTTTGTGATTTTTTTTAAGCACAACAATAATAGAAAAGTATGTAATAATGGGTATCATTTTAATCGTATTGACCCCTTAGAATAAAGAACACACATCATTTTTACCGTAAATTGTACGGCGTGAAAACGAAACCTTCCAAAATTAGCAAAATTGCGTTATTTTCTTTTTTATTTCCCCACAAAAATAGTGTTTTTTTGGTTGCACCATACATTTTATGATATAATGAGTTATGTCATTACAAAGGACAACTGGTTGCGCAAAAAGCAAGCCCTCATACTAGTCTGTGGATGAAAATATAAAAGAGTTATGATTTTTAGAGGGCGAGGAGGAAAAAATGAAAACGTAAAAATGTAATTGTCTGAGTCCTTAAGGCCAAAATGGGCTGAGTCCTTAAGGGGTTAATGTTATTTTGTTCCAGGAATGTATCTAACCCTGTTTTAAAGCTGTTAAATTTTCCTGCTGTGACCAGTTCCTGAGGTAGACTGTTCCATAAGTTCACAGTTCTTATGGTAAAGAAGGCGTGTCGCCCCTTGAGGCTAAACGTTTTCTTCTTCAGATGGAGGGAGTGCCCCCTCGTGCTTTGGGGGGGTTTAATCTGGAACAGTTTTTCTCCATATTTTTTGTATGGGCCATTAATATACTTATATACATTTATCATATCCCCCCCTTAAACGTCTCTTCTCAAGACTAAACAATTGTAACTCCTTTAATCGCTCCTCATAACTAAGATGTTCCATGCCCCGTATTAGTTTAGTCGCACGTCTCTGCACCCTTTCCAGCTCCACAGTTTCCCTTTTATGGACTGGTGCCCAAAACTGAACAGAATATTCCAGGTGAGGCCGTACTAATGCTTTATAAAGGGGGAGTATTATGTCCCTGTCCCTCGAGTCCATGCCTCTTTTTATACATGACAATATCCTCCCGGCCTTGGAAGCAGCAGCCTGACATTGCATGCTATTCTGTAGTCTGTGATCTACAAGTACACCCAGATCCTTCTCTACCAGTGACTCTGCCAGTTATACGACATACGACGAATGCATGTTATTAGTACCCAGATGCATAACTTTACATTTATCCACATTGAACCTCATTTGCCAAGTGGATGCCCAGAAACTTAGTCTATCCAAGTCATCTTGTAACCTATACACATCTTCTATAGACTGTACCGTGCTACAAAGATTGGTGTCATCTGCAAAGATAGAAACAGAGCTGTTAATACCATCCTCTATATCATTGATAAATAAATTAAACAACAGCGGGCCCAGTACTGAATCTTGGGGTACACCACTAATAACCGGGGACCAATCAGAGTACGAATCATTGACCACCACTCTCTGGGTATGATCCATGAGCCAGTGCTCAATCCAGTTACAAACTAAAGTTTCCAAATCCAAAGACCCTAACTTACCTGCCAGACGTCTATGAGGGACAGTATCAAACGCTTTAGCAAAATCCCGAAACACTATATCCACAGCCATGCCTCTGTCAAGGCTTCTACTCACTTCTTCATAAAAGCAAATTAGATTGGTTTGACAACTTCTATCCTTAGTAAACCCATGCTAGTTATCACTTATAATACAATTATCCCCTATGTATTCCTGTATGTAATCCCTTATAAGTCCTTCAAACAATTTACCCACAATGCACGTTAAACTTACCGGTCTATAGTTTCCTGGGGAAGACCTAGAGCCCTTTTTGAAGATTGGCACCACATTCACCTTGCGCCAGTCCTTTGGCACAATACCAGACACCAGTGAATCTCTAAATATCATGAACAGGGGTACAGATATTATTGAACTTAGTTCTCTAAGAACTATCTGGTGCAATCCATCTGGCCCTGGAGATTTGCTTACATTTATATTACTTAACTTACCTTGTACCATTTCTACATTAAGCCAGTTCAGTACATTACATGATGTGTTACCAGCACTGACCTGTCCAATGTCAGCTCCTCCTTCCTTAGTAAATACAGAACTAAAGAACCCATTCAGTAGCTCTACTTTCTCTATATCGCCTGTGACAACCTCCCCATTATCATTATTAAGGGGTCCTACATGCTCTATCCTTGTATTTTTTTTCATTTATATATCTAAAAAAACATATTTAGGGTTAGCTTTGCTTTCTTTGGCCACCTGTCTCTCATTTTGAATTTTTGCTGTTTTTATTACATTTTTACAGATTTTATTAAGCTCCGTATACTGTTTAAATGTTATAGCTGACCCATCAGATTATATTTTTTTAAAGCAATTTTTGTTGTTGTTTATTGCTCTTTTAACATCAGTTGTCAGTCATGTAGGATTTAGTTTTAACCCCTTAAGGACCCAGCCCAAATATACCTTAAGGACTCGGCCATTTTTTTTAACATCTGACCACTGTCACTTTAAGCATTAATAACTCTGGGATGCTTTTACCTTTCATTCTGATTCTGAGAATGTTTTTTCGTGACATATTCTACTTTATGTTAGCGGTAAAATTTAGTCGATACTTGTATCATTTCTTGGTGAAAAATTCCAAAATTTGATGAAAAAAATTGAAAATTTTGACTTTTTTTTACTTTGAAGCTCTCTGCTTATAAGGAAAATGAATATTCCAAATACATTATATATTGATTCACATATACAATATGTCTACTTTATGTTTGCATCATAAAGTTGACATGTTTTTACTTTTGAAAGACACCAGAGGACTTCAAAGTTCAGCAGCAATTTTCCAATTTTTCACAACATTTTCAAAATTGGATTTTTTCAGGGACCAGTTCTGTTTAGAAGTGGATTTGAAGGGCCTTCTTATTAGAAATACCCCATAAATGACACCATTATAAAAACTGCACCCCTCAAAGTATTCAAAATGACATTCAAAAGGTTTGTTAACCCTTTAGGTGTTTCACAGGAATAGCCGCAAGTTGAGGGAGAAAATTCAAAATCTTCATTTTTTACACTCGCATGTTCTTGTAAACCTAGTTTTTGCATTTTTACAAGGGGTAAAAAGAGAGGAATTTTCTTAAAATGTGTAACCCAATTTCTCTCAAGTAAGGAAATACCTCATATGTGTATGTCAAGTGTTCGGCGGGCGCAGTAGAGGGCTCATAAGGGAAGGAGCGACAGTGGGATTTTGGAGAGTGAGTTTTTCTGAAATGGTTTTTGGGGGGCATGTCACATTTAGGAAGCCCCTATGGTGCCAGAACAGCAAAAAAAAAACTTGGCATACCATTTTGGAAACTAGATCCCTTGAGGAACGTAACAAGGAATAAAGTGAGCCTTAATACCCCAGAGGGGTTTTACGATTTTTGCATATGTAAAAAAAAAAAATATTTTTTTCACAAAAATGTGTGTTTCCCCCCAAATTTCACATTTTTGCAAGGGTTAATAGCAGAAAATACCCCCCAAAATTTGTAACCCCATCTCTTCTGAGTATGAAGGTACCCCATAAGTTGACCTGAAGTGCACTACGGGCGAACTACAATGCTCAGAAGAGAAGGAGTCATATTTGGCTTTTTGAGAGCAAATTTTGCTCGGGGGGGCATGTCGCATTTAGGAAGCCCATATGGTGCCAGAACAGCAAAAAAAACACATGGCATACCATTTTGGAAACTAGACCCCTTGAGGAATGTAACAAGGAATAAAGTGAGCCTTAATACCCCACAGGGGTTTCACGACTTTTGCATATGTAAAAAAAATATATATATGTTTTTCACAAAAATGTGTGTTTCCCTCCAAATTTCACATTTTTTTCAAGGGTTAATAGCAGAAAATACCCCCCAAAATTTGTAACCCCATCTCTTCTGAGTATGGAGGTACCCCATAAGTTGACCTGAAGTGCACTACGGGCGAACTACAATGCTCAGAAAGAAGGAGTCATATTTGGCTTTTTGAGAGCAAATTTTGCTCAGGGAGCATGTCGCATTTAGGAAGCCCCTATGATGCCAGAACAGCAAAAAAAAAACACATGGCATACCATTTTGGAAACTAGACCCCTTGAGGAACATAACAAGGAATAAAGTGAGCCTTAATACCCCACAGGGGTTTCACAACATTGCATATGTAAAAAAAATATATATATTTTTCACTAAAATGTGTGTTTCCCCCCAAATTTCAAATTTTTGCAAGGGTTAATAGCAGAAAATACCCCCCAATATTTGTAACCCCATCTCTTCTGAGTATGTAGGTACCCCATAAGTGGACGTCAAATGCATTGCAGGAGTGCTACAATGCTCAGAAGAGAAGGAGTCACATTTGCTAATTTTGCTGAAATGGGGGGGGGGGGGGCATGTCGCATTTACTGCCAGAAAAGCAAAAAAAAATTTAATTTGTAAATACATTTCTTTGGAAAAAGGACATACCTCATATCTGGGCGTAAAACGGATCTCAGGGTGCACACTGGTCACGGAGGAACAGGAGGGCAGTCAGGGGCCTTGAGCTTCTGCCTATGGAGCCAGAACAATGGGACCCCCCTCAAGGGGCATTATATGGGGTACACTAATAACTAATAAGGGGTACAGATGGACATAAAAGGATAAAACAGGTTATGTTCCCAGAATGATGACCCAGAGCATAGCCAAAACTAAAAAATATGCCCACCCCAAACCCTATGCTCTGAATCATCATTCTGGGAATGTGATGTGTGTGGCCGTCCCTAACCTGTTGCCTCAAATGCGCACCCCGCTCAGGCGGAGAGAGAGCTCTGCGCATTTGAGGCAACATAAAAAGTCCCCTATGATAGTGAATCAGTGACCCATGACCCAGAGAAAAAAATACCCCCAGAGGTCTTATCAGTTTTTATTTTTTATTTTTATGAGGGGTTAAAACTTGGAATGTACTCTGGACTTGGTACATTGGGGTCAAATTATGGAAAATTTAAAATGAAAAGGGAAAATTTAGTACTGCATGGAAGTGTGATACTCCCTGAAGCAGTTTTTAATGCAGAGGCCCGGATGATCAGGGCAAGTGTCACATTGAAAGGTGGTGTCCTTCCGAATCCCCCTCCTGTTACACACTCTGCATTTTTTCTGGGATCGTCCCTTCTTTCCAGTGTGGGGGACTTCACCTGGAAAGTGTTGGCCTGAGACGATCCTGGCACCTATAACTTCAGTTCCTTGGGAAGTCCGGCCTGCTCTTTCCCGGTCAGCAAAGATCAGGACCTTTAGGACTTCTTCTTGGAACTGAAGGTATGTCCCTGAGTTGCCAGCGTTCTGGTACAGTACAAAAGAGTTGTACATGACAACCTGTACCAATTAGACCGCAACTTTCTTGTACCATACACGTGTTTTCCGCATGGTGTTATTTGGCTTCAGGATTTGATCAGAAAGATCAACTCCCCCCATAAACCGATTGTAGTCCAGAATACAATCGGGCTTGAGGACCGTTGCTGTGGTACCTCGCACAGGGACAGGTGAGCTGCCGTTACCATGAATAGTGGTCAGCATAAGGACATCCCTCTTATCCTTATATTTGACCAGCAACAGGTTTTCATGGGTAAGGGCACGGGACTCACCCTTGGGCATAGGTGTCTGAACAAAATTTAGAGGGAGGCCTCTCTGATTCTTCCGCACGGTCCCACAAGCAGACGTCGATCTGGCGGCAAGGGATGTGAAGAGAGGGATGCTGGTATAAAGGTTGTCCATGTACACGTGGAAACCCTTATCCAGCAATGGGTACATAAGGTCCCAAACGATTTTCCCGCTAACACCCAGAGTGGGGGAACAATCTGGGGGTTGAATACGGGAATCTCGTCCCTCATACACCCTAAACTTGAGAGTGTACCTGCAGGTACTCTCACAAAGTTTATATAGCTTCACGCCATATCGCGCCCGCTTCGAGGGAATATACTGGCGGAAGATGAGTCTCCCCTTAAAACTGATGAGAGACTCATCAACAGAGAGCTCCCTAAGCGGTACATAGGCCTCCAAAAATTTGGCCCCAAAGTGATCGATGACCGGCCTCACTTTGTAAAGCCGGTCATAGGTGGGATCACTTCGGGGTGGACATGCCGCATTATCTGCATAATGCCGGCATTTCCGAATGGCCTCGAACCGCTTCCGTGCCATGGCCATACTGTACAGCGGGGTCTGGTATAGGACGTCCCCGCTCCAGTACTGCCTGACACTTGGCTTTTTGACCAGGCCCATGTGCAGCACGAGGCCCCAAAATGTCCTCATTTCGGCTGCACTGACGGCGTACCATTCATTGGACCTGGCCAAAAAAGAATCAGGGTGGTGGGCGATGAACTGCCTGGCGTACAGATTCGTCTGCTCCACCATTAGATTGACCAGGCTTTCACTGAAAAAGTCAAATTCAGTGAACCCAGCCGTGTCAATCCGGATTCCGGAGTCGCCAACAAACTCCGGAATCCGTGGCTGATAACCCTCTGGGGGTCTCCAGACAGGTTCACCGGAAGGGAGCTCCGGTAAAATCGCCTGGGGGGTCGGACTCCTAGTACGAGCGGCATCACCACTCGCACTAGAGCCAGCCACTGGGGCACTTTCATGGGTTGTGCGTGGCCTCGCCTCGTCTCCGCCGCCGTCTCCGCCGCCGTGCAGGGGGCTCATCATCAGTACTAGATGATGAGGAGGACGATGAAGAACACAGGAATGTTGGATCTTCATCGTCCTCACTGACAGATTCGGAGTCGGAGGCAAGAAAAGCGTGTGCCTCCGCTGCCGAAAATGCCTGGCGAGCCATCGCCTTTTTCTACGGTGGCGGGGGGGGGGGGGGGAGGGTGTGTGTGTGGGGGTTGGCGGGGATGTATGTAGTGTGTGTGCTTGGTGTATACTATACATAACGGTGTGATTAGAAATCACACACCGTTATATCAACAAAAATAAAAAGCTGCGGCCAAAAAAAAATGGGGGGCCAAATGCATCGCCCTGAAACCCTAATAGGGCCCGGGTCAAGTTAAAAAATCTCAGGCAGACCCTTGGGGACCTATTAGGGGGTCGGGGGGGGATTTTTATTTTTACTTTTATTTCACTGTTTTACACTATTTTTCCTACCTTTCCCTGGGGGGTTTTCTGTCCCTGCTCTATGGGGGATCGTCGGTCCTGAGGGGGCTCCAATCCTCACAGCGAGCAGCTTTGCCCGCTGATTGAACTCAGCTAACGGGTAGAGCTGCAAGAAGATGCAATTAACCCCTCCCCCGTCAGCTGCTATTTGGCTGGACGATAGCAGCCAATAGCAGAGCTCCTGGGGGGGGACGAAATCGCCACCTCCCCATAAATACAGTGGGTGATAGGGGGTGTATTGTACACCCCCGATCACCTTGTATCATCGGGTCAGCGGGTCACACGTGACCCGTATGACCCGAATCGCGGCAGATCGTTAGTGTGAATTCACCAACGATCTGCTGCGATCGCCGACATGGGCATCCCGGTCCGGTCCCCGCCCGGCGCGCAGCGGGGACCGAAATTCCCACGGGCGTATGGATACGGCCTTAGTCCTTAAGTACCAGGACGTCAAGGCGTATCCATACGCCCTAGGTCCTTAAGTGGTTAATCGTTTGTATTTGTTCCCCTTTGGTATATATTTAGCTGTATAGTTACTGAGAGTTGATTTAAAGATATCCCATTTACCTTCTGTATCAGTGTTTGACAACACCTCCCCCCAGTCTATGTCCTGTAGTGCAGCTCTCAGCCCAGGGAAATTTGCCTTTAAAAAGTTATATGTTTTTGCCTTCCCCGCCTGTCTTTGTTTTCTACATTTTAAGTCAAAAGTAACTATATTGTGGTCGCTATTACCAAAGTTTTCCCGCACAGTTACATTACCAACCAGCTCTGCGTTGTTGGAAATGATCAGATCCAACAAGGCATCACTTCTTGTTGGGTCCTCCACAAACTGGCCCATAAAATGATCCTGCAATAAATTTAGGAATTGTCGCCCCTTTGTAGTTTTAGCCAAACCCGGACCCCAATCTATATCTGGATAGTTAAAATCTCCCATTATTACCACTGTACCTGCCCAGGTGGCCCTCTCTATTTGTTTATGCAGCCGACCTTCTCTCTCTTCAGTGATATTAGGGGGTCTGTAGATTACACCAAATATTATTTTTTCAGTATTTCCCTCTTGTAATTCTACCCACAGTGATTCCACCTCCTCAGAATCATCACACACTATGGCATCGTTCACACTGACTTTCATGCCACTTGTTACATACAGACAGACTCCAACACCTTTTCTGTTCATTCTATCTTTGCGAAACAATGTAAACCCCTGCAGATTAACAGCCTAGTCATGCGAGAAGTCCAGCCATGTCTCAATGACCTCAACTATATCAATATGTTCCTCCAGTATCAAGGCCTCAAGCTCCCCAATTTTATTTGCTAGGCTTCTGGCATTTGTGAACGTACACTTTACATTTTCATCCTTTATGTTATTGGGGTTAATGGGATTCAAGGGTGTAGGTTTTATTTTCCTATGAAGCCTATTCCTATTAACTATTCTAACCCCTCCCTCCGCTCCACCCCCAGGTACATTATTAAGTCCCCCCTCTCTATCTACTCTATCTTCCCCCTCTTTGCTGTAGGTTCCCTCCCCCCAAGTCCCTAGTTTAAACACTCCTCCACCCTTCTAGCCATCTTCACTCCAAGCACAGCTGCACCCTCCCCATTGAGGTGCAGCCCGTCCCTACGGTAGAGCCGGTAGACGACAGTGAAGTCGGCCCAGTTCTCCATGAACCCAAACCCCTCCTTCCTACACCAGCTTCTGAGCCACCTGTTACCTCCCTAATCTCCCACTGCGGCCTAAGTCCCTGAAATCATTTTTAAAGACACTCCACCTACCTCTTACTTTGTCATTGGTGCCAATATGTACCATGACTGCTGGGTCCTCTCCAGCCCCGCCCAGCAACCTGTCAACCCGATCCGCGATGTGCCGAACTCGAGCGCCAGGCAGACAACACACTGTTCGGCGATCCCGGTCTTTGTGACAGATCGCCCTGTCTGTCCCCCTAATAATTGAGTCCCCCACCACTAGTACCTGTCTGGCCTGCCCTGCACTCTTCCCTCCCTCCTTATTGGAACAGACACCCCCCTGGTGGTCGGAGGCAGTATTCTGCTGCAGTTCTGCTAGCTCTGTAATGGCATCCCCCTCATCTGCCAAGCGGGCAAACTTGTTGGGGTGTGCCAGTTCAGGACTAGCCTCCCTGACACTTTTTCCCCTACCCCGCTTTCTAACTGTTCACAAATACGTTTTTTCAGCGGAATGTGGTGCATTTGTCTACCCTCATACGTGCATACCATATGCCTACATCAAAGCAGTCTACTATTTTGTATCTGTAACAATTCTAGATACAGGTAAAGTCCTGGCAAAAGTAATCACCTGCTGGTGTTTTTCAAAAATACTGATTTTTTCTGCGTATTGTTGCACATTTTTCTGCCCTCATCAGTGCATACCGCATACGTACATCCAAGTAGTGTACCATTTTGTACCTGTTAATCTGTCAAGGGCCTACATACTGTGAAAGTCCAAACAATAGTACTCACCGGCTGGTGTTTTACAAAAATTACTGAGTTTTTAGGCTCATTGTAGTGCATTTTAATGCCCTCATCAGTGCCTACTGCATACGTACATCCAAGTAGTGTACCATTTTGTACTTGTTAATCTGTCAAGGGCCTACACACTGTGAAAGTCCAAACAATAGTACTCACCGGCTGGTGTTTTAAAAAAAATTACAGAGTTTTTAGGCTCACTGTAGCACATTTTTCTGCCCTCATCAGTGCATACCTGTCACGATTCGGCTGGCAGGAGGTGGATCCTCTGTGCCAGAGAGGGATTGGCGTGGACCGTGCTAGTGGACCGGTTCTAAGTTACTACTGGTATTCACCAGAGCCCGCCGCAAAGCGGGATGGTCTTGCAGCAGCGGTAGTAACCAGGTCGTATCCACTAGCAACGGCTCAACCTCTCTGACTGCTGAAGATAGGCGCGGTACAAGGGAGTAGACAAGAGCAAGGTCGGACGTAGCAGAAGGTCGGGGCAGGCAGCAAGGATCGTAGTCAGGGGCAACGGCAGGAGGTCTGGAACACAGGCTAGGAACACACTAGGAAACGCTTTCACTGGCACAATGGCAACAAGATCCGGCGAGGGAGTGCAGGGGAAGTGAGGTATACATAGGGAGTGCACAGGTGAACACACTAATTAGACCAACTGCGCCAATCAGTGGCGCAGTGGCCCTTTAAATCGCAGAGACCCGGCGCGCGCGCGCCCTAGGGAGCGGGGCCGCGCGCGCCGGGACAGGACCGACGGAGAGCGAGTCAGGTACGGGAGCCGGGGTGCGCATCGCGAGCGGGTGCCACCCGCATCGCGAATCGCATCCCGGCTGGGGGCGGTATCGCAGCGCACCCGGTCAGTAGATCTGACCGGGGCGCTGCAGTAGCGAGGATGTTGCGAGCGCTCCGGGGAGGAGCGGGGACCCGGAGCGCTCGGCGTAACAGTACCCCCCTCCCTTGGGTCTCCCCCTCTTCTTGGAGCCTGAGAACCTGAGGACCAGACTTTTGTCTAGGATGTTGTCCTCAGGTTCCCAGGATCTCTCTTCAGGACCACAGCCCTCCCAATCAACCCAAAAATTTTTTTTCCCTCTGACCGTCTTGGAGGCCAGTATCTCCTTCACGGAGAAGATGTCAGAAGAACCGGAAACAGGAGTGGGAGAAACAAGTTTGGGAGAGAAACGGTTGATGATGAGTGGTTTAAGGAGAGAGACATGAAAGGCATTGGGAATACGAAGAGAAGGAGGAAGAAGAAGTTTGTAAGAGACAGGATTAATTTGGCACAAGATTTTGAAAGGACCCAGATAGCGTGGTCCCAGTTTGTAACTGGGGACACGGAAGCGGACATAATTAGCGGAGAGCCATACCTTGTCTCCGGGAGCAAAAATGGGGGAAGCTCTTCTTTTCTTATCGGCAAACTTTTTCATGCGAGATGAAGCCTGTAAAAGAGAATTTTGGGTCTCTTTCCATATGGTGGAAAGATCACGAGTCACTTCATCCACAGCGGGCAAACCAGAGGGCAAGGGAGTAGGGAGGGGGGGAAGAGGGTGATGGCCGTACACCACGAAAAATGGGGATTTAGCAGAAGATTCAGAGACTCTGAAGTTGTACGAGAATTCGGCCCATGGTAGAAGATCTGCCCAGTCATCCTGGCGGGAGGAAACAAAATGCCGTAAATAGTCACCCAGGACCTGGTTAATTCTTTCTACTTGCCCATTGGATTGAGGATGATAAGCAGAAGAGAAGTTTAATTTAATCTTGAGTTGTTTACAGAGAGCCCTCCAGAATTTTGACACGAATTGGACGCCTCTATCCGAGACGATCTGCGTGGGCAAACCGTGAAGACGAAAAATGTGTACAAAAAATTGTTTTGCCAACTGAGGCGCTGAAGGAAGACCAGGAAGAGGAATAAAATGTGCCATCTTGGAAAATCGATCAACGACCACCCAAACAACAGTGTTGCCACGGGATGGGGGTAAGTCTGTAATAAAGTCCATACCAATCAGAGACCAAGGCTGTTCGGGGACAGGCAGAGGATGAAGGAGACCAGCAGGCTTCTGGCGTGGAGTCTTATCCCGGGCACAGACAGTACAGGCCCGCACAAAATCAACAACATCCGTCTCCAGAGTCGGCCACCAATAGAAACGAGAGATGAGTTGCAAGGACTTTTTGATGCCCGCATGGCCTGCGAGGTGGGAGGAGTGACCCCATTTGAGAATCCCGAGACGTTGGCGTGGAGAAACGAAGGTCTTCCCTGGAGGAGTTTGCCTGATGGAGACTGGAGAAGTGGAGATCAGACAGTCAGGAGGAATGATGTGTTGCGGAGAGACCTCTACTTCCGAGGCATCCGAGGAACGAGAGAGAGCATCGGCCCTAATGTTCTTGTCGGCAGGGCGAAAATGAATTTCAAAGTTAAAACGGGCAAAGAACAACGACCACCTGGCCTGGCGAGGATTCAGCCGTTGGGCAGACTGGAGATAGGAGAGATTCTTGTGATCGGTGTAAATGATAACTGGAAATTTTGATCCCTCCAGCAGATGCCTCCATTCCTCAATTGCCAATTTAATGGCCAGTAGTTCTCGATCCCCGATGGAGTAGTTCCTCTCCGCCGGAGAGAAGGTCCTAGAAAAAAAACCACAAGTAACAGCATGCCCGGAAGAATTTTTTTGTAGAAGGACCGCTCCAGCTCCCACTGAGGAGGCATCAACCTCCAATAGGAAGGGTTTAGATGGGTCAGGTCTGGAGAGCACGGGAGCAGAAGAAAAGGCAGACTTGAGCCGTTTAAATGCGTCTTCCGCTTGGGGAGACCAGGACTTAGGATTGGCATTCTTCTTGGTTAAAGCCACGATAGGAGCCACAATAGTGGAAAAATGTGGAATAAATTGTCTGTAATAATTGGCGAACCCCAAAAAACGTTGGATAGCACGGAGTCCGGAGGGGCGTGGCCAATCTAAGACGGCAGAGAGTTTATCTGGGTCCATTTGTAGTCCCTGGCCAGAGACCAAGTATCCTAGGAAAGGAAGAGATTGACATTCAAACAGACATTTCTCCATTTTGGCATAAAGTTGATTGTCTCGAAGTCTCTGAAGAACCATGCGGACATGCTGGCGATGTTCTTCTAAGTTGGCAGAAAAAATCAGAATATCGTCCAGATACACAACAACACAGGAATATAAGAGATCACGAAAAATTTCATTAACAAAGTCTTGGAAGACGGCAGGGGCGTTGCACAGGCCAAAGGGCATGACTAGATACTCAAAGTGTCCATCTCTGGTGTTAAATGCAGTTTTCCATTCGTCCCCCTCCCTGATGCGGATGAGATTATAAGCACCTCTTAAGTCCAGTTTGGTAAAGATGTGGGCACCTTGAAGGCGATCAAAGAGTTCTGAGATAAGAGGTAGGGGGTAGCGGTTCTTTACCGTGATTTTATTAAGTCCGCGGTAATCAATGCAAGGACGTAGGGAGCCATCTTTTTTGGACACAAAGAAAAATCCAGCTCCGGCAGGAGAGGAGGATTTGCGGATAAACCCCTTTTTTAAATTTTCCTGGATGTATTCAGACATAGCAAGAGTCTCTGGGGCGGACAGAGGATAAATTCTGCCCCGGGGTGGAGTAGTGCCCGGGAGGAGGTCAATAGGACAGTCATGAGGCCTGTGAGGAGGTAAAGTCTCAGCTTGTTTTTTGCAAAATACGTCAGCATAGTCCATATAAGCCTTAGGGAGACCGGTTACAGGGGGACCCACAGGGTCACGGCAGGGAGTACTGGGAACCGGTTTAAGACAGTCCTTGAAACAAGAAGTACCCCAGCTCTTGATCTCTCCTGTGGACCAATCAAGGGTTGGGGAATGGCGTTGAAGCCACGGTAGTCCAAGGAGAATTTCGGAAGTGCAATTGGAGAGGACCAAAAACTCAATTTTTTCGTGATGAGGTCCGATGCACATTAGGAGGGGCTCCGTGCGGTAACGCACGGTACAGTCCAATCTTTCATTGTTAACACAATTGATGTAGAGGGGTCTGGCGAGACTGGTCACCGGGATGTTGAACCTGTTGATGAGAGAGGCCAAAATAAAATTTCCTGCAGATCCGGAATCCAAGAAGGCCATAGTAGAGAAGGAGAAGGTAGAGGCAGATATCCGCACAGGCACAGTAAGGCGTGGAGAAGCAGTGTTGACATCAAGAACTTTCTCACCTTTGTGCGGAGTCAGCGTACGTCTTTCCAGGCGGGGAGGACGGATAGGACAATCCTTCAGGAAGTGTTCGGTACCGGCACAGTACAGGCAAAGATTCTCCATGCGGCGTCGTGTCCTCTCTTGAGGTGTCAAGCGAGACCGGTCAACTTGCATAGCCTCCACGGCGGGAGGCACAGGAACGGATTGCAGAGGACCAGAGGAGAGAAGAGCCGGGGAGAAAAAACGCCTCGTGCGAACAAAGTCCATATCCTGGCGGAGCTCCTGACGCCTTTCGGAAAAACGCATGTCAATGCGAGTGGCTAGATGAATGAGTTCATGCAGGTTAGCAGGAATTTCTCGTGCGGCCAGAACATCTTTAATGTTGCTGGATAGGCCTTTTTTAAAGGTCGCGCAGAGGGCCTCATTATTCCAGGATAATTCGGAAGCAAGAGTACGGAATTGGATGGCGTACTCGCCAACGGAAGAATTACCCTGGACCAGGTTCAGCAGGGCAGTCTCAGCAGAAGAGGCTCGGGCAGGTTCCTCAAAGACACTTCGAATTTCCGAGAAGAAGGAGTGTACAGAGGCAGTGATGCGGTCATTGCGGTCCCAGAGCGGTGTGGCCCATGACAGAGCTTTCCCAGACAGAAGGCTGACTACGAAAGCCACCTTAGACCTTTCAGTAGGAAACTGGTCCGACATCATCTCCAAGTGCAGGGAACATTGCGAAAGAAAGCCACGGCAAAACTTAGAGTCCCCATCAAATTTATCCGGCAAGGATAGTCGTAGGCCGGAAGCGGCCACTCGCTGCGGAGGAGGTGCAGGAGCTGGCGGAGGAGATGATTGCTGAAGCTGTGGTAGTAGCTGCTGTAGCATCACGGTCAGTTGAGACAGCTGGTGGCCTTGTTGCGCTATCTGTTGCGACTGCTGGGCGACCACCGTGGTGAGGTCGGCGACAACTGGCAGTGGAACTTCAGCGGGATCCATGGCCGGATCTACTGTCACGATTCGGCTGGCAGGAGGTGGATCCTCTGTGCCAGAGAGGGATTGGCGTGGACCGTGCTAGTGGACCGGTTCTAAGTTACTACTGGTATTCACCAGAGCCCGCCGCAAAGCGGGATGGTCTTGCAGCGGCGGTAGTAACCAGGTCGTATCCACTAGCAACGGCTCAACCTCTCTGACTGCTGAAGATAGGCGCGGTACAAGGGAGTAGACAAGAGCAAGGTCGGACGTAGCAGAAGGTCGGGGCAGGCAGCAAGGATCGTAGTCAGGGGCAACGGCAGGAGGTCTGGAACACAGGCTAGGAACACACTAGGAAACGCTTTCACTGGCACAATGGCAATAAGATCCGGCGAGGGAGTGCAGGGGAAGTGAGGTATACATAGGGAGTGCACAGGTGAACACACTAATTAGACCAACTGCGCCAATCAGTGGCGCAGTGGCCCTTTAAATCGCAGAGACCCGGCGCGCGCGCGCCCTAGGGAGCGGGGCCGCGCGCGCCGGGACAGGACCGACGGAGAGCGAGTCAGGTACGGGAGCCGGGGTGCGCATCGCGAGCGGGCGCCACCTGCATCGCGAATCGCATCCCGGCTGGGGGCGGTATCGCAGCGCACCCGGTCAGTAGATCTGACCGGGGTGCTGCAGTAGCGAGGATGTTGCGGGGAGGAGCGGGGACCCGGAGCGCTCGGCGTAACAATACCGCATACGTACATCCAAGTAGTGTACCATTTTGTACCTGTTAATCTGTGAAGGGCTTACATACTGTGAAAGTCCAAACAATAGTACTCACCAGCTGATGTTGTAGAAAAATTACAGAGTTTTTAGGCTCATTGTAGCGCATTCTTCTGCCCTTATCAGTGCATACCTCATATGTACATCCAAGTAGTGTACCATTTTGTACCTGTTAATCTGTCAAGGGCCTACATACTGTGAAAGTCCAAACAATAGTACTCACCGGCTGGTGTTGTACAAAAATTACAGAGTTTTTAGGCTCATTGTAGCACATTTTTCTGCCCTCATCAGTGCATACCGCATACGTACATCCAAGTAGTGTACCATTTTGTACCTGTTAATTTGTCAAGGGCCTACATACTGTGAAAGTCCAAACAATAGTACTCACCAGCTGGTGTTTTAAAAAAATTACTGAGTTTTTAGGCTCATTGTAGCGCATTCTTCTGCCCTTATCAGTGCCTACCGCATACGTACTTCCAAGTAGTGTACCATTTTGTACCTGTTAATCTGTGAAGGGTTTACATACTGTGAAAGTCCAAACAATAGTACTCACCGGCTGATGTTGTACAAAAATGATAGAGTTTTTAGGCTCATTGTAGCGCATTTTTCTGCCCTCATCAGTGCATACCGCATATGTACTTCCAAGTAGTGTACCATTTTGTACCTGTTAATCTGTAAAGGGCCTACATACTGTGAAAGGACAGCCATAAGTAATCACCTGCTGCTGTTCTAGACAAATATTGTTTAAAGCATAGTGTAGCATATTGTAATACCCTCATATACGCAATAATTATGTCAGTCAGAGAAGTGCCAGGACGTGCACAGAGGAGTGGAAGAGGCCGAAATTCTTCAGGCAGAGTTGGCAGCAGACTAGGGGCGAGTCGCAGCGAGAGGCCTGAGCTCCCGTTATCAGCCAGCGGTCGTGTCTCGACCAGCAACCCATCTGCAGTCGTCGATTGGTTAACATGCTCATCCACTTCATCACAAGTGATATCTGACACCCCCAGTCAACAGTCGGGGGGTTCCTCAGACACAACCCTCAGTTGGCATGGCCCGGGAGCAGTCCCTGTCCTCCCATTGCCTTTGTCCTATGCTGTTCCCTCTCCTAGAGAAGTATCTTATGCTGTGGATTCAGCTCCACTATTCACTGAGGACGATCTAATAGAGGACAGTCAACAGTTACTGCCCAGCAAAGAAGGGGAGGAGACATGCACCGCTTGCTCTGCTAGGCGGCCAAGTAGTGATGCGGAGAGTGACGTGGGAGACAGTGTTGCAAGAATTCAGGGTCTTGAAGCAGACACTGTTGGTTAACCTGAGGAGGACATCAGTGACGTGCACACCTTTTGATGATGATGATGATGATGATGATGAAGCTGATCGCAATTGGGAGCCGGGTGCAGAAGGGGCTTCATCATCATCAGGAGAAGAGAGTTGCAGGTTGCCCTTGAGGCAGCAAGGAGGCAGCACGGTTGGCAGTCAGCATGTTGGCAGGAATGGAAATTCTGGAGCCAAACACGCCCAGGGGAGACCACCTGCTTCACAGCAGCCTACCTTTCAGGGAGGTAGTGGAACAAGGGTTCCTGGAGACTGCGCCAGTAGCAGTCAATTAGTGCGGACTGTAGGTGGGAAAATCAGCTACTGGGCGGTGTGGCAGTTTTTCATCAGGCATCCGGAGGAGGTTCACGTAGCCACATCCAAGATATGTCGGCAGAAGGTGAAGCGTGGCCAGGGTCCCAATGTCGGCACCACGGCCCTGCGTCAACACGTGCTTCGCAACCATAATGGTCCATAGTGGTCCAGCCTGCTGCATCACCCAGTGGCCATCCGCTCCCTCCTTCATCCAGCCAAGGCTCCACCACCTCAGTCGAAGGGAGCTGTATGTCAAACCCTCCTTCTGTCGCTCCAGATGGTACTGCTTTTCCCGCTTTTAGTCAACCATTCCGCCAACAATCCATCAGCAAAGCCATGTCCAAGAGAAAACAGTATGCGCCCACTCATCCAACGGTGCAGAAGTTGAATGTGCTCCTGTCTAAGTTGCTGGTGCTGCAGTCCCTCCCTTTTCAAGTGGTGGACTCTGCACCCTTCAGAGAATTGATGGCTTGTGCCAAGCCAAGGTGGAGAGTCCCAAGCCGCCATTTCTTTGCGAATAAGGCAGTACCAGCCCTGCATAAGTTTGAACAAGAGAAGGTGGGCCGGTCCTTGAGCCTGTCGGTGTGTTCAAAAGTGAACGACAGCGCCCAAGTGTGGAGCTGTAACTACTGGCAGGGACCATACTTGTCTTTTACAGCCCACTGGGTAAATGTGGTTCCTGCACAGCCATAACAGCAACTTGGACAGGTCACACTGGTTCCTCCTCCACGCTCTCGCTCTCAGGCAGTTGGTCCTGTGACAGTGTGCGACTCCGCCTCCTCATCCTCCACCGTGTCCTTGGCCTCCATTGCACGTACAAATCTCGGTGGCCCTTCATTGTACCATGTGTGTAGGGCACAGCGGTGTCAAGCTGTTCTTCACATGGTTTTCCTTGGTAAACGGAGTCACACAGGGGAGGAACTGCTAAAATGAATTCGTAAATAAATCCGAGTATGGCTTACTCCGCAAAATCTGGAAATGGGAACCATGGTGACCGACAACAGGAAGAACATCGTGTCCGCGCTGCGACAAGGAAGTGTGAAACATGCGCCCTGCATGGCAAACGTGTTGAATCTGGTTGTCAAGCACTTCCTGATTTCTTCACCTCATTTGCAAAACATCCTGACAATGGCAAGGAAACTGTGCAAGGATTTCAGCCACTCGTCCACCGCAAAGCACACCCTCCTTGAGCTGCAGCGACAGAACGGTATCCCACAACATAGTCTTATTTGTGACGTTGCCACACGTTGGGATTCCACCCTCCATATGTTGGACAGACTATACGAACAAAGAAAAGCCATCACCGATTTCCTGATGATCCAAGCAGATAGGAGTGCTCCCCTGTGTAACTTCAATGTGAACCAGTGACAGTTCATACGTGACACCTACCGTTTGCTGAGGCCCTTTGAGGAAGCCTGGATTACGGCATGAATTACATAATTCCGCTCCTACATTTCCTACAACAAATGATTGAAACCATGGCTGGTCAGGGCAATGGAGACGTTGCGCCTACATCTCAAGGCTACATGAGCCCTGTGGGGGCTGAACTGGAGGAGGAGGATGAGGGGCAGAGTGGAGCACAGGTTAGGTTGGATGAGATGGCCGGTGTTTCTAGTCATCGGACAGGAGAGGAGGAGCAAGAGCAGCCAGAGGAGCTAGAGGGTTATGAGGAAGGCGAGACAGAGGACCCAGACACACCGTGGCAGTATGCAGTAGAGATGGAGGCAGGTAGTGCCTCCGAGTCACTGGCGCAAATGGCACGATGCATGCTCAGTTGCTTGCGTAGTGAATTGTCAAAATTCGTCAGCGGGATGACTTCTGGCTCTCCACCTTATTGGACCCTCGCTACCGTCCCAGAATGGGGGCCTTTTTTACACCCACTGAGAAGGAGGACCAACCGACCTACATAGTCAGTTGGCCAATGCCTATCGGTGACATGGTCCATCCACTAGCAGATCTGACTCGGGGGGCCCTCTGCGCTCACCTTCCACAGCCATGGCTGCTGGGGAGGGGAGGGGTGGCAGGAGCAGTACCAGCTCAATCAGCAGCAGCATGAGTCTACAGTCGCTGATGAGTAGCTTTTTTCACCTGCATAGTTCATTCATCAGCAGCAGGTAGACATGGAGCAGGACCTGAACTATCAGGTGGTGGCATACCTTGACATGGCCATACCAACAACCATTGAAGATCCGCTGGACTTCTGGGCAGCCAAACTTGATTTATGGCCACAACTAGCGGAGTTTGCCCTGGAAAAGATGTCCTGCCCAGCCAGTAGTGTGCCATCAGAGCGGGTGTTTAGTGCGGCCGGGGCCATAGTCATCCCAAGGCGAACTCGTCTGTTCACTAAAAATATGGAGAGACTGACGTTTGTCAAGATGAATCAGGGATGGATCAGACAGGATTTTCAGCCACCAATGCCAGATGCCTCAGAGTAGATTGACCATGCTGCTACACCAACAATTCCCAATTATGGTTGGTTATGAAACCCTCTTGCTGCTGGGAGGGGAGGGGTGGCAGGAGCAGTACCAGCTCAATCAGCAGCAGCCTTAGTCTACAGTCGCTGATGAGTAGCTTTCTTCACCCGCATAGTGAAGCAACTCATCAGCAGCAGGTCGACATGGAGCAGGACCTGAACCATCAGGTGGTGGCATACCTTGACACGGCCATGCCAACAAATACTGAAGATCCGCTGGACTTCTGGGCAGTCAAACTTGATTTGTGGCCAGCCAGCAATGTGCCATCAGAGCGGGTGTTTACTGCGGCCGGAGCCATAGTCACCCCGAGGCAAACACGTCTGTCCACGAAAAATGTGGAGAGACTGACCTTTGTCAAGATGAATCAGGGATGGATCAGCCATGATTTCCAGTCACTAATTCTAGATGCCTTAGAGTAGATTGACCATGGTGCTACACCAACACTTCCCAATTATGGTTATGAAACCCTCTTGGGTTATCAATTAGAGTTATGAAACCCTCTTGGGTACTGCGAATGCCTGCTCCTGACTCATCCTGTGTCTTTCAGGAACTACTTGCCTCACGGATGCTTCGGGCCTTGAGCTTTTAATTTTTGGATGTTTAGCGGTAGCTAAATACATGCTTAATGCAAATTCCAACATTGATCTTTAAATGTAAGGGGTTATGAAACCCTCTTGCGTACTGCAAATGCCTGCTCCTGACTCATCCTGTGTCTTTCAGGTACTACTTACCTCACGGGTGCTTGTGGCCTTGGGCCTTTAACTTATGGATGTTTAGCAGTAGCTAAATACATGCTTAATGCAAATTTCAACATTGATCTTTAAATGTAAAGGGGTTATGAAACCCTCAGGTGTACTGCTGATGTCTGCTCCTGTGTCTTTCAGGAATTACTTGGTTTACTCATGCTTCTGGGGTTGGGCCTTACATTTTTGGATGTTTAGCATGAAATCAATACATGCTTAATAGAAATTTCAACTTTGATCTTTCAATGTAAGGGGTTATGAAACCCTCTTGTGTACTGCTGATGCCTGCTCCTGACTGAGTATTTCAGGAACTACTTGGCATATTGATGCTTCTGGGCTTGGGCCTTAAATTTGGATGTTTTGCACTAGCTTGCATACATGCTTAATTGAGATTTCAACATTGATCTTTCAATCTTAGGTGTTATGAAATCTTGTGTACTGCTGATGCTTTTTCCTGACTGTGTCTTTCAGGAACTACTTGGATTACTGATGCTTCTGGGCTTGGGCCTTACATTTTTGCATTTTTTGGAATAGATTCATTCATGCTTAATTTATATTTCAAAATGTATGGTGCAATTTATGGGGTTATTATAGGGGTACTCCAGGGAAAAACTTTTTTTGGCTCCAGAAAGTTAAACAGATTTGTAAATTACTTCTATTAAAAAATCTTAATCCTTTCAGTACTTATGAGCTTCTGAATTTAAGGTTGTTCTTTTCTGTCTAAATCCTCTCTGATGACACCTGTGTCGGGAAACACCCAGTTTAGAAGAGGTTTGCTATGGGGATTTGCTTCTAAACTGGGCGTTTCCCAAGACAGGTGTCATCAGAGAGGATTTATTCAGAAAAGAACAACCTTAACTTCAGAAGCTCATAAGTACTGAAAGGATTAAGATTTTTTTAATAGAAGTAATTTACAAATCTGTTTAACTTTCTGGAGCCAGTTGAAATATAAAAAAAAGTTTTTTCCTGGGAAAATTTTCTGATAATTTTCTCAGAAGTAAACTTGAATTTTCCAGAATACTAACCATTACACCATGGAACGCTTGTTGTGTGTGATTTTTTCAATTAAAATTTTCCCAAAATATAACAGTGACGGATGAACTCTGCTTCTTTATGTCAGAACACATTACTTTAGAGAAGAATGTCTTTTTGTGGTCCACCTTCATGCATTATAGAGTCTTCTGAACTCTTGGATATGCGCTTGTTCTAACACAAAGGTATTTCGTCAGACAACATATCTAAAACAACTTTAATATTTTCTTCTGACTGAGAGAACTATTGAATTCTTCTAGTACACCTTTTAATAAACACTGAAGTTAGGCTTTTTTTTATTCAGTGTATTCTTTATTGTGGGAATCTCAATTTTGTGCAAGCCTTTATTTGATGAAACTGGGCTACAGGTGACTGCTGTGTCATGTGACTCAACACTGTTATCCACTTTTAATGAGAGTGTCTAAAGGTTGTCATTTTTACTTTCTATTAAAATTTGAGTGTCTGTCTGAATTTCTGAAATAGAATCTGCTATCTGGTGATCTAGAGTTAAAAAATTAAAATCCTCGAATGAACTACTTGTTGCTTCTTTGGATGGTCCTATTTCCTGTGTGTGAGCCATTGTTATGCCGAGTGCTCCGGGTCCATGCTCCTCCCCGGAGCGCTTGCGGCATTCTCCTCTCTGCAGCGCCCCGGTCAGACCGGCTGCCGGGAGCACTGCACTGACACTGCCGGCGGGGATGCGATTCGCATAGCGGGACGCGCCCGCTCGCGGATCGCATCCCAATCTGCTTACCTGTCCCGGGCCCCGGGTGTCACGTCCTGGCGCGCGTGGCTCCGTTCTCTAGGGCGCGCGTGCGCGCACCAGCTCTCTAAGATTTAAAGGGCCAGTGTACCACTAATTGGTGCCTGGCCCAATCAGTGTAATTAACTCCCACCTGCTCCACGCCTTTATATACTCACAGTACCCGGATCCTGACAGCCATAGTGGCTTCCCATTGCTTCAGTCTAGAATCTGCTATCAGTTGATCTTGAGTTACATAATTAAAATCCTCAAATTAATTACTTGTTGCTTCTTTGGATGGACCTCTTTCCTATGTGTGTGAGCCATAATGGCTTCCCATTGCTTCAGCCACCTCAAGGATGTGGCATTCAGACACCGTATAGTCTAGAATCTGCTATCAGGTGATCTTGAGTTAAATAATTAAAATCCTCGAATTAATGGATATTTCAATCTCATTGCTTATTAAATCCCCTGGTGTACTGCAGATGCCTTTTCTTGACAGTTTTTTTCAGGAACCAATTTGCTCAATGCTGCTTCTGGCCTTGGCCCTCAAATTTTGTGATATTTAGCACTAGCTTAATAGAAATTTCAACATTGATCTTGCAATGTAAAGGGGTTATGAAACCCTTGTGTGTACTGCTGATGCCTGTGCCTGTGTCTTTCAGGAATTACTTGGCTTACTGATGCTTCTGGGCTTGGGCCTTAAATTTTTGGATGATAGCACTACCTAACATGCATCTTCAATAGAGATTTCAAAGTTCACCTTTTAATTTTAGGGGTTGTGAACCCCTCTTGTGTACTCATGCTGCTTCCTGCTCCACTCTGTCAGCCTGTTGGTCCTGTGACAGTGTGCGACTCCGCCTCCACATCCTCCACTGTGTCCTAACCCTCCACTTCCCGGAAAAGCGTCAGTGGCCCTTCAGGATACCATGTGTGCAGGGCAAGGCACTGTCACGCTGTTTTTCACATGGTTTGCCTTGGCAAAAAGTCTTGGAAACAATGGCCGGTCAGGGCAATGGAGACGTTGCGCCTACATTTCACATGGGGTATTGTTAGATTTGGTCCTTTGTACCCACACACCGGGCCCGGACATTCAAACTTTGATTTAAATTTCAAATATAAAAATCTGACATTTGAATGGTCTCCTCATGCTTCAGCCAACTCAAGGCTGTGTCATTCAGGCAATATATGGTTTACTGATGGTGCTGCTGGGCCTGGGTCAAAAATCTTGTGTTTTTTCTTAGGGATTGGGAAGCCCTGGTGTGTACTCATGCATCAGCCAACTCCCGGCTGTGTCATTCAGGCAATATAGGGTTTACTGATGCCGCTGCTGGGCCTGGGAACTCAAATTTTATCATAGGTAGCACCCGCTATCCAAAATCTTCTTCCAAAATTTCTAAAATTGTTGTGTTTTTTCTTAGACATTTTGAAGCCCTGGTGTGTACTCATGCTTCAGCCAACTCCGGGCTGTGTCATTCAGGCAATACATGGTTTACTGATGCCACTGCTGTGCCTGGGTCTGGGAATAAAAAGTTTGTTATGGTAGGTAGCACTAGCTATCCAAAATCTTTGGCTTACATTTCTGAATTCATCTTATTGATCTTAGGGATTGTGAAGGCCTAGTGTCTACTCATGCTGTTGCCAACTCCTGGCTGTGCCATTCATCCACTATATGGTCTCCTCATGCTGCCAACACCTCCACGCTGTGTCATTCAGCCAATATATGGTCTCCTCATGCTTCAGCCACCATCAGGCTGTACCTTTCAGACACTACATGGGCTCCTTATGCTTTCCTCACCTCTAGGCTGTGTCATTCAGCCAATATATAATTTTCTGATGCTGCTGGGACTGGGATATTAACTCAATATGTGTCATGGTAGCACTAGCTAACATAAATGCTTAATTGAGATTTCAACATTGATCTTTGAACATAAGGGGTTATGAAACCCTCAGGTGTACTACTGATTCCTGCGCCTGACTGATCCCTTTTCTTTCAGGAACTACTTGGCTTACTGATGCTTCTGGGCTAGTGCCTTACATTTTTGGATGTTAGCACTAGCTAACATACATCTTCAATTGAGATTTAAACATTCACCTTTTAATGTTAGGGGTGTTGAACCCCTCTTGTGTACTCATGCTGCTTCCTGCTCCACTCTGTGTGTTTCAGGAACTGCTTGGCTTACTATTGCTGCTGGGCCAGGGCCAAAAAAATGTTTTGATGGTAGCACTAGCAAACATACATCTTCAATAGAGATTTCAACATTCATCTTTTAATCTTAGGGGTTGTAATTTTTTTATTACATTTTGACACCTTATGGTCTCCCTGCTGCCATATAGACGCTCTGCAGCGGTTATTCTAATGGCAATGCCTGTAATCTGCATGCCAAAGTGAATAACAGTATGATTTCACTAACCTAGCACACTCCCTATGTGTGTTACAGCTAGGCAAAGTGTTCTACACCCCTATTGGGGCTCTCTGTAGGCCAGAAATAGCCATTTTTAACCTCTTCAGGACGCCGGGCGTATGCATACGCCCTGCATCCCGAGTCCTTAAGGACGTGGGGCATATGCATACGCCTGTGGGAATTCCGGTCCCTGCCGCTAGCCAGTTGGGGACCGGACCGGGATGCCTGCTGAAATCATTCAGCAGGCATCCCGGCACATCGTCCAGGGGGGGTCCTGAGACCCACTCATGTCGGCGATCGCAGAAATTCGCATGTCAATTCAGACATGCAATTTTCTGCTATTCCGGGCTGATCGGGTCTCTGGTGACCCAATCACCCGCAAAATAGGGATTATCGGAGCTGTCAATGACAGCCCCGATCATCCTGAGGACTAGGAGCGAGGTCGCAGTGCTGCGATCTCCTCCTATCCCCTGCCATGTGCGAAATGTCTGACTGTATTTTTTGGGCAAGCATTCCTCCCATATTTGGTCATGTGAACTTGCCCTTAGATGGCTATTCCATCTTCACAACACCTTTAATATGCTAAATACAGGTTAGCAAATGCTTTGCTAAGTTTTCTAATGTGATATCTTTCTTGGGCTTGTTCACTGCTGGTTAGGATTTGTAGTGCACCAATTGTACCTCCACAGTTGAGGTGACAAGAGGTCACTGTCTGAGTTCAGCCCACTGAACAATGCTTTGCTCTGCTTGCAATGGGATAGCTTTTATAGGCTGGCTAGGATTTGCTGGTCACCAACTTTACCCAGCAGTGACAGGAGGTCATAAACTGAGGTCTACCCACTGACAATAAATGTTTTGCTCATCTTGCTTTAAAATTCAGTATGATGTGTAAGGGCTTTCTGGGATCAGTAGTCAAGTTTCTCTTCACCACAATGGCTGCATATAACATATTTAATTTACGTAGAGGTTCTTTGTGACCACCTATAAGTCTATATAGGACCGTTTGGATTTTATGCACTATATATATATATATATATATATATATACAGGGACGTGCACATATAGGAGTGAAAGGGGGCTGGAGCCCCTGCTCTTTTCCTCACCTGCCCCTCTAGTGCCCTCACAAAAGGAGCTGCAGACTCAGGGTGACCGGTGAAGTAAAAAGGATCCGTTGCTGGGGAGATTTGCAGCAAGGGGGCGCCACTTGCCCTGTCATTATCTGCCATTTCTATGCTTCTCTCCACACGGAGGAGACAGGAGCAGCGGAGGCAGAGAGAAGCCCCGCCCACAGCATGTCCGGTGTGAGGTGGATTTTTGCGCCCCCGTAGATCCATGCGTCTGCTCCTCCCCCAGCTCTCCGAACATTTCCGAAGCTAGAACTGGGGGAGGGCAGAGCAAGGGGAGGGAGGAGGTTCACGCCCCCTCCCTCATCTCGGCTGGACACAGATCTCTACGGCACGCCCCCTCCCTGAGGACATAGATCGCCACGGCAGGTCCCCTCCCTCATTTCCCCGAGCTGAGGACGTAAATCTCCACGGCAGGTCCCCTCCCTCATCTCCCCTCCCTGAGGACGTAGAGCAGTGCTCCCAATGAGCTCTGTGTAAAGGGGGACATACTGTACGGGCTAAAGGGGGACATTTAGCCTGAACAGTATGCCCCCCTTTAGCCCGAGCAGTATGTCCCCCTTTAGCCTGTACAGTATGTCCCGCTTTAGCCCGTACAGTATGTCCCCCTTTACACATAGAGCTCATTGGGAGCACTGCTCTACGTCCTCAGGTAGGGGAGATGAGGGAGGGGACCTGCCGTGGAGATTTACGTCCTCAGCTCGGGGAGATGAGGGAGGGGACCTGCCGTGGTGATCTATGTCCTCAGGGAGGGGGCGTGCCGTAGAGATCTGCGTCCAGCCGAGATGAGGGAGGGGGTGTGAGGTGTTTTTTTGCGCCCCCGTAGATCCATGCTTCCGCTCCTCCCCCAGCTCTCCCAACATTTCCGAAGCTAGAACTGGGGGAGGGCAGAGCAAGGGGAGGGAGGAGGTTCACGCCCCCTCCATCATCTCGGCTGGACGCAGATCTCTAAGGCACGCCCCCTCCCTGAAGGCATAGATCGCCACGGCAGGTCCCCTCCCTCATCTCCCCGAGCTGAGGACGTAAATCTCCACGGCAGGTCCCCTCCCTCATCTCCCCTCCCTGAGGACGTAGAGCAGTGCTCCCAATGAGCTCTATGTGTAAACGGGGACATACTGTAAGGGCTAAAGGGGGACATACTGCTCGGGCTAAAGGGGGACATACTGTTCAGGCTAAATGTCCCCCTTTAGCCCATACAGTATGTCCCCCTTTATACATAGAGCTCATTGGGAGCACTGCTCTACGTCCTCAGGAAGGGGAGATGAGGGAGGGGACCTGCCGTGGAGATTTACGTCCTCAGCTCGGGGAGATGAGGGAGGGGACCTGCCATGGCGATCTATGTCCTCAGGGAGGGGGCGTAGATGAGGGAGGGGACCTGCCGTGGCGATCTATGTCCTCAGGGAGGGGGCGTGCCGTAGAGATCTGCGTCCAGCCGAGATGAGGGAGGGGGCGTGAACCTCCTCCCTCCCCTTGCTCTGCCCTCCCCCAGTTCTAGCTTCAGAAATGTTTGGAGAGCTGGGGGAGGAGCGGACGCATGGATCTACGGGGGCGCAAAAATCCACCTCACACCGGCCACAAACTTTAGTCTATGCAGCCCTTACTGTAAGTAACTGCAAATATATGTGAGTGATTGTATGTCAGTGTGTGTGTATGTATATATGTGAGTGATTGTATGTCAGTGTGTGTGTATGTATATATGTGAGTGATTGTATGTCAGTGTGTGTGTATGTATATATGTGAGTGATTGTATGTCAGTGTGTGTGTGAATGTATATATGTGAGTGATTGTATGTCAGTGTGTGTGTATGTATATATGTGAGTGATTGCATGTCAGTGTGTGTGTATGTATATATGTGAGTGATTGTACGTCAGTGTGTGTGTGTATGTATATATGTGAGTGATTGTATGTCAGTGTGTGTGTATGTATGTATATATGTGAGTGATTGTATGTCAGTGTGTGTTATGTATATATTTGAGTGATTGTATGTCAGTGTGTGTATGTATATATGTGAGTGATTGTATGTCAGTGTGTGTATGTATATATGTGAGTGATTGTATGTCATTGTGTGTGTATGTATATATGTGAGTGATTGTATGTCAGTGTGTGTGTATGTATATATGTGAGTGATTGTATGTCAGTGTGTGTTATGTATATATTTGAGTGATTGTATGTCAGTGTGTGTATGTATATATGTGAGTGATTGTATGTCATTGTGTGTGTATGTATATATGTGAGTGATTGTATGTCAGTGTGTGTGTATGTATATATGTGAGTGATTGTATGTCAGTGTGTGTGTATGTATATATGTGAGTGATTGTATGTCAGTGTGTGTGTATATGTATATATGTGAGTGATTGTATGTGAGTGTGTGTGTGTATGTATATATGTGAGTGATTGTATGTCAGTGTGTGTGTATGTATATATGTGAGTGATTGTATGTCAGTGTGTGTGTATATGTATACATGTGAGTGATTGTATGTCAGTGTGTGTGTATATGTATATATGTGAGTGATTGTATGTCAGTGTGTGTGTGTATGTATATATGAGTGATTGTATGTCAGTGTGTGTGTATGTATATATGTGAGTGATTGTATGCCAGTGTGTGTGTATGTATATATGTGAGTAATTGTTTGTCAGTGTGTGTGTATGTATACATATATGTGTGTGTGTGTCTATATGTATGTGCAGAGAGGGATGCCTGGGGCCTTAGTTTAAGTGACTGTGTTTATATGTGAGTGATTGTATGTCAGTGTGTGTATGTATATATGTGTGTTTGTGTGTGTGTGTGTCTATCTCTATGTTTATGCCTATATGTGAGCAAGTGAATCCATGTATGTATGTGTATGTGTATGTATTCATGTATGTGTGTGTGTATATATATATATATATATATATATATATATATGAGCAAGTGAATCTATGTATATATGTGCAAGTGAATCTTTGTATGTATGTATATATGTATGTATGTGTGTGTGTATATATATATATATATATATATATGAGCAAGTGAATCTATGTATATGTGTATATATATGAGCAAGTTAATCTATGTATGTATGTGTTTGTGTATATATATATATATATATATATATATATATATATATATATGAGCAAGTGAATCTATGTATGTGTGTATATATCTGTGAGTGATTGTATGTGTGTACCTGTATGTATGATGTGCTTATTGGCTACGGTATATCTTTTAGTATATATTCCATGTTATATGTGTGTCTGTGTATTTATGTTTCTTAATGTATATTTGTACCTGTAGGTATGTGTCAAAGTGTCTCTATGTATGTGTGTATATTACCTATGTACTGTATGTGCCTTTCTGTTATGTGCTTGTATTTATTGTATGAAGCACATTATTAGGGAATTATTGGAGGAAGGTAAGCACAGTATATAGGGAATTTATGGAAGCACAGTATATATTTCATTATATTGGAACATTATATTTTTTATGTTTGCTGGCAAAGTGTATAGATCCTTAGGGTGCGTTCACACGTGCCTATTTTTGGTGCAGATTTTGCTGCTGCAGATTTTGCTTCCCATTGATAATGGGAAGAGAAATCTGCTAAAGCAAAACTGCAGCAGAAAATATGCACGTGTGAACGCACCATTAGTGGTGGCACAGTATAGTTAAATAATAGTGGCACAGTATATAGTTAATGGTGGCACAGTATATAGGGAATTAATAGATGAATGGTGGCACAGTATATAGGGAATTAATAGATGAATGGTGGCACAGTATGGTGGCACAGTATATAGATAATTAATAGATGAATGGTGGCACAGTATATAGGGAATTAATAGATGAATGGTGGCACAGTATATAGGGAATTAATAGATGAATGGTGGCACAGTATATAGGGAATTAATAGATGAATGGTGGCACAGTATATAGGGAATTAATAGATGAATGGTGGCATGGTATAGTTAAATAATAGTGGCACAGTATATAGGGAATTAATAGATGAATGGTGGAACAGTATATAGGGAATTAATAGATGAATGGTGGCACAGTGTATAGGGAATTAATAGATGAATGGTGGCATGGTATAGTTAAATAATAGTGGCAAAGTATATAGGGAATTAATAGATGAATGGTGGCACAGTATATAGGGGATTAATAGATTAATGGTGGCACAGTATATAGGGAATTAATAGATGAATGGTGGCACAGTATATAGGGAATTAATAAATGAATGGTGGCACAGTATATAGGTAATTAACAGATGAATGGTGGCATGGTATAGTTAAATAATAGTGGCACAGTATATAGGGAATGAATAGATTAATGGTGGCACAATATATGGGGAATTAATAGATGAATGGTGGCACAGTATATAGGGAATTAATAGATGAATGGTGGCACAGTATATAGGAAATTAATAGATGAATGGTGGCACAGTATATAGGGAATTAATAGATTAATGGTGGCACAGTATATAAGGAATTAATAGATTAATGGTGGCACAGTATATAGGGAATTAATAGATTAATGGTGGCACAGTATATAGGGAATTAAGGGGGGGTATGGTATATAATTAAAGGGAAACTGACAGGCTGTTTACTCGCACTAAACCCAATACACTAGGTTACAGTGCATGTATACAAAAATTGGTCTTTCAATTTTCTAGGTATTGCCCCACATTGCTAGTATGCGAAGTCAGTCTTGTGCGCAATGGAGGCGGAGCTTCCCTGCCTCCATCCTGTATGCTGTGCTATGCCTGGCCGTCTTTGTATATTTATCATTCTTTTTTTGCCAACTCTAGTATATTGTAGACTGTAAGCATATATTTGTGTGGTGTCCATCTCTTCAGTGTAAGAACCAGGGCTGTGTGGAGATTCCAGCATAAGGTGGGTGATTGGTGCTGGGTGATTGGTGCTGGGTTATTGGGGATGGGTGATGGGTGCTCAGTGATGGGTTATTGGGGATGGGTGCTGGGTGATGGGTGATTGGTGCTGGGTGATTGGTGCTGGGTGATGGGTGCTGGGTGATGGGTGCTGGGTGATGGGTGCTGGGTGATTGGTGCTGGGTGATTGGTGATGGGTGCTGGGTGATTGGTGATGGGTTCTGTCATATAGAGGTCAGACCGGGGCATATAGGGGGAGATTTATTAGATCTTCAGTGTAAGAATCAGGGCTGTGTGGAGATTCCTGCATAAGGTTGGTGATGGGTGCTGGGTGATGGGTGCTGGGTGATTGGTGCTGGGTGATTGGTGATGGGTGCTGGGTGATTGGTGATGGGTGATTGGTGATGGGTGCTGGGTGATTGGTGATGGGTTCTGTCATATAGAGGTCAGACCGGGGCATATAGGGGGAGATTTATTAAAACCTTTGCAGAGGAAAAGCCCTCTGCAAAACGATCTGATTGGTTGCTATGGACAACTGCACCGCTCTTTCTCTGCACAGGTTTTGTATACATCTCCTCTATAATACAGTATATTATAGTGCAGCTATAGTCACATGTTTTCTGTAAATAAGACTGACAGCACAGCCAAAGTGTATATACACATGGCAGACCTCAGAGAAACTGTTCTTGACTCGATTTTACAAAAACACCAACTTTTATGGGCATAGGAATGTCGAGGAGGCCTGGCGGGAGTCCGCTGCTGTGTCCCTGGGCCACAGTATATCTGCCCATTAAGTCTGGCAGACGTTTTTTTAAATTATGAAAAGTGCCCTCTTTCTTTACTTGAGCCCCTGCCCTTCAAAATGTCTGTGCACATCCCTGTATATATATATATATATATATATATATATATATTTAAATGTTCCCTATATGATAATCTGAGCTCTAGGTATATACAGAAGGTTTGTGCCTATACTGTTGCAAGTTTAGTGTCTGGAGGAGCCCTAAGAAGGAGCTTCTTTGCAGATGTACTGCTAAATAATAAGTTAGATTTCATTGCATTCTGCAATTTACCCTATGATACAGATGGATATTGAGAGAAATACAGATTCATGATGTGGATTATTTGTTGTCGCATTCTAAAAGGGCAATTTGTAATTACAAGGAGCCATAATTAAGATCTAGAGTAATGCTGGGGACTAAGAAAGATATGGAAAGCTCTGCCAGGGCTATGAATTGTATGTGAAATGATGCTGGGAGAGAGGAATGATATGGGGGGGGGGGGGGGTGGACTATGAATCAGAGTGAGAGTGATACTATGGACAATAAATGAGAGGTTGTACCATGTTTGGAAAAAGTAAGTTGACATGTTTTTTTTTGTTTTTTTGTTCACCATTTCTAAGTTTGTACACTGTACATGCTTGTTGAAGCCATGAATCACTTTAACCCCTTAAGGACTCAGCCCATTTTGGCCTTAAGGACTCAGACAATTACATTTTTACGTTTTCATTTTTTCCTCCTCGCCTTCTAAAAATCATAACTCTTTTATATTTTCATCCACAGACTAGTATGAGGGCTTGTTTTTTGCGCGACCAGTTGTCCTTTGTAATGACATAACTCATTATATCATAAAAGGTATGGTGCAACCAAAAAACACTATTTTTGTGGGGAAATTAAAAAGAAAAACGCAATTTTGCTAATTTTGGAAGGTTTCCTTTTCACGCCGTACAATTTACGGTAAAAATGATGTGTGTTCTTTATTCTGAGGGTCAATACAATTAAAATGATACCCATTATTACGTACTTTTATATTATTGTTGTGCTTAAAAAAAAATCACAAACTTTTTAACCAAATTAGTACGTTTATAATCCCTTTATTTTGATGACCTATAACTTTTTTATTTTTCCGTATAAGCGGCGGTATGAGGGCTTATTTTTTGCGCCAGGATCTGTACTTTATTTTGATAACACATTTGCATATAAAAAACTTTTAATACATTTTTTATAATTTTTTAAAAATAAAATGTATTAAAAAAGTAGCAATTTTGGACTTTTTTTTCTTTTTTACGTTCACACCGTTCACCGTACGGGATCATTAACATTTTATTTTAATAGTTCGGACATTTATGCTTGCAGCGATACCAAATATGTCTATAAAATTAATTTTTTACGCTTTTTGGGGGTAAAATAGGAAAAAACGGACGTTTTACTTTTTTATTGGGGGAGGGGATTTTTCACTTTTTTTAACTTTTACTTTTACATTTTTTTTAATTTTTTTTACACTTGAATAGTCCCCATAGGGGACTATTCATAGCAATACCATGATTGCTAATACTGATCTGTTCATTTAAATCACGCACTGCCGCAGATGCCGGGATCTGTATTGATCCCGGCACCTGAGGGGTTAATGGCAGACGTCCTGCGTCCTTAAGGGGTTAAAGGAGTACTCCAGTGGACAAAAAAAAATGTTTTTAAATCAACTGGTGCCAAAAAATTTTACAGAGTTGTATATTACTTCTATGTAAAAATCTTAAGCCTTCTAGTACTTATTCATTGCTGTATATTATAGAGAAAGTTGTGTAGTTCTTTCCAGTCTGATTCCAGTGCTCTCAGCTGCCACCTCTGTCTGTGTGAGAAACTGTCCAGAGCAGGAGAGGTTTGCTTTGGGGATTTTATTCTACTCTGGACAGTTCCTGACATGGACAGAGGTGGTAGGAGAGAGCACTGTTGTCAGACTGCATAGAACTTCACAAATTCCTTTGGAGCACACAGCAGCTAGTAATACTGGAAGGCTTAAGATTTTTATATTTGATTTGAAAACATTTGTTTTCCACCAAAGTACCTCTTTAACCAGTATCCTGTATACTTTTTTCTTTGAGAGCACAATCTTCAACATTTTTTTTGCGCAAAGTTGGATGGTTGTCTCAAAGAGGTTTCACTGTAATTAATTAAAAGTAATTAATAAAATACTAAGTTAAAGTAGATAATAAAAATATATTAACACATTAACAAATTATGTGTCATGAAAATGTGGCAATAAAAAACAACTCTTTCTGTAAAAAAAAAAAAAAACAACAAGCCCTCACGTGGCTAAAATGATGGGAAATTACAAATGAATAATCTTAACATGCCACAAGGAACATATGAACGTTTTTTTGGAGGTTCGGGGCAGAACAGGTGCTGGCTGGCTGCGCGAGAGGTCTTTGAAATAGTTCTGAGGTGGTACTATGCCTCAGTATTATACTTCCTAATTCTTGGAATTATTACTGGTAGTGTAGGAGATTACTGAATATTGTTTTATAGATAAATTCAAAATATAAACAGCTGGGTGGCACGCCCCCTCCCATAGACTTGCATTGAGGGGGCGAGGCATGACATCACAATGGGTGGGGCCGTGACATCACGGTCCTCCGGCTCCTGCATCACCAGTCATCAGGCATGGAGCGAAGCTCGCTCCGGGCACCAAATGACATGGGTGCTGCAGGAAAGATCGTGGGGATTTCCAGTGGTGGGATTCCCACGATCAGACATCTTTTCCCCTATCTTTTGGTTAGGGGATAAGATTTCTAGGGGTGGAGTGCCCCTTTAAGGACTCAGGTTTTTTCATCTTTGCACTTTTGTTTTTTCCTCCTCACCTTCTAAAAATCCGTTTTTCACCTACAGACCATATGAGGGCTTGTTTTCTGCGCTACCAATTTTACTTTGTAATGACATCAGTCATTTCACCACAAAATTTACGGCAAAAACAAACAAAAAAATTACTTGTGAGACAAAAATTTTAAAAAAATTCTATTTTGTAATTTATAGCGGCTTCTGTTTCTACGCAGTGCACTTTTTGGTAAAAATTTTACCTTATACTTATTCTTATTCTATAACCGTCCATACGGTTACAAAGATACCCAAGGTAGGTTTGATTTTATTTTTCTACTTTAAAAAAATTATAACTACATGCTCTAAAATTAGTATGTTTAAAATTTTTCTGACTCCTATTATATTTTTTTTCCAAATGTAGGGATGTGTTAGGGCTCTTTTTTTTTTTGCGCCGTGGTCTGTAGTTTTTATTGGTACCATTTTTGTTTTGATGGGACTTTTTCATCAATTTTGGACTTTGATATTTTTTTACATATACGCAATTGATTATTATATTTTCATAGTTGGGACATAATGCATGTGGCGGTATCATATATGTAAATTTTTATTATGTTTACATAATTTTTATATGGAATTTGGGAAAAGGGAGGTGATTTAAACTTTTAATATGGAAGGGGTTAATTCACATTTATTAGCTTTTTTTTTTTTTTTTTTTTTTTTTTTTTTTACACCTTTATTTAGTTCCCATAGGGGACTATACCATGCAATCCTTTGATTGCATAAACTGTTCAATACTATGCCACACTATTCCATTGATCAGTGTTATCTGTGCTCGATTTCTGCAGCCTGCAGAGCCTGGATGGAGCATTGAGGAAGAGATTGGGCGGCGAAGAGGCAGGTAAGTGCACTCCCGCCATCCTCTCAGCCGATCGGGACACCGTGGTTTCACAGCGGGGGTCCCGATCAGCTCCGCTGAGCTGCCTGGAATGCTTTTTTTAAATTTTAGATTCCGCAATCAACTTTGATCGTGGCGTCTAATGGGTTAATGCCGGGCATCAACGGTGATGTCCGGCAATAGACACAGGTCCTGACCGTTGATAGCTGCCAGGACTGCCATCACGCCCCTTCTTATAGACTTGCATTGAGGGGGCGGGGCATGATGTCATGATACTCCGGCCCCGTGTTCGTGAACCTTCAGACAACGCGGCGTGAAGCCTATCTTTTGGATAGGGGATAAGATGTCTTAGGGCCGGAGTACCCATTTAAAGAGACATAACTCTTTTATTTTCCATCCACAGACCCATATGAGGGGTTGTTTTTGCGTGACCAATTGTACTCGGCAATAACACCTTTTATTTTACCATAATACCAAAATATATGAATGGACAGTACAGAGATTTTTCTAGTGATCTGTTTATACCTAGACCGCTAACCATGACAAGGGTCATGGTCCTCTCCATGGTCCAGGACATGGGTCCTCTACGTCTTGAGAATTTTTTTTACCATCAACATAGATGGGGATTCTTTACTGTAAGAGAAGCAAAACTATGGAACTCTCTGCCACATGATGTGATATCTGACTCAATAGACAAGTTCAAGGGGGGCCTAAATGCTTTCCTGGAAATTTTTTAAAGCTTATAGGTACTAGATTCATGGGGATAGAACGTTGAACCAGGGATTTATTCTGATTGCCATATTGGAGTCGGGAAGAAATTTATCATGGGGCAATTGGCATCAGCCTTGTGGGGGCTTTTTGCCCTCCTCTGGATCAACACAATAGGTTTTCAGGTTGAACCCGTTGTCTTTTTTTCAACCTTACAAACTGTTACTATGTTGTTTGTTTTTATGCAGTGCACTTTATGATAAAACAACATGTTCTCTTTATCTCAAAGGTCAATGCAATTAATAGTTTTTCTATGATTAAAATTATACCCAATATAGTTTTTATATGATTGTACTACTTTATTAAAAGTCAAACTTTTTTTTAAACAAAATGTTCTCTTTATCTTTAACCCCTTAAGGACATAGGGGGAGATTTATCATTAGATGTCTATTGTAGACCCCTTTGCTCAGCCTGTTTAATTTACACTCTTGCTCAAGATTTACAATAGTAGTCCACTCCTGTGATAAATTTTGTGCAAATATAGAAATCCCCCCCCCCCCTTCGCTCTACCGTGCGCTCCTTCTATACCTCACACTTCACAGAGCTGCACTTCAGAGAGCTGTGGCATTTTCCCACGGTACACTGCTCACATAGCTAGAAGTGTCGGAGCAGCAGTGTGTGCCGAACAAAGCTCTGTACACTAGTAAAATTATAAATCTTCATAAAGTACACAGAGGGGGAGATAAAAACAAAAATTTGGGCGCTAAAAGTATCGACCACATTTTCAAACAGCTTTGTGCCATGGTTTACACTGTTCACGTCAGTTTTGTAAAAGTGGGCGTGTCCGCGTATATTGTCTGCTTTACATGATATTTTCGAAGGGGTGAGAGTCCAGTTTACATCAAAAATTTCACACCAGCTTTTTGATTGTAGAAATCACAGTAATGGTTGTAGTTTTGTTGTTATTGTTTTCTTCTCATTTTAGATATGTGAATGCGGAGGACTACATCAGATTCGGCGGATTGCGACGATAAAAAGTTTTTTTTTAAATGTCAACAAAAGGGTTAACGAGGGCTGTGGGGGAGTGTTCTTTTTTATAAAACATTTTTTTCAATGTGTTGTGTTTTTTATAATTGAATTTTCATTCATAGTAGTGGAAGCCGTCTTGTCGACAGAATCCATTACACAGCCTGGGCTTAGCCTTAGCCCCAAAATCAGTTAGCGCTAACCCTCAATTATTGCTCCCCAGTACCAACCACCACAGAGGTGCCTTCAAAAATGGTGCTCCTGGGCCTAGGCGGTAACAGGCTGGCGTTAATTAGGCTTGGGAGGGCCATAACAATGGTACTCGCCCACCCTGATAACCTCAGGCTGTTGCTGCTTGGCTGGTATCTGGCTGATAATGAAAAAATGGGGGAACCACACATGTTTTATTTATTTATTTATAGAAAAAAACGCATAGGGTTCCCCCTATTTTCAGTATCAGCCAGATACCAACCAAGCAGCAACAGGGTGGGCAAACGGGTGAGCCATTGTTACTGGCCCTTCCCAGCCTAAATAACGCCAGCCTGTTACCGCCTAGGCCCAAGAGTGCCATTTTTGATGCTCCAGGCCGGTCGGTACTGGCTTTTCCAGGCATCCCTGTGGTGGTGGGTACCGGGGTAATAATTGGAGGTAAGTTTTAGCTGATTTTGGGGCTAACGTTAAGCCCTGGCATAGTAATGTATTTCATCTATAAGACAGCCATAAAATTGAATTATAAAAACACAACACATTGAAAAAAAAATTATTTCAAAAAACACTCCCCCACAGCCCTTGTTAACCATTTTGTTGAAATAAAAAAAAAATGCTGGTCATCGTCGCAGTCCACGGAATCTGACATAGTCCTCTGCATTCAGGTATCTGAAATGAGAAGAAAAGAAAAACAAGAAATATGGGGAGAGCGCACATAATGCAGCGTGTTCATAGACAAGGAGCCTCCAATTGTTGCTAAACTACAACTCCCAACATGGGGGCTGTAGTTAAGCAACAGCTGGGGTCTCCCTGTTTGGGAACACACTGACAGAAAGGCTCTGTTCCCATTATATAAAACGCATAATGAGAACAGAGTCAGGCCTGGACTGTGTAGCTCGATCCATCCCTCTGCCCTTGGACTCCTACTGCCATCATGGGACAGAGTCTCTCATGCTACATTGCACTGCCTGCCGGGTCCTTTATACAGCTCACATAATTCATAATCGCTGCCGCCGGGAGACAGAAGCTCTGATTGGTGAATAGCTATTCACCAATCAGAGCTCCCGTCTCCCGGGCGGGAATTATGAATTATGCGAGCTGTATACAGGAGCCGGCTGGCAGCGCACTGTAGCCGCATGTGAGATTCTGTCCCATGATGGGAGTAGTAGTCCAAGGGCAGAGGGACAGATCGTGATGGGAGTTATAGTCCAGGGGCTGAGGGGCAGATCGCAGCAGGTCATTCTCCAGAGATTTTACCTTAATGCTCCCGATCAGCCTGAGTGAGCTGCCGGGAAGCTATCACTTTAGATCCAACGATCAACTTTGATCGCCGCCTCTAAAAAGTTAATGAACGGCGATGTCCAGCATTCGCCAGGGGTCCTGGCTGCTGATAGCAGCCGAGACCGTGTGAGTATGATGCAAGCTCAGCTCCTGAGCTCGCTTCATAACCTTCCCGTGCCGCAGCGCCGTTTAGAAACGGCATTTTGCTGCAAGAGGTTAAGGTCTATGCAATTAAAACTGTACCCAGTTTTTCTATGATTGTACTACTTAATAAAAAAAAAAAGTCTACATTTTTTTTAACAAAAATAGTTGTCCTATTCTGATCCCTAAAACTATTTTATTTTTCTGTATGTTGGTGTTTATGAGGGCTAACTTTTTTTTTTTTATAGTGATCTGTAGTTTTTAACGGTACCATTTTTGGTGGGACTTTTTTTTTAACACTGTATTATTTATTTATTTACCAAAAATCTGAATTCTTGGTGTTTGGTATGTTTTTTTTTAACATTTATGTAATTTACCATTTGGTATCATAAAGATTATTTTTAAATAGTTCAGACAATTACGCATGTAGTGATAGCAAAAATGTGTATTATTTTTATTTATTTATTTATTTGTAAAATGGGAAAAGAAGGGTTATTTTATTTTTTACTAGCTGAGTACCCGACGTTGCCCGGTTTTCCTTCCTAATCCTTGTTGAGGAGGAAAATAAACAAAGGAGGAAGCTTTTGACTTCATATCCCATCCTCATATATTGTTGTCATATCCCAACCCCACATCCCGACCTTCTATCCCGTCCTCCTATCTCGACCTCCTGTCTCGACCTTCTATGCTGTCCTCCTATCCCGACCTCCTATCCCGTCCTCCTATCCCCTCCTCCTATCCCGTCCTCCTATCTCGACCTCCTACCCTGTCCTCCTATCCAATCCTCATATCCCCTCCTCCTATCCTGTCCTCCAATCTCGAGCTCCTATCCCGACCTCCTATCCCGTCCTCCTTTCTCCACCTCCTATCTGCACCTCCTATCTCCACCTCCTATCTCCACCTCCTGTCTCCACCTCCTATCTCGACCTCCTATCCCGACCTCCTATCCCGGCCTCCTATCCCGTCCTCCTATCTCGACCTCCTATCCCGTCCTCCTATCCAGTCCTCCTATCGCCACCTCCTATCCTGTCCTCCAATCTCGAGCTCCTATCCCGACCTCCTATCCCGTCCTCCTTTCTCCACCTCCTATCTCAACCTCCTATCTCGACCTCCTATCTCCACCTTCTATCTCAACCTCCTATGTCGACATCCTATCTCGACCTCCTATCTCGGCCTCCTATACCGACCTCCTATCCCGTCCTCCTTTCCCATCCTCCTTTCCCGTCCTCACATCTCGACCTCCTATCCAGACCTCCTATCCCGTCCTCATATCCCGTCATCATTTCCTGTCCTCTTATCCCGACCTCCCATCCCGTCCTCCTTTCTCCACTTCCTATCTCAACCTCCTATCTCGACCTCCTATCTCCACCTTCTATCTCAACCTCCTATGTCGACATCCTATCTCGACCTCCTATCTCGACCTCCTATCCCGACCTCCTATCCCGTCCTCCTTTCCCATCCTCCTTTCCCATCCTCATATCTCGACCTCCTATCCAGACCTCCTATCCCGTCCTCATATCCCGTCATCCTATCCTGTCCTCTTATCCCGACCTCCCATCCCGACCTCCCATCCCGTCCTCATATCCCGACCCGTACCTCCTATCCCGTCCTCCTATCTCGACCTCCTGTCCCGACCTCCTATACCGTCCTCCTATCCCGTCTGTCAGGATCCGGGTACTGTGAGGATACTGGTGGTGGATCCTCTGTGTCAGTGGGGTGATGACGTGGGCCGTACCAGGGGAACGGAGTCTAAGGGGTTACTGGTATTCACCAGAGCCCGCCGCAAAGCAGGATGGACTTGCTGCGGCAGGTAACCCCCAGGTCGTTCCACCCGATAGCGACTCAACCCCGAATGACGGCTGAGATAGGCACGGTACAAGGGATTAGGCAAGAGCAAGGTCGGACGAAGCAGAAGGTCAGGGCAGGCAGCAAGGATCGTAGTCAGGGGCAACGGCAGAAGGTCTGGAACACTGGCTTGGGACATACAAGGAACGCTTTCACTGGCACAATGGCAACAAGATCCGGCGATGCTGGGAAGGGGAAGTGAGGTAATAAAGGCTAGGGCACAGGTGAAAGTACTAATTGGGCCAGGCGCCAATCAGCGGTGCACTGGCCCTTTAAATCGCAGAGAGCCGGCGCGCGCGCACCCTAGGGAGCGGGACCGCGCGTGCCGGGACTGGACAAACGGGGAACAGGTCGGGTAAGAAGACTGGGATGCGAACTGCGAGCGGGCGCGTCCCGCATCGTGGGTCGCATCCCCGCCAGAGACACTAGCGCAGCGCTCCCGGTCAGTGGGTCTGACCGGGACGCTGCGACAAGGTAAATGCTGCGAGCGCTCCGGGGAGGAGCGGGGACCCGGAGCGCTCGGCGTAACACCGTCCTCCTATCCCGATCTCCTATCCCGTCCTCCTATCCCGTCCTCCTATCCCATCCTCCTATCTCAACCTCCTATCCCGTCCTCCTATCCCGTCCTCCTATCCCCACCTCTTATCCTGTCCTCCAATCTCAAGCTCCTATCCCGACCTCTTTTCTCGATCTCCTATCTCAACCTCCTATCCAAACCTCTTATCCCGACCTCCTATTCTGTCCTTCTAGCCCGTCATCCTTTCCCATCCTCCTATCTCGACCTCCTATCCAGACCTCCTATCCCGTCCTCATATCCTGTCCTCATATCCCGTCCTCCTATCCCGTTCTCCTATCCCGACCTCCCATCCTGTCCTCATATCCCTGCCCATGCATCGTCCAGCGGATAAGGCTAATACCATGCTGATTAATTATTAATTCCTGATTCAGTAAATATATACATAATAACTTATACAGAAAATTGGGAGATAAATAAACATACATTTTAATATTGCCATTCAAGTACAAATAGTAATTGCACTCAGTATTACAATCAACAGTGGTGCCAGTTTATGAACCCCTGATGATCTAAAGTTCTGAGTTGACTAAACACCACTGCTAGAATTCTGTATTCATGAATTTGCTTAATAAAAATCTTTGTAGTTTAATAACATGAAAGTTACAAGGAATGACCACACTGCCTAACATTTCTGTTTAGCTATTTTATAAGAGCCCATGTACACTGAGGAAATTCCACGAGGTATTGCCTTGATGCATTTTCTCAGTGTGTATGAGCCCTAACCATTACAATTTTACTTTAGTTTACCAACCATAGAAGAATAAGAACAAAAATATTGATATACTGCAGGTTAGCATAATACAATTTAGAAAATGATGAACTAATGATGGTGCCCCATTTAGGGGGCATGAAGACATGATATGGCTCCCGTAGACTACTGATGGGATGACCCCTTTAAGGCAAAATAATGAATACATGTACCTGCATAACAAGGTAAAAGAGGTTGGTTTGCTGCATTTCATGATTCTAGGTAAACATAAATAAACTACTTAATATCAGAAGGAAACACAATGTTTCCTTATGATATTGAGCAGTATACTTATTATATACCTAAAATCATGAAATGCAACAAAGAAACCAATCAGATCGCTTCTTTCATTTTTAAGAAGACCTGTGCAAAATCAAAGAAGTGATCTTATTGGTTGCTATGGGCAACTGGACAACTTTTCCTCTGCACAAGTTTTGATAAATCTCCCCCATAGAACCTACAATTACTGCTGTTGGCTACATGACTGTACACAACCAAATTGGACTGAAGATCTTTGCTTTGTGTATACTGTATTGATTGTGTTGTATCTGCTCACAATATTTACGTAAAATTTATTGCACTTTTGTTCTATTTGTCATTGATTGTTTCTGTGTCTGACAGAAATATCCCACTTTGTAAACATTTGTATACCCAACTCGTTCTCAACTATATGTTACAAATTCAAGTTTTTCTTTTATACTTTTCCACATTTCTGCTGATATATTTTTTATTCTAGCAAGCTTTTGTTTTGCTTATAAAATGAAACCAGTTAATTGTTGCCTATAGTCGGTTCAGATAAAAAGATTATTTTTGTCAGGAATATTGTTTCACATTTTAGGATACAATCTAAGAAATGCTTGAATATCAATGTGGGATCATTGACATATTTTGTTGGAACAATTGAGGCCCATTATGCATTTCATGCACATTAAAATCTTCGCTCTAGATGCCCATGTCATGTTGCTACCATGAAATGCCTTAAAGAAATGGTTATACACACCCACAACGGTCAACCACCATTCCTGGAACTTTACCTTGAATAATTTCTTCATCTTCATTAAAATAAAGCATGTTAATAGAAGACAATTTAGTTGGGGAGCAGCATTGTCCAGTAGGACCGTTCTGGTTTGCCTGGTTAACAACATGACTGTGGGGATAGTTTTGCAAAAATTCTATTCCACATTCTCCAGAACAATAGTTTGCTTTATATTTCTTGGGTGCAATAACCCAGTCCCAACCAAAAGCATCAAAATCTACTATTAGTGGGTAACGGCAGCACATAGTTTCAGTTGAATGCTCATCACAGTCAATGCCAGACTCTCTTCTAAACCTTTTTGGTGTGTCTGTCACCTTCACTTCGATAAATGGCATCTATTGAAAAAAGAAACATAAAACAGGTCTGACATCACAATATTGTTAAATCACATAAAAAAGCACAATGGCCCAGATTTATCAAACTGTGTGAGAGAAAAAATAGAGTGATTTTCCCACAGCAACCAATCACAGCTCAGCTTTCACTTTACCAGGGCTCGGTAGCTGAGCGGTGATTGGTTGCTGTTGAAAGAAAGCATTCTATTTTTTCTCTCACACAGTTTGATAAACCTGGGCCATTATGTTTAATTAAATTGGCTTCAATGTTATTGAAGCACATTTTTGTAGTTTACACAATCATATTTGCCTTCCTTAAGGAATTATTTACATTATGTTATTATTATTATTGGTGATTTTTTTTTTTTTTTTTTTATCAAAACCAATTATTTACATTTTAGTACATTGTATGGCCTTAAAGTGGTTGTCCAGCAAAAGAAACAACATGTCTATGGTGTAAAAAATATAATAAAGCATCTTACTAATATAATGGGGCAGAGTTATCAAACTGTGTGAGAGAAAATGTGGAGTGATTTCCCCACAGCAACCAATCACAGCTCAGCTAATGAGCACTGGCAAATAACTCAATTTTTTCTCTTACACATTTTGATAAATCTGAGCCATAATGTTATTAGCCATACTGCACAAATCTCTCCATACAAGCTGAGATGTCTGGGTTGTAGCTGTGACATCCCATCACACTTTCTAAGAGCAGAGAGCTCCCCCTCCTCCTCCCGCAAGGAGAGTATGTCATCAAGGCAAGAAAACAAAGGTGGTGGGAAACCATCACTGGACTCAATAACACAGAAAATAAGTGAGAATAGTATTATTTATTATTGTAGAACTCTAGCAAGCTGTATTTTTTTTTTTTATCTTGGACAACACTTCAATCTTTTATCTATTTTGTTTTTAATGATTATGGCTCATTAGGTTAAAGAGTTACAACACTTAAAGGGGTACTACGGCACTTAAACATCTTATCCCTTATCCAAAGGATAGGGGATAAGATGCCTGATCGCGGGGGTCCCTCTGCTGGAGCCCCCAAACCCCCCCCCCCCCCGGTGATCGTGCACACCGCACCCCGTTAAAATCAATCCCTGGAGCTGCCACGCCCCCTCCCATAGGCTTGCATTGAGGGGGTGGAGTGTGACGTCACACGGGGGCGGAGCCATGATGTCACAATGCTCCGGTCCCGTGATCGACAGTAACCAGGCCCGAAGCGAACACGCTCTGGGGACTGATTTCCACTGGGTGCGGCGTGCAAAATCATGGGGGTCTCCAGCAGCGGGACCCCCGCGATCAGGCATCTCATCCCCTATCCTTTGGATAGGGGATAAGATGTCTAAGCGCCAGAGTACCCCTTAAAGTATTGTAATAAATATAATAAATAATAATAAATAATACTATACTCACTTAGTTTCTGTGTACCCCTTTAAATGTCAAATTTTAGAACAGGGCCCTGAAGCTTTGTTTTAAATGGAGTGGCAATCAATGAGAACAGTAGTTTGGACCTGCAAAAGTGGGAGCTTACTCATATATATATATATATATATATATATATATATATATATAGCAACAGAAGAATGCAGCAGCACACTGCCAGCACAAGGATATAGGTGAAACATGAACATGCAGATAAAACATGGAGAGCTATACAGCTATGGTGCGATAGTTGCGAATGTGAAACTATGAGATAGTGAGGCACTTAGCTCGCAAATTTGTCTCAAATAGCTTGGACCGTGCCACCGCGATAAGATGGCCTCATTGGGACTGACCCTACACTGTGAATATGCCTCTGTGTGAACAGTTCAGTAAGCATGGCAGGATCTGGAACATCCAAGACACCTTATATACACACCTGATAGAGGTGGGTGGGGTACAAGGCCAACATGGAGGTAGCCACTCCCCCGTATGTGTAATACAGACAAAGAATAAGTCAGCCAGCACTTTAGTTGATACCAAACTATTATATGGACCTGGCCTGCCGGTGCACGCTACTAGGCTAAATATACAGCAACAGAAGAATGCAGCAGCACACTGCCAGCACAAGGATATAGGTGAAACATGAACATGCAGATATATATATATATATATATATATATATATATATATATAGCCTTAAAGAGGTACTCTACTGAAAAAAAAAATTTTTAAACAACTGGTGCCAGAAAGTTAAACAGATTTGTAAATTACTTCTATTTAAAAATCTTAACCCTTCCAGTACTTATCAGCTGCTGTATGCTCCACAGGAAGTTATTTTCTTTTTGAATTTCCTTTCTGTCTGACCACAGTGCTCTCTGCTGACACCTCTGTCCATTTTAGGAACTGTTCAGAGCAAGATAGGTTTGCTATGGGCATTTGCTCCTATTTAGGACAGTTCCTAAAATGGACAGAGGTGTCAGTAGAGAGCACTGTGGTCAGACAGAAAGAAATTTGAAAAGAAAAAAACTTCCTGCGGAGCATATAGCAGCTGATAAGTACTGGAAGGGTTAAGGTTTTTAAATATAAGTAATTTAAACAAATATTTTTAACTTTCTGGTATCAGTTGATTTTCTGACATACAGAGGAAAATAAAGCTCTGAATGCTACTACTGTCAATTATGGAAAAAGAGAATGGGTTGAAGGAAAGAAGGTTTGCCATCATCACAGACAGATAATCTTTACTGTAAGAGCAGTGTGATCATGGAACTCTCTGCCCCATGATGTTGTGATGTCTGACTCAATGAACAAGTTCAAGGGGGGGCCTGGATTTTTTTCTGGCAAAATTTTATATTACAGGTTATGGATACTAGACTTATGTGGATAGAACGTAGACCCAGGTATTTATTCTGATTTTATCTTGGAGTCATGAATACATTTTTCATTGTCATGGGGCAATTGGCATCAGCCTCATGGGTTTCAGATTTTTTCAATTCTCTAGATCAATACTATGAATGATAATGAAGTTTGCATCTTGAAAAGAGGCTGTTTAACTCTTCCTCCCATGCTATAATATTTTTGGGATTAGATAGAATAGCAGAAGTCAGTAAAGTACTATTATAAAGATTTGTGGAAAGTATAAGAAACATAAGGAGAAATTCTAGCCAATTAAAGTAGTCAAGTGGAATTTATTTGTTTACCTCTGTACCTGGGCTGCAAAAAGTAAAAAATAGACTTTAACACACCTTACAGCGTTACTCGGTGTGGCAATATCATTGTCCAGTACTCCAGTCCAGGTCTTCTTCCACCCTGGGACCCGGTGCGTCACACTGCACTTAGCTTATCGCCGGCCGCAGCGATATCCCGCCTCAGCCAGTGATACGCTGAGGGTAGTGTCATGTAACAGGCCCAGACAGCAGGGAGAAGGCAGGGCCAGGCTCGTAACATGACACTGCGTTCAACATATCACTGGCTGAGGAGGACATCACTGCAGCTGGCGATAAGCTGAGCTCAGTTTAATATACCGGGTCTCAGGATTGAAAGAAGTCGGGGACCGGAGGACTGGAAACAGATATCAGTGCACTAGGGAAACGACAGAATCTGAATTGAACTTTTTAACTTTTTTTCAGTTTTTGCAACCCAGGCACAAAGGAAAAATAAAAAAATCAACTGGACTACTCCTTTAAAGGAAAACAGTCATCCTGTTCACCCACGCTAAAACTTAATACACTGGGTGATAGTGTGATGAACAGAAGTCCGTTGAGGGGTCACTTGCTAACATACGTACCTTAGGTGCGGAGTTGTGTTCCATCGAATAGATCTTCTTCTATCTTCACTGAATTGCACACTGGAAGCGAGCCTTGTCGGCTGTATTTGCATATTCATCAGCGCTGGTCTCCACGTCCTAGTGCTGTTCACATGAGCACATGTGCCGACTGAGCGCTCACTTGACCAGCACTAGGTCGTGTAGACCAGCGCTGATGAAAATGCAAATACAGCCAATGGGGCCCGCCTCCAGCGCGCAATTCAGTAAAGATAGAAGGGGTGGGACATAACTCTGAACCTAAGGTTCATATATAAGTATGTGAATTATTTGCTGGAAAGCTAATCATGGCCTTCTTCTGTTTAATTGAAAGAGTGAGAACCTGTGACTGATCTGAGAAAATTATGTGGACTGGGTGCTTTCGTTGAAAAATACAATAATATGAAGCTATGGGTACTAGATTTCTGGAGATAGGACCAGGGTTTTATTCTGATATGCCATATTTGGAGTCGGCAAGGATTTCCCTTGGTGCGGGATAATTGCAATTTGACTCTGGATCAATACAGTAAGTTGAACTTGATGGACTCTTGTCTTAACACCATTAAAGATGCTAGGAGACATTATTAAGCAACTCCAGCACATTTATATAAACATCATGGGGCCATTAAGGGTGTATGGAGAGAGCAGGGGGAACTCAAACCCGCTACAAACAAGCTATATTAGTGCTGCTGAAGAGGTCTGCTGCTAGTAGCCGGCGCAGAACGATCACCACTGACAGATATTAACCATTTAGATGTTGCTGTCAAAGCTGACAGGGCATTTAAATGACTGTCCTATGTGACATTGGTGGTGCTGTGGTTTGTATCTGCTCCCTGCGATGCAATCTCAAGGAGTGGATCTATTGTTGTGGGTGCCTGAGGCTTTTTCAAGACTTACTTGTGATATCCCAGCACCAAAGGCTGTCCTGTAGGCTTCGGATCTCCTCGGGCATGCCTGGTGCTCTTGTGTTGGGCCCACTGTTGCATTGTTATTATTGTTCATGCACTTTATTATATTTATTGTATTCATTATGTTATTTATGTGCTATACCTTTAAGAGGGAGATGCAGTGGTAATCAGGTGACCCTGTCTGTCCAATGGGAAACCACAAATTGTCTTGTATATAGTATAGGGGGGGGGGGGAGTTAACCAGTTTTGGGCTTAGTCACTGCTTCTGAGCAGAACTCCATGTGAGCTGCAGTGTGAAAAAGGAGGTGGAAGCCGTGTATGGTGAATCCAGAGGGAAGCCTAAAGAAAATATTTTCTCAAGTCAGCCCCGCCATTCTGCAAGTGTTCCCCGTACAGCGGGTCAAACCCTGGGGGTGTTAGTAATTGGACCTTGTCAGAACCCTAGTCAATGTGGAATATCTTCAAGTCTCAAATCTGAAGTATATAGAATTCAATTAGATAAAAAGCACCATAAGTCCAGCAAGGCAACAAGGCTCCCAAGGGTTACACTGCATGCCTTCTACTCTGCTCTATACTGTGTGTTGTACCATCTACAACTGCCTCAGTAAAAAAAAACAGTTATCAGTAACCCGGCATCGGTGTGTTTCTTACCCCCCCACCTCTCCGTGCCTGGCCCAGGAGAAACTGTCTCCACCTCGGATCGTGTATAGGCTAACGGTGCCCTGGCATCACAAATTGACAAGAACCCCTTGCACCCTGGGGTCACCACATAATTGTCTTCCAGGACTCTGTTATTAATAGAACGTAGATGTAATAGATCAGTGCAGTGCATGTTTACTCCATTGATCTGTATGAGCAATTGAATAATTGCTCATGCACATCCCCTAGGGGGACTAAAAAAAAGGACAAACATTTTTTTTTAAAGTATAAATAAATCCTTCCGATATTAAAAATGTCACCCCCCTTTTCCCATTTTTTTAAATAAGGAAATATAAACAAAAAATAAAAAACTTAATGAAATCCTTTTCTTTATTACAAGACTTTAACATTACTTGTGGTTTTTCATATTAAAACTTTGGTGGCTTAAAAGAAAAGTGTTGAACAGATTCCACACGTATACTGGCCCTTGAACAAGCATTACTATAAGAATGCTAGATAGCCATTTAAAACACAGAAAGTGCTCCATGGTGTAGGCCCTTCTGTGTAAATAAGACTCAACAAATTAGTGAGCGCTTACCAAATGGAGTTGTGTAAGGCCAGGCACAACTCTGATCAAGGCATGTAGTAAATCGATCGAACGCAGCTTTCCCTTCATCTTCGTAGATGAAATAACAATCAAATCCAACTTTTACCTCCTCAGGGAATTTGTAGCACAAAAGGTATTCGTTCTGTATATAATCCAAAACTCTTTTATTGTATAAAAAAAACATGTTTCCAGGTCAGTCTCACCTCTTTGTCAGGCTTATACAAATTGATTGAAACACACTGATAAATAATTACAAAATCATCCCTCCCCAAGTGAACCTAAACAAGTCAACTGGGTTAAAGATTGATATAGGAAAACAGCAGCTAGTATACAACAATAGTCCTATATAAAATCACAAACATAACAGAACAAAAACTAACCAAATGAATCCCTAAAAAAAAAAAATATATATATATATATATGTATATATATATATATATATATATATATATATATATATACTGTATATATCTATACACACATGTATAGAAATCAAAAAGGAAACGATATATATATATATATATATATATATATATATATATATATATATATAAATGAAAAATATAATGATGATATCTATACATAAATAAATAAATAATAGTAATAGTTTCACCAACATTAAGGTAATTGCAGGGGCACAGTAACACATAAACAGCAAAATCACTTCTGTAAGTCAAGTGGTGTTTGTTTTTAAGCTGTTCCCCTGTATACGGGTGAACAAAAATCATTAACTAATCATAAACTAACAGGCTATGTTCGGAATATTTGCACAGAGTGGTTCTGTGCGGACATTCCACAGACTGCGGGCACCAGCATAACATGCCGGAACTAGGACTGCGTGGGAGTCCGCGGAAAGAATGGACAATGTTTTCACAGAGCAGCAGAATCCCATTGAATACAATAGGTCTCTGCTGCTGCGGAATCTCTGTGTGGAATTCTAATGCGGAATTCCACAAGGAAATTTTGACGTGTCAACATAGCTTTACAGTTTCCACATATTCCAGGTGAAGCCGTATCAGTGATTTATAAAGGGGTAGTATTATATCCCTGTACCTCGAGTCCATGCCTCTTTTGATACAAGACAATACATAGGCATGCACAGCCTGTTGCATTAGGGTGTGCACCCTAAAGCACAAACTCCCGCCGCGTGCATGTGTATATATATATATATATATATATATATATATATGTATATATATATATATATATATATATAAATAAACAATAGCTGTTATCATTAAAGCTGCTAAACTAAAACATTAGGTTGACTAACTAGAGAATCCATAGAAAGATGGTAGTGCTAGTATACACTATGTGGTAAGGTGGCAAGGAAAGGGTGTATTTCCTTAGCTCACCCTCGCTCAGCAGTATGGCTGATACAGCGGAAGGTGCATTAAAAGGAGAAGGTGCTTTTCAGCGGGACGCCAGGACGCGGATGATTCTTTCACGGCTTGTGACAAAAAAGACATCTTGCAAGTCATGAGCATTAAAAGCCTTGAGAATCAGATCCCCAATTAGTCCGAAAAAGAAACAAGATTGTTCTGGATAATATAGTCTCTCAAGTCCTATGCAGAATGTAACCGGGTGCCCAGAGGACTCCGGAATTATAAGGAGCGGTCACAGTTTCTAGAAGACGAACCATTTATGCAGGAATAGCACCAAATACACCTGGATTATTGTATGAATATGATGCAGGCAGTATTAAAGAAAAATGAAACAGAGTATGCCCTAGTTACATCTGAGTTGATTAAAGTTAAATTAGAATTGAAGGTGAGAGTTGCGGACACCCAATTTTCGAGTTTCACCCAAAGATTGAAACGTAAACTGACTGCACTCCAAGCTACCCTCAAAGATACTAAAAGGGACACATTTCTGAGGGATAAGTCGGATTTCGACTCAGATAAAGTGTTTTCTTTCTCAAAAGGACAAGGAAAGTGCCGCCCGCAGTGGAGGAATAAGAACAAAAAGAAAGGACGTAAAACGGACTTCTGGACCACAGACTCTGAGTCGTGTGGGTCCGAAGACAAGAACACCAAACGTCCCCGAAAGATAATCTAAAGGATAATTTAAAGAACACTGGAAAATATTTCGAAGGAGCCACTGCCGCCCCTTTAGGGGCCATACAAAGCAGGGAGGGTACAGGTTCAGGAGAAAAAACTTGGGGCCAAAAATGAAAATCAGTCACCTGGAAGGCTTAGATTCTATTCATACTACTATGGGAAATTCAGACACTGATTTAAAGATTATCAATTTGTCTAACTATGTACTGGACAATGACACTTTTTGTCTGGTCGAGGAATTCGACCAAACTGGCTTTGAGATTGATCTCTTTCAGGCGATTCGAAAGATCAGCTTCAAAAAATTATTTTCTAACAAGGAAACTAGAGAAAACATCAGAATCAAGGGAGAGATTCCAGTTAGCATAGGACCCCTAGGGTTCAGTGTACTTAATGAAGCCCCACAGACGAAACTGGATTGTCTCTTCTCTCTGATGGATCTTCTTACAGCTGATCTGGAGAGGAGAGAGGATGGTACAGTTAGGGAGATTACAGAAGTTCCTGAGTTTACAGGAGGAAATGGATCTACGTTCTGCCCGCCGGTATTAGCGGGAAGTAACGTAGACCTTTTTCAGAAAAATGTGCTTGAGGAGGTAAAAGCCCGAAAGATACGGACAATCTCTCTAGGAAGGAAAGATCCGCCCTCGAGAGATTGCGAAAGAGGGAAGATATTATTGTAAAAAAATCCGACAAGGGGGGAAATATAGTTCTTATGAATAGGGAAGATTATATAAAAGAAGCCACTAGACAGCTTAATAATCCCCTACACTATCCTAAATTGAGCAGTAACCCCCTTGTCGGAATTAACAATAAGATACGAACACATCTAAGGTCCTATATGGAAAAGGGCACCATCTCAAAACGACTTGCTGAGAAACTACTCTTGAATAACCCTAGAAAGACAGTCTTGTATTTTCTTACTAAGGTTCACAAAATGTTGGAGTCCCTACCCGGGAGACCTATTGTCTCAGGGGTGGGGACTCCAACGGAACCTCTCTCCCAATATATTGACTGGTTACTCCATCCCCTCTTACCAGAGATTCCAGCCCTTGTCAAAGATATGAATGATTTTCTCAGAGCACTTCGGAATCTCACCATACAGAAAAGTGTATTTTAGTGTCAATTGACATTGAGAGCCTCTACACCAGTATTCCGCAGGAGAAAGGTATGGAGGCCATAAGAGAATTCCTGGAGAGCTCTGATAAAAGCCCTTACTTTGTCAATTTTGTCTGTGATTCCTTGAAACTAGTATTGTCTTCAAATGCCTTTAAGTTTAACAATGAATGGTACACCCAAGTGGGAGGCGTGGCCACGGGGACCCCGGTAGCCTGACGAATTTGTATGTTGCCATTTTGGAAAAAAAGTTTATCTTTTCAGAAAGAAACAAATGTATCGGCTCTATAGCGTGCTATCACAGATTCGTGGATGACATTTAAATCGCTTGGACAGGCACAGAGTCCACTTTTGTGGACTTCGTGTCTGCCCTGAACGATGAAAATGATCTAAATTTAAAATTCACCTGGAAAATTGCAGGGTCTGAACTTGAATTTTTAGACATCAAGGTAATTCTGTCGCAAGGAGAGTTTATAACGCAGGGGTATCGAAAACCCACAGCATGCCATTCCCTACTGCACTACGAAAGCTACCATCCACTACACGTGAAAAAAGCGGTCCCTTATGGGCAATTCCTCAGATTGAGGCAAATAAACAGCCATGAGGAAGATTACATGGTGGAGGCTCGGGAATTGCAAGATAGACTGAAACAAAGGGGTTACCCGGAAAAAATATTGAATGAAGCTCTCCATAAAGCACACAACTCCGATAGAAATTAATTACTTTAAAAAAAAAGTTTAGGAAAAATCATGTAAGTCAGTCTAACTCAGAAAAAAAAGGGAACGTTTTTCTTTTTCATTTGTCTATAGCCCAGTAGCAGAAAAATCAGAAAGGCTATAAATAATAACTGGTTTCTCATACAAAATGACCCAGATTTAAAACAAGGGTCCATCAATTGTCCCTTGATAACTTTAAAAAAATCTAAAATCTAAAAAAATGTCTTGGTATAGCGTGAGCAGAAAAATATACCAGACAAGACTTGGTTATCGAAACACACCTTAAAAGGGACTCCTAAATGTGGCAGGTGTAATTGGTGTTCTTATTGCTGCACGGATAAATATGGCTCCTTGGGAGGTATAGAGATACCGCAAAAGGACTTTGTATACTGTCATACGAAAAACGTGATCTATGCCATTCGCTGCACCTTTCTTGGAATAGAAAGAGTTTATGCAGCGAATGGCATGGATACACGTAACAGTTTATTGAAAAAAGAAGGAGCCTGGATTTTCAAGACTAAGGCTCTAGGCAACCCGGGACTTAATGACAGATTAGAAATGAATGTCTACATTTAGTTTCTGTCTTACATAGCCGTGAAGAAATTGTGTGTTATATAAGTTTTCACAATTTTTCTATTATTTTCGTTATAAGTTTTATTCTTGTCTATCAAGATTGTTTTGTAACACCCCCTTCAGTGACGTGGGTCAGAGAGGTGTACTTAACTGGACCCGGGTGCCAGAAGTGGCTGGTCTGACGAAGCGTGGAAGCACACGAAGTGTGAAAGCAGCTGTTAACCATTCCTACCAATAGTCTGTGGCGTCCCGCTGTCTGAAGTCTGTCCATTGCACCGTCTACCAAATAAAGTTACCACCTGCAATTCTCCTTAAAGGGGTACTCCGGTGCTCACACATCTTATCCCCTATCCAAAGGATAAGATGTCTGATCGCAGGAGTCCCGCCGCTGGGGACCCCGTGATCTTGCACGCGGCACCGCATTTTTATTCAGTCCCCGGAGCGTGTTCGCTCCTGGTCTGATTACGGGCGACCACCGGGCCGGCAGCGTGTGATGCCACGCCTCCGCCCCCGTGTGACATCACACTCCTCCCCTCAATGCAAGCCTACGGGAGGGGGCGTGACAGCTATCGCCGCCGGCCCGGTGGTCGCCCGTAATCAGACCCGGAGAGAACACGCTCCGGGGACTGATTACAAACTAGGGGGCCACGTGCAAGATCACGGGGGTCCCCAGCGGCGGGACTCCCGCGATCAGGCATCTTATCCCCTATCCTTTGGATAGGGGATGAGATGTGTAAGAACTGGAGAACCCCTTTAACTGTGAGTGCTCCCTTTGTTTTCTGTTACTCTCCAAAGGAATTGTATGCTGAACTGTTGTCTGGCGAGTTATTGTGAGGAATGTGTACCATGGCAAGTGACCAGGATGATCCGATAGCTAATCCCCGAGACGGTTCGTCACATTTGGTGGAGGATGCGGGCACACGTTGATAAGGTCATCACGTTGCCAAGGGCAACCCGTTGCCAAGGGCAACCAACGGGCGAGTTGGAGAGGAGCCATTGCTAGGGGCAACCCCTTGCAAGATTGCAAGTCGGATGAGCCCAGCAGAGTAGTTCAAGCACAGGATGGTGTGTGTGGAGGAGCGTTGCTAGGGGCAACAGATCAAGGATTTTTTTTCTGGAAAACGGATGACATCAGCAGTGGTAAAGACTGAGGTGCTTTGCAGGACTGTGTGAATGGTGTCATGAAATGTGAACCCATGCGGCATAATAATGTTTTTGTTGAAAACTTTTGCTAATGTGTTCAGATGTAAAAAGTTCTATTCCCACCTCTAGCAGGACAAAAGAAAACCTGTGTGAGCTGGAAATAGAAGGTAAAAAGGTGATGGTTTTGTTAGACCCCAGATGTGTAATAAGTCTGGTAAAGACCAGCTGCAGAAAGCCGGACCCCGTTATGGTGTCTATGCAGGCAGGTATTTGGGGTTATAAAACGGTTGATGTATTTATTACTTCTCCCTATGGTACTGTAGTTCATAAGGTTGCAATAGATCCTTCCATGGAGTATGAAGTAGTACTGGGGAAGCATTTTCCTTTGTTCAGACAGTTGTTGGAAGATAGTCAGGTGACTAGAACAGGCACACCTCACAACACAACAGCAGGGGAAAGTAAGTCAGCAGAGGCTGAGGACGGGGAGTGTCAGCAGACCCTAGGTATATCTCAGGTGGGAGTGTGCCAGACCACTAGGGGAGCTGAAGAACAGTCCTTCAGAAATCCTTCAGCAGGCATGCCGCGCAAATTCCGAGGCATGCCGTGCAAATGCATGTCGGCGACCCGGCGATTCGGGTCACTTGTGACCCGATGACCCGGTAATAAATGGTGATCGGCGGAGTACAATTCACCGCCAATCACCTACCGTTGATGGGGAGTGGTGACAATTCTGTCACCGCCCCAGCAACGCTGCTATTGGCCGGCGAACGTCCGGCCAATAGCAGAGCGGCAGAGGAGGGGTTAACGGCTCCTTCCCGCTGCTGGACCCGCTGTTTTCATTCAGTCAGCGGGTGCAGCAGTGAGAAGAACACGTGGATCCCCCCTCGGAGCCGGAGCCCCCTCAGGAGCATTTAGAATAGGGAAAGCTGAGTGCAGGGACAGGTAGGAGTCTAATAGGTTTCAAAAAGTTATATAAAAGTAAAAAAAAAGTAAAAAAAAAAAAGTAACCCCCCTCTGACCCCCTAATAGGTCCCCAGGGTCCTATTAGGGTCTGATCCCTGACCCCGGGACCTATTAGTGGTTCAGGGAGCTGCGTGTGCCATCCCTTATTTTTTTGGCCGCAGCTTTTTTTATTTATTTATTTTTTTTTTATAAAAAAAATCCCCCCTGACCCCCTAATAGGTCCCACAGGGTCCTATTAGGGTCTGATCCCTTACCTCGGGTCCTATTAGGGGTTCAGGGAGCTGCGTTTGCCACTACTTTTTTTTTTTTGGCCACAGCTTTTTTTTTTTCTTTACTTTAACTGTTGTACACTTTTTACACCAAGCACCACATACTTACTTACCGGCCCCACCCCCACCCCCGCCACTGCCCCCCCCCGTCACCGTAGAAAAAAGGCGATGGCCCGCCGGACATTTTCGGCAGCGGAGGCTTTGGCTTTTTTAGCCTCCGACTCCGAATCTGTCAGTGAGGACGATGAAGATCCTGCATTTTTATGTTCTTCATCGTCCTCCTCATCATCTAGTAGTGATGATGAGTCCCCTGTACGGCGGCGGAGGCGCCGCCAGGCGAGGCCACGCACCCCCCATGAGAGTGACCCAGTGGCCGACACTAGTACGAGTGGCAATGCCGCTCGTAATAGGAGTCCGGCCCCCCAGACAAGTGCACCGGAGCCCCCTTCCGATGAACCTGTCTGAAGCCCCCCAGAGGGTTATCAGCCACGGGTTCCTGAGTTTGTTGGCGACTCAGGAATCCAGATTGACATGGCTGGCTTCACTGATCTGGACTTTTTAAATTTTTTTTTCAGTGACAGCCTGGTCAATCTAATGGTGGAGCAAATGAACTTGTACGCCCAGCAGTTCATTGGCCACCACCCCGATTCGCTTTTGGCCAGGCCCAATGAATGGCACGCCATTGATGCAGCGGAAATGAGGACATTTTGGGGCCTCTCGCTGCATATGGGCCTGGTCAAAAAACCAAGTGCTCGTCAGTACTGGAGCTAGGAAGTCCTCTACCAGACCCCGCTTTACCGTATGGCGATGACACAGAGGCGGTTCGAGGCCATTCGGAAATGCCTGCATTATGCAGATAATGAGGCATGTCCGCCCCGAGGTGATCCCGTCCATGACCGACTTTACAAAGTGAGGCCGGTCATCGATCACTTTGAGGCCACATTTTTGGAGGCCTACGTACCCCTCAGGGACCTCTCGGTAGATGAGTCTCTCATCAGTTTTAAGGGGAGACTCATCTTCCGCCAGTATATTCCCTCAAAGCGGGCGCGGTATGGCGTGAAACTCTGCAAACTTTGCGAGAGTACCTCCGGGTACCCTTGCAAGTTTAGAGTATATGAGGGACGAGATTCCCGTATTGAACCCCCAGATTGTTCCCCCACTCTGGGTGTTAGCGGGAAAATCGTTTGGGACCTTATGCACCCATTGCTGGATAAGGGTTTCCACGTGTACGTGGATAACTTTTATACCAGCATCCCTCTGTTCAAATCCCTTTCCGCCAGATCCACGTCCGCTTGTGGGACCGTGCGGAAGAACCAGAGAGGCCTCCCTCTAAATTTGGTCCAGACGCCTATCCCCAAGGGTGAGTCCCGTGCCCTGACCCATGATAACCTGTTGTTGGTGAAGTATAAGGATAAGAGGGATGTCCTTATACTCACCACTATTCATGGGAATGGCAGCACCCCTTTCCCTGTGCGAGGCACCGTGGGACCGGTCCTCAAGCCTGATTGTATTCTGGACTACAATCGGTATATGGGGGGAGTTGATCTCTCAGATCAAGTCCTCAAGCCATATAACGCCATGCGGAAAACAGGGGCATGGTACAAAAAAGTTGCGGTCTACTTGGTACAGGTTGCCATGTTCAATGCTTTTGTACTATCCCAGTACGCTGGCAACACAGGGACATTCCTCCAGTACCAAGAAGAAGTCCTAAGGTTCCTGATCTTTGCTGACCGGGAAAGATCAGGCCTGACTTCCTAAGGGTCTGGAGTTATAGGCGCCAGGATCGTCCCAGGCCAGCACTTTCCAGGTGAGGTCCCCCACAGTGGAAAGAAGGGACGGTCCCAGAAAAGATGCAGAGTGTGTTACAGGAGGGGGATTCGGAGGGACACCAGGTACCAATGTGACACTTGCCCAGATAATCCGAGCCTCTGCATTGGCTGCTTCAGGGAGTATCACACTTCCATGGAGCCCTACATTTTCCCTTTTTATTTGAATTTTCCATAATTTGACCAATGTACCAAGTCCAGAGTACATTCCAAAATATAACCCCCATAGATCACTAAATTGCCCAAAAAAAAACTGAAAAAAAAAAACCTGATAAGACCTCTGGGGGTGTTTTTTCAAAAATGGGTCATGGGTCACTGAGTCACTCTCATCAGGGACTTTTTTATGTTGCCTCAAATGCGCAGCACTCTCTCTCCACCTGAGCAGGGTGCGCATTTGAGGCAACAGGTTAGGGACGGCCACACACATCACATTCCCAGAATGATGATTCAGAGCATAGGGTTTGGGGCGGGCATATTTTTTTAGTTTTGGCTATGCTCTGGGTCATCATTCTGGGAACATATCCTGTTTTATTATGTTTTATAATTTTCTGGCCCACTGTACCCCATATTACGGGCCTCTGTACCCCACCTGTCTAACCCAGTTACGGCCCGTTGTCCCCCATAGTGTTCCCCTATTTTAGGGCTCAGTGCTCGCCCCATTAGCGCTCCTTGAGGGGGGGTCCCACATCCTGGCTCCATATCAGGCTCAAGGTCCCTGACTGCGCTCCCACTCAAGCAAGACCTGCTGTGCACCCGCCAAGCCAAAATCATCAAAAAATAAGGTATGTCCTTACTCCAAAGAGATGTATTTACATCTGGGGTATTAAGGCTTACTTAACCCCTTGTTACATTCCTCGAGGGGTCTAGTTTCCAAAATAGTATGCCATGTGTTTTTTTTTGCTGTCCTTGCACCATTGGGGGTTCCTAAATGCGATATCCCCCCCCATTTCAGCAAAGTTTGCAAATGTGACTCCTTCTCTTCTGAGCATTGTGGCGCCCCTGCAGTGCACTTGACGTCCACTTATGGGGTACCTCCATACTCAGAAGAGATGGGGTTACAAATGTTGGGGGGTCTTTTCTACTATTAACCCTTGCAAAAATGTGAAATTTGTGGGGAAACCCACATTTTAATGAAAAAATATATATATTTTTTTACATATGAAAAAGTCGTGAAATCCCTGTGGGGTATTAAGGTTCACTTTACCCCTTGTTACGTTCCCCAAGGGGTCTAGTTTCCAAAATATAATGCCATGTGGTTTTTTTTTTTGCTGTCCTGGCACCATAGGGGCTTCCTAAATGCAGCATGCCCCCAGAGCAAAATTTGCTTCCAAAAAGCCAAATGTGACTACTCCTCTTCTGAGACCTGTAGTGCGCCAGTAGAGCACTTTTCACCCCCACATGGGGTGTTTTCTGAATCAGGAGAAATTGGGCTTCAAATTTTGGGGGGTATTTTCTGCTTCAACCCTTTGTAAAATTGTAACATTTTTGGGAAACCAAGCATTTTCGTAATTTTTTTTTTTTACATATGCAAAAGTCGTGAAACCCCTGTGGGGTATGAAGGTTCACTTTACCCCTTGTTACGTTCCCCAAGGGGTCTAGTTTCCAAAATATAATGCCATGTGTTTTTTTATTGCTGTCCTGGCACCATAGGGGCTTCCTAAATGCGGCATGCCCCCAGAGCAAAATTTGCTTCCAAAAAGCCAAATGTGACTACTCTTCTTCTGAGACCTGTAGTGCGCCAGCAGAGCACTTTTCACCCCCACATGGTGTGTTCTCTGAATCGGGAGAAATTGGGCTTTAAATTTTGGGGGGGTATTTTCTGCTTTAACCCTTTGTAAAAATGTTAAATTTTTGGGAAACCAAGCATTTTCGTTCATTTTTTGTTTTTTTTTTACATATGCAAAAGTCGTGAAACCCCTGTGGGGTATTAAGGTTCACTTTACACCTTGTTACGTTCCCCAAGGGGTCTAGTTTCCAAAATATAATGCCATGTGTTTTTTTTTTGCTGTCCTGGCACCATAGGGGCTTCCTAAATGCGGCATGCTCCCAGAGCAAAATTTGCTTCCAAAAAGCCAAATGTGACTACTCCTCTACTGAGACCTGTAGTGCGCCAGCAGAGCACTTTTCACCCCCACATGGGGTGTTTTCTGAATCGGGAGAAATTGGGCTTCAAATTTTGGGGGGGTATTTTTTGCTTTAACCCTTCGTAAAAATGTAAAATTTTTGGGAAACCAAGCATTTTATGTAAAATTATTATTATTATTTTTTTACATTTGCAAAAGTCATGAAACACCTGTGGGGTATTAAGGCTCACTTATTTCCTTGTTATGTTCCTCGAGGGGTCTAGTTTCCAAAATGGTATGCCATGTGTTTTTTTTGTTGTTTTGGCACCCTAGGGGCTTCATAAAGGTGACATGCCCCCCAAAAACTTTTTCAGGAAAATGTTCTCTCCAAAATCCCCTTGTCGCTCCTTCCCTTCTGAGCCCTCTACTGCACCCACCGAACACTTTACACAGACATATGAGGTATGTGCTTACTCGAGAGAAATTGAGCTACAAATACCAGTAAAAGTTTTTTCTCCTTTTACTCCTTGAAAATATAAAAAAATTGGGTCTACAAGAACATGTGAGTGTAAAAAATGAAGATTTTGAATTTTCTCCTTCACTTTGCTGCTATTCCTGTGAAACACCTAAAGGGTTTAAACACTTACTGAATGTCATTTTGAATACTTTGGGGGGTGCAGTTTTTATAATGGGGTCATTTGTGGGGTATTTCTTATATGAAGACCCTTCAAATCCACTTCAAAACTGAACTGGTCACTGAAAAATAGTGAGTTTGAAAATTTTGTGAAAAATTTGAAAATTGCTGCTGAACTTTGAAGCCCTGAACAAAAATTTTTTTATTTTGAATATCCATTTTCCTTACAAGCAGAGAGCTTCAAAGTTAGAAAAATGCAAAATTTTCATTTTTTTCATCAAATTTGGGGATTTTTCCCCATGAAAGGATGCAAGTTGCCACAAAATGTTACCACTATGTTAATGGGGAATATGTCACGAAAAAACGATCTCGGAATCAGAATGATAACTAAAAGCATTCCAGAGTTATCAATGTTTAAAGTGACAGTGGTTAGATGTGCAAAAAACGCTCTGGTCCTAAGGTGTAAAATGGCCTGGTCCTTAAGGGGTTAAAGAGGTGACTGAAAAACAAGCTACGGAGATGGTTGTGGGAAAACCAAAAGTCTGGAAGAGAGTACGGGTGGAGTTGGGGGCTGCGCTTACGGTCACAGACAGAGTCCTAAGTGAAGGAAATGTGGCGTCTGGACCAGAAAGAGTTCGTAACCAGAAAAGTCGAACCGCTGGACCAGATATTGTTGCAGACTCAGGAGCCCTAGGTGTTTTTTCCAGGCCATGGAGAGACTGTGACAAGACAAAAGAAAAGTCTGCCAAGGAGCCGAGAGACAGTTCAGAGGAACTGTTTGGGAATCATCCGGATTCGCTGGTGCCAAGAGCCATTGAAGTTGTTGCTAGGGTCAACGAACTTATCATCAAGGGATTGCCGGTCCGACGGGAGTATTTAGCGAGAGTCTCCAGAGTTGCCAATGTGGTGGGAGAGGAAGAGTGCCAGGTGTCGGTGGCACCTGTTGTTGATGATAATGACAAGGCACAAGTGGCCGCAACCTCGGAAAAGGGGGAGACTTTGTCTAGAGATGGAGAAGAGCCGGGTCGAGTGTCTGACAGAGGACCAGAGGATGTCTCAAGGTCTAACAGCAAGAGTGAGGAGACCGCTGTGAGAAAAAGTCTCGGGAATGACGAGCTGGCCTTGAGAAGGAACTTGAGCAGATCCAGAATCTGGAAGAAACCCTGCAGATGGATTCTGTGAACTTGATGGAAAAGGAAGAAGTGGTACAGCGCTTGACAGAGGAGAGGGACAAGGTGCTGGCAGACTTCCAGAATGAGCAGGAAGAGAAGCATCAGCTGGAGAAAGTCACGGAGCAATACAAAAGTGATGTGGTAGCTCTCTAAGATGAATTGGCCCGCTCCCAGAATCTGGTGATCTGCCAGAAGAATAAAGTGGATAGCAGGTTACCTTTCTGACAGAAGAAGTGGGTCTTCTGCATAGTGCATATCATGCTCTATGGTATGACTATAAGGCTAGGCTGGTTGCCATAGAGGATCTGGAGCGAGAGAAAGTGCTGCTAGCGCACAACAGGCAGAGCTTGGAAGCGCAGAACGAAATGCGCAGAAGGTCCCAAGTAGCTGCCTTGGTTTTGCAGGGAGCTCAACTCTATGAGTAGGAGGCTCTGCTTGGGGAAAATGAGCAGCTATGGAAACAATTGATGTCTTTGGAAGATACTGTCAGGGACTTGACAGAGTTACGTGACAGTGAGAGGATGAAGTCCACTAAGCTCCAGTGTAAGCAGCGAAAATATGAAAAAAAAGGAAGAGGACCGGGAAGTCCTAAAAGAGCAGAGAACAAGCTATGGTGGAATTGGCTCAAGAAAGGCTTCTGGTACAGAAGATACGGGATACAGGGATACTTTCTCTGAATGCCAAAAAGTCCTCTGAAACTAAGGTTGAGGTGAAGCCTGGTAAAAAGTCCTCTAAATCTAAGATTGAGGTGAAGCCTGGTAAAAAGTCCTCTAAAGCTAAGATTGAGGTGAAGCCCTGTAAGAAGTGCCCTGAAGCTAGGACTGAGCTGAAACCTGGTGGGAAATCCTCTGAAGTGGAGACTAAGGAGAAGTCAGGCGGGAAATCCTTTGAACCTGAGCAAACCAAAAATTCTGAAGGTAATGCTGAGGCAGAGAAATCCACTGAAGCAGAAGCTAAACCAGTGTCAACCTCAGAAGCTATGAGTAAAGAAAATTGCACAACTGAAGCTACAGGTGAAGAGAAGAGTGAGACTGAAGAAGCTGCAGAGAAGAGCAAAACAGAAGTAGAAGCTGGTTCTACACAAGAGCCCAAAGGAGCCAAAGGCTCTGAGGCAAAACCTGAGCTGGGGCCCCTGAAGAGAAAGTTGGAAGGGTTGAGGTTAAACCCGGTGGGGAATCCTCGGAAGCCGAGACATGTACGTGGTGGCTAGTAAAAGTGAGAAATGTCATGGTCTTCGGTGTCTGTGGGACATATATTTTCCAACAGGAAGGAAAGGCAGGTGATCTCTGCCTTTCAGACACATGTGCTCCTTCCCGGTCGTCTGAGCAAAAGGAAGGGGGGGGGGGAGGATATATGGTAAGGTGGCAAGGAAAGCGTGTAGTTCCTTAGCTCACCCTAGAGAATCTCTCCCCTGCTGCTTAATTAATGAACCAGCAGGGAAGGGAGGTGTATATAAGAGTCTAAGACTCAGTCTAATCTGGGCTCTCCCTTAGTAACAGCACGTCGCTGTAAGGGAGAGACAGCGGGCTTTGCTGGAGGCACACACCAGGAGTGGCCCAAGTGACAGTGGGAACTGTGGATAAATCAGGTTGCAGGTGGCACGGATTTTAACTGGATGAGGGAAGCTCACCAGTTGGTAGACAGGGCATGCTGAGAGTTATAGTCAATGACCAGACGGTCTAGGACTTTATTTTGTTCCTGTTTATGTTTTTACCTGCAACCTGTAAATAAAGCTGGCGAGGAACTTTACTTGTCTGCTGAACTGTTGTCTGGCAAGTTATTGTGAGGAAAGTGTCCCATGGCAAGTGACCAGGACTATCCGAGAGATATTCCCTGAGATGGTTCGTCAGAACTGTCATAATAATAATTATATAACCAATAAATTACACAATTTATTAAAAATGTATGATTTAAAAATGAAAAAATCACCTCTTGCAGATATTGGCTGCCATAAGCCGTTCTGGAAGAGTGGGATACCGAGAGTAATGCCGTGCCTCACCCTTGCGTTGCCGTGACTCCGCCTCCACGTAAAGTCACAGAACGTGCCACGCATGCTACAGGGGAGGTCTGGAGGAGGAGCATGTCCGTCTTACACTGTGCGGCCATATCGCTCACATAGTGTAGGAGGAGTGTATCGGCAGGGAAACAAATGCACGGCAAGGCAGTGCAGCACGGAGGTGATAGAGCCAGGGGCAGACTGACAACACTCGGGGGCCCCCGGGCCAAAAAAAAGGCAAGGGCCCCTGCTAGGCTCTAAAGCTCGTCAATCTTCTGCCATACCCCTATTCCACCCAAATCCCACACACAATAAACTAAACTAAATAAACTAATAAAATATATGTAAGAAACACTTAAACATAGGTAAATTTCCATGACCAATAATACCGCCATACTGTACTGAATGAAACCACTATACACAGACCAGTATACTATAAAGGATCTGTATAAGTGATTATATACAGGATCATATGGCGGTAGATATCTGCTCTGCACAGGATGTGTACACCATAGAAGTGATTACAGTTACATTTTGGGACTCACAATTACGTATTTTCTGATCAGCTGCATCCTCTTTCCTTTTCTTCTCCATCCGGATCAGACTGCCATGTGGATCTCTTAACATCTGCAGGACAAACATGTCAGACTCTTTTCCAGTGCCCTCCCCTCCTCTGCACAATCTTTTCATCTATAGGCCGACAAACTGTAATAATGCCCTCCTTGGTGTCCTGCACAGTAAAAGGGCAGGTAGGTAGCAGGGTAAATAGGTAACTAGGTAGGTAGCTCAGGAAGCCAGATATGTAGGTAGGTGACAAGGCAGGTAGGCAGGGGGCTAGCTAGGTAGTTAGGCATCCATGTATGAAGGCCAGGTATGTAATATAGTTAGGTAGCTGGGTATGTAGGTAGTTAGATAGCCTGGTATGTAGCTAAGTAGTTAGGCATCCAGGTATAAAGTTAGGTAGCCCCCCTTCCCCGTAGGTATAGGCAACAGAGTTAACCCCTTCCCTGTAGGTATAGACAGCAGAGTTGACGCCCCTTCCCCCAAAGGTATAGGCAGCAGAGTTAGCCCCCCCACCCTTCCCCATAGGGATAGGCAGCAGACTTAACCCCTCTTCCCATAGGTATAGGCAGTAGAGTTACCCCCCCTTCCCAATAGGTATAGGAACAGAGTTAACCCCCTGTCTCCTTAGGTATAGGCAGCGGAGTCCCCCCCCTTTCCCCATTGGTATAGGTATAGGCAGAGTTACCCCTCCCTCTTTCCCATAGGTATAGGCAGAGTAACCCCCCCCCCTCGTCCACATAGGTATAGGCAGGGTTACCCCTCTTCCCCATAGGTATAGGAAGAGTAACCCCCCCTCTGCCACATAGGTATAGGCAGGGTTACCCCTCTTCCCCATAGGTGTAGGCCGAGTTACCCCCCCTCTTCCCCATAGGTTTAGGCAGAGTTACCCCCCCCCCCTTCCCCATAGGTACTGTATAGACAGAGTTAAGAAATAAAATAAATAATGCTCACCGGATGTCCCACGCAGCAATCTCCTCAGTAGCAGGGACCCGCGTTTTCTCCCCTCCACAGCACAGGCGCCGATGAGTAACATCATTGGCACCTGTACTGCGTGCTGCGTGGGGGAAGAGGTCACATCTCCTCTGTGTAAGCTGCAGATGCAGCTCAGACAGAGGGGACGCCTTCTCTTGTATGTGCGTGTATTGCACATACCAGAGACGACAGCGCTGTCTGCTGGGGATCTGGGACAAATGTCCCGGTTCCTCAGTAGCGGTGGCGGGCCCTTAACCTGGCCGGGCCCTTGGACGACGTCCGATCAGACAGACCAGTCAGTCCGCCCCTGGATAGAGCCTAAAGTTTGAGGGTTGATTAGTGTGTGCCCAGGCACACCCGACATACCCCATGCGCACGAAAATGAGACAATGTATTTCTGGCCTTAGAAGCATTGCACGCTGTTCTGTAGTCTATGATCTACAAGTACACCCAGATACTTCTCTGCCAGTAACTCTCCTTGTTTAACCCCTCCTAAGACATATGTTGTATGCAGGTTTTTTATACCCAGATGTATAACTTTACATTTATCCACATTGAACCTCATTCGGATGTGCAGACACTCCGTGTGTCCAAATCAGCTTGTAACCTATGCATATCTTCTATGGACTATACCGTGTTACAAAGCTTAGTGTCATCTGCAATGATAGAAACAGAACTGTTAATCCCATTCTCTATATCATTAATAAATAAGTTAAACAAAAGTGGGTCCAATATTAAACCCTGGGGTACACCACTAATAACCGGGGACTAATCAGAGTACGAAACATTGACCATCACTGTCTAGAACGGTCCTTAAGCCAATTTTAATTCAGTTACGAATACAAATTTCTAAACCTAAAGACCTTAATTCACCTATAAAATGTTTATGAGAGACCATGTCAAATGCCTTTACAAAATTCAAAAAAACTATGAGGGGTTGGGGGGAAGGGGTTTAAGACCTATGTAGAAGTAGAGTGGTGCTGTTACCCATAGCAGCCAAGCAGATTGCTGCTTTCATTTATCAGAGGCTTTTTTTTTTTTTTTTAGAACTGAAAGAAGCAATCTGGTTGCAATGGACAGCTGGTCTGCTTTTCCTCTGCACAGGATTTGATAAATGTCCCCTAATATCCCCCCCCCCCCCCCGCCCTCCGCTTCTGCTTAAATCTTAATAAAAGCAAATTAGGTTGGTTTGACAACTCCTATACTTAGTAAACCCACACTGGCTATCACTTCTAATTCTATTACCCCCTATGTATTCCTGCATGTAGTCCCTTATGAGCCCACAAATGGTGTTAAGCTTACAGGTATATAATTCTCTGGGTAAGACCTAGAGCAGTGTTTCCCAACCTTTTTTGGGTCGGGGCACACCTCAGAAATTTGTTTTTCCGCGGGCACCCCTACCGAAGTTGCCGAGCAAAAAAAAAGGAAAAAATTTTAAAAACGCAATGCACTATATCTATTTATCAGTGGTTATGTAGTTTAAAGTGCTGCTCTGCTTTATACAGCAACTCACAAATGACGTCTTCTCTAATTTGCATCGTTGCCTTCTCTTCTCCATCTTGTCCGGGCCATCATCACGATTTCTTCCACACACAATTCTTCACTGTTAAACCTGCAAAACAAACCTATTAGGCTTTGCACTTTTTTTTACATGAGTAACAGATGGGTGTACATGGGTGACAGATGGGTGTAGAGGAGTGTACATGGGTGACAGATGGGTGTAGAGGAGTGTACCTGGGTGACAGAGGGGTGTAGAGGAGTGTACATGAGTGACAGAAGGGTGTAGAGGAGTGTACATGGGTGACAGAGGGGTGTAGAAAAGTGTACATGGGTGATAGATGGGTGTACATGGGGAACAGATGGGTGTACATGGGGGACAGATGGGTGTAGAAGAGTGTACATGGGAGACAGATGGATGTACATGTGTGACAGAGGGGTATAGAGGAGTGTACATGGGTGACAGAGGGGTGTAGAGGAGTGTACATGGGTGACAGAGGGGTGAAGAGGAGTGTACATGGGTGATAGATGGGTGTACATGGGTGACAGAGGGGTGTAGAGGAGTGTACAGAGGGGTGTAGTGAGGTGTACAAGGGTGACAGATGGGTGTAGAAGAGTGAACATGGGTGACAGGGGCATAGGGGGTGACAGAGGGGTGGACAAGGGTGACAGAGCGGTGAATAGGGGTGGACATGGGTGACAGGGATGTGGTCAGAGGGTTGGACAATGGTGGGTGAACATGGGTGACAGGGATGGACAGGGGTGACAGAGGGTTGGATGGGGGGTGGACATGGATGACAGGAGGGTGGACATGGGAGACAGGGGGTCAGAGGGGTGGACAAGGGTGACAAGGGGGTAAAAGAGGGACAGGAGTGACAGAGAGGGGTGGACTGGGGTAACAAAGGGACAGATGGGTGAACAGGAGTGTGGACATGGGTGACAGGGTAGACTACGGGGGTAGACGGGGGGGTAAACATGAGTGACAGGAATGGACAGGAGAGTGGACAAGACGGACATGGATGACAGGAGGGTGGACATGGGTGAGAGGGGGTGGACATGGGTGACAGGGATGATAAGAGGGTGGACATGTATGTAAGGGGGGTGGACATGGGTGACAGTTTTTTTTTTTACATATGCAAAAGTCGTGAAACCCCTGTGGGTATTAAGGCTCACTTTATTCCTTGTTACGTTCCTCAAGGGGTCTAGTTTCCAAAATGGTATGCCATGTGGATATTTTTTGCTGTTCTGGCACCATAGGGGCTTCCTAAATGCAACATGCACCCGAGCAAAATTTGCTCTCAAAAAGCCAAATATGACTTCTTCTCTTCTGAGCATTGTCGTTCGCCCGTAGTGCTCTTAAGGTAAAATAATGGGGTACCTCCATACTCAGAAGAGATGGGGTTACAAATTTTGGGGGGTATTTTCTGCTATTAACCCTTGCAAAAATGTGAAATTTGGGAAACACACATTTTAGTGAAAAAGGCTCACTTTATTCCTTGTTACGTTCCTCAAGGGGTCTAATTTTCAAAATGGTATGCCATGTGTTTTTTTTTTTTTTGCGGTTCTGGCCCCATAGGGGCTTCCTAAATGCAACATGGCCCCAAAAAAACATTTCAGAAAAACGTACTCTCCAAAATCCCCTTGTCGCTCCTTTGCTTCTGAGCCCTCTACTGCACCTGCCGAACACTTTACATAGACATATGAGGTATGTGCTTACTCGAGAGAAATTGGGCTACAAATATAAGTATAAATTTTCTCCTTTTACCCCTTGTAAAAATTCAAAAATTGGGTCTACAAGAACATGCGAGTGTAAAAAATGAAGAGTGTGAATTTTCTCCTTCATTTTGCTGCTATTCCTGTGAAACACCTAAAGGGTTAAAACACTTACTGAATGTCATTTTGAATACTTTGGGGGGGTGCAGTTTTTATAATGGGGTCATTTGTGGGGTATTTCTAAGATGAAGACCCTTCAAATCCACTTCAAACCTGAACTGGTCCCTGAAAAATTGTGAACTTGGAAATTTTGTGAAAAATTGGAAGATTGCTGCTGAACTTTGAAACCCTCTGGTGTCTTCCAAAAGTAAAAACACGTCAATTTTATGATGCAAACATAAAGTAGACATATTGTATATGTGAATTAAAAAAAATTATTTGGAATATCCATTTTCCTTACAAGCAGAGAGCTTCAAAGTTAGAAAAATGCTAAATTTTCAAATTTCTCATCAAATTTTGGGATTTTTCACCAAGAAAGGATGCAAGTATCGACAAAATGTTACCACTATGTTAAAGTAGAATATGTCACGAAAAAACTATCTTGGAATCAGAATGATAAGTAAAAGCATTCCAGAGTTATTAAAGTTTAAAGTGACAGTGGTCAGATGTGAAAAAAATGGCCGGGTCCTAAGGTGTAAAATGGCTGGGTCCTTAAAGGGTTAAACTCACCTGGGGGAAAGTAACAGATGTGAGCAATACAAAAATCACATCTGAAAGTAGATAAAAAGAAGAGAAGTTCCCGTAGTCTTTGCATTGTGTGTCTGAGTGTGCCACACTAAGCATGGACAACAGAAAGAGAAGAGAACTGTCTGAGGACTTGAGAACCAAAATTGTGGAAGGCAATCAACAGTGTCGTAAGATCTGGCCTGTCATTCCTATGCCCATACGTCTGTATATGTTTTACGGATTTCTATAGCCACCCTGGATTTTTCCTAGGACCTTTGACATATGCCACCATTTTTAGCATCCATAATACCATTGCTATTGGTGCTTCTTCCTTAATACTACATCTTGATACCAGATATGTGACCTTGATTGATCATATGATCCTGACATCATTTTGTTCTTACATACAATCCCGACTTCTCAAAGTTTTTTTATGCACTGTTTACATATTATGATATCTGTTAATACTTATTGGGATTTTGTCATGCATTTCTAAATCTGATGAAGGTCAATGTTTGACCGAAACGTTATCTCTAATTTTGGATTGCACATGTATTTGTCATATTATATATAAATATATATGTATTTGTCATATATATATATTCTCTCCCCCCCCCCCCCCTCTCCAGAGCTGCTTTGCACATTCCTTACCAAGAAAGCCCGCAAAGTGCTAGTGGTCTTTCTGAATCTCCGTTCTAAACCGGAAGCGGTGCTCCTCCCTAAGGAGAATACTTGCCCCTTTTAGCTAGTCACAGGCCTCTTCCCACAGCCAAGCCAGACCACTTCCCACAGCCAAGCCAGACCACCCTGCTCTGTACTGACTAGGCCCCCCCGAAACAGCTGTCTGCAGATGGGTGTTATTCCCTTCTGGGGAAAATTCTGGCAGTGTGATGAGCTGCTTTGCATATATATATATATATATATATATATATATATATATATATATATATATGCACATTTGAGTAGCCACATTAGTTCAGTGATGCAAATGCAAACAATAAAGAATTGCATTATCTTGTAATACCTTTTTTATTGGACTAACAGACTATATATATATATATATATATATATATATATATATAGAGAGAGAGAGAGAGAGAGAGAGATAGATATATATATAAATCATATATCTGTATATATATTTTTTTTCCGCTCACACAGAAGACAGATGAATGACGAACAGGAAATAGGAGGGAAAGACCTCAATTGAATAATGAAACCACAGCCAATTAAGGTCAACCACTTGACCTACATTCCTTTGTTGTTCTATTACCTATTTGACCTTAATTGGCTGTGGTCTCATTATTCAATTAACCTTAATTTTCTCCAATTAGAGCAGCAACTCTATATTTCAAAACTTTCTTTCTTCCATTCATACAGCCCCAGTGCCTCCCTGCTGGTCCCTGCGGCAACCACTGTGATTGCAAGCGGGGGAAACTGGAATTCAAGAATTACAACTCCCATCATCCCCTACATAAAAAATTTAAGATTTTTCGCATATATAAAATGGTAATCCCACATACCACATTCATGGTTGTACATTCCCTTCTACAGCTTACAGCGATGAAAAAGTCCTTTCCATCCTACTGAAATTATAGCTCCCATCCATGTGTTCCAGCATATGCAGAGACATTGGAATTACAAGAAGAGTTTTGCAGCAATTTGTCATTTAAAACCAGCTCATATTGTATAATTACAATGACATCGTCCTTCACAATTACATTAAATACATACATACATTATTGTCCCGGCCATCTGCCTCCGCAAATTACAATTTGAAGTATCTTTAATTTTGGTAATTTTGCCTACTGTATTATACATTTTACTGATGTCCCTGTCCTCTGCTTGTCTCTGACCCCTGCAATTATTCATGGCAGCACATCAAAATGCCCAAAAAAATTTTATAAAATAAATGGGGCAAAAAAATGGAAAGTGAAAATGAAAAAAGTATGATTTAGAACGAAAACTAGAATTTTTTTTTTTTTAAATGCACTACTCATTTTTAATATTGAGCGCTGAATTTTCTGGTCCCTCCCTGCTCACGAAAATTGAAAGACAAAAAAAAAGTAACATTTTTAAACAGGGATCAATTTTATGTGAGCGGACAGGGACCTAAAAAGTCGACAACAATAGTCGACAACAATAAAAATGTAGAAAGGAACCATTTAAATGTAAAAATAATATATTTTTTTTATAATTAATTTTTTATATTTTTTTTATTAGTAATGTATTTTAATATTGTGTTTAATAAGGTGTGTGTTTCACTTTTTTTTCTCTATTTTTTTATTTTTTTTTAGGTAATACTACTACTCCCAGAATGGAACAGTACCTGTACTAATAAATCGCCCTGGGTGTCACTACTGACACCCGATGCGATTGTCCTTTCTATTGCAGAGATGGAGCAGCTTTCTCCTGCGCTCGCATCTCTGCACTATACTCCAGCCGGCCAGTGATGTTAATAGAATTCACATCACTTATTCATATTTCCTGCAGAGAGCTGTGATTGGCCAGATGATTCCAGCCAATCACAGCTCTCTGCAGGAAATATGAATAATAGGTATATATATGGCATATACGCATACTACAGTGGGAGCAGAGAAGAGCGGCCGGCCGCCCGCATGTATACATTATACAGGACGATCGCAGCAGGTGTCAGGAGTGACACATGCTGTGATCTTTCCTTACCTGCAGGTGCTACTGCTCCCAACACGGAGCACACTCTGCTCCATGCTAGGAGCTGTAGTACCTGCATTAATAGACAGAGTGCAACAGGTGTCAGAAGTGACACTCGCTGCGATCTGTCTATCAATGCAGGTAGTACAGCTCCCAATATGGAGCAGAGTGTGCTCCATGTTGGGAGCAGTAGTACCTGCAGTTGAGGACAGATCACAGCGAGTGTCACTCCTGACACCTGATGCGATCTTCCTATCTAATGCAGAGATGTGAGAAAGCCACCTGCATCTATACATTATACAGGCGATCTGTTTATTAGCACAGGCACTACTACTCCCATCGTTAAACAGTCTGTTTCATGCTTGGAGTAGTAGTAGTAAATTGAAAAAAATTTAGAAAAAAAAGTGAAACATACACTTTGTTAAACACATTATTCAAATACATTACTAATAAAAATTCACCACAAATTTATTTCGATTTAATCAAATTTTTTCAAAAATTTGCTCATCTCTAGTTGCCATCATAATGTGGTATACCCTCTAAATTATGAGATTAGAAACCATTTTATTATTTACTTTCTGATGCTTGTTGTACTGTTTAATCATTTTTGTTTTGTCATGCACATTTGATATTTCCAGGATACAAGATAATTTAGTAAATTTAACTCGGGATTGCTTTTTTTCCCTTCATAAAATAGAACCTGTTCTCTGTGCGCAAAGTTTAAAAGGGTTATCCAGCAAAATCTTTTTCACATAAATGGGCCAATAAAATAAAAACAGCCTATAGAACCTCCTGTCCCGACCTCATGTCCCAACCTCATGTCCCGTCCTCATGTCCTGTCCTCTGGTAGGACTGATTTGTGATGAAGATATTATAAGCTGAAAATAGAAGGGGACATGGCTTTGTGGGACTGGGCATGATTTGCAAACCAGACCGATGCACAAAAAGGGTAGATATTAAAAGGGGTGGGGCTTAAACAGTGGGTGTGTCTTTGTGAGATGGGGTGTTGCTTGCAAGCCGGACTGACACATTCACCAAGAGATGCAGAGCGGAGCTTGTGGAGTAAGGTAACAGAAGTCCCATATACTTGCATGGGACTTGAAACAAAACCCATCTTTTATATAAGGGTGTAGGTAAGGGTTAACTATCATATATTTTTATTTGACATATAAGTAATATGTGTAACAGGTATTATTGAAATATCTCGAGCCGTACGGAAGTTATGTGGGAACATACATTTCCCATAGAGCTGCATCGGGCTTTAAAAAATCCTGACCCTCACAAATGGGGGTAGTTAAGGGTTAAATTAACTATCCTTTATTTTAAGTGGACATATAAGTAACATGTGACCAAGTATTTTTGAAATATCTCCAGGCGTTTGGAAGTTATGCAGTAACATATATTTCCCATAGACTTGCTTGGGACTTTAAACAAAAACCCCAACCCTGGCAAATGGAGGTGAGTAAGGGATAAATTACCTATCCTTTGTTTGTTGTTGACATATAAGTAACATGTGTGCCAAGTTTCATGTTAATATCTTTAGCCGTTTGGATGTGATGCTACAACATACATACACACACACACACACACATACATGCACACATACACATTGGTGGAGATTTATCAAAACCCGTGAAGAGGTAAAGTTGTTGAGTTGTCCATAGCAACCAATCAGATACCTTCTTTAATTTTTCACAGGTCTCTTTAAAAATTAAAGAAGCAAGCTGATTGGTTGCTATTGGCAACTCAGCAACTTTTCCTCTGACCAGGTTTTGAGATATATGAAATGAGGTTTACCGTTGACCAGGCGCCATGATAATGAGGCTGTGGGGAGCAATGGAGGTAAATATAGGCAATTTTTATGTTATGGCACATCTATGTAAAAAAAAGTTTTTGCTGGATAACTTCTTTGATATTTGTTATTGAGTATCATGCAATAATAATGTAATACAAATAATAAAAATATGAATAAAGCTTATGTAGGTAAAATTATTGTGATTATATTACAGTCTACATTAAAAACATGCCAATTAAATTAGAAAATTACCAGTCCATTTTCATTGTTGGAAACTGCAAGGTCTTCTCCATTTCCATCAAATGCTTTAATTTCAATGCCTAGATTGGATTCAGGATGTCTCAGCCAATTTTGAAGCACAGTTTTCACATCTATACTTTGCCAAGATCCAGGTCCTGGACTCATTTCAATTTTTATTGCTCGGATTCCAATGTGTCTTGAACCATCTTTCAAAGGCTTAATGAGTCTTAAGATTTGCACCACAACTGTTGTAGACTTTTGGACAGGCTTCAGATGAATCCATAACTGTGCTTTTGATATTTTATTTAACTGGATTTTGGAGCTCACTTTAAAAAAACAACAGTTTGGTTTCTCAGTCATGTCAGCTACAAATTCAGCTGTAAAATAAAGAGGATCATAAATACCAGTAAAGTTCTTTTTTTCAAAGATGTTTATAGCAAGTCTGTTTTCATTGCTCACGGACACCAATCAGATCTAAGCTTTGTTAAAAAGCTCCGCTATGCTTAGCTATTATGGGTCTTTCTTTTATATAATTTTTACAAATCTGTCCCATAATTTGGTTTATGTTGATTTATGTCTTGGTTATTACAAACATAAATTAAAATATTAAATTCACTTAAATTTTCATGTTTTATAAATAATATATGCATGATTTTGTGCAGTAAAATAAACAATCTGATGTTAAAATTTCCATGCGTATACTGTAGTTAGTATCAACAACCTTTAGGGGTGGCCCCCCAAGGGGTTAACCCTAAACTAGAAACCCCCCCTAAAACTTAATACTTTATTAATATCTATTAAAACAAAGTATCCCTTGTGAATGTGTGTTTAAAAACACAGCCAAGTGTGTGAGTTTGGTATTAAGATGCACCCATAAAGTATACAGTCTTTGTACTCTATGGTTTATCCAGTGGGTGCATCTAATAGTCCTGAAATGACCACTACTGGCTGCTAGTTAAAACTGTCACTGGTAGCCCTCCACAACCCGACGTTTCGTCAGCTCACGCTGACTTAGTCATGGGAGAGAGGCTACTGTAGTTACACCATGTAATTGTGAGCACCAGAATTAAAACATTTTGACAAACATCTTTCTGTCACAACTTCCATAAAATACTTTTTCATGTCTATAATTGGTAGTGAAACAGAGATGGAATGGGACATCATATCACTTACATTGCTGACTTGTACATCTAGGTACCTTTTCCTACTTCTGTGCGGTAAGGAACAGACTTTGAGAACACAAGTCTTTTTATTGCAGCTGTCCTATACCTATCCTAGCTATAAAATCATAAAAAGAATTATGGCCATAAAGTTATGCATATTTAAGTCTGCTGAAGCATACTCTGCTTCAGGATCACTAATCACTATGTTTTAAATGCTTTGGAGGGAAAACATTATCACTTACACTTGTATTATATATAATCAGTTGCTTCTCCTGCCAAGATAACAGTTACATTCCATTTGCAAGACAGTTACCCAACAAGGAATGATTTAAAGTGACTTCTTAAGGCTGTAATAGCATAGTCAAATGTTCAAACACCCTGCGCAAGGGTAAATAGATTAATGCTAATAATATTTTCAAATTACCATATTATTTCATATTTACATTTGTATTTGGCAATTAACTTGACTTTTTGGCATTCTACATAGTGTTTCAGCATGCTGGATATAATATAAACTTGTACAATCCAGTGAACCTCGAAGGTGGCAGGGATTTGTCTGGCGCTGACAGGATCAAAGAGGCTTCAGGTCGGCAGGTTCAGGTAAAAAAAGCTTTATTCAGCTAGGATGCAACGCGTTTCACTGCGCAAGTGCAGCTTCCTCAGGCATGGCGATCACAATTACAAGCAGGGTTATATACCCAAAGCATTAACCCTTTACAAACAATTAAACATCAGAAAAACACATATGAATAATTTATAAAGCAATAAAATTACACATAGAGATAATGACATATATATTTAGGCAACAACAGTGTACAACAGTGCACACTGTTGGTGCCTAAGTATATCTGTCATTATCTCTATGTGTAATTTTATTGCTTTGTAAATTATTCATATGTGTTTTTCTGATGTTTGTTTGTAAAGGGTTAATGCTTTGGGTATATAACCCTGCTTGTAATTGTGATTGCCATGCCTGAGGAAGCTGCGTTTGCGCAGTGAAACGCATTGCATCCTAGCTGAATAAAGCTTTTTTTACCTGGACCTGCCGACCTGAAGCCTCTTTGATCCTGTCAGCGCCAGACAAATCCCTGCCACCTACGATGTTCACTGGATTGTACATGTTTTTATGGGATGGCTGCAGACGGATAACCTGATCCCCTACTGAACACGCGCTAACCATTGTTGTGTATGCCGGTTCACAACCAGAGTGGGTAAGAGACCACCTGTTTCCCCGTCCCTGCCTGACATTAGCACATGTGATCCTCCACATGGAGCACCTCTGCTTTGTTTTTAGGATATAATAAAAAAAATTTTAATTTAAAACATTAAGAAGCTGATATAACAGTAAATTTAGAAGTTACAATAAGAGACAAAGTCTAACCAGTTGTACTGTTTTTATGCATTCAAGTCTAAACACACTTTAAAACTGAGCTCAGGGAAGGTCACAGGGACACACACAACAAGGTTATAATAACATGGTAAAATATGTGCGGAATGTCTACCTGGAAAATACAGGCAGACATCCCGCAAATTTGGAAGTTTCGGCGGAACTAGGACCTATCGGAAGTTCGTAGTCTTCACAAACGACAATGCAAGCGGAATCCGCAGGAACATTGAACCAGTTTAATGTTTCTGCAGATTAAAAAATTCAGCAGAATGCCATTGAAATCATGCATCATGCAATGCTGCAGAAGAATTTCCCAGTGGAATATTCCCGCGGAATTCCACTCAAAATTTTTGCCATGTAAACTTAGCCTTATTCTAAAAAGGCCCCTAAAGAGAAAATAACACTTTGATGGGTCAAACATTGACTTGAACTAAAGAGATTTTTATTCCTTCTAGAGAATTTTTTTTCAAATTTCAGAAATTCTAGATCACAAAAGTGCTGGAAATATTGCTTGATTATTCATCTACAGTTTATTTAATTTATATTAAAAAGGATCCATCACCAGGAATATTTTTTGAATTGACAAGTAGCCCACGCAAAAAAAGAAAAAATTCTAGTTTAACAGCACTTTTTTATTTACAGCTGCAAGATCTTACAATAACTAGTGAGATGTCATGATTTATCTGGCATGTTGTTTCAGTATGGTGCCAGGACCAGCAATTGTGAATTTACACTTGAAGAATCTCTAAAGTTAGATTTATTTAGTACATCAAATCTAAATTTACATGCATGAACATTTCTAAACGGTATGTGTTTAAGGCATGGTTGTAAATTATTTTCCAATAATTTTATTTTTATTTTTTAAATCTTTACGTAATGACAAAAATATATTTTCATTGTATAATATGTGATTTCGGGAAAATGGAAAGAATAAGCACAGTAATGTTGAAGATATACTGCAGTCTTGAACTCATAAAGTAATGCACAGCAGGCCTTTAACATTATTTAGTACATTTATAAATTCCCATTTATTAATTACGAAAAAATGCAGAAGTGTAAAAAAAAAGTGCAGCTACTATATCCTTAAGGGGACAGTCAAATTAAATAGTAACATTCTAGTTAATACAATCTGCTGATTAATTAATCTGTTTTAAGTGACTATTGTTAACAATTAATATTTTTTTTAATGTGTGGTGCTTTTACTATCCTTTTTTAGTTCACATAGATATGTTTAAACTATATGATTATTCTATTTTTACTTACGTTCAGTTGCCATAATGATGACTGTTTCAGTGGTTACATGGTAATCATCATCTTCTAGTGACCCATCGCTGCTAGAATCTCTTTGAACATCGTATTGGTCTATCATATCTTGCAATGGTGGAGCTTTTGGTAAAATGTATTTTATAGCATTCTTGCTGATGTTCGGAGCCTGCTCAAGTCGAAGTTTGCTAAGTATCTGGAATTTTATAGCTTCTAATTTTGACAATTGTGTGCTTTCCCTCCAGGTACATGCAGTGCATAAAGTGTCCTTAGCATCTGCTTGATTGCTCTTGCTCAAATCCACCAAGGGAAACACTACCAGAATGCACAAGTAAATATAAATACAGACACATACCTTTGTCATCTTCTCATTTAGTTACACTGAAAGATTTTGTCTTTATGTCTCATGTATTAATAAGTAAAAAAATAAATAAATCCAGTGGCTTTTTAACTAAACTTTTATGTTAAGAGGGTTCATGACACTGTCAACCTAATACAACACATTCATGCAACCTGTACTTTTATACTGCAACTTAAGTTTCACTTGCATCATCACAACCAATGATTGCTTGCCACATAAACAATTAATTCAGCTGGCAGAGACGTTGAAGTTGTGTTAGTATATTGGCAGTTTGTTGGAAGACACATATTCTTTTTCCATTGACACAGATTAATGACACTTGTATATGGTACTAATAGTAATCAAATCCATGTCTTCACAGAACCAGATAGTGAAATTGATTTGAGAGCTGTTTCCTGTTAGAAAGTATTCCAGGCGGCATTAGGCAGTATCAATGAATAACATTGCTGAGAGATGTAAAAACATGATATCACTATCTTCTACTAATCAGTTTCTTAATTTTTAAAGATAGAAGAGTTAAAAAAACAACTATATATAACATTTTATTAAAACGGCTAAAATTAAATGGTTGCTAATGTAACCCTAAGGCTGGGTAGATGCCTGACGGTGTTAAATGCACACGGAGGCATGGAAAGACACAGTGGCTTTATCACAGCGTGCCAAAATTATCCCTTTTCTGGGAGTGGCAAGAGGTTCTTAGTCTAGCAAGTGAAGAAGACGCCATGGATTTTTACAAGTGTTACAAAAATTATCCCTTTTTTGGGAGTAACAACTGGTTGTTAGTCCAGCAAGTGAAGAAGGAGGCATGGATTTTTCCAAGAGTTTCCAAAATTATCCCTTTTTTGGGAGTAGCAACAGGTTCTTAGTCTAGCAAATGAAGAAGACGCCATGGATTTTTACAAGTGTTCAAAAAACGTATCTCTTTTTGGGAGTAGCAACATAATTGTCATTCTAAAATAGTGAAGACTGAAGAAGAAATAGCTGTTGTATGAACAGCTGAAAAAATTATCCTTTTCCTGGGGATGATGGGTTGGGTATGTGTAGGCCTGACTGGAAGTAGGGTAATGGTGGATTGGTTTTACTAGTAGTAGCCCGCGTAAAGAAGGTGGTGGATGACTGATGTTAATAGTGTACAGCATGAGAAGGAAGACTGATGTCACTAGCATGAGATGGCCGACAGATGTCACTAGCATCTAGCAGGGGTGGTGGTTGTACTGCCTAATCAGTAACATCTGGAACAGGAGGTTTAAATTCCTCACTAATCCATGCCTGATTCATTTTAGTAAAAGTCAGTTTTTCTACGCAGATGGCTGATAATCTCATTTGCTTTGGGGTGACCACGCCGTCTGCTGCGCTGAACACTCTCTCCAAAGCTACACTAGAGGGCGGCCAAGACAGAACACTCATGACAAACTGGGAAAGTTCTGGCCAATACTCTAATCTGGTGAGCCAGAAGTTCATGGGGTCTGGGCTCATGGAATTTGACAGAGAAAGTGCACTGCTGAGGTAGGCCTTAACCTGGTTGTTCAGGTGGTGGTTTACATCCCTTTGATTACTCATGTGGGGGGGAGCATGCAGGATGCAGAAACTTCATTATCATGTGCTCAAACGTCAAGATGATGTCACTGCTGCTCATGATACTCCTGTCTCTTGCTGGAGTACTGCTGGCAGAGGTAGTGGAGCATTGACTCTGTGGAGAGCGGAGACTAGACCCCTGTTCAGCAGGTGTTTGTTGGAAAGCTGTGGCAAGCTGGCTGCGTAGCTTCTCCGTATACAAATCCAATTTAGCCTCCTTCTCAGAAGGCAAGGGAAATTCCCCAATTTATGGTTCATACCGAGGGTCTAAGAGTGTGACTATCCAGTACTCTTCTCTTCCCTTCAAGCCCACATCATGCTTGTTATTGTGCGAGCAAAAAAGCATACACCTAGCCATCCATGCCAGCTTTTCTGAGGGGCCAGCTTGTTCCACCTCCGTCCCATACTGCCAAGGTTGGTCATGCTCCTCCTTGTCCACAAAAGTGTCGCCTTACGTAAGGTCCAAGTCCCCTCTATCTTCCATAGAATCCATCTCCAAATTCTCCTCAGGTCCCACTACCTCTTCATCCAACTACTGCCATCAAGAACATCCGAGAACATCCGAATTGCTGCCATCAAGACATGTAGTCTTCTCAATCCCTCCTTTTTCCTTCATCACTGTCAGAGTCTGCTCCAAACCGAATATCAGAGGCATTACCTCGCCAATGCCTAATGTTTTCCTTGCTGACTTATCTTATAGCCCACTCAGAAGGCACGAGCATGTGACAAATATCCCTGATTAGCTTCCAATCCCTGAGCTGTAAGTCACACTTGCTCCAGAAATTGTCTTGCTGTTGCATGAGAAAGTTGGTCACCATTTTGGGATGCTAGTAGAGGTGGTCCAACATTTGTAAAGTGGAGTTCCACCATGTTGGAACATCGCAAATAAGGCGGGGTTGGGGAAGACCGTTTGATGGTGTAGGTAAAGCAAGTCATGTTTTTATATTTGCAAATGCAAATTTGCCTGCACGTAGACACCACTGGATTGACACGTGGACAAGTTGTGATGAAATGTTTGACCACAAGGTCTTGCACGTGTGCCAAACCAGGAGAATGTGTCATGCCACCTAGGCGCATCACTTTGTTGTTGTTTGTGCCATTATCGGTGACAATGTTTCCCAATGTCAGCTGAAGACTTGGGAACCAGTGTGAAACCTCTTGTTGCAGAAAGTGCAGCAGCTCCTCCGCCGTGCGGCTTTTCTCGTCCAGGCCCAGCAGGTGTCACACAGCATAGCAGCGCTTGATTTTGCAGCGATTAAAGGAGAGGGGGGAGGTGGAGAAAACAATAAGCTTACCCGTACGGTGAAACATGTCGGTGGAGGAAGAGGATAGGCGGATTATGGTGGATCCTAGTTCTGCAGGATGTTGACCCAGTGGGCCGTAAAAGACATGTATTGCCCCTAGCTGTAGCTACTACTCAACTATCAATCGTGGCATGCACTGTTCTACACACAGACAAGTTCATGGAGTGGTCCACCCTCTTCGCCACATTATTGTGCAAAGTGGGGATGGCTTTCTTTGCAAAATAATGGTGACTAGCTATGCACCACCTGGGTTGGGCACACCGCATAAGTTGCCTGAAGGCCATGGAGTCAACAAGATGGTATGGGAGGGCCTGCGCCACCAACAACTTGGCCAGTTATGAATTGAGGAGCAGTATAACAGGGTGACTGGGAGAATACTGTTGTCTGGAGGACATACAGTAAAGACCAAAAGTTTGGACACACCTTCTTATTCAAAGAGATTTCTTTATTTTCATGACTATGAAAATTGTAGATTCACACTGAAGGCATCAAAACTATGAATTAACACATGTTGAATTTTAGACATAACAAAAAAGTGTGAAACAACTGAAAATATGTCATATTCTAGGTTCTTCAAAGTAGCCACCTTTTGCTTTGATTACTGCTTTGCACACTCTTGGCATTCTCTTGATGAGCTTCAAGAGGTAGTCACCAGAAATGGTCTTCCAACAGTCTTGAAGGAGTTCTCAGAGATGCTTAGCACTTGTTGGCACTTTAGCCTTCATTGGGTTCAGGTCTGGTGACTGTGGAGGCCAGGTCATCTGGCGCAGCACCCCATCACTCTCCTTCTTGGTCAAATAGCCCTTACACAGCCTGGAGTTGTGTTTGGGGTCATTGTCCTGTTGAAAAATAAATGATGGTCCAACTAAACGCAAACCGGATGGAATAGCATGCCGCTGCAAGATGCTGTGGTAGCATTGCTGGTTCAGTATGCCTTCAATTTTGAATAAATCCCCAACAGTGTCACTAGCAAAGCACCCCCACACTATCCCACCTCCATCTCCATGCTTCACGGTGGGAACCAGGCATGTAGAGTCCATCCGTTCACCTTTTCTGCGTCACACAAAGACACGGTGGTTGGAACCAAAGATCTCACATTTGGACTCATCAGACCAAAGCACAGATTTCCACTGGTCTAATGTCCATTCCTTTGGTTCTTTAGCCCAAACAAGTCTCTTCTGCTTGTTGCCTGTCCTTAGCAATGGTTTCCTAGCAGATATTCTACCATGAAGGCCTGATTCACACAGTCTCCTCTTAACAGTTGTTCTAGAGATGTGTCTGCTGCTAGAACTCTGTGTGGCATTGACCTGGTCTCTAATCTGAGCTGTTAACCTGCGATTTCAGAGGCTGGTGACTCGGATGAACTTATTGTCCGCAGCAGAGGCGACTCTTGGTCTTCCTTTCCTGGGGCCATCTGCATGTGAGCCAGTTTCTTTGTAGTTGGTTTTGTGACTGCACTTTGGGACACTTTCCACCTAGAATATGACATATTTTTAGTTGTTTCACACTTTTTTGTTGCGTCTATGATTCCACATATGTTAATTCATAGTTTTGATGCCTTCAGTGTGAATCTACAATTTTCATAGTCATGAAAATAAAGAAAACTCTTTGAATGAGAAGGTGTGTCCAAACTTTTGGTCTGTACTGTAGATTCCCCAATTAATAACTGACGGGATCAGGGATAAGGAGGGCATGACACAGATGAGGCAAATCCCGAAAATGTGTGCCTGTGAGGAGGTCTGGCTGTTAGACAGTTGGGAGTCATCTGGAGGATCATCAGTAGCAGCAGCAGCGTTTCCCTCATGTTGTGAGGCGTCTCAATTGTCCCACGCAACCTTGTGGTGACGCTCCATATGCCTCCATAGAGATGTAAACTCGGACATCTCGGACCTCAGCTTATTTTCTGTTTGCAAATGCAACATATTGCCACGTTCTCAGTATCAGGTAAGGTAGAAAAGAAGTTCCACACATGAGAATATTGGAAACCTGACTGTTACTCCCCTTTGGATGTTTAAAAAAAAAAAATGAATCTGAACATACAGCAGCATTGCCGTCAGCTGAGTTCATCAGACCAGCAGCCCTATGCCTGTTAGGTTTCATAGCTTTTCTTCCCCTACCTCGGCTACACTCTTCTTTGCTGAAATTGCCACTACCCTCCTGCTCTGAACACGTCAGCTCATGCCCAGTTGGTTTCTATGTCACATCATTGTCAACATCAAAATCCCCATCAAGCACATCACTTCTCTCTGCATGGACTTCTTGGGCTCCTTGCTCTCCCTCATCATAGCCACCTCGACACCTTACATTATCCCCACCACACCTACCACCACCAGTCCTGCTTGTGTTGGGCTCGACCATTGATTCTACCTCCACCCCCTCACCAACACACTCCAAAGCTTCACTGTCCCCACAGAACTTCTCCTTGTGGCTAATGGAATCCTACATAGCAGCAGGGGGAGGCAAATACAGAAATGAGAAAGCACAGCATCTAGGATGGACCTTTCATCTTTCCCATATAAGTGTAGAGGGGAAGGAATCCACTGAATGGTGGCTCACGGTCATATTGTCAGAGTCTTCCTCCTCAGAATTCGTATGACAGAAATATTCAAGTAAAGCCGGATCATCCTGTGAAACCACCAGGGCCAGCCCTACTAGGTTTGGGGACCATGAATTGGTAATAAAAAGAAAAATAAATGGGTCCCACGACTCCCACCGGGACCCGTGGTACGGGCAGTCCTGCATCGGGTCGGCCCTAAGCACAAGAACCCTCCCCCCACCTCCGGGGATGCTCTGCCCGCTACTGCTAGGCTCCTCTGGAGTGTGCGTTGCAGGCAAGGCTAAGGTGTGGGCAGCCAATCCTGTCTCCGCAGCGAGTAGTACTGCACTGTCTGCTGCAGCTCCTGTGGGTGACGGCTCTGAGGCCTGGACCTCCTCCGGTGCACCCACAACTGCCTGTCTGCTACCGGGAGCCGATTCTGCTGTCTGTCAGGCACTGTCACCTCCGGGACACAAGGCTTCGCATTAGACTCCACACTGGCCCTGAGCACAAGAACCTACTCTGGATGACGAGTGACGCCTCTGACGTTGTGCAGGGGGACGTCAGTCACTCCTCATCACGGAGCCCACTCACCGCTGGTGCAAAGGAGATGAGTTGCCATGAGATGAGTGCAGCCGTAACCAAGCCTGGGCAGGTGAGGCGGCAGCGGAGGGTGGGGGGGGGGTGTTAATGAAATTGCATGAGGGGGTGGGGGGTTAATGGAATGGCACAGGGGTGGGGGTGGGTGGAGGGGTTAATGAAATGGCACAGGGAGGAGGGGAGGGGTAAATTAAATGGCAAAGGGGAGGGGGTTAATGACATGGCACAGGAGGGGTGGGGGTTGATGAAATGGCACAGGAGGGGTGGGGGTTAATGAAATGGCACAGGAGGTGAGGGGGTGTGGGGGTTAATGAAATGGCACAGGGGGGTGGGGGTTAATGAAATGGCACAGGGAAGAGGGGGGTGGGGGGGTTAATGAAATGGCACAGAAGGGAGGAGGTGGGGTTAATGAAATGGCACAGGGGAGAGGGGGTGGGGGGTTAATGAAATGGCACAGAAGGGAGGAGGTGGGGAGTTAATGAAATGGCATAGAAGGGAGGGGGTTAAAGAAATGGCACAGCGGAGAGGGGGTGGGGGTTAATGAAATGGCACAGAAGGGAGGGGTGGGGGTTAATGAAATGGCACAGGGGGAGGTTGGTGTGGGGTTAACGAAATAGCACAGGGGGAGGGGGGTTAATGAAATGGCACAGGAGGGAAGGGGGATGAGGGGTTAATGAAATGGCACAGGGGGGTGGGGGTTATTGAAATGGCACATGGGAGAGGGGATGGGGGGTTAATGGAATAGCACAGAAGGGAGGGGTTGGGGGGGTTAGTGGAATAGCACGGAAGGGAGGGGTTGGGGGGGTTAGTGAAATGGCACAGGGGGAAGGGGGTGGGGGTTAATGAAATGGCAGAGGGTGAGGGAGTTAATGAAATGGCACATGAGGGGTGGGGGTTAATGAAATGACACTGGAGGGGAAGGGGGTGGGGGTTAATGAAATGGCACAGAAAGGAGGGGATTAATGAAATGGCACATGGGAGAGGGGGGTGGGGGTTAATGAAATGGCACAGAAGGAAGGGAGGGACGAAATGGCAGGGGGGAGGGTGGTGGGGGGTTAATTAAATGGCACAGGGGGAGGGGGTTGATGAAATGGCACATGGGGGAGGGGGTTGATGAAATGGTACGGGGGAGGGGGTTTAATTAAATGGCACAGGGGGGGTGGGGGGTAATGAAATGGCACAGGGGGGAGGGGGTTAATGAAATGGCACAGAAGGGAGGGGTGAGGGTTAATGAAATGGCACAGGGGGAGGGTGGTGGGGAGTTAATGAAATGGCGCAGGGGGAGGGGGTTAATGAAATGGCATGGGTGGGTAATGAAATGGCACAGGGGGAGGCGGGTTAATGAAATGTCACACGGGGGAGGGGGTGGGGGTTAATGAAATGGCACTGGGGAGGGGGTGGGGGTTAACGAAATGGCACAGGAGAAGGGGATAATGAAATGGCACAGGGGGATGACGGGGGTTAATGAAATGGCCCAGGGGGGGAGGAGGGGGGATAATTGGATTGGCACAGGGGGATCAGAGGGGCCACCTCAATTTCCAATCCCCCCCCCCTCTTATCTCCCCTTTGCCAGTTCAAACCCCCCTCCTTTCTTGTCCCCTGTGCCATTTCATCCCCTATCAGAAAGGGGGGAATTGAAATAGCAAAGAGGGAATCTGCACTGCAAAAATGCAGAGTCTAACATGTTTGTCCTTCAGATACTGAAGAGAAGAAGTTTTGCCTGGAAGAAGACATCATGGCGGTCTGAGCATGATGGAGAAGAAAATGAAAGAGGATGCCGCTGATCAGAAAAGATGTATTTGTGAGCCCCTAAATATAATTGTAATCACTTATATGGTATACAGATCTGTATACAGCTGGTATATACCAAGGTATAGTCCTGTGTATAATCACTTACATGGTATACAAAACCTGTGTACAGCTGGTATATACCAATCCTGTATAGAGCTGGTATATACCTCAAAATGGTCACTGGATTTGGGGGGTGAGGAGGTAGTTGAGGAATCTTGGTTTATAGTGGATTTTATTTAATAACAGTATAGTGGAATTATCCAGTCACTAGTTGCTTTGTGGTATAATGGTCCTTGTGTGGCGGTATTATGTGTCCCTTATATATATTTATCTTGGCATACCGGTATTGTTGGTCTCAGTATGCCCGATCTGGTCAGGTTACAATAATGCTCCTTGTTTAGTGGTATCAATTGGTAACTGCATGACTAGTATATTTAGGTATTACAGTATTATCATGCATAAAAAACTGTCATACATATGTTAACTATATATATATATATATATATATATATATATATATATGTGTATGTGTGCGCGCGCACATGTGTTTGTGCTTTTTCGGGGACCCAGACAGCACAATATATTGGGACGGCCCTGAAAACCACATAACCTCTCTCAGGCAGGGAGAGTATGGGATAGCTAATGCGGCTGCGACTACTACCACACGACACCTGGCTGCTGTTGCCGCTAACTGTACTAGTACTGCCATGAGCATTCTTACTGGGAGAGAACATGGCAGGGGTCTGCTGCCCTCTGCCCTGTCAACCAAATTGTTTTCCAGACATGTTTTTTTTGTTACTTTTATCCTTTTTGGGTGATTTTTCACCAATCTACTTGTCAAATCTAAGTTTTAACACAGGGGATGACAACACAAGGCGTACTGAAGGTATTTGTGGAACAATATTAAATGCCCCAGAACAGTATAACACTACAGGCTAGATACGTGTAACTTCAGCACGCTTTTTGTGTGGCAGAGATGACAGCACAACGAGTACGGAAGGTGTTTGCAGAACAATATTAAATGCAACAGAATAGTATAAAACTACATGATAGATACATTTAACTTCAACATGCTTTTTGTGTGGCAGGGTTGACAGCACAATGAGTACTGAAAGTGTTTGCATAACAATATGAAATGCATCAGAATTGGATTTACACTACAGGCTAGATACGTGTAACTTTAACACGCTTTTTGCGTGGCAGGGATGACAGCACAATGAGTACTGATGGTGTTTGTGGAACAGTAGGAAATGCACCAGAATTGGATTTACACTACAGGCTAGATATGAGTAACTTCAGCACACTTTTTGCGTGGCAGGGATGACAGAACAATGAGTACTGAAGGTGTTTACGGAACATTATAAAATGCACCAGAACTGTATTCACACTACAGGCCAAATATATGTAACTTCAACATGCTTTTTGTGTGCCAGGGATGACAGCACAATGAGTACTGAAGGTGTTTGTGGAACAATATTAAATGCACCAGAACTGTATAACACTACAGGCTAGATACGTGTAACTTCAACACGCTTTTTGCATGGCAAAGAATACAGCACAATGTATATTGAAGGTGTTTGCATAAATCTATTATATTCACCACTGTGTTAACAGGCCCTATAGTTATATAGGTGTTATTTGAATAGGCTTTGTGGTCGGGTGGCGCAGATCAATGCACCTCACTGGCTACTGTAGCTGGCTAAGGAGCACTATTCAGTTCAGGTATATGCAGGTATGAGCCTTGAAAAAGGCTTTGTATTTGTGATAGAAAAAGATGAGCTCTTTAAAAGCTATGATTAAGATGGCCTCATATATGCTGTTTTGGTGTATAGGAGCCCCTATAGGATTCTTGTATGGAGATTGAATCCTGTTCACAGACACACACAAGGTCTCTCTTTCTTATCTTTATGTCTTTCTTTCTAATCACTAACTGTCCCTATTTCTTCTCTCTTTGTAATCTGTATCTTTGTATCAACTAACTGTCCCTATGTCTGGCTTTCTCCCTCTCTCTCTTTCTCTGTCTCCTCCGTGCAGAAGTTCCAGCGCTCTAAACGCTGTGGGGGAATTCACTGCCTTTTTATCTGTGTCCCTTGCTGTGTCCTATTGGCCTTTGGGCTGATTGAGTAAGCAGAAAATCACATGATAGACCTGGTTTATCATGGGATCTGCTGATGTCCCTACATCATCTCATTGCCCCCTTCGCGCAATACGAAGCTCAAGTTTTCGGCAAGCCAGAAAAATCCTAAAGTTTGGGTTGAATCCGGGTTCGCTGGATTCAGCTCGCTCATCTCTATTCCAGACCATGCCACAACTGATGCACTTTGCCATTGGTGCTGGTCAGTGATCCGACTCAGTACTGAGCGGGATCACCGAAGGTATGTGACAGCAGCCTTAGATAGCTTTTACTGTAAGGTGACACAAGGCATCTTCAATAACTGCATGTGTTTCCATAACATAGAAAAATGCATTAATTCTCTGGTAGAAAGTGTCAAAGAGGCATTTCCAAACCCCTAAAGTGCTAAGGGTTTGATCACCTCCTCTCATCCCTGTCTCTGCTTGCTTGAAAGATAACTGAAATATCTTTAAATGTCCTATTCACTTTAAAAAAGTACGCAAGGGTGTTATCCATAAGTTTGTTATAATATTTTTATTATCGTGTTTAGTCTTCTATTTCCTGTTTGTTCCACCATTTATTTTACAGAGTACATCTGCTTAATTTAGCTCACCCAAAACTTATAAAAACTCTAGTAGAGAACAGATATGATATTTTGGGATAATAATTTGTAACTATATACTGCAACTATTTTTTGCAACCATAACTAAAGCAATTAACTTAGTGACTCCGAGAAGAGGGAAGCACATTTGGCAGGAGCTGCAGTGAGAAAGACTGTTGACTTTGCAGATATTTATATAGACTTAAAGTAAAGACATCAGCATCAGCTAAAAGGAATACCAAAGTCTTCTCTGAATGGAAAAGAGATTTTGTAAAAGTATAATTTCAAAGTAAAAGAATAATTTCAAAGTCAAAGAAATCATCCATGAAATTATGCTTAGGGAAACTAGTTAATTTATTGTATTTTACTACCGTGTTTCCCCGAAAATAGTACCTACCCCGAAAATAGGCCCTAGCTGGATTATAAGCAATATGCAATATTAGCCCTACCTCGAAAATAAGACCTAGACCAGTGGTCTCCAACCTGCGGACCTCCAGATGTTGCAAATGTTTGCAACATCTGGAGGTCCGCAGGTTGAAGACCACTGACCTAGACAATGCCCGGGTTGCAAATATTAAAAAGCAAACTTTAACTTACCTTCGCCCTCCGTTCCCCCGTTGCTAAGGAACCGGCCTCCCTGTCCTCCGCTGTTCTTGCTGCGGTCCTATGGATGGGAACGTCACAGAGCCTTCAGCCTATCACCGGCCGCAGCGATGTCCCGCCTCGGCCGATGATAGGCTGAGCCCACTGTGATGTAAGAAGCTGGCCGGCTTCTTACATGACAGTCGGCTCAACCTATTATCGGCCGAGGCGGGACATCGCTGCGGCCGGTGATAGGCTGAAGGCTCTGTGACATCCCAACACCAGGAAGCAGCAAGAACAGCGGAAGGAACATGAGGCCGGTGCCTTAGCAACGGGGGAACGGAGGGCGAAGGTAAGTTAAAGTTTGCTTTTTAATATTTGGAGCCCGGGCACAGGAATAGATACAGCGCAGCGGCTGATAATTATTTGCAGGGGAGGAGAGAAGCTGCACTCGCGGGTGACAAATGATTAGTCCCCCGATGTGGGGTGCAGCGCTCGGCTGATAAACCGGCGGGGGGGGGGAGGGACGTTGGGGGGCAGGGCTGCGCCCATCACATGTTGATAATGGGGGGGGGGGTGTAAATACAGTGGAACCGCCATGTTGTTCAATGTGCATACTGTACTGTAAATAAATAAGCCCTACCCTGAAAATAGGCCCTAGTGTGTTTTTTGTGGCTAAATTTAAGACCCGGTCCTATTTTCAGAGAAACACGGTATTATAATTATAACTAATTATTTATATAACTAACTATTTATTTATATAGTGTCAACATATTAGCAAACACTGTACAGTTCAGGGTGTACATGTTAAAGAAAAGCATATAATACATAGTTTACATAATTACATACTGTAGTTCATAAGGCTGAAAAAAGACATATGTCATCCATTTGAGCCTAGGAACCTTTTTAAATGCCATTAAAAAAAAAAATTACTTTCTGACTGATCCCTGGATCAATGTCCCACTTGTGAAAAAAAAAATTACTGATATTGCATAGTGACAAAATAAACAGGAGGACTAAGAGCCCTAGTCCCAAGAGCTAACAATCTGTGAAGAAATAGGAGATAAAAAAATGAAAGTGCTTGATCTATACTATTGACCAGTCACATTTTGTAGAAATTGGGGAAGATACATAAGGCAGCATGAAACAGTCACTCAACCATAATGCAGTCACAAATAAAGAATGTATTACAGTGAATGACATGTGAGAGATATAGATAAATGAAAGGATCGGAATATGACGAATGCAGAAGGTGTGAAAAAGAAAGGGAAGTGGTAATGAGTAAAATAAGTGAAGATATCGTTTCAAGGTACACTAAAATTGAGGATGTTAAGTTAGGGGATTTTATCTAATTGTCAGTGGTAGCACATTTAGAGGAAAACTGTTATCGGTGTCACCGCACTAACCTGTTGGTATTGTGTGTGACATTGATGATAACAATACTTTCCAGTACCAAATCCATTGTATCGTTCCCATTATATTCCCTGTTTGGACAGCAGGCATGGGGCACGGGCAGAGCTTTCTCATGTCATGGCTGCTTCTTCCCCAAAGCTGCTCGCAGCAGGGTACTGCTCTGCCAGTGCGTCCCGCGATGCGAATCCCAGCCCCGCCGACAGACGGGGACCATGGGACACTGCGCTCATGGCCGGAGCTTGCGGCCGGAGCGCAGCGCGTGACAGTACCCCACCTTTGGTCTCCCCCTCTTCTTACTGCTCAGAAACTTTTTAAGAAGATCTTGGTCCAGAAGATTGTCCTGAGGCTCCCAAGACCTCTCCTCAGGACCGAATCCTTCCCAATCCACAAGGAAGTAGTGTTTCCCTCTGACCAGCTTGGAACCAAGAATTTCCTTTAGAGTAAAAACATCAGAGGTACAAGAGATGGAGCAAGGCGTGATTTCTTTTTGAGAAAAACGGTTGTGGATGACAAGCTTCAAGAGGGAGACATGGAAGGAATTCGGGATCTGGAGAGAGGAGGGCAGATGGAGGGAATAAGCCACGGGATTAAGTTGTTTTTTGACTTTATAGGGACCCAAAAAACGTGGACATAGTTTATAAGAGGATACCATAAAGCGGATGTACTTGGAGGACAACCACACCTTGTCCCCAGGAGAGAACTCGGGAGGAGGATGTCTTTTCCTGTCCATTTGTGAATTCATACGGTTCGTAGCAAGAAGAAGGGAGTGACGAGTCTTCTGCCAGATGGAGGCAAAATTCCGAACCAGTTTGTCAGCCATAGCTATTCTGGAGGAAGAGGAAGACAAGGGAAGAGGTGGGCGAGGATGAAGGCCAAAGACCACAAAGAAGGGGGAAGTTCCAGTGGATTCAGAATTCCTATGGTTATAAGAAAATTTGGCACAGCGTAGTAAATCGGTCCAGTCGTCTTGACGAGCGGAGACAAAATGGCGAAGATAGTCCCCCAGGACCTGATTCACCCTTTCGACTTGACCATTGGATTGAGGGTGGTAAGCCAAGGAGAAGTCCAATTTAACTTGGAGATGGGAAAAGAGGGCCCTCCTGAACTTGGAGACGAACTGGACCCCCCGATCGGAGACAATATGGGCAGGCTATCCATGGAGACGGAAGATAGCGTGGCAAGCTGCGGTGCAGATGGCAAACCTGGCAAGGGCACAAAATGAACCATTTTAGAAAACCGGTCAACCACAACCCAGATTACTGTGTTGCCGCTGGAAGATGGAAGGTCGGTGATGAAGTCCATTGCTATGTTGGTCCAGGGCAACTCAGGAACTGGCAAAGCTTGTAGTATACCAGCAGGCTTTGCACGAGGGGTCTTGTCCCGGGCACAGACCGAACAAGAGCGGACGAAGTCAACGACATCTTTTCTCAACACTGTCGGGAGATGAGTTGCAAGGACTTACGTATACCGACATGGCCGGCCAAAAGAGAGGAATGACCCGATTTCAAGATTCGGAGTCTTAAGCTGGGAGTAACGTAGGTCTTCCCAGGAGGCAGGTGCTGAAGAGTTGCTGGTGCTGCAGAAATGAGATGATCGGGAGGTATAATATGCTGAGGATGTGACTCTTGATCTAGTACTTCAGAGGATCTAGATAGCACGTCAGCACGACTATTCTTCTCTGCTGGCCGGAAATGAATAAAAAAGTAAAATCTGGAGAAAACCAGAGACCAACGGGCCTGTAGAGGGTTGAGACAATGAGCAGTCTGTAGATATAGCAAGGTCAGTATAAATGGTAAGTGGATGTACAGAGCCCTCCAAGAGATGGCGCCATTCTTCCAAGGCCAACTTAATAGCCAAGAGCTCACGATCTCCTATTGTATAGTTTCTCTCCGCAGGTGAGAAGGTTTATTGAGAAGAAACCGCAGGTTACAGTTTTTCCTTTGGATGATTTTTCTGTCAAAATAGCACCTGCACCAACAGAAGAAGCGTCCACTTCCAAAATAAATGGCTTGACTGGATCTGGTCTTGACAACACAGGAGCAGAAGCAAAGGCAGATTTTAACTGTTTGAAGGCTTCTTCGGCCTCTGGAGTCCAGACCTTCGGATTAGCAGTTTTTTTTGTAAGAAAGAAGATGGGGCAACCAAGGTGGAATAATGCGGAATAAATTGCCGTTAGTAATTGGCAAAGCCGAGGAAGCGCTGAATCGCTTTCAAGCCAGAAGGTCAAGGCCAATCCAGTTGATGCCTGATGAAGCTGCGCATGCGCAGCAAAACGCGTTGCATCTAATAAATCCATTGATTTTACTTGGCTGTCTGATGGTTCCTCTCTGCGCCAGACAAACTCCTGACTCCCTGGTCATTCGCTTTTGATTCTACTCTTACCCAGGAGGGCTGCAGTGGACCTTCTTCCATATCTCTTCTGCTCTTAACCTTGTTGTGTGTGGGCGCACATCCAACTTCGGTAAGCGGCTTGGGAATCACCGTTCCCTACCCCCACCTCCAAGATCTACTGATCCCGCACATGAGGCGCCTTCCTTTCTTTCTCTAGAATCCAGTACTGTGGATAACTTGGTAGGATCCATTTGCAGACCTGGACTGGTGACAATATACCCCAGAAACGGAAGGCTGGTCTTCACAAAATTACACTCTTCAAGTTTTGCATAAAGATGATTGTCTCGAAGGAGCTGTAAGACTTGGCAGAGGTGAGAACGATGAGTATGGATGTTGGGCGAGTAGATGAGAATGTCATCTGTGTAGACAACAACATATAGGAGTATAGGAGATCACAAAAAATGTCATTGATGAACTCCTGGAAGACCGCCGAGAATTACAGAGTGCAAATGGCATCACCAGATATTCAAAATGTCCGTCACGAGTATTAAATGCAGTCCTCCATTCGTCTCCTTCTCGTATACGAATCAAATTATAGGCCCCACGAGGATCCAACTTAGAAAAGATTTTGGTCCCTTGCAGATCAAACAACTCTGTGATCAAAGGAAGTGGGTAGCAGTTCTTTACAGTGATTTTATTCAGGCCACGGTAGTCGATGCAAGGTCGTAGAGACCCGTCTTTTTTTTCTACGAAGAAGAAACCAGTTCCGGCAGGGGAGGAGGACTTCCTGATGAATCCCTTCTGTAGGTTTTCCTGGATATAATTAGACATGGCCTAAGTTTTGGGAACAGATAAAGGGTAGATTCTGCCTCTGGGAGGTGTGGTGCCAGGCAGCAGGACTATGGGACAATCGTAGGGGCGATGTGGAGGTAACACTTCGACTTGCTTTTCACTGAAGACATCAGCATAATCCAGAAGAAAGGAAGGCAAACGGGGCAGTAGACGAGATGATTGTAAGTTGAGGGATCACTGTATTCAGCTGTCCAAAATGTAGTCTGACCATGGATTTATACAGAAGCAAAACTATGGGGGATATGTATAAATGTTGGTGTATTTTAGACTAATATTGCAGACGCTTTCAAGATGTGCAAATTCTGCGCAATTGCGCCAAATTTACCATTTTAATGCAAGCCTCATGATAAATTAGGTGCAAACTTCAAACTTGAATCACTCTTCCAAAGTGCACAAGATTGTCAAAAAGGTCTATCCTGCATCCAAAGTCAGCTTAAGTAATTGTTGTTTGATCTTTCTCTCTGTTTTGCTATTTAATATATAGTGACGATATTATTTGAACATATTAATTATAAAGTTAGATCATGTTGCTGGATGTTGTTTGTCAGTTTGCCTTAGAGGGAGATTCTTCTACTACACCTGGTCCCTCTGAAGAAATTGGCACGTCTCGTAGGCGCAGGTTAGAAAATACTAAGATGGAAAATTTTTCCGAGCGAGAATCATTGGTTTTGGTTTGTGTTACCACAAAATGGCCAAATCTGATTTAAAAATGCATTTTTTTTTTTTTTTTTTAAATTGTATCCCTATATTTTATTGTGTTTGTTTTAATGTGTTTGCAATATGATGTCTTGTTTTTCTGGTTTATGTTGGTGATTATTTATGTTTGAAAAATAAACACATTTAGGTTCTTTTCTTCTGCACAGATTTGATGTGCAGGATTTCAAGTTGTGTTCAGTCATTCTGTTTACATTGAAATCTGCAGCAGAAAATCTTGCACATCAAATTTGCGCATTAAATCTGTGTGAATAGACCATTAAAAAGCAAAATCAACTTTTAATTGTGAAGTAACCTAAGGGGAAACACTGTGCAATGATTAAGAGTGTTCTCCACCATAAGGTGATTTTAGTACATACCTGGCAGACAGTAATGGACATGCTTAGGAAGGATCTCTGCTTGTCTTGGGGCTAAATAGCTATGTTGTGAGTCCACTATAACATTGTGGCTAGCTTTTTGGGAACTAGTATTGTTTCAGTTTTTCTTTTTTGCCTACAAGTCCCATAATTCCATTTTCCTCCCTCCCACACATCAGCCACCCTACCCATTGATACATAAATGAGCTGCATCCATTCAAAAGACCTGTGGTTTTCAATCAGGGTGCCTACAGCTGTTGCATTAGTTGCAGATTGATCTCTCTCCCACCAAGCGATCCCTCCACCCATTAAAGCAGACAGGCTCCCTCTCATCAGCTGACTTGGTGAGTCAGGTCTCGGCCACATTGCAACCTGGGAAAAATCTGAGACAACAGTCATTTTGTATGCGGTTAAAAATAAATGTTGGGGTGAAAATCACATAAGAATTGTGAGAAAGCCCTCACACACAGGTACAGTCACTATATTATGAACTACACTAACTTTACAGCTCCTGTAGCATAGTCAAATAAAATAAAATTCCTGGAATACCCCTTTAACCAGACATATGTAGAATATTTATCTTTTTACAATTCTATATTAACCTCTTAAGGACCCATGACGTATGCATACGTCATCACACCCTGGGTCTTAAGGACCCATGACGTATGCATACATCATGGTCTGTTCCTGGTCTCCGCCGCTCACCCGGCGGAGATCGGAAGCGGATCCCTGCTGAAATCCTTCAGCAGGGATCCAGGGCAAACGCCGAGGGGGGCCCTTGCGATCTGTGGCGATACCGGGCTGATCGGGTCTCTGGGACCCGACCGCCCGGTAATTTTGCATGATCCCGGCTGTCACAGACAGCCAGGACCATACTGAAGTATAGGAGCAAGGTGGCAAGCCTGCCACCTCCTCCGATCCCCTGTGATTCTTCGGTTAGTTAACCGACCAATCGCAGGGGGGGGGCGGTTACTTCCTCCCGCCCTGCATGGCCCCTTAAAGTCCGGAGAGGACGGGAGGAAGACCGGAGGACGCGGCGGGGGACAGGGGAGTGCTGGGGACCGGCCCCGGTACTTACCTCGTCCCTGAAGACCCGGATCCCGGCTACGGAGACAGCGGCGGCGGCGGCTACAGGTGAGTTGATCTTCAGCCGCGGTCGGGCCCTTTACAGCAATGCATGTCGCCGTAAAGCGACATGCATTGCTGTAATGGGACCCTGTATACTACAACTCCCAGCATGCCCAGACAGCCCTTGGCATCTGGGCATGCTGGGAGTTGCAGTTTTGCAACATCTGGAGGTCTGCAATTTTGGGACCACTGTGCCCTTCCAGATGTTGCAAAACTACACCTCCTCAGCATGCACTTACTGTCCAGGCATGCTGGGAGTTGTAGTTCTGTAACATCTGGCCCTTCAGATGTTGCAGAACTACAACTCCCAGCATGCCTGGACAGTTTTGGCATACTGGGAGTTGTAGTTTTGCAACATCTGGAAGGGCACAGATTGGGAACCACTGTATTAGTGGTCTGCAAACTCTAGTCCTCCAGATGTTGCAAACTACAACTCCAAGCATGCTGGGAGTTGTAGTTCGGCAACATCTGGCTCTAAAGATGTTGCCGAACTACTACTTCCAGCATGCCTGAGAATGTTTGGGAGTTGTGGTTTTGCAACAGCTGGATGTCCCCCCCCCCCCCCTGTGAATGTACAGGGTACATTCACATGGGCAGGGGCTTACGGTGAGTATCAGGCTGCAAGTTTGCGATGCAGCAAATTTTGAGCGGCAGCTCAAACTCGCAGCGGGAAACTCGCTATAACCCCCCGCCCGTGTGACTGTACCCTAATAACACTACACTACACTAAAACAAAATAAAATAAAAAGTAAAAAACACTACATATACACATACCCCTCTACAGCCCCCCTCCCCTCCCCAATAAAAATTAAAAACGTCTGGTACACCACTGTTTTCAAAATGGAGCCTCCAGCTGTTGCAAAACAACGACTCCCAGTATTGCCAGACAGCCGTCAACTGTCCAAGCATGCTGGGAGTTTTGCAACAGCTGGAGGCACCCTGTTTGGAAATCACTGGCGTACAATACCCCTATTTCCACCCCTATGCAAATCCCTAATTCAGGCCTCAAATGCGCATGGCGCTCTCACTTTGGAGCCGTGTCGTATTTCAAGGCAACAGTTTAGGGCCACATATGGGGTATCGCCATTACAAATTGCCTTACAAATTTTGCCTTACAAATTTTGGGGGGCTTTTTCTCCTTTCACCCCTTATGAAAAGGTGAAGTTGGGGTCTACACCAGCATGTTAGTGTAAAAAAAAATCTTTTTTACACTAACATGCTGGTGTTGCCCTATACTTTTCATTTTGACAAGAGGTAAAAGGGAAAAAAAGCCCCCCAAAATTTATAATGCAATTACTCCTGACTACGGAGATACCCCATATGTGGGCGCAAAGTGCTCTGGGGGCGCACAACAAGGCCCAGAAGGGAGAGTGCACCATGTACATTTGAGGTGATTTGCACAGGGGTGGCTGATTGTTAGAGCGGTTTTGACAAACGAAAAAAAAAAAAACACATGTGACCCCATTTCAGAAACTACACCCCTCACGGAATGTAATGAGGGGTGCAGTGAGAATTTACACCCCACTGGTGTCTGACAGATCTTTTGAACAGTGGGCTGCGCAAATTAAAAATTTTGTACAGCCCACTGTTCCAAAGATCTGACAGACACCAGTGGGGGGTAAATGCTCACTGTACCCCTTGTTACGTTCCTCAAGGGGTCTAGTTTCCAAAATGGTATGCCATGTGGGGGTTATTTTGCTGTTCTGGCACCATAGGGGCTTCCTAAATGCGACATGCCCCCCGAGCAAAATTTGCTCTCAAAAAGCCAAATATGACTCCTTCTCTTCTGAGCATTGTAGTTCGCCCATAGTGCGCTTCAGGTCAACTTATGGGGTACCTCTATACTCAGAAGAGATCGGGTTACAAATTTTGGGGGGTATTTTCTGCAATTAACCCTTGCAAAAATGTGAAATTTGGGGGGGAAACACACATTTTAGTGAAATTATATTTTTTTTTTACGTATGCAAAAGTCGTGAAACCCCTGTGGGGTATTAAGGCTCACTTTATTCCTTGTTACGTTCCTCAAGGGGTCTAGTTTCCAAAATGGTATGGCATGTGGGTATTTTTTGCTGTCCTGGCACCATAGGGGCTTCCTAAATGCGACATGCCCCCGAGTAAAAATTTGCTCTCAAAAAGCCAAATATGACTCCTTCTCTTCTGAGCATTGTAGTTCGCCCATAGTGCACTTCAGGTCAACTTATGGGGTACCTCCATACTCAGAAGAGATGGGGTTACAAATTTTGTGGGGAATTTTCTGCTATTAACCCTTGCAAAAATTTTAAATTTGGGGGGAAACACGCATTTTATTGAATTTTTTTTAAACATTTTTTACATATGCAAAAGTCGTGAAACACCTGTGGGGTATTAAGGCTCACTTTATTCCTTGTTACGTTCCTCAAGGGGTATAGTTTCCAAAATGGTATGCCATGTGTTTTTTTTTCCTGTTCTGGCACCATAGGGGCTTCCTAAATGCAACATGCCCCCCAAAAACCATTTCAGAAAAACGTACGCTCCAAAATCCCCTTGTCGCTCCTTCCCTTCTGAGCCCTCTACTGTGCCCGCTGAACACTTTACATAGTCATATGAGGTATGTGCTTACTCGAGAGCAATTGAACTACAAATATAAGTATACATTTTCTCCTTTTACCCCTTGTAAAAATTCAAAAATTGGGTCTACAAGAACATGCGACTATAAAAAATGAAGATTGTGAATTTTCTCCTTCACTTTGCTGCTATTCCTGTGAAACACCTAAAGGGTTAAAATGCTGACTGAATGTTATTTTGAATACTTTGGGGGGTGCAGTTTTTATAATGGGGTCATTTGTTGGGTATTTCTTTTTTTATTTATAACATTCCTTTTTACTCAAAATTTTTAACATATACAAAAGCATACATCAAACGTAAAATGAAAGGTATAACATTTTGCATATAGTGCAATCAAATAGTGATATAACAATAAAAATAGGAAAAACATACACAAGTTTTGAGTAGATATTAGAAGATCTAGGAAATGCAGTTATCATTTTACAAAATAACAGACAGTAATCACATAGGCATAAGCACTTAAGGTTCCACCAGGATCTCCATTCATCCCATTCCAATAGATCAAATTTGAATAGTGTTATGAGGGCCTTGCAACCATACGTCCCATCTAGCCATGAATTCGTACTCTTTGTCACAAGCCGAAGCCACCTTGTACTCGTGCCAACCGTTAAGATTAACCCTAGATATAATTTCCTTCATAGTCGGTATTTGGGGTGAGCTCCAGTTTTTAACAATAATCATTCTAACTACAATAAGTATGTGTAAGATGACAGATCTCTGGAAAGAAGAGTATTGGTCTATGTCTATATTTAATAGGGCCATGGCCGGGTTCAGGATAACAGGGAATCCGCAAATGCCAGAGATCAATTTACCCGCTTTCTTCCATAATATACGTATCTTGGAACATTGCCACCATATGTGGTAAAAGGTGCCCCATTCTTTACATCTCCAACAGTTCCCTGATGAAGAGGTGAATTTAGATTGTCAGGGACCATATACCATCTATATAATAGTTTTTTAGATGTTTCCAGATGAGCAACACACCTGGAGAGCTTCGGTACAATTGAATGCGCTCTACACCACTGATCATCTGTAAATGTCATAGCCATGTCCTCTTCCCATCTAGTTCTGTTCACATCACCTCCTGTAGTACTGCGATTAATCAAAAAAGCATAACACCAGGAAATACCCCCTCTATGGGCCCCCCGCTGTGAGAGCCATTTGTGTAGTTCAGAGTTAACGGCAGATCCAGGAGCCCGGATAGACCCTATAGCATGTTTGACCTGGAGGTATTTGTAAAAATCTTTATTGTCAATAGAGAAGAAGTGATGTATCTCCTCAAATGTTAAGCACTTCATCCCCTCCCCAATGTCACCCAAACTACATATCCCTTTTTAAAATCCAGGTACCCAGATAGGCATCTCCCCCATAGGCATCTCCACGGGCACGGTGTCATATAAGCGATGTGGTAGGACATAAGTGGACCATACAGAGTAAATAGCTGCAATCATGGGATGTGTGGAGGAGGGTTTTATGTTAAATAAATGCGTAACCGTTAGTGTGTGAGCTATAGGTGTGTAGTTCAGTTTAAAACATTCAATTTCCACCCACAATTTCGATTTATCCATAAGCCACAAAGACTTCAATTGATCTAGAATCACTGCTTTGTAGTAACACGCTATAGATGGACAACCTATTCCTCCATTTTTCAATGAAGGGTATAAGTGGTATTTCTAAGATGAAGACCCTTCAAATCCACTTCAAACCTGAACTGGTCCCTGAAAAATTGTGATTTTGGAAATTTTTTGAAAAATTGGAAAATTGCTGCTGAACTTTGAAGCCCTCTGGTGTCTTCCAAAAGTAAAAACTCGTCAATTTTATGATGCAAATATAAAGTAGACATATTGTATATGTGAATAAAAAAACATAATATTTGGCATATCCATTTTCCTTACAAGCAGAGAGCTTCAAAGTTAGAAAAATGCTAAATTTTCAAATTTTTCATCAAATTTTGGGATTTTTCACCAAGAAAGGATGCAAGTTACCAAAAAATGTTACCACTAAGTTAAAGTAGAATATGGCACTAAAAAACATTCTCGGAATCAGAATGATAACTAAAAGCATTCCAGAGTTATTAATGTTTAAAGTGACAGTGGTCAGATGTGCAAAAAATGTCCGGGTTCTAAGGTGTAAAATGGCTGGGTCCTTAAGGGGTTTTCCAGGAATCAAAAAACAGGGATAATTTCTTTAAAAGACCACTCCCTGTCTGTCTCCAAGTTGGGGGGGGGCTCAGTTCCATTGAAGTGAACAGAGCCAAGTTGTACCACCACCTAGAGACAGACAAGGAGTAATCTTTAAAATAATTTTTTTCCGTTCCTAAATAACCCCTTTAAAATAGCCTTTGTTTGAAATATTATAGATGATAATGTATGTAATTATTGTTATAATTATTATATTTATATAATTATATATTTATCTCACATTAAACCTATAATCCCGCATTCAGTATAGAAACATAAAGAGAGAGGAAAAAAGAAAGAGGGAAATTGCTCCCCTAGTGAAGAACATTTAAAAATTGAGTTTACACGTATTCAAGGTTAAACTCACCAGAGGGCACAACACCTAAAAAGCGTGGTATGGTAACAATTCCCAGGTCCGCAGCCTCAGTCCTCTGGTAGCAGGCACGCTGTTCCAGTGTAACGTAATAGCAGGTATTGTAAGAAAATTTGGACGAATTTTGGGGCTGGAACTCTGGATATTAAGAAAATCAGGAACACATTTGCATTCCTTTCAGAGGCTTTTTTGTGAATACATAAGCTACGCGTTTCTGGTCCGAACCGGACCCTTCGTCAGGCAAGGTATATGTGACAGGATAGCACAGTGCAGTTTAACCCCTTAAGGACGCAGGACGTACTCAAACGGCCCCTTTTCCGAGTCCTTAAGGACTCAGGACGTTTGAGTACGTCCTGTCAAATCCCGGCCCCCCGCCGCTAGCTGGAGGGGAGCCGGTGCCCGATGCCTGCTGAAATAGTTCAGCAGGCATCGAGGCATATCGCCCAGGGGGGTCATTATGCTCACCCATGACGGCGATGGCCGCAGATCGCTGGACAATTCAGTCCAGCGATCTGCGGCAGATTCCGGGTCAATCGGGTCTCCAGTGACCCGGTGACCCAGAATTACAGGCTGTTCGGGGCCAGAGCCTGCAGGGGTGAGGTGGCACTGGTGGACGTCACGGAGGACGTGAGCGGTTGCGGGACGTGCACCCCGGGTGCTGGGGACCCCGATCCCCGGCGTCAATGTTGGGATCGGGGGCCCCAGGAGCAGGGCGACGACGAGGGACTGATGTGATGCGGCTGGATCGTTGGAGGTGAGTGACAGCCTCCTGCTATTGCTTAGCAACAGCTCACAGCATGCAAAAAGGGCATGCTGGGAGCTGTAGTTATGCTACAGCAGGAGGCAGACCACCACAACTCCCAGCATGCCCTTATGGGCATGCTGGGACTTATAGTTTTGCAACAGCTGGAGGCACATTTTTGCTATGGAAATGTGTACCTTCAGCTGTTGTGTAACTACAACTCCCAGCTTGCACAAACATCTAAAGTGTATGCTGGGAGTTGTACTAGTGCATCTGCTGGTTGCATAACTACAACTCCCAGCATGCCCGTTGGCTGTCGGTGACTGCTGGGAGTTGTAGTTTTGCAACAGCTGAAGGCACACTGAGTTATGTAGCAAACCAGTGCGTCTCCAGCTGTTGCATAACTACAATCCCCAGCATCCCCAGCCAAAGTAGTATGCCTCCAGCTGTTGCATAACTACAAGACCCAGCATGCCCTTCCGCTGTCCGTACATGCTGGGGGTTGTAGCTTTTGCAACAGCTGAAGGCACACTGGTTGCAAAACACTGAGTTTGTTATCAAACTCGGTGTTTCACAACCAGTGTGCCTCCAGCTGTTGCAAAACTACAACTCCCAGCATGCACTGATATACCGTACATGCTGGGAGTTGTAGTTTTGCAACAGCTGGATGTTTCTCCCCCCCAATGTGAATGTACAGGGTACACTCACATGGGCGGAGGATTACAGTAAGTATCCGGCTGCAAGTTTGAGCTGCGGCAAATTTTCTGCCGCAGCTTAAACTGCCAGCGAGAAACTACTGTGAACCCCCCGCCCGTGCGACTGTACCCTAAAAACACTACACTACACTAACACACAATAAAATAAAAAGTAAAAAAACACTACATATACACATACCCCTACACAGCCCCCCTCCCCTCCCCAATAAAAATGAAAAACGTCTGGTACGCCACTGTTTCCAAAACGGAGCCTCCAGCTGTTGCAAAACAACTACTCCCAGTATTGCCAGATAGCCACTTACTGTCCAGGCATGCTGGGAGTTTTACAACAGCTGGAGACACCCTGTTTGGGAATCACTGGAGTAAAATACCCCTCTGTCCACCCCTATGCAAGTCCCTAATTTAGGCCTCAAATGTGCATGGTGCTCTCACTTTGGAGCCCTGTTGTATTTCAAGGCAACAGTTTAGGGCCACATATGGGGTATCGCCGTACTCGGGAGAAATTGTGTTACAAATTTTGGGGGGTATTTTCTGCTTTTACCCTTTTTAAAAATGTAAAATTTTTGGGAAAAGAGGAATTTTAGGTAAAAAAAAAATATTTTTTTTTACATATGCAAAAGTCGTGAAACACCTGTGGGGTATTAAGGTTCACTTAACCCCTTGTTACGTTCCCTGAGGGGTCTAGTTTCCAAAATGGTATGTCATGTGTTTTTTTTTTTTTTTTTGCTGTTCTGGCACCATAGTGGCTTCCTAAATGTGGCATGCCCCCAGAGCAAAATTTGCTTTCAAAAAGCCAAATGTGACTCCTTCTCTTCTGAGACCTGTAGTGCACCAGCAGAGCACTTTTCACCCCCATATGGGGTGTTTTCTGAATCTGGAGAAATTGGGCTTCAAATTTTGGGGGGTATTTTCTGCTTTAACCCTTTGTAAAAATGTAATTTTTTTGGGGAAACCAAGCATTTTAGGTAAATTTTTTTTTTTTTACATATGCAAAAGTTGTGAAAGCCCTGTGGGGTATTAAGGTTCACTTTACCTCTTGTTACGTTCCCCAAGGGGTCTAGTTTCCAAAATGGTATGCCATGTGGTTTTTTTTTTTTGCTATACTGGCACCACAGGGGCTTCCTAAATGCGGCATGCCCCCAGAGCAAAATTTCCTTAAAAAAAGCCAAATGTGACTCCTTCTCTTCTGAGACCTGTAGTGCACCAGCAGAGCACTTTTCACCCCCATATGGGGTGTTTTCTGAATCGGGAGAAATTGGGCTTCAAATTTTGGGGGGTATTTTCTGCTTTAACCCTTTGTAAAAATGAAAATTTTTTGGGAAACCAAGCCTTTTAGGTAAATTTTTTTTTTTACATATGCAAAAGTTATGAAACCCCTGTGGGGTATTAAGGTTCACTTTACCCCTTGTTATGTTCCCCAAGGGGTCTAGTTTCCAAAATGGTATGTCATGTGTTTTTTTTTTTTTTTTTGCTGTTCTGGCACCATAGTGGCTTCCTAAATGTGGCATGCCCCCAGAGCAAAATTTGCTTTCAAAAAGCCAAATGTGACTCCTTCTCTTCTGAGACCTGTAGTGCACCAGCAGAGCACTTTTCACCCCCATATGGGGTGTTTTCTGAATCTGGAGAAATTGGGCTTCAAATTTTGGGGGGTATTTTCTGCTTTAACCCTTTGTAAAAATGTAATTTTTTTGGGGAAACCAAGCATTTTAGGTAAATTTTTTTTTTTTTACATATGCAAAAGTTGTGAAACCCCTGTGGGGTATTAAGGTTCACTTTACCTCTTGTTACGTTCCCCAAGGGGTCTAGTTTCCAAAATGGTATGCCATGTGGTTTTTTTTTTTTGCTATACTGGCACCACAGGGGCTTCCTAAATGCGGCATGCCCCCAGAGCAAAATTTCCTTAAAAAAAGCCAAATGTGACTCCTTCTCTTCTGAGACCTGTAGTGCACCAGCAGAGCACTTTTCACCCCCATATGGGGTGTTTTCTGAATCGGGAGAAATTGGGCTTCAAATTTTGGGGGGTATTTTCTGCTTTAACCCTTTGTAAAAATGAAAATTTTTTGGGAAACCAAGCCTTTTAGGTAAATTTTTTTTTTTACATATGCAAAAGTTATGAAACCCCTGTGGGGTATTAAGGTTCACTTTACCCCTTGTTATGTTCCCCAAGGGGTCTAGTTTCCAAAATGGTATGCCATGTGGTTTTGTTTGCTGTCCTGGCACCATAGGGGCTTCCTAAATGTGACATGCCCCCCAAAAACCATTTGTCGCTCCTTCCCTTCTGAGCCCTCTACTGCGCCCGTCGAACAATTAACATAGACATATGAGGTATGTCCTTACTCGAGAGAAATTGGGTTTCAAATAAAAGTAAAAATTTTCTCCTTTTTACCCCTTGCAAAAATTCAAAAATTGGGTCTACAAAAACATGCGAGTGTAAAAAATGAAGATTGCGAATTTTCTCCTTCACTTTGCTGCTATTCCTGTGAAACACCTAAAGGGTTAAAACGCTGACTGAATGTCATTTTGAATACTTTGGGGCTGCAGTTTTTATAATGGGGTCTTTTATGGGGTAGTTCTAATATGAAGACCCTTCAAATCCACTTCAAACCTGAACTGGTCCCTGAAAAAAAGCGAGTTTCAACATTTTGTGAAAAATTGGAAAATTGCTGCTGAACTTTGAAGCCCTCTGGTGTCTTCCAAAAGTAAAAACACATCAATTTCATGATGCAAACATAAAGGCGACATATTGTATATGTGAATAAAAAAAATTATTTGGAATATCCATTTTCCTTACAAGCAGAGAGCTTCAAAGTTAGAAAAATGCTAAATTTTTATAAAGGAGATATAAAGGTAAGGCATCCATACCATAGGCTAAAGAGGGGTTGAGGCCCAGTGGTTAGAGAACAATGCGCTACCCACCTAGTAGCGGAATTTGCATGAGGCAGATCTTTGTTCTGCACATGGATCCTGGTCCCAAGGTTATATGTACGAGAAGGGAACAAAAAGGTAGACAAAGAAACAGAAGGAGATCATATATATATATATATACACTATGGTGATATGTATAGTGAGTTGTCACTCTTGACTAGTGACATTATAGGAGAGGGAAGTATTCATTTATAGTGGATTGTGACATTTTTTATCTTTTATTTTGGTTGCTGTTTACACCAGAATGGTTTCTGAGACCTCATTAAGTCCTGAGGGCTGGAGTGAGTTTCATTTGAATATCCAGAACACCTCAAGTCTTTTCAAGATTTCAAATCTGTTAGATCTGTGTTTAGGAACATGATCTATTGGTAGTACCTTAAATGGTTTTTCTACCCCTTTATGAGTGATGGCGCAATGCTCGGATAGTCCATGTAGCAAAAAAACGATTTTAATGTTGAATCTATGATTATTAATCCTGTTGCAGAGTTTTTGAGTGGTTCTCCCAATATATTGCATACCACAGCAACATTGGATGAGGTAGATCACATGGTCTGTCTCGCAGGTGAGGTGATATTTAATCTGAAATGTTTCTCCTGTAACTTTAGATTGAAATGTTTGACATTTATGCATGATTTCTGTGCAGCATAAACACAGTTTTTTCCGCAACGGAAACTTCCAGTGGGGCCATGTTTCAGATTTTTCTGTTGTTGTTGTTTTAGTTGACTTGGGGCAAGTAGATTTTTTATTGTCAGCACCCTCCTGAAGGTCACTCCTGGGTGTTTTGGTAATTTCCCATTCAGGATGTTATCGCTTTCCAAGATGTGCCAATGTTGTTTAAAAATTATTTTTATATCGGGTGCAGATGAACTGAATGTAGTAATAAAATTGAGTTCCAGTTCTTTGTGGGTTTTTCTCTTTTCTTTGGTTCCAAGCATCTCTCTTGTGGGAGGTCCTTAGTTTTCTGATATGCGTCCGATAGTAGTCTGGGAGGATATTTTTTCTCAATAAATCTTTTCTTTGGTATTCCCGGTCAGACGTAGCAGAAGGTCGGGGGCAGGCGGCAAGGCTCGTAGTCAATAGCAATAGCAGAAGATCTGGAACACAGGCTTTGGACAACACTAAACGCTTTCTCTGGCACAAGGCAACAAGATCCGGCAAGGAAGGGAAGGGGAAGTGAGGTTATATGGACAGGGAGCAGATGGAAGCTAATTAGACTGATTGGCCTGGCACCAATCACTGGTGCACTGGCCCTTTAAATCTTAGAGAGCTGGCACGCGCACGCCCTAGAGAGCGGAGCCGCGCGCGCCAGAACGTGACAGACGGGGACCAGGACGGGTAAGTGGCTTGGGATGCGATTCGCGAGAGTCCCCATCATGAATGTCAGTGCAGCGCTCCCGGTCAGTGGGTCTGACTGGGGCGCTGCAGAGAGGAGAACGCCGCGAGCGCTCCGGGGTGGAGCAGGGAGTCGGAGCGCTCGGCGTAACAATGGTGAAGGAGATGCCCCAGGTGTTTTCATTCAGTTGTTCCAAAAGTTGATTGATGGTTGCCTCTGTGCCTCTCCAGATAAAAACCAGATCATCTATATATCTCCGGTAGCATACCGTTTGTTCCATGATGGACGTGTTGCCTCAGATATATTCTGCCTCGAATGCACCCATAAAGAGGTTAGCAACCTCTTTATGGGTGCATTCGAGGCAGAATATATCTGAGGCAACACGTCCATCATGAAACAAACGGTATGCTACCGAAGATATATAGACGATCTGGTCTTTATCTGGAGAGGCACAGAGGCAACCATCAATCAACTTTTGGTTAAGTGGCTTGGGATGCACAGAGGCAACCATCAATCAACTTTTGGTTAGGTGGCTTGGGATGCGATTCGCGAGCGGGCGCGTCCCGCTATGCGAATCGCATCCCCATTGTTACGCCGAGCGCTCCGGGTCCCCGCTCCTCCCCGGAGCGCTCACGGCGTCTCTCTCCCTGCAGCGCCCCGGTCAGTCCCGCTGACCGGGAGCGCTGCACTGACATGGCCGTCGGGGATGCGATTCGCACAAGTCACTTACCCGTTCCGGTCCCCTGCTGTCATGTGCTGGCGCGCGCGGCTCCGCTCTCTAGGGCGCGCGCGCGCCAGCTCTCTGAGACTTAAAGGGCCAGTGCACCAATGATTGGTGCCTGGCCCAATTAGCTTGATTAGTTTCCACCTGTGCACTCCCTACTTATACCTCACTTCCCCTGCACTCCCTTGCCGGATCTTGTTGCCCTTGTGCCAGAGAAAGCCTTTCCTTGAGTGTTCCTAGCCTGTGTTCCAGACCTCCTGCCGTTGCCCCTGACTACGATCCTTGCTGCCTGCCCTGACCTTCTGCTACGTCTTACCTTGCTCTTGCCTTATCCCTTGTACCATGCCTATCTCAGCAGTCAGAGAGGTTGAGCCGTTGCCGGTGGATACGACTTGGTTGCTACCGCCGCTGCAAGACCATCCCGCTTTGCGGCGGGCTCTGGTGAAAACCAGTAGCTACTTAGAACCGGTCCACTGACACGGTCCTCGCCAAACCCTCTCTGACACAGAGGATCCACCTCCAGCCTGCCGATCCGTGACACCCATCGTGAATGTCAGTGCAGCGCTCCCGGTCAGCGGGTCTGACCGGGGCGCTGCAGAGAGGAGAATGCCGCGAGCGCTCCGGGGAGGAGCAGGGACCCGGAGCGCTCGGAGTAACAGTGCCCCCCCCCCCTTAGGTCTCCCCCTCTTTTTGTCTCCTTGTCCCTTCAAATGAGACAAGAACATAGGGGACGCCTCTTGAGTTTCCTTCTGGAACAAAAAGAAGTCCTGAGTAGCTACATCAGCGGCCGGTAATCCAGAAGAAGTGGAAATGGGGAGGGGGGGAAGAGGGTGAAGCTTGTTATGGGGCAGAGTGTCACCAGGACGGGGGCTATGAGGAAGCACGGCACAGTCCTGATAGGCCTTGGGGAGACCAGGCACAGGAGGAGATACTGAGGCCCGACAGACGGGACTGGGAGCAGACGTGAGGCATTTCTTGTGGCAAGCAGGACCCCAATTCTTGATCTCCCCGGTGGTCCAGTCAAGGGTAGGAGAATGATGCTGGAGCCATGGCAGACCGAGGAGGACTTCAGAGGTGCAGTTGGGCAGGACAAAAAATAAAATTTTCTCGTGATGCAGTCCAATGCTCATAAGCAAGGGCTCTGTGCGTTAACGCACAGTGCAGTCCAACTTCACTCCGTTGACTGAAGAAGTGTAGAGCGGCTTGACGAGACGGGATGCAGAACCTATTAACCAAAGAGGCCAGAATAAAATTTCCAGAAGAACCAGAGTCCAAGAAGGCCACGGCTGAGAGGGAGTAGTTGGAAGAAGGAGAAATCCGCACGGGAACAGTGAGACATGGAGAAGCAGACTTCGTACCAAGAGACGCCACACCCACGTGAGTTGGGTGCGTGCGTTTCCCAGACGTGGAGGGCGAATAGGGCAATCCACCAAGAAATGTTCGGTACTAGCGCAGTACAGACATAAATTTTTATCCCTACGGCGAGTCCTCTCTTCATGGGTCATGCGAGACTGATCCACTTGCATAGCCTCCTCGGCGGGAGGCACAGGGGTAGATTGCAAAGGATACTGTGAGAGAGGTGCCCAGAGATCAAGGTCTTTTTCCTGGTGGAGCTCCTGGTGTCTTTCAGAAAAACGCATGTCAATGCGGGTGGCCAAATGGATAAGTTCATGCAGGTTCGCAGGAATCTCTCGTGCGGTAGAGTACGAAATTGGATGGCATACTCGCCTACTGAAGAATTACCCTGGACCAGGTTCAGCAGGGCAGTCTCGGCAGAAGAAGCTCGGGCTGGTTCCTCGAAGACACTGCGGACTTCAGCGAAGAAGGACTGGACTGTGGCTGTGGCAGGATCATTGCGGTCCCAGAGCGGTGTGGCCCAAGACAAGGCCTTTCCAGACAGAAGACTAACTACGAACGCCACCTTAGACCGTTCTGTAGGAAATTGGTCCGACAACATCTCCATATGTAGGGAACATTGAGACAGGAAACCATGGCAGAGTCTAGAGTCCCCATCAAATTTGTCCGGCTGGGACAAGCGGAGGCTAGGAGCGGCCACTCGCTGCGGAGGAGGTGCAGGAGCTGGCGGAGGAGATGGTTGCTGCTGTAGCAGTGGCAGAAGTTGCTGTAACATGGCGGTCAACTGCGACAGCTGCTGCCCTTGTTGGGCAATCTGTTGGGATTGCTGGGCGACCACCGTGGATAGGTCAGCGAGACTTGGCAGCGGCACCTCAGCGGGATCCATGGCCAGATCTACTGTTATGATTCGGCTAGCTGGATCCTCTGTGTCAGCGAGGGATTGGCGTGGACCGTGTCGGTGGACCGGTTCTAGGTTGCTCTGGTTTTCACCAGAGCCCGCCGCAAAGCGGGATGGTCTTGCTGCGGCGGTAGCAACTAGGTCGTATTCACCGGCAACGGCTCAACCTCGCTGACTGCTGAGAAGGCGTGGGACAGAAGGACTAGGCAGAGGCAAGGTCAGACGTAGCAGAAGGTCGGGGGCAGGCGGCAAGGCTCGTAGTCAATAGCAATAGCAGAAGGTCTGGAATACAGGCTTTGGACAACACTAAACGCTTTCTCTGGCACAAGGCAACAAAATCCGGCAAGGAAGGGAAGGGGAAGGGAGGTTATATGGACATTGAGCAGGTGGAAGCTAATTAGACTGATTGGGCCAGGCACCAATCACTGGTGCACTGGCCATTTAAATCTTAGAGAGCTGGCGCGCGCGCCCTAGAGAGCGGAGCCGCGCATGCCAGAACATGACAGCCGGGGACCGGGACGGGTAAGTGGCTTGGGATGCGATTCGCGAGCAGGCGCGTCCCGCTATGCGAATCGCATCCCCATCGTGAATGTCAGTGCAGCGCTCCCGGTCAGCGGGTCTGACCGGGGCACTGCAGAGAGGAGAACGCTGCGAGCGCTCCAGGGAGGAGCAGGGACCCGGAGCGCTCGGCGTAACATGTACAGTTTTTAAGTATGTAGAAGTAATACATTTTTCAGTGTCATGCGTTATGGTTAAATCCAGAAAATCGATTTGGTCTTTATTGGAGTGTATGGTGAAGGAGATGCCCCAGGTGTTTTCATTCAGTTGTTCCAAAAGTTGATTGATGGTGGCCTCTCCGCCTCTCCAGATAAAGACCAGATCGTCTATATATCTTCGGTAGCATACCGTTTGTTCCATGATGGACGTGTTGCCTCAGATATATTCTGCCTCGAATGCACCCATAAAGAGGTTGCTAACCTCTTTATGGGTGCATTCGAGGCAGAATATATCTGAGGCAACACGTCCATCATGGAACAAACGGTATGCTACCGGAGATATATAGACGATCTGGTCTTTATCTGGAGAGGCACAGAGGCAACCATCAATCAACTTTTGGAACAACTGAATGAAAACACCTGGGGCATCTCCTTCACCATTGTTACGCCGAGTGCTCCGGGTCCCTGCTCCTCCCCGGAGCGCTCGTGGCGTTCTCCTCTCTGCAGCGCCCCGGTCAGACCCACTGACCGGGAGCGCTGCACTGACATTCACGATGGGAATGCGATTCGCATAGCGGGACGCACCCACTCGCGAATCGCATCACAAGCCACTTACCCGTCCTGGTCCCCGGCTGTCACGTTCTGGCGCGCGCTCGCCAGATCTCTAAGATTTAAAGGGCCAGTGCACCAGTGATTGGTGCCTGGCCCAATCAGTCTAATTAGCCTCCACCTGCTCCCTGTCTATTTAACCTCACTTCCCCTTCACTTCCTTGCCGGATCTTGTTGCCTTGTGCCAGAGAAAGCGTTTAGTGTTGTCCAAAGCCTGTGTTCCAGATCTCCTGCTATCGTCTTTGACTACGAACCTTGCCGCCTGCCCCGACCTTCTGCTACGTCTGACCTTGCCTCTGTCTAGTCCTTCTGTCCCACGCCTTCTCAGCAGTCAGCGAGGTTGAGCCGTTGCCGGTGGATACGACCTGGTTGCTACCGCCGCAGCAGGACCATCCCGCTTTGCGGCGGGCTCTGGTGAATACCAGTAGCAACCCTAGAACCGGTCCACCGACACGGTCCACGCCAATCCCTCGCTGACACAGAGGATCCACATCCAGCTTGCCGAATCATAACAACCATACACTCCAATAAAGACCAATATTATTTTCTGGATTTAACCATAACGCATGACACTGAAAAATCTATTACTTCTACATACTTCAAAACTGTAGACACTAACAGTTATATAGATTTTTCCAGTGGACATCACAGAAAATGCTTAGAGAACATTCCGTATTCCCAATATTAGAGGATAATAAAAATTGCACCAACTATCAAGATTTCAAAATCCAAGCGGGAATACTAAAGAAAAGATTTATTGAGAAAAAATATCCTCCCAGACTACTATCGGAGGCATATCAGAAAACTAAGGACCTCCCACAAGAGAGATGCTTGGAACCAAAGAAAAGAGAAAAACCCACAAAGAACTGGGAACTCAATTTTATTACTACATTCAGTTCATCTGCACCCGATATAAAAATAATTTTTAAACAACATTGGCACATCTTGGAAAGTGATACCATCCTGAATGGGAAATTACCAAAACACCCAGGAGTGACCTTCAGGAGGGTGCCGACAATAAAAAATCTACTTGCCCCAAGTCAACTAAAATAACAACAATAGAAAAATCTGAAACATGGCCCCACTGGAAGTTTCCGTTGCGGAAAAAAAACGGTGTTTATGCTGCACAGAAATCATGCCTAAATGTCAAACATTTCAATCTAAAGTTACAGAAGAAACATTTCAGATTAAATATCACCTCACCTGCGAGACAGACCATGTGATCTACCTCATCCAATGTTGCTGTGGAATGCAATATATTGGGAGGACCACTCAAAAACTCCGCAACAGGATTAATAAACATAGATTCAACATTAAAACCAGATTTGAAATCTTGAAAAGACTGGAGGTGTTCTGGATATTCAAATGCAACTCACTCCAGCCCTCAGGACTTAATGAGGTCTCAGAAACCATTCTGGTGTAAACAGCAACCAAAATAAAAGATAAAAAATGTCACAATCCACTATAAATGAATACTTCCCTCTCCTACAATGTTCCTAGTCAAGAGTGACAACTCACTATACATATCACCATAGAGTGTATATATATGATCTCCTTCTGTTTCTTTGTCTACCTTTTTGTTCCCTTCTCGTACATATAACCCTGGGACCAGGATCCATGTGCAAAACAAAGATCTGCCTCATACAAATTCCACTACTAGGTGGGTAGGCATTGTTCTCTAACCACTGGGCCTCAACCCCTCTTTAGCCTATGGTATGGATGCCTTACCTTTATATCTCCTCAACTTCAAAATTTCCCACGGACCTTGGGGCAGGAACACCTATGGGGCAACAAAATAGCTGCGCCTAGTTTAAACACTGCTACTATCATGTAGCACCCCAGATGCAGAAAGCTTAAGAATTAGCTCCGCCCACTCTGTTATGTAGCGCCCCTGATGCAGAGGACCTAAAAATCAGCTCTGCCTACTCTAAGCATTGCTACTGTTGTGTAGCGCCTTGGAAGCAAAGGATCTAGGGGAAAAAAAAAAAAACATCGTAGTAAATGAGCACTTCGTAGGGAGTGATCTCAGCTACTATTCCAGCCCATTTTCAACATCGCAGCTGTGATGTAGCGACTTAGTTGCAGTGAGCATGTATTTTTTGCGCACCTCAAACACCACTACTGTCAAAAGAGCACCTCATAGGGAACGGGCTTAGATATTAGTCCCGCCCACTTCGAATATCGCCACTGTGACATCCATTGAGTATGTCATTCTGCCGACTTCATACGACGCTACTGTCAGATTGTGGGCTAACACTGCTAGCTCACACAGGAACTAGCTCCGCCCACATCGAACACCGCTACGTCTATGTAGTGCTCCAAGCAAAACTTCCAATCTGACACAGTGAGAAGCTCCAATAAAGAGGGACTGAGTTCTCGGAACAAGCTCCGCCCCAACTAAACACCGCTACCACTGTATAGCGATTCCAACAGCCCTCAGCTACAAAAAAGAACTGAGTCTGTGATACAGCTCCGCTCCATTCCGACATCGTTACCCTGTATAGTGCTCTGTGTAGCGCTCCATAGGGGTTTGATAAGCTATGTAAAAAATAGCTTACATCATGTTAATCTTTGATACAATGTTGCAGACTAGGGTTCTGGCTATATTGGAAACAGTGTCTACATTACATTTACAACAGTGCACATAATACTCTGTACCTAACATAGTGCGCATAAATAGGAAGTTTTCATTTCCATTTGTTTTTATCTAATTTTCTAGTTCATAGTTGTCCTCTTATATTTCTCTTCTTTTTGAATGTAAATAAGCGTGTTTTTTAAAAGGAATTTTGTGTTTTAATTTTTTGACCCATCAGTACTGGTTCAGGTGAAACAGCGGGAGAGCCGGTCTGATTACGGTGGTCACGTTGAGTTTTGCAGAATGTCTTAATTAATGTGACCTTTACAACCATGTACTGAGTGTATTTATACTGCACTGTGCTATCCTGTCACATATACCTTGCCTGACGAAGGGTCCGGTTCGGACCAGAAACGCGTAGCTTATGTATTCACAATGAAGCCTCTGAAAGGAATGCGGATGTGTTCCTGATTTTCTTAATATCCAGAGTTCCAGCGCCAAAATTCATCCACATTTTCTTCCAATACCTGCTATTACGCATCCAGTATAGAGCCTGGACGAAACTGTTAAAAAGCCACGGGCTACTCCTTGCCCCAAAGGTTAATATGATGACAAAGTAGTACCTATCCCTCCATTTGATGCCATGCCACCTCCATAATTGAGGCATAATCGGGAGCAGCTTGAAAGTATCGGATATGTCCACCATGCTCATGATTACAGCGATGGCTTCAGTAAAAATTCTTCAGCTGGAATTTATGAATTATACTTGCTACTGAGGAAGAATAGGATGCAGACAAGTCGTGAACCAATCTTTTTACTGAACTTTCCAGTCATCAGCACAATAGGGTTAAAGGGGTATTCCGGGCAAAAACATTTTATCCCCTATCCAAAGGATAGGGGATAAGATGTCTGATTACGGGGGGCCTGCTGCTGAGACCCCCCGCGATCTCCCTGCAGCACCCGCATTCTATGCGGGTGCTGAATCTCCAGTTTGGTTTCCGGGACTGAGGACGTGACATCACACCACTCCCCCTCCATTCATGTCTATAGGAGGGGGCATGACAGGACAAGGTAAGTACCATTGTCATCCGTGTCACCTGCACTACCTGTCGGTACCGACAGGTTAGTACAGGTGACACTGGTGACAGATTTCCTTTAAGTGACTTGAAATAAGTCGAAACCCAAAGAGGTGATGGGTTCATGAAGCGACTTTAAGTTACCGAAAACTTAGCTTACCCGCGGCTGAAATTATGCATTTCACACAAGACTGTACCTAAATTACAAGCAAACTGTATGACATGAAATCCTTGGAAAATGGACGTTACTCTAACATGACCATGATACATAATGACACCCACCCTAACCACTGTCACTACTTCCACATGACAAGATTAGAAAGGATACCAAAGAAGCCCTGTTGCCAAGCAACCCGATTACTTCTGTAATAAAGACACAATTGTTAAGGACAGCTAAACCTAAACACCTTCACCTGTATACTTTATACCACATGCCAGAATCCCCAAAGACTAGCTTTCAATGGATGTTGAGGATTGGACCTACAATTAAAAAACAAATAAGTAACAAACCACCTGTACTAAACTGTGCCCAGAATACTCAACCATACCACCACTAATAAGTACACTAACCTAGCACATAAGGACTTTGAAAATGACCTGTAGATCCCTGACAGTACTGTCATACTGTCCAGGGGTGTAGCTAGAAACCAGAGGGCCCCGGTGCAAAAACTTGTCCTGGGCTCCCCCACACCACCCCCATGCACCAGGGCGAGACTGGGACCAAAAATAGGCCCGGGCATTTTAGAATAAACAGCTGATTTTTTGGTGGGGTGCTGACTTCTGGGACTGCCACCGATCAACTCAGTTAAAGTGGCTCTTCAGCTGTTGCAAAGCTACAACTCCAATCAGTTGTAGTATGGTAACAGCTGGAGAGCCACAGTTTAAGGTACAGGTTCACCCTTCATGACTACAGCTCTGATGGATAATACACAATGATTGAATACAATACTGCAACACACTGCCCCCTAAATATACTATGGCCACACACTGTACCCTCTGAATATAATATGGCCACACACTGTACCATCTGGATTTTATTACTGCCACACACTGAGTATAATACTACCACACACTGTACCCCCTGAATATGATACTGCCACACACTGTACCCCTAGAATATTATACTGCGACACACTGCACCCACTGAATATTATACTGCCACACACTGTACACCCTGAATAAAATACTACCACACACTGCACCCCTTGAATATAATACTGCCACACATTGTCCCCCTGAATAAAAGATGCTGCCACACAATGTACCCCCTGAATATAATACTGCCACACACTGTACCCCCTGAATATAATACCACACTGAACCTTCTAAATATATAACTCTACTGTACACTCTGCCCATAAAAATAATACTGTTGCACACTTCTCAGTTCAGCTGAATCCCACCCCTGCACTTTCCTCCTCCAGACTCCTCTTCCCCCCCCCCCGGATCCATAAGTCTTCCTCCCAGCTCCAATGTTACACCACCCTAGACCTCTAAGTTCTCCATATTTGAACTGCCCTAGGCTTACCCATAGCCCATCGCCCCCTGGCCCCCACCCCTTCGCATTGATCTACAGTATATGTATAGATATATATACTTATATTGTATACATATATATATATATATATATATATACCCATGTATGAATGAGTATATCTGGTGTATATATGATAGATTGTGTGTATGTATGATAGAGTGTTTGTATGATAGATGCATATATATGATAGATGTGAATATGTATGATAGATGTATGATATATCATACATACACACATCTATCATACATACACACATCTGTCACACATACACACAACATTCATACACACATCTGTCATCATTAGCGGTGCAAGTATTTTTGTCTACACAGGCAAGGCAAGGCTGCATTTTAGTGGGGGCATAGTATATAGGCTGCATTTTAGTGGGGGCATAGTATATTTTGCGGCACTGGCACAGGATTCTATGTGCCAGTGCCACCTTACTGTGCCCCCATATATACTGTACGCTGTGTCACTTACTGTGTACCACAAATCACAATGCACTGACCCACACTGAAACGGGCCTCTGCCCTCTCTTCTCTTAGTCCTGACTGACTCAGACCTTGTTTCCTAGTTCAGACCAGCATCCTCCCCCACACTCCGCTCACGCAAGGGTCGTGCTCTTGCTGCTGCTTTGCTCTACTGGTCACATGACAGCTTTATCACAGAACATTCAGCAGCGACGTCCCTAGCGTGACACACACATGTCAGCCAGGAGCAGCAGCAGGTAATTTAACCCTCCCCGGAGATTTCTCTGTCATCATGACTTATGAATCATGATGTGCAGAGCCCTGCTGCTGGCTGTCGCTGCCAGTACATCATAGCCACACACAGCCATGGTGCCACAGCCTGTTTCTGAAATTCAATCCCCTGCCAATGAGTGGCTAGGGTTTTTATTTTTCTGCAAGCGCCTTAAGGGACCAGCTCTGTCTATCATACACACTCATCAAATAAACACACATACCCTACTTAGGCTTCTTTCACACTGCCGTTGTGAAACAGCAGTGCGATGGACGTCAGGGAACACGTGGAGAATAGTGGGAGAAAAAATGAATCATGTCGCCCTACGGACCCCATAATAGTAAATGGGATCTGTCGGGACCTGTTGTTGCCAGTTGTGCCCCGTCCAGATAACAGACATTAAAATAAAAAATAAAAAGTGCCTGACAGAAGTTTTCCGACAAGGCTCAACAGCAGTGTGAAAGGGGCCTTACATGCACACACACATCATACTTACATGCGCACATACATCATACTTACATGCGCACATACATCATACTTACATGTGCACACACATCATACTTACATGCGCACACACATCATACTTACATGCGCACACACATCATACTTATATACACACATCATACTTACATGCGCACACCTATCATACATGCACACACATATCATACTTACATGCGCACATACATCATACTTACATACGCACACACATCATACTTACATGAGCGCACACACACATCAGACTTACATGCACACATATCATACTTACATGCACACACACATCATACTTACATGCGCACATACATCATACTTACATGCGCACATACATCATACTTACATGCGCACACACATCATACTTACATGCGCACACACATCATACTTACATGCACACATATCATACTTACATGCACACACACACATCATACTTACATGCGCACATACATCATACTTACATACGCACACACATCATACTTACATGCGCACACACACATCATACTTATATGCACACATATCATACATAAATACACACACATCATACTTACATGCACACTAGTGTTGTTCGCGAATATTCGCAATTCGAATTTTATTCGCGAATATCGCATATTCGCGAATTCGCGAATATTCGCGAATATAGCGCTATATATTCGTAATTACGAATATTCGTTTTTTTTTTTTTTTTTTTTTTTTTTTTACAGTACACATCACAGTGATCATCCCTCTCTACTTCCAGCTTATGTGGTGTAAGAAGGCTCTAATACTACTGTGTGAGACTGGTGCGCGAATTTTCGCATATGCGAAAATGTGCATATGCTAATTTTCGCATGTGCGAATTTTCAATTGTGCTAATTTTTGTATGTGCAAATTTTCACATATGTTAATTTTCGCACACGCGAATATGCGCATGTGCGAAAATAAAACGAGAATATTACGAATATGCGAATATTCGCGAATATTCGTCCATATATTCGTGAATATTCGTGAATTCGAATATGGCTTATGCCGCTCAACACTAATGCACACACACATCATACATGCATGCACACCATACATACACACACTTATTATACACTTATTATCATCTGACAACTACAACACGGAATGTAAGTAAGACGATCAGGAATTACTCCTGGTGTTGCAATGAACCCAACTTCTGAGTATCGTTTATATATATATATATATATATATATATATATATATATATATGTATATATTTATATATATATATTTATATATAGTAGAATAAAGCGTCCCGCAGCACTCCAATAGTGATCAAATAAGGTTTATTTCCTCATGGTAAGATACAACGTTTCGACCGTCACCACGGTCTTTTTTCAAGCATAGACAAGTGACACACTCCTCCCATATTTATATGGGGTACAATATCAAAGGTAATTTTGCTCAATAAAGAAAATACATGCAATACAGTGGATGCTGTGACAGTTGCGTGTAAAATGAACATCATGATACATAGAATAAAATGCATATTTTTACAACTCGGTGCAATCGGTGCTGTACAGTATATACAATCTGACATATATCGTATATTGTGTAAGTGACAATTAGTGTGCAGGTGTGTAAACATTAAAAGCAGTCAGGGGAACATGCCACGAGGTCAAACACTCACCCATCTGTTGCAATGGCGGCCATTCCCTGACGCCATGTGTTCACATGGCTGTAGGGAATTCTGCAGGCCAGCCGGAGTGCAGCCAATCACAAGGTGGCGTCGCGCGTTGCTAGGCAACGTCACTGTGACTCGCGGTCCGCGCACACTCACTGCCGCGCCATGACACTTCAGGGAAAATAGTGTCCTATGTTGGCGCATGCGTACAGGTGTGTTATGTTGTCGTTGAGGCCATGTATAGTGCGGGCAAAGCTCCCGTACTCAGTGTATTGAATAGGATATGACATAGCGTTACAGTTACTTGCTATCTGGATATATATATATATATATATATATATATGCGTAACGGGATACAGCTGAAAATATTGACAATGCGTAAATGGTAATGCATAACAACGAAGGACCAAGCCCATTTTAACCTTAAGGACCAGGCCAAGTTTATTTTTGCGTTTTCGTTTTTTCCTCCTCGCCTTCTAAAATCCATAACTCTTTTATATTTCCATCTACAGATTTGGGCTTGTTTTTTGCATGACCAATTGTACTTTATAATGAAACCTCTCATTTTACCATAAAATGTATGGCGAACCCCAAAAATTATTTTTTTTGGGAGGTAATGTAAATGAAAACCACAATTTTGCAAATTTTGGAGTTTTTTTCCCCCACAATGTACACTTTACGGTAAAAATGACATGTGTTTTTTATTATGTGGGTCAATACGATTAAAATGATACCCATGGCTAGATACTTTTATATTTTTGTACGGCTTAAAAAAAATCTAGAACTTTTTGTACAAAATCAGTAATCTGTTTATTAAAAAAATTACGCTTTTTGGGGGTAAAATGGGAAAAACTGACAATTTTCATTTTTATTGGGGGGGAAGGGATTTTTTAAAACTTTTTATTGATAAATGTTTCAACTTTTTTTTTTACACTGTTTATATCTCCATAGGGGACTATTTATGGCAGTCATTTGATTGCTAATACTGTTCAATGCTATGCATAGAGCATAGCACTGATCAGTATTATCAGTGATCTTCTGCTCGGGTCTGCTCGATCTCAGACCAGAGCAGGAGATGCTGGGAGACGGACGGAGGCAGGTGAGGGGACCTCCATCCACCATTACAGATGAACGGATCATCGCAGCAGTATTGTGGGGGACCCGATCATCTATTTTAAAATGTGCATTGCCGCAGATGCCGTGATCTGTACTGATCACGGCATCTGAGGGGTTAATGGAAATAAGTATATGTACGTCCTGGTGCATGAAGTACCGCCAAACCAGGGCGTACATTTACTTCCGTGGTCATAAAGGGGTTAAACTAAGTTGACCCCCTACTCTGCCTAAATATGATTAGTAATGTGCAATGTATAAATTGATAACTAATTAGCCATTAGTGTTGCTCACGAATATTCGCAATGTGAATTTTATTCGCGAATATCGCATATTCGCGAATTCGCGAATATTCGCGAATATAGCACTATATATTGGTAATTACGAATATTTGTTTTTGGTTTTTTTCACAGTACACATCACAGTGCTCATCCCTCTCTGCTTCCAGCTTGTGTGGTGTAAAGAAGGCTCTAATACTACTGTGTGAGACTGGTGTGTGAATTTTCGCATATGTGAATTTTTGCTTATGCTAATTTTTGTATATGTTAATTTTTGCATATGTTAATTTTCGCATACGAGAATATACGCATATGCGAACATAAAACGAGTACATTACGAATATGCGAATATTCGCGAATATATGACGAATATTCTTCCATATATTCGCGAATATTCGCGAATTCGAATATGGCCTATGCCGCTCAACACTATTAGCCATTCACATCTATGCCCAGGATGCTAGATTCACAACCAAAGGCACATTACATGCTAATGTTATATGATGCACGATTAACATGCAGACCTGCCTACAATTAAGTGAATACTACAATGCCCCGCATGCCCTGTAACTCAGGGAACCTCACAAAAAGAACTGAGACAAAGTTCTGTGGCGACCGCTACCAGACAACCCTAAGGCTATCTGAAGTATCCAAAAGTAACACATGCACATTTATACCATGTGCTATACTGTTAACCCAGATAAGATACTACTATAATACCCAGCATGCCTTGTGCTTTAGAAACCCCTGATACCCCCCATAGAACCTCAGGTCAATCTCCCATGGAGACTGCCATGACTCTACTGGACAATATGTGAAGCTGCAAATGATGCAGCATTCCATGAGCACTTATCAGATTGCCCCCGATACACCAATGTCCCTGTGGTGCCTGCAATACATTATTTTACATTATAACCTTATATATGACCGATATCGTGGTGCTGCAATGCCTCCTGAGCAGCCGAATACTGGTGGAAGCCGCCACATTTACCTATTCACGCCAAACACTGTGTGATGCTCCATTCAGCTGATGCATGTGTCAGCTGACCCACACATCATGTGACTCCAGAAAGTGAAGAACCCGCGGTGTTAACCAGGCTGAAGCTGTGGGTTCTTAAGGCGATACGCCCCTTCCACAAATTCAGGCTACCAAGGTAGCCTTATTACTTATTGTTGATAAAAATTTTGCACAAATAATATAGAACCTAAGCAGATAGAACACAGGGCCCTTGTGTCTGCATAGTCCGAGCTACTAACTTATACTATATAAAATAAAATAAAATAAAACACGTTCATAGTATTAGAAAATAAAATAGCATAAAAGTTGCAGAAATGAACAACAAAATAGATGAAAATATTTAATCGCTGTACCTCAGCTATCACCAAGAATCCTCTAACCCAGCATTGATGAGATTGGACAGGTGGTGTGAACTGAGGAAATGTTTATTAATAACAAATATATTAGTGATACAATGTTCAGGTAACTTCTATGTTACAGACTTGAAGTGGCAATTTGTAGCCTTTGGCTTAACAATAACCAGTTGTGCTACATTTCTCAAGTGTTCTCTATGTAGCAGACTTTGGCTCAACAGTAGAATTGTAATTGTCACGATGCCGGCTGGCAGGTAGTGGATCCTCTGTGCCAGAGAGGGATTGGCGTGGACCGTGCTAGTGGATCGGTTCTAAGTCACTACTGGTTTTCACCAGAGCCCGCCGCAAAGCGGGATGGTCTTGCTGCGGCGGTAGTGACCAGGTCGTATCCACTAGCAACGGCTCAACCTCTCTGACTGCTGAAGATAGGCGCGGTACAAGGGAGTAGACAGAAGCAAGGTCGGACGTAGCAGAAGGTCGGGGCAGGCAGCAAGGATCGTAGTCGGGGGCAACGGCAGGAGGTCTGGAACACAGGCTAGGAACACACAAGGAAACGCTTTCACTGGCACAATGGCAACAAGATCCGGCGAGGGAGTGAAGGGGAAGTGAGGTATAAATAGGGAGTGCACAGGTGAACACACTAATTGGAACCACTGCGCCAATCAGCGGCGCAGTGGCCCTTTAAATCGCAGAGACCCGGCGCGCGCGCGCCCTAGGGAGCGGGGCCGCGCGCGCCGGGACAGGACAGACGGAGAGCGAGTCAGGTACGGGAGCCGGGATGCGCATCGCGAGCGGGCGCTACCCGCATCGCGAATCGCATCCCGGCTGGAGACGGTATCGCAGCGCACCGGGTCAGTGGAGCTGCCCGGAGCGCTGCGGTAGCGAGAGAGAAGCGAGCGCTCCGGGGAGGAGCGGGGACCCGGAGCGCTCGGCGTAACAGTACCCCCCCCCTTGGGTCTCCCCCTCTTCTTAGAGCCTGAGAACCCGAGGAGCAGACTTTTGTCTAGGATGTTGTTCTCAGGTTCCCAGGATCTCTCTTCAGGTCCACAGCCCTCCCAATCCACCAAAAAGAACCTTTTTCCTCTGACCGTCTTGGAGGCCAGTATCTCTTTCACTGAGAAGACGTCAGAAGAACTGGAGACAGGAGTGGGAGAAACTAATTTGGGAGAGAAACGGTTGATGATGAGTGGTTTAAGAAGAGAGACATGAAAGGCATTAGGAATACGGAGAGAAGGAGGAAGAAGAAGTTTGTAAGAGACAGGATTAATTTGGCACAAGACTTTGAAAGGACCAAGATAGCGTGGACCCAGTTTGTAACTGGGGACACGAAAGCGGACATATTTAGCGGAGAGCCATACCTTGTCTCCGGGAGCAAAAATGGGGGGAGCTCTTCTTTTCTTATCGGCAAACTTTTTCATGCGAGATGAAGCCTGTAAAAGAGAATCTTGGGTCTCTTTCCATATGGTGGAAAGATCACGAGTCACTTCATCTACAGCGGGCAAACCAGAGGGCAAGGGAGTAGGGAGGGGGGGAAGAGGGTGACGGCCGTACACCACGAAAAATGGGGATTTGGAGGAAGATTCAGAGACTCTAAAGTTATACGAGAATTCGGCCCAAGGTAGAAGATCTGCCCAATCATCCTGGCGGGAGGAAACAAAATGTCGTAAATAATCACCCAAGACCTGGTTAATTCTTTCTACTTGTCCATTGGATTGAGGATGATATGCAGAAGAAAAGTTTAATTTAATCTTGAGTTGTTTACAGAGAGCCCTCCAGAATTTTGACACGAATTGGACGCCTCTATCCGAGACTATCTGTGTGGGCAACCCGTGAAGACGAAAAATGTGTACAAAAAATTGTTTAGCCAACTGAGGCGCTGAAGGAAGACCAGGAAGAGGGATGAAATGTGCCATCTTGGAGAATCGATCAACGACCACCCAAACAACAGTGTTGCCACGGGATGGGGGTAGGTCTGTAATAAAATCCATACCAATCAGAGACCAAGGCTGTTCGGGGACAGGCAGAGGATGAAGAAAACCAGCGGGCTTCTGGCGAGGAGTCTTATCCCGGGCACAGACAGTGCAGGCTCGCACAAAGTCCACGACATCCGTCTCCAGAGTCGGCCACCAATAGAAGCGAGAGATGAGTTGCACAGATTTCTTGATGCCTGCATGACCTGCGAGATGGGAGGAGTGACCCCATTTGAGGATTCCGAGGCGTTGGCGTGGAGAGACGAAGGTCTTTCCTGGAGGAGTTTGTCTGATGGAGGCTGGAGAAGTGGAAATCAGGCAGTCAGGAGGAATGATGTGTTGCGGAGAGAGTTCAACTTCCGAGGCATCCGAGGAACGAGAGAGAGCATCGGCCCTAATGTTCTTATCGGCAGGCCGAAAGTGAATTTCAAAATTAAATCGGGCAAAGAACAGAGACCACCTGGCCTGGCGAGGATTCAGCCGTTGGGCAGACTGGAGATAGGAGAGGTTCTTGTGATCGGTGTAAATAATAACTGGAAATCTTGATCCCTCCAGCAGATGCCTCCATTCCTCAAGTGCTAATTTAATGGCTAGAAGCTCTCGATCCCCGATGGAGTAGTTCCTCTCCGCCGGAGAGAAGGTCCTAGAAAAAAAACCACAAGTAACAGCATGCCCGGAAGAATTTTTTTGTAGAAGGACCGCTCCAGCTCCTACAGAGGAGGCATCAACCTCCAATAGGAAGGGTTTAGATGGGTCAGGTCTGGAGAGCACGGGAGCCGAAGAAAAGGCAGACTTGAGCCGTTTAAAGGCGTCTTCCGCTTGAGGAGGCCAAGACTTGGGATTGGCATTTTTTTTGGTTAAAGCCACGATAGGGGCCACAACGGTAGAAAAATGTGGAATAAATTGCCTGTAATAATTGGCGAACCCCAAAAAACGTTGGATAGCACGGAGTCCGGAGGGGCGTGGCCAATCTAAGACGGCAGAGAGTTTGTCTGGATCCATTTGTAGTCCCTGGCCAGAGACCAAGTATCCTAGGAAAGGAAGAGATTGGCATTCAAACAGACATTTCTCTATCTTGGCATAAAGTTGATTGTCACGAAGTCTCTGAAGAACCATACGGACATGCTGGCGGTGTTCTTCTAGATTGGCAGAAAAAATCAGGATATCGTCCAGATATACAACAACACAGGAGTATAAGAGATCACGAAAAATTTCATTAACAAAGTCTTGGAAGACGGCAGGGGCGTTGCACAGGCCAAAGGGCATGACCAGATACTCAAAGTGTCCATCTCTAGTGTTAAATGTCGTTTTCCATTCATCCCCCTCTCTGATGCGGATAAGATTATAAGCACCTCTTAAGTCCAGTTTGGTAAAGATGTGGGCACCTTGGAGGCGATCAAAGAGTTCAGAGATGAGGGGTAGGGGGTAGCGGTTCTTTACCGTGATTTTATTAAGACCGCGGTAGTCAATGCAAGGACGTAGAGAGCCATCTTTTTTGGACACAAAGAAAAATCCGGCTCCGGCAGGAGAGGAGGATTTACGGATAAAGCCTTTTTTTAAATTTTCCTGGATGTACTCCGACATAGCAAGAGTCTCTGGGGCGGACAGAGGATAGATTCTGCCCCGGGGTGGAGTAGTGCCCGGGAGGAGGTCAATAGGACAATCATAAGGCCTGTGAGGAGGTAGAGTCTCAGCTTGTTTTTTGCAAAAAACATCCGCAAAGTCCATATAGGCCTTAGGGAGACCGGTTACAGGGGGAACCACAGAGTCACGGCAAGGGGTACTGGGAACCGGTTTTAGGCAGTCCTTGAAACAAGAGGGCCCCCAACTCTTGATCTCCCCAGTGGACCAATCCAGGGTTGGGGAATGGAGTTGAAGCCAGGGTAGTCCAAGGAGGATTTCGGAAGTGCAATTGGGGAGGACCAAAAATTCAATCTTCTCGTGATGAGGTCCGATGCACATTAGAAGGGGCTCCGTGCGGAAACGTATGGTACAGTCCAATCTTTCATTGTTTACACAATTGATGTAGAGGGGTCTGGCGAGACTGGTCACTGGGATGTTGAACCTGTTGACGAGAGAGGCCAAAATAAAATTTCCTGCAGATCCGGAATCCAAGAAGGCCATAGTAGAGAAGGAGAAGGCAGAGGCAGATATCCGCACAGGCACAGTAAGACGTGGAGAAGCAGAGTAGACATCAAGGACTGTCTCACCTTTGTGCGGAGTCAGCGTACGTCTTTCCAGGCGGGGAGGACGGATAGGACAATCCTTCAGGAAGTGTTCGGTACTGGCACAGTACAGGCAGAGATTCTCCATGTGGCGTCGTGTCCTCTCTTGAGGTGTCAGGCGAGACCGGTCGACCTGCATAGCCTCCACGGCGGGAGGCACAGGAACGGATTGCAGGGGACCAGAGGAGAGAGGAGCCGGGGAGAAAAAACGCCTTGTGCGAACAAAGTCCATATCCTGGCGGAGCTCCTGACGCCTTTCGGAAAAACGCATGTCAATGCGAGTGGCAAGATGGATGAGTTCATGTAGGTTAGCAGGGATTTCTCGTGCGGCCAGAACATCTTTAATGTTGCTGGATAGGCCTTTTTTAAAGGTCGCGCAGAGGGCCTCATTATTCCAGGATAATTCTGAAGCAAGAGTACGGAATTGTACGGCGTACTCGCCAACGGAAGAATTACCCTGGACCAGGTTCAACAGGGCAGTCTCAGCAGAAGAGGCTCGGGCAGGTTCCTCAAAGACACTTCGAATTTCCGAGAAGAAGGAGTGTATAGAGGCAGTGACGGGGTCATTGCGGTCCCAGAGCGGTGTGGCCCATGACAGAGCTTTTCCAGACAAAAGGCTGACTACGAAAGCCACCTTAGACCTTTCAGTAGGAAACTGGTCCGACATCATCTCCAAGTGCAGGGAACATTGGGAAAGAAAGCCACGGCAGAATTTAGAGTCCCCATCAAATTTATCCGGCAAGGACAGTCGTAGACCAGAAGCGGCCACTCGCTGCAGAGGAGGTGCAGGAGCTGGCGGAGGAGATGATTGCTGAAGCTGTGGTAGTAGCTGCTGTAGCATCACGGTCAGTTGAGACAGCTGTTGGCCTTGTTGCGCTATCTGTTGTGACTGCTGGGCGACCACCGTGGTGAGGTCGGCGACAACTGGCAGAGGAACTTCAGCGGGATCCATCGCCGGATCTACTGTCACGATGCCGGCTGGCAGGTAGTGGATCCTCTGTGCCAGAGAGGGATTGGCGTGGACCGTGCTAGTGGATCGGTTCTAAGTCACTACTGGTTTTCACCAGAGCCCGCCGCAAAGCGGGATGGTCTTGCTGCGGCGGTAGTGACCAGGTCGTATCCACTAGCAACGGCTCAACCTCTCTGACTGCTGAAGATAGGCGCGGTACAAGGGAGTAGACAGAAGCAAGGTCGGACGTAGCAGAAGGTCGGGGCAGGCAGCAAGGATCGTAGTCGGGGGCAACGGCAGGAGGTCTGGAACACAGGCTAGGAACACACAAGGAAACGCTTTCACTGGCACAATGGCAACAAGATCCGGCGAGGGAGTGAAGGGGAAGTGAGGTATAAATAGGGAGTGCACAGGTGAACACACTAATTGGAACCACTGCGCCAATCAGCGGCGCAGTGGCCCTTTAAATCGCAGAGACCCGGCGCGCGCGCGCCCTAGGGAGCGGGGCCGCGCGCGCCGGGACAGGACAGACGGAGAGCGAGTCAGGTACGGGAGCCGGGATGCGCATCGCGAGCGGGCGCTACCCGCATCGCGAATCGCATCCCGGCTGGAGACGGTATCGCAGCGCACCGGGTCAGTGGAGCTGCCCGGAGCGCTGCGGTAGCGAGAGAGAAGCGAGCGCTCCGGGGAGGAGCGGGGACCCGGAGCGCTCGGCGTAACAGTACCCCCCCCCTTGGGTCTCCCCCTCTTCTTAGAGCCTGAGAACCCGAGGAGCAGACTTTTGTCTAGGATGTTGTTCTCAGGTTCCCAGGATCTCTCTTCAGGTCCACAGCCCTCCCAATCCACCAAAAAGAACCTTTTTCCTCTGACCGTCTTGGAGGCCAGTATCTCTTTCACTGAGAAGACGTCAGAAGAACTGGAGACAGGAGTGGGAGAAACTAATTTGGGAGAGAAACGGTTGATGATGAGTGGTTTAAGAAGAGAGACATGAAAGGCATTAGGAATACGGAGAGAAGGAGGAAGAAGAAGTTTGTAAGAGACAGGATTAATTTGGCACAAGACTTTGAAAGGACCAAGATAGCGTGGACCCAGTTTGTAACTGGGGACACGAAAGCGGACATATTTAGCGGAGAGCCATACCTTGTCTCCGGGAGCAAAAATGGGGGGAGCTCTTCTTTTCTTATCGGCAAACTTTTTCATGCGAGATGAAGCCTGTAAAAGAGAATCTTGGGTCTCTTTCCATATGGTGGAAAGATCACGAGTCACTTCATCTACAGCGGGCAAACCAGAGGGCAAGGGAGTAGGGAGGGGGGGAAGAGGGTGACGGCCGTACACCACGAAAAATGGGGATTTGGAGGAAGATTCAGAGACTCTAAAGTTATACGAGAATTCGGCCCAAGGTAGAAGATCTGCCCAATCATCCTGGCGGGAGGAAACAAAATGTCGTAAATAATCACCCAAGACCTGGTTAATTCTTTCTACTTGTCCATTGGATTGAGGATGATATGCAGAAGAAAAGTTTAATTTAATCTTGAGTTGTTTACAGAGAGCCCTCCAGAATTTTGACACGAATTGGACGCCTCTATCCGAGACTATCTGTGTGGGCAACCCGTGAAGACGAAAAATGTGTACAAAAAATTGTTTAGCCAACTGAGGCGCTGAAGGAAGACCAGGAAGAGGGATGAAATGTGCCATCTTGGAGAATCGATCAACGACCACCCAAACAACAGTGTTGCCACGGGATGGGGGTAGGTCTGTAATAAAATCCATACCAATCAGAGACCAAGGCTGTTCGGGGACAGGCAGAGGATGAAGAAAACCAGCGGGCTTCTGGCGAGGAGTCTTATCCCGGGCACAGACAGTGCAGGCTCGCACAAAGTCCACGACATCCGTCTCCAGAGTCGGCCACCAATAGAAGCGAGAGATGAGTTGCACAGATTTCTTGATGCCTGCATGACCTGCGAGATGGGAGGAGTGACCCCATTTGAGGATTCCGAGGCGTTGGCGTGGAGAGACGAAGGTCTTTCCTGGAGGAGTTTGTCTGATGGAGGCTGGAGAAGTGGAAATCAGGCAGTCAGGAGGAATGATGTGTTGCGGAGAGAGTTCAACTTCCGAGGCATCCGAGGAACGAGAGAGAGCATCGGCCCTAATGTTCTTATCGGCAGGCCGAAAGTGAATTTCAAAATTAAATCGGGCAAAGAACAGAGACCACCTGGCCTGGCGAGGATTCAGCCGTTGGGCAGACTGGAGATAGGAGAGGTTCTTGTGATCGGTGTAAATAATAACTGGAAATCTTGATCCCTCCAGCAGATGCCTCCATTCCTCAAGTGCTAATTTAATGGCTAGAAGCTCTCGATCCCCGATGGAGTAGTTCCTCTCCGCCGGAGAGAAGGTCCTAGAAAAAAAACCACAAGTAACAGCATGCCCGGAAGAATTTTTTTGTAGAAGGACCGCTCCAGCTCCTACAGAGGAGGCATCAACCTCCAATAGGAAGGGTTTAGATGGGTCAGGTCTGGAGAGCACGGGAGCCGAAGAAAAGGCAGACTTGAGCCGTTTAAAGGCGTCTTCCGCTTGAGGAGGCCAAGACTTGGGATTGGCATTTTTTTTGGTTAAAGCCACGATAGGGGCCACAACGGTAGAAAAATGTGGAATAAATTGCCTGTAATAATTGGCGAACCCCAAAAAACGTTGGATAGCACGGAGTCCGGAGGGGCGTGGCCAATCTAAGACGGCAGAGAGTTTGTCTGGATCCATTTGTAGTCCCTGGCCAGAGACCAAGTATCCTAGGAAAGGAAGAGATTGGCATTCAAACAGACATTTCTCTATCTTGGCATAAAGTTGATTGTCACGAAGTCTCTGAAGAACCATACGGACATGCTGGCGGTGTTCTTCTAGATTGGCAGAAAAAATCAGGATATCGTCCAGATATACAACAACACAGGAGTATAAGAGATCACGAAAAATTTCATTAACAAAGTCTTGGAAGACGGCAGGGGCGTTGCACAGGCCAAAGGGCATGACCAGATACTCAAAGTGTCCATCTCTAGTGTTAAATGTCGTTTTCCATTCATCCCCCTCTCTGATGCGGATAAGATTATAAGCACCTCTTAAGTCCAGTTTGGTAAAGATGTGGGCACCTTGGAGGCGATCAAAGAGTTCAGAGATGAGGGGTAGGGGGTAGCGGTTCTTTACCGTGATTTTATTAAGACCGCGGTAGTCAATGCAAGGACGTAGAGAGCCATCTTTTTTGGACACAAAGAAAAATCCGGCTCCGGCAGGAGAGGAGGATTTACGGATAAAGCCTTTTTTTAAATTTTCCTGGATGTACTCCGACATAGCAAGAGTCTCTGGGGCGGACAGAGGATAGATTCTGCCCCGGGGTGGAGTAGTGCCCGGGAGGAGGTCAATAGGACAATCATAAGGCCTGTGAGGAGGTAGAGTCTCAGCTTGTTTTTTGCAAAAAACATCCGCAAAGTCCATATAGGCCTTAGGGAGACCGGTTACAGGGGGAACCACAGAGTCACGGCAAGGGGTACTGGGAACCGGTTTTAGGCAGTCCTTGAAACAAGAGGGCCCCCAACTCTTGATCTCCCCAGTGGACCAATCCAGGGTTGGGGAATGGAGTTGAAGCCAGGGTAGTCCAAGGAGGATTTCGGAAGTGCAATTGGGGAGGACCAAAAATTCAATCTTCTCGTGATGAGGTCCGATGCACATTAGAAGGGGCTCCGTGCGGAAACGTATGGTACAGTCCAATCTTTCATTGTTTACACAATTGATGTAGAGGGGTCTGGCGAGACTGGTCACTGGGATGTTGAACCTGTTGACGAGAGAGGCCAAAATAAAATTTCCTGCAGATCCGGAATCCAAGAAGGCCATAGTAGAGAAGGAGAAGGCAGAGGCAGATATCCGCACAGGCACAGTAAGACGTGGAGAAGCAGAGTAGACATCAAGGACTGTCTCACCTTTGTGCGGAGTCAGCGTACGTCTTTCCAGGCGGGGAGGACGGATAGGACAATCCTTCAGGAAGTGTTCGGTACTGGCACAGTACAGGCAGAGATTCTCCATGCGGCGTCGTGTCCTCTCTTGAGGTGTCAGGCGAGACCGGTCGACCTGCATAGCCTCCACGGCGGGAGGCACAGGAACGGATTGCAGGGGACCAGAGGAGAGAGGAGCCGGGGAGAAAAAACGCCTTGTGCGAACAAAGTCCATATCCTGGCGGAGCTCCTGACGCCTTTCGGAAAAACGCATGTCAATGCGAGTGGCAAGATGGATGAGTTCATGTAGGTTAGCAGGGATTTCTCGTGCGGCCAGAACATCTTTAATGTTGCTGGATAGGCCTTTTTTAAAGGTCGCGCAGAGGGCCTCATTATTCCAGGATAATTCTGAAGCAAGAGTACGGAATTGTACGGCGTACTCGCCAACGGAAGAATTACCCTGGACCAGGTTCAACAGGGCAGTCTCAGCAGAAGAGGCTCGGGCAGGTTCCTCAAAGACACTTCGAATTTCCGAGAAGAAGGAGTGTATAGAGGCAGTGACGGGGTCATTGCGGTCCCAGAGCGGTGTGGCCCATGACAGAGCTTTTCCAGACAAAAGGCTGACTACGAAAGCCACCTTAGACCTTTCAGTAGGAAACTGGTCCGACATCATCTCCAAGTGCAGGGAACATTGGGAAAGAAAGCCACGGCAGAATTTAGAGTCCCCATCAAATTTATCCGGCAAGGACAGTCGTAGACCAGAAGCGGCCACTCGCTGCGGAGGAGGTGCAGGAGCTGGCGGAGGAGATGATTGCTGAAGCTGTGGTAGTAGCTGCTGTAGCATCACGGTCAGTTGAGACAGCTGTTGGCCTTGTTGCGCTATCTGTTGTGACTGCTGGGCGACCACCGTGGTGAGGTCGGCGACAACTGGCAGAGGAACTTCAGCGGGATCCATCGCCGGATCTACTGTCACGATGCCGGCTGGCAGGTAGTGGATCCTCTGTGCCAGAGAGGGATTGGCGTGGACCGTGCTAGTGGATCGGTTCTAAGTCACTACTGGTTTTCACCAGAGCCCGCCGCAAAGCGGGATGGTCTTGCTGCGGCGGTAGTGACCAGGTCGTATCCACTAGCAATGGCTCAACCTCTCTGACTGCTGAAGATAGGCGCGGTACAAGGGAGTAGACAGAAGCAAGGTCGGACGTAGCAGAAGGTCGGGGCAGGCAGCAAGGATCGTAGTCGGGGGCAACGGCAGGAGGTCTGGAACACAGGCTAGGAACACACAAGGAAACGCTTTCACTGGCACAATGGCAACAAGATCCGGCGAGGGAGTGAAGGGGAAGTGAGGTATAAATAGGGAGTGCACAGGTGAACACACTAATTGGAACCACTGCGCCAATCAGCGGCGCAGTGGCCCTTTAAATCGCAGAGACCCGGCGCGCGCGCGCCCTAGGGAGCGGGGCCGCGCGCGCCGGGACAGGACAGACGGAGAGCGAGTCAGGTACGGGAGCCGGGATGCGCATCGCGAGCGGGCGCTACCCGCATCGCGAATCGCATCCCGGCTGGAGACGGTATCGCAGCGCACCGGGTCAGTGGAGCTGCCCGGAGCGCTGCGGTAGCGAGAGAGAAGCGAGCGCTCCGGGGAGGAGCGGGGACCCGGAGCGCTCGGCGTAACAGTAATGTAGTGTAATGAGAATTGTTTGTGACTCCACTAGTAACATAGTTCATAAGATTGAAAAAAGACCAGAGTCCATCAAGTTCAACCTATATGCCTAATGAGTCCCTACTGAGTTGATCCAGAGGAATGAAAAAACCCTCATACTAGAGGTAAAAATTCCTTCCCGACTCCAAATATCAGAATAAATCCCTGGATCAACATTCTGTCCCTATAAATCTAGTATCCATAACCTATAATGTTATTACTCTCAAAAAATGCATCCAGGCCCATTTTTAACTATTTTACTGAGTTAACCGTGACCACCTCCTACATAAGAGAGTTCCACAGTCTCACTGCTCTTACAGTAAGGAACCCCAGTCTGCGCTGTTGTAGAAACCTTCTTTCCTCTAAACGTAGAGGATTCCCCCTTGTTATAGATACAGTCCTGGGTATGAATAGATCATGGGAGAGATCTCTGTACTGACCCCTGATATATTTATACATAGTTATTAGGTCGTCCCTAAGCCTTTTTTATTCTAAACTAAATAATCATAATTCTGATAATCATTCTGGTTATTGCAGTCCTCCCTTTCCCTGTATTACCCTGGTTTCCCGTCTTTGAACGCTTTCCAGTTCCACTATATCTTTCTTGTACACTGGTGCCCAGTACTGTACACAGTATTCCATGTGTGGTCTGACTAGTGATTTGTACAGTAGTACACTCTATACTATTCACATACCACATAGAGATATGTTAATAGAGGTCCCACTCTAGCTGATTGAGTGTGCGGCCACACTCTCTGTCCAGATGCTGTAGAGTGTGCCGCCCTCATGGCAATGACGGCGCACAATGAATAAACATACTATGTCTGTGATGCTCTCCCTTCCTAGCAAGGTGAGGCAATGATGGAATAGCTGGGTAACACACTTTGGACTGGCTGGACGTGTTTCAAGGTCCCCATAGACCTCTTCTTCAGCAGTGAATCTTAAATATAGCAAATCTTATATATAAAAGTAGTTGGGTACCCCTGGTCCAGAGTAATGGGGAGACAGAGCCCCTCTTACCCAAATAAGTGGGTGGCTGTTTTTGCACAGTACCCAATGGAAAATGCCATAAAGGAATGCTGAGCTTATCACCAATTCTCGTATAAAACCAGATAAAAGTAGGCTCTACAGAGTGCCCCTTTGTTGACTATACTAAAAGTGCATAACATCACTTCTCTAGACAATGCTCTAGATGTAGTGAAGTAGATGGCTATTGCTCTACTGTGGCAGTTGCGACACTGCTGGTAGCGCCATGGATAACCTCCCTTTCACCAATATATTGGGTCCTGCCTGCATTATTAAAGGGGTATTCCGGTGAAAAACTTTTTTTTTTTTATGAACTGGTGCTAGGAAGTTAAACAGATTTGTAAATGACTTTTAAAAAATCTTAATCCTTTTAGTACTTTTTTGCAGCTGTAGGCTACAAAGGAAATTCTTTACTTTTTGAATTTCTTTTTTGTGTTGTCCACAGTGATCTCTGCTGATACCTCTGTTCGTGTCAGGAACTGTCCAGAGCAGCATGGGTTTGCTAGGGGGGTTTTCTCCTGCACTGGACAGTTCCTGATATGGGCATCAGGTGTCAGCAGAGAGCACTGTGGACAACACAAAAAAAAAATTAAGATTTTCCTCCGTAGCAAACAGCTGCTAAAAGTACTAAAAGGATTAAGATTTTTTTTTATAGAAGTAATTTACAAATCTGTTTAACTTTCTGGCACCAGTTCATTTAAAAAAAAGGTTTTCCACCAGAGTACCCCTTTAAGGAGAGTGTGAAGTTAAAATGTTATCTGTCTGGGGCATGGCCTGGCTGCTGAGGTGTATGTTCGTCTCATAACAGCCACAGCACCGCACCACTCTCTCCGCTGAAACACAGATCAGCATCTGACACAGCGTTGAACACAGCTCTGGAGGCGGAGGAATCTCTGGTGCCCAGTGGAGGTATTATCTCACCTGCTCGTTGTGGTCCAGAGGACCGGCCTGAACCACGCAGCTCCTGCTCCTCTCTGGGGATCCCGGCCTCCTCCCCTTCTGCCTCACTATCTCTGAGCCCAGCTAGACAACACCCAGGCTCTCTCCAGCACCACAGCACCAGGAGGTAAGGCCTTATTTCTCCCCTACCTCAGAAACAGCAGGATCTAGAGATCTACTGGCTTCCATACCAGTATCAAATCAGCCCCTTACTTACACTGCCATGAAAGACATGCTATTATTGCTACATACTATTTTTCTCCAAGATACTCATACCCTTGTGCTTCCTCTCCAAACTACTGTACAAGAAAAAGGCGGTAGGGTGGACCACTTGGAAACCAAGTTCGGGGCATCCCACAATTCCCTTATTGATCTGCATTATGAGGCGGAGGATGATATTGCAGCTTTAAAAGCAAAGGTGGCAAATCTTGAGGATCGCAGTCGCCGTAATAATATAAATTTAAGAGGAGTGCCTGAAGTGGTTGCTCCAGCAGATATACCGGACTATGTTTGTTCCCTCCTTAAAGTAGTTTTGCCTGCCTGTATGCCTCAGGAATTGATAGTGGACAGAGCCCACCGTGTTCCACGTCCAAGGCACCTGGACAACACTGTCTCGAGGGACATTCTGGCTCGAGTTAACTTCTACCATGTAAAAAAGTGTCTAAATGAAGTCTCCAGATGCAATAATGGACTACCAACTCTGTACCATCGCATATATTTGTATGCAGACCTATCTGCTGCTACATTCCAAGCTCAACGTGCTCTAACTCCAGTAACTTCAGCTCTTCTTTCAGCCAAAATACTATATTGGTGGGGCTTCCCGACTCATCCTCTCATCAAGAGGGACAATGTTGTTCATGTCGTAAGATCTTTATCAGAGGGAGAATCTTTGTTGAGATTCTGGAACATCATTCTCCCACCTTTGGGAGAACCACGCAAGGACACTAGAATGGCTCTGGTTCCAAAAGACTGGGATGTAGCCTGATTACAATTATTTAGTATTGTTTGTGTTTGTGTTTTTGACAATGTCTTTTCTTTTGGTCCATGGTGCATGTATTGCCTTATGCTGACAGGCACACGCTGGCTGGGAGGTGTGCCCTGTCCCTATGATTCCCTGATCCTGCTATTCATACCTACAATTGTTCATTTCTCTATAAGATAGTTAGATCTATTGCTAGCCTTAATGTGAATGGGTTGAATGCTCCCTACAAAAGATCACACGTGGAAGGAGGTGAGTACCCTTAAAGGTGATGTGTTATGCTTACAAGAGACGCACCTCATGTATAAAGATGCATCCAGCCTCACTCATCCACTATTCTCACATTTTTTTAATTCCCATTATAGTTCTAAGTTCAGAGGGGTCTCGATTGCTATCAAAAACACTGTGGCCTTCACACTGAATGAAGTGATTGCAGATCAACAGGGTAGGTATGTAATCGTCCGATGTGTCATCAATGCCGCTCCTTTAACTATCATGGCTCTGTACACCCCCAATTCCGATCAACTCAGATTCTTAAGCCGCTTATTAAAACTTGTATGTGGCTCTTTGCTTCTATGCAGGGTCATTAGATACTATGTTTACCTCTCGCTTCCTTTCTACTCTTTCATCTTTCCTGTTTGAAAAGGACCTATATGAGAGTGGGTTCACACCACGATTTTCTATACAGTTTTTGGATACTTTTTTTTTTATGCAACCGTACAGCAAACCGTGGCCATAGACTTTCCATTCAAAACCGTATGCACCATATTGTATACAGTTGTCTGTTTGTTTTTTTCTGGACAGAAAACCGTGGCCTACCACGGTTTTTGGTCCAGGTGAAAAACCGTATTAACCCGTATTAACTGTTTTTTTTAACATGGGAGTCAATGGGAACCGTACAGACCTTTATGTGTGTACGGTTCCATCCAGTTTTTACCATACGGTTTTTGACTTTGCACAGTTTTTTTTCTTGGAATTTCAATCAAACAAGTGAAACTTTATTCATAATGGAGTGAAAAGTTCAAAACGTGTACGTTTTTTTTCTTAAAAAACGGATGCAACCGGACATCATTTTTCAAACCGTATATGGTTTTCAACCGTGTACAGATAAAACTTTGTACACACGTTTTGATACAGTTTAGTCAGGTTTTGAGGAATCCGTTTTTTTTTTCAAAAACCTGATAAAAAACTGTATTGCAAAAACGTGGTGTGAACCTACCCTGATATCTCCAGGGTTCATCACTCTATGGAAAGAGATTACACTTTTCTCTCAACAGTACACAACTCTTATTCATAGACATAGACATGTTTTTATTAGATAGATCCCTTGTGTCCACTTCTATTCTCACTAATATTGAACCTATAAAATGGTCCGATAATGTGGCCATTACTTTACAGCTAAGGGACTCAGTTTCCTCACCCCCAGCATACACTTGGAGAAGGAACCCATTCTTATGGTCCCACCCTAAATACTCTGGCTATTTGCAGCAGAATATAGAAGAATACTTTTCACACAATGTGCACTCAGTATCATATCCTATTGTGCTGTGGAATTCGGGGATACTGTATCCAATATGGATCACTGTTAACCCCTTAAGGACGCAGCCCATTTTGACCTTAAGAACACAGCCGTTTTTTGCAAATATGACCACTTTCATTTTAAGCATTAATAACTCTGGGATGCTTTAACTTATGAATTTGATTCTGAGACAGTTTTTTTGTGACATATTCTACTTTATGTTAGTGGTAAATTTTTGTCGATACTTCCATCATTTCTTAGTGAAAAAATAAAACATTTCATGAAAAATATAAAATGTAGCATTTTTCAAACATTGAAGCTCTCTGCTCTTAAGGAAATGATATGTTGATTCACATATGCAATATGTCTAGTTTGTGTTTGCATCATAAAGTTTACATGTTTTTACTTTTTGAAGACATTATAGGGCTTTTTAGTTTACTAGCAATTTTCCAATTTTTCATGAAAATTTCTTAATCTGAATTTTTCAGGGACCAGTTCAGTTTCGAAGTGAATTTGAGGGTCTTTATGTTAGAAATGCCCTATAATGGACCCCATTATGAATACTGCACCCATTAAAGTATTCAAAATGATACTCAGAAAGTTTGTTAACCCTTCAGGTGTTTCACAGGAATAGCAGCAAAGTGGAGGAGAAAATTAAAAATCTTTATTTTTTACACTAACATTTTTTTTTCATTTTACAAGGGGTAATAGGTAAAAATGCGTAACCCTATTTCTCTTGAGTAAGGAAATACCTCATATGTGGATGTAAAGTGTTCTGAGGGCACAGTAGAGGGCTCAGAAGGGAAGGAGCGACAATGGGATTTTGCAGAGCGAATTTTGCTGAAATGGTTTTTTGGGGGCATATCTCATTTGGGAAGCTTCCATGGAGCCAGAACAGCAAAAAAAAAAAATATTTGGGAAACTGCACTCCTCAAGGAACGTAACAAGGGGTACAGTGATCCGTAACATCCCACAGGTGTTTGACAAATTTTCACTATAGTTGGATGGGAAAATGAAAACTTTTATTTTTTTCACTAAAATGCTGGTGCCCCCCCAAATTTTTCATTTTCACAAGTGGTAATAGGTAAAAATGTCCCCCAAAATTTGTAACCCCATTTCTCTCGAGTGAGGAAATACCTCATATGAGGATGTAAAGTGCTCTGTGGGTGCACTAGAGGGCTCAGAAGGGAAGGAGTGGGATTTTGGAGAGCAAATTTTGCTGAAATGGTTGTTGGGGGGCATGTCTCATTTAGGAAGCCCCCATGGTGCCATAACAGCAAAAAAAAAAAAAAAAAAACATGGCACACTATTTTGGAAACTATACCCCTCAAGGAACATAACTAGGGGTATAGTGAGCCTTAAAACTCCACAGGTGATTGACGAATTTTCGCTAAAGTTGGACGTCAGAATGAAAAAAAAAATTTTGCCATTGGGCTTTTGGAAAGAGAATTTGGTTGGAATAGAAGTCAGGGGCCTTGTGCATTTACAAAGCCCCCGTCATACCAGAACAGTGGACCCCATGTGATCCCATTTTGGAAACTACAGCCCTCACAGAATTTAATAAGGGGTGTAGTTAGCATTTAAACCCCACTGCCGTCTGACGGATTTTTTTGAACAGTGGGCTGTGCAAATGAAAAATAAAATGTTTCATTTTCACGGACCACTGTTCCGAAAATCTGTCAGACACCTGTGGGGTGTAAATGCTCACTGTACCCCTTATTACATTCTGTGAGGGGTGTCATTTCCAAAATGGGGTCGCATGTGGGGACGTTCCGCTGTTCTGGCACCATGGAGGCTTTGTAAACACACATGGCATACAATTCCAGCCAAGTTCTCTCTCAAAAGCCCAATGGCACTCCTTCTCTTCTGAGCCCTGTAGTGCGCCCGCAGAGCACTTTACATCCACATATGGGGTATTTCCATACTCAGAAAAAATTGTGTTACAAATTTTGGGGGGCTTTTTCTCCTATTACCCCTTGTGAAAATAAAAACTTTGGGGTAACACCAGCATTTTAGTGAAAAAAAATCTGATTTTTCATTTTCACGTCCAAATTTAATGAAAATTTGTCAAACACCTGTGGGGTGTTAAGGCTCACTATATCCTCTGTTACATTCCGTGAGGCATGAAGTTTCCAAAATGGGGTCCCATGTGGGTGATTTTTTTTTTTTTTTGCGTTTATGCCACCCCTGTGCAAATCACCAATTTAGACCTCAAATATACATAGTGTGCTCTCACTTCTGAGCCATGTTGTGCGCAGAGCATTTTACAACCACATATGGGGTATTTCCATACTCAAGAGAAATTATGTTACAAATTTTGGGGGTCTTTTTTCCTTTTACCTCTTGTAAAAAAGAAGTGTGGGGCAACACCAGCATGTTAGTGTAGACCCCAACTTTACCTTTTCATACGGGGTAAAAGGTGAAAAAGCCCCGCAAAATTTGTTAGGCATATTCTCCTGAGTACGGAAATACTGGGATTTATTTTGCAACAGCTGGAGGGTCCATTTTGGAAACACTGCCGTATGAGACGTTTTTTTTTATTTTTATTGGGGGTGGGGGCAGTGTAGGGGGGTGTATATGTAGTCTTTACCCTTTATTTTGTGTAGGTGTAGTGTAGTGTAGTGTTTTTAAGGTACATTCACACGGGCAGGGGTTCACAGCGAGTTTCCCGCTGGGAATTTTGCTGCAGCTCAAACTTAAAGCGGGAAACGCGCTGTAAACCCGCCCGTGTGAATGTACCCTGTACATTCACATGGGGGGGACAACCCTCCAGCTGTTGCAAAATTAAAACTCCCAGCAGTCTTGGCATGCTGGGAGTTGTAGTTTTACAACATCTGGAAGTGCACAGTTTGGAGACCACTATACAGTGGTCTCCAAACTGTAGCCCTCCAGATGTTGCAAAACTACAACACCTAGCATGCCCAGACAGCCTTTGACTACAATGCAGCAGTGAAGATCACTTACCAGATGTTCACTTCTGCATTCTGCTGCCCTCCAGTCCTCCCCACCGCTGGTCCCCCGCTTCCTGACGCTGTCTGCCGCTGGTCCCCCGCTGTCTGCCGCTGTCCCGCGCTTATGCCGCCGGTAACTGCCGACGCCATCTTTCCCCTGCTCTGCCTGGACTTCCTGAGCGGGCAGAGTGGGGATCTAAATTTTGACACAGACAATCCCCCCACCGCCCCTGCCCTGCAATTCGCCGATCTGCCTGATCGGCCAATTGCAGGTGATAGGAGGAGGTGGCACCCTTGCCACCTCACTCCTATCCTTTAGGATGATCGTCTTTGACAGCTCCTATCATGCCTATTTTCTGACAAGGGGAGGTCTCAGGACCCCCATGGGCTACATGCTGGGATGGCTGCTGATAGATATCAGCAGTCATCCCATTCTGATCACTGCGTCCGAAGACACAGTGATCAAGAAACGCAGTGCCGTACATGTACGGCGCTGTGCACTAAGTAACACAGCAGAGCCGTACATCTACAGCACTCGTCATTAAGGGGTTGAAAAAGCAGCAAGAAAAGCAACAAGATGATATTATCTCCCGCCTTCGTATCCCAGAATAGGCTAATAAAACTACTCCATCCACGGCCAACGCCACTGAAGCTGCCTCTATGCGACGCGACCTCCGCTGCTTGTTGCTAACAACATATGAAAAGTCTTACCGTAAATTAAAGGCGACCTATTATTCACAGAATAATAAAGCCGGCAAGCTTCTAGCCCACCGATTGAAACATCGGCAGATCAAATCCCTTGTTCCACATATACTGCATCCAATCACACAAACTAAATTGTACACCACGGCAGATATAGCTAATGGTTTTCTCTCTTTCTACTCTGAGCTATACAACCTTTGTGACTCTATCCCTTCCTCTCCTGACTTCACTCTCGCCACTTCTACCTTCCTTTTCGCTCTTAATCTGCCTACTCTGAAAGCGGACCAGCTTACCTCTCTAAATGGGGAGATAACGGTAGAGGAGGTCTTAAAGACAATCAAGTCCCTACCATCAGACAAACCACCAGGCCCTAATTTTCAAATTCTTTTAGTGCCACATCTTGCAAATTTCTGCAATACGGCCATGTCCAAGGGCAAACTTCCCCAAGAAAATCTTCAGGCCACGATTGCTCCTCTACCGAAGACAGGTAAAGCTCCAGGCCTCCCCAAAACTTTAGACCTATGTCGCTCGTAAATCAAGATATCAAGATTTTTGCCAAACTGTTGGCATCCCGTATATCTTTAGTCCTCCCGTCACTTATCTCGACTGACTAATCCGGGTTTGTGGCTGGTCGTCAAGCTTCTAACAATACTAGATGTCTGCTAAGCATCTTTGCCCACTTGGAGCATTCTGGAACCCAGCTGTAGTTCTGGCCTTTCACGCCGAGAAGGCCTTCGACCGCCTCCGGTGGTCGTAAGCCTTCTCGGCCCTTTCCCATAGGGGCTTTGCTGGCCCGATATTATCTGCTCTCTTATTTATATACCGGTCCTTCTGCTAAAGTACTGGTCATCGGTTCTTTCTCTGATACCTTTTATATTTCTAACAACTCACGTCAGGTCTGTCCCTTATCGCCACTCATATATATACTGTCCATGGAGCCCCTGGCACAGACTATTCACCTGAGCCCTGAAGTTACAGGAGTATATTATCGCTATTTATGCAGACAATGTTATCTTATCTCTTACGAATACAATCACTTCACTATCGGCTGTCATGGACATTGTGCTTGGGTTTGGCGACCTCTCTTACTATCTTCTTAATGCTTCTAAAACCCAGGCTCTTGCCATCAACTTACCCCCCTCGCTCTTGAACACACTCAAATCTACCAACTCCTTTGATTGGCATGCTACCATGCTCATATTTGGGCATACATCTCTCCTACCCACACAAAACCTTTTACCATGAGAATTATATACCACTCTTGACATCATTGTCTGCTGAAGCTGACAGACTTGATTGCTACTTTTAAAATGTTTCTTCTTCCTCAATTTCTCTATCTATTCCGCACCCTTCCTATTTCTCTTCCTCAATAATTTTTTTTAAAGGCTCAAACACTTCTATCTTCTTTCATTTCGGCGAGGAAGCGACCAAGGCTATCTACGCACATACTTACCAAACTGAAATTCTTCGGAGGTTTGGGATCCCCCGACTTGGGATATTATTATACAGCCACGTTGGTTTGCATGGTGCGGAATTGGCGGCAAGACCGGATGGACCTCCCATGGGTTGACATAGAAAATCATTCCACATATCAATTCAAAATAGGCAATCTCCTATTGGTCCTTGCCTCATCTCAACTTTTAGCCCGCTGGTTAAAGCCTCTTACTTGGCATGGACTTAGTACATTACCAGATCTTCCTCTACACGCTCATTATGTTATATTGACTTGCCGCTCACATTTGTTCAAGCCTCTATTCCAGATGTAGACCTAACTTTTTGGACCGCTAGTGGGATAACCCATATTAGCCATTTTCGTGACAGCTCCTCTATCATCCCCTTAAATACGCTTAAAGACAAGTACCAGATTGCTAAATGTGATTTTTCTAAATACCTACAGATTCTGCATTTTCTGACCAGATTAAAACTTACGAGCACCCCTCTGGACGACTCAGCAGTCAAACACCTTACTACCACACTAAAAGGGCTTAAAACCTTACTACAATAACTTATTACAGTCAGACATATTCTCTAAATCATATCCCTTGAGGACGTGGGAGAGAGAACTTGATCTCATTATCCCCTCGGAAGATTGACAGAGAGCATTTAAAGCTATCCACGCAGCCTTCCAATGTTCATCTCATTGAGATTCAGCTTTAAAAACTATCCTGCGATGGTATTATACCCATAAATTGCTTATGTAAGACATACCCTAAAGTTTCAGATCAATGTTGGAGAGGATGTGGTATGCGTGGTACTTTCCCTCATGTGTTCTGGTTTTGCCCCATAATTATGCCCTTTTGGACATCCTGCAGATTGCTCTTGCAAGAGCTTTTTGGGCGACATGTTCCATGGTCATCTCAGGCAGTCTCAATTTTTCTAGTGATACACAGATTGCCACATGAGTCACAAGCCCTGTATTGCATTATTTGTATTCTAGCAAAAAAAAAAAAAAAAAGCCACTGGGAGCAATTTAACACCTTAAGGACCGGGCCATTTTACACCTTAGGACCGGAGCGTTTTTTGCAATTCTGACCACTGTCACTTTAAACATTAATAACTCTGGAATGCTTTTACTTATCATTCTGATTTCGAGATTGTTTTTTCTTGACATATTCTACTTTAACATAGAGGTAAAATTTTGTGGTAACTTGCATCCTTTCATGGTGAAAAATCCCAAAATTTGATGAAAAAAATGAAAATTTAGCATTTTTCTAACTTTGAAGTGTCACGATTCGGCTAGCTTGATGTGGATCCTCTGTGTCAGCGAGGGATTGGCGTGGACCGTGTCGGTGGACCGGTTCTAAGATGCTACTGGTATTCACCAGAGCCCGCCGCAAAGCGGGATGGTCTTGCTGCGGCGGTAGCAACCAGGTCGTATCCACCGGCAACGGCTCAACCTCGCTGACTGCTGAGAAGGCGTGGGACAGAAGGACTAGGCAGAGGCAAGGTCAGATGTAGCAGAAGGTCGGGGCAGGCGGCAAGGTTAGTAGTCAATGTGGAAAGCAGAAGATCTGGAAACACAGGCTTTGGACAACACTAAACGCTTTCACTGGCACAAGGCAACAAGATCCGGCAAGGGAGTGCAGGGGAAGTGAGGTATTATAGCCAGGGAGCAGGTGGAAGCTAATTAGGCTGATTGGGCCAGGCACCAATCATTGGTGCACTGGCCCTTTAAATCTTAGAGAGCTGGCGCGCGCGCCCTAGAGAGCGGAGCCGCTCGCGCCAGCACATGACAGCCGGGGACCGGGACGGGTAAGTGACTTGGGATGCGATTCCCGAGGCCCGCTATGCGAATCGCATCCCCGCTGGCAATGTCAGTGCAGCGCTCCCGGTCAGCAGGTCTGACCAGGGCGCTGCAGAGAGAGAGACGCCGTGAGCGCTCTGGGGAGGAGCAGGGACCCGGAGCGCTCGGCGTAACATGAAGCTCTCTGCTTGTAAGGAAAATGGATATTCCAAAGAATTTTTTTTTTTATTCGCATATGCAATATGTCCACTTTATGTTTGCATCATAAAATTTATGAGTTTTTACTTTTGGAAGACACCAGAGGGCTTCAAAGTTCAGCAGCAATTTTCAAATTTTTCACAAAATTTTCAAACTCACTTTTTTTCAATGACCAGTTCAGTTTTGAAGTGGATTTGAAGGGTCTTCATATTAGAAATACCCCACAAATGACCTCATTATAAAAATTACACCCCCCAAAGTATTCAAAATGACATTCAGTAAGTGTTTTAACCCTTTAGGTGTTTCACAGGAATAGCAGCAAAGTGAAGGAGAAAATTTAAAATTTTCATTTTTTACACTCGCATTTTCTTGTAGACCCAATTTTTGAATGTTTGCAAGGGGTAAAAGGAGAAAATTTTTACTGGTATGTGTAACACAATTTCTCTTGAGTAAGCACATACCTCATATGTCTATGTAAATTGTTCAGCGGGCGCAGTAGAGGGCTCAGAAGGGAAGGAACGACAAGGGGATTTTGGAGAGAACATTTTTCTGAAATGGTTTTTGGGGGGCATGTCACCTTTAGGAAGCCCCTAGGGTGCCAGGACAGCAAAAAAAAACACATGGCATTATATTTTGGAAACTAGACCCCTTGGGGAAGGTAACAAGGGGTAAAGTGAACCTTAATACCCCACAGGGGTTTCATGACTTTTGCATATGTAAAAAAAAAAATTTTTTTACCTAAAATGCTTGTTTTCGCAAAAATTTTACATTTTTACAAAGAGTTAAAGCAGAAAATTCCCCCCCAAAATTTGAAGACCAATTTCTCCCGATTCAGAAAACACCCCATATGGGGATGAAAAGTGCTCTGCTGGCGCACTACAGGTCTCAGAAGAGGAGTAGTCACATTTGGTTTTTTGGAAGCAAATTTTGCTCTGGGGGCATGCCGCATTTAGGAAGCCCCTATGGTGCCAGGACAGCAAAAAAAAAAAAAAACACATGGAATTTTATTTTGGAAACTAGACCCCTTGGGGAACGTAACAAGGGGTAAAGGGAACCTTAATACCCCACAGGGGTTTCACGACTTTTGCATGTGTAAAAAAAAAAATATTTACCTAAAATGCTTGTTTTCGCAAAAATTTTACATTTTTACAAAGGGTTAAAGCAGAAAATCCCCCCAAAATTTGAAGCCCAATTTCTCCCGATTCAGAAAACACCCCATATGGGGGTAAAAAGTGCTCTGCTGGCGCACTACAGGTCTCAGAAGAGGAGTAGTCACATTTGGCTTTTTGGAAGCAAATTTTGCTCTGGGGGCATGCCGCATTTAGGAAGCCCCTAGGGTGCCAGGACAGCAAAAAAAAAAAACACATGGCATTATATTTTGGAAACTAGACCCTTTGGGGAACGTAACAAGGGGTAAAGTGAACCTTAATACCCCACAGGGGTTTCACAACTTTTGCATATGTAAAAATGTTTTTATTTTTTTCACTAAAATGTATTTCCCCCCAAATTTTTAATTTTTACAAGGGTTAATAGCAGAAAATACCCCCCAAAATTTGTAAATACATTTCTTTGGAGTAAGGACATACCTTAATTTTTGATGATTTTCGCTCCGCTGGTGCACACCAGGTCTTGGAGTGGGAGGTCAGTCAGGGGCCTTGAGCTTATTATAGCAGCCAGGATGTGGGACCCCCCCTCAAGGAGCATTAATGGGGGAGAGCAATGAGTCCTAAAATAGGGGGAAAGTATGGGGGACAACGGGCCGTAACTGGGGTAGACAGGTGGGGTACAGAGGCCCGTAATATGGGGTACAGTGGGCCAGAAAATAATATAATAATAAAATAGGATATGTTCCTAGAATGATGACCCAGAGCATAGCCAAAACAAAAAAAATATGCCCGCCCCGATCCCTATGCTCTAAATCATCATTCTGGGAATGTGATGTGTGTGGCCGTCCCTAACCTGTTGCCTCAAATGCGCACCCGCTCAGGTGGAGAGAGAGAGCGCTGCGCATTTGAGGCAACATAAAAAAGTCCCCGATGATAGTGACTCAGTGACCTATGACCCATTTCTGAAAAAACACCCCTAGAGGTCTTATCAGGTTTTTATTTTTTTTCAGTTTTTTTTGGGCAATTTAGTGATTTATGGGGGTTAAATTTTGGAATGTACTCTGGACTTGGTAAATTGGTCAAATTATGGAAAATTTAACTGAAAAGGGAAAATTTAGGGCTCCATGGAAGTGTGATACTCCCTGAAGCAGCCTATGCAGAGGCCCGGATTATCTGGGCAAGTGTCACACTGAATGGTGGTGTCCCTCCGTCTCCCCTTCCTGTAACAGACTCTGCATTTTTTCTGGGATCGTCCCTTCTTTCCACTGGGGGACCTCACCTGGAAAGTGTTGGCCTGGGACGATCCTGGCGCCTATAACTCCAGACCCTTGGGAAGTCCGGCCTGATCTTTCCCGGTCAGCAAAGATCAGGAACCTTAGGACTTCTTCTTGGTACTGGAGGAATGTCCCTGTGTTGCCAGCGTACTGGGATAGTACAAAAGCGTTGTACATGGCAACCTGTACCATGTAGACCGCAACTTTTTTGTACCATGCTCGTGTTTTCCGCATGGCATTATATGGCTTGAGGACTTGATCTGAGAGATCAACTCCCCCCCATATACCGATTGTAGTCCAGAATACAATCGGGCTTGAGGACCGGTCCCACAGTACTTCGCACAGCGACAGGGGTGCTGCCGTTCCCATGAATAGTGGTGAGTATAAGGATATCCCTCTTATCCTTATACTTCGCCAACAACAGGTTATCATGGATCAGGGCATGGGACTCACCCTTGGGGATAGACGTCTTAACAAAATTTAGAGGGAGGCCTCTCTGGTTCTTCCACACGGTCCCACAAGCGGACATGGATCTGGCTGCAAGGGATGTGAACAGAGGGATGCTGGTATAAAAGTTATCCACGTATACGTGGAAACCCTTATCCAGCAATGGGTGCATAAGGTCCCAAGTGATTTTCCCGCTAACACCCAGAGTGGGGGGACATTCTGGGGGTTCAATCCGGGAATCTCGTCCCTCATACACTCTAAACTTGAGAGTGTACCCGGAGGTACTCTCACAAAGTTTATAGAGCTTCACGCCATACCGCGCCCGCTTCGAGGGAATGTACTGGCGGAAGATGAGTTTCCCCTTAAAACTGATGAGAGGCTCATCTACCAAGAGGTCCCTGAGCGGTATGTAGGCCTCCAAAAATTTGGCCCCAAAGTGATCGATGACCGGCCTCACTTTGTAAAGCCGGTCATGGGCGGGATCACCTTGGGGCAGACATGCCGCATTATCTGCATAATGCAGTCATTTCCGAATCGCCTCGTACCGCCTCCGTGTCATCACCATACTGTAAAGCGGGGTCTGGTAGAAGACGTCCCCACTCCAGTAATGACGAGCACTTGGTTTTTTGACCAGGCCCATATGCAGCGTGAGGCCCCAAAATGTCCTCATTTTCGCTGCATCAATGGCGCGCCATTCATTGGGCCTGGCCAAAAAGGAATTGGGGTGGTGGGCAAAGAACTGCTGGGCATACAAGTTCGTTTGCTCCACCATTAGATTAACCAGGCTGTCACTGAAAAAAAACTTTTAAAAGTCCAGATCAGTGAAGCCAGCCATGTCAATCCGGATTCCTAGATTTTAACTATCCAGATATAGATTGGGGCCGGGGGTTGGCTAAAACTTCAAAGGGGAGAAAATTCCTAAATTTATTGCAGGATAATTTTATGGGCCAGTTTGTGGAGGACCCAACAAGAAGTGATGCCTTGTTGGATCTGATCATTTCCAACAACGCAGAGCTGGTTGGTAATGTAACTGTGAGGGAAAACCTTGGTAATAGCGACCACAATATAGTTACTTTTGACTTAAAATGTAGAAAACAAAGACAGACGGGGAAAGCAAAAACATATAACTTTAAAAAGGCAAATTTCCCTGGGCTGAGGGCTGCACTACAGGACATAGACTGGGGGGAGGTGTTCTCAAATACTGATACAGAAGGTAAATGGGACATCTTTAAATCAACTGTAAATAACTATACAGCTAAATATATACCAAAGGGGAACAAATATAAACGATTAAAACTAAATCCTACATGGCTGACAAATGAGGTTAAAAGAGCAATAAACAACAAAAAAATAGCCTTCAAAAAATACAAATCTGATGGGTCAGCTATAACATTTAAACAGTACAAGGAGCTTAATAAAATCTGTAAAAATTTAATAAAAACAGCAAAAATTCAAAATGAGAGACAGGTGGCCGAAGAAAGCAAAACTAATCCTAAATATTTTTTTAGATATATAAATACAAAAAAACCAAGGACAGAGCATGTAGGACCCCTTAATAATGATAATGGGGAGGTTGTCACGGGCGATCAAGAGAAGGCGGAGCTACTGAATGGGTTCTTTAGTTCTGTATATACTATGGAAGAAGGAGCTGACATTGGTCAGGTCAGTGCTGGTAACACATCATATAATGTATTGAACTGGCTTAATGTAGAGATGGTACAAGGTAAGTTAAGTAAAGTAAATGTAAGCAAATCTCCAGGGCCGGATGGACTACACCCAAGAGTTCTTAGAGAGGTAAGTTCAGTAATATCTGTACCCTTGTTCATGATATTTAGAGATTCTCTGGTGTCTGGTTTTGTGCCAAGGGACTGGCGCAAGGCTAATGTGGTACCAATCTTCAAGAAGGGCTCTAGGTCTTCGCCAGGCAATTATAGACCGGTAAGTCTAACGTGCATTGTGGGTAAATTGTTTGAAGGACTTATAAGGGATTACATACAGGAATACATAGGGGATAATAGTATTATAAGTGATAGCCAGCATGGGTTTACTAAGGATAGAAGTTGTCAAACCAATCTAATTTGCTTTTATGAAGAGGTGAGTAGAAGCCTTGACAGAGGAATGGCTGTGGATATAGTGTTTCTGGATTTTGCCAAAGCATTTGATACTGTCCCTCACAGACATCTGACAGGTAAGTTAAGGTCCTTGGGCTTGGAAACTTTAGTTTGTAACTGGATTGAACACTGGCTCATGGATCGTACCCAGAGAGTGGTGGTCAATGATTCGTACTCTGATTGGTCCCCGGTAATTAGTGGTGTACCCCAAGGTTCAGTACTGGGCCCGCTGCTGTTTAATTTATTTATCAATGATATAGAGGATGGTATTAACAGCTCTGTTTCTATCTTTGCAGATGACACCAAGCTTTGTAGCACGGTACAGTCTATAGAGGATGTGCATAAGTTACAAGATGACTTGGATAGACTAAGTGTCTGGGCATCCACTTGGCAAATGAGGTTCAATGTGGATAAATGTAAAGTTATGCATCTGGGTACTAATAACCTGCATGCGTCGTATGTCTTAGGGGGGATTAAACTGGCAGAGTCACTGGTAGAGAAGGATCTGGGTGTACTTGTAGATCACAGACTACAAAATAGCATGCAATGTCAGGCTGCTGCTTCCAAAGCCGGCAGGATATTGTCATGTATAAAAAGAGGCATGGACTCGAGGGGCAGGGACATAATACTCCCCCTTTATAAAGCATTGGTACGGCCTCACCTGGAATATGCTGTTCAGTTTTGGTCGCCTGTTCATAAAAGGGACACTGCGGAGTTGGAAAGGGTGCAGAGACGCGCGACTAAACTAATATGGGGCATGGAACATCTTAGCTATGAGGAGCGATTAAAGGAGTTACAATTGTTTAGTCTTGAGAAGAGACGTTTAAGGGGGGATATGATAAACGTATATAAGTATATAAATGGCCCATACAAAAAATATGGAGAAAAACTGTTCCAGGTTAAACCCCCCCAAAGGACGAGGGGGCACTCCCTCCGTCTGGAGAAGAAAAGGTTTAGTCTAAAGGGGCTTCTTTACCGTGAGGACTGTGAATTTATGGAACGGTCTACCTCAGGAACTGGTCACAGCAGGAACAATTAACAGCTTTAAAGCAGGGTTAGATACATTCCTGGAACAAAATAACATTAATGCTTATGCAGAATTATAAAACTACATCCCTTTCCCTTATCCCCTTACATCCTTCCCTTCAATCCCCTGGTTGGACTTGATGGACGTATGTCTTTTTTCAACCATACTAACTATGTAACTATGTAACTATGTAACAAACTCAAATATCCGTGGCTGATAACCCTCTGGGGGGCTCCAGACAGGTTCATCGAAAGGGGGCACCGGTGCACTTGTCTGGGGGTCCGGACTCCTATTACGAGGGGCATTGCCACTCGTACTAGTGTCGGCCACTGGGTCACTCTCATGGGGGGAGCGTGGCCTCGCCTGGCGGCGTCTCCGCCGCTGTACAGGGGACTCATCATCACTTCTAGATGATGAGGAGGACGATGAAGAACACAAAAATGTTGGATCTTCATCGTCCTCGCTGGCAGATTTGGATTCGGAGGCTAAAAAAGCGTAAGCCGAAAATGCCCGGCCGATCACCATTTATTTCCAGGTCATCGGGTCAAAAGTGATCCGAATGACCCGAATCGCTGAAGATCGATTGCGTTATTTCGCCGACATGCGGGGGTCCCGGGACCCCCCTCCGCATTTGCACGGCATGCCTGCTGAAAGATTTCAGCAGACATGCCGTTCCGATCTCTGCCCGGCGCGCGGCAGAGACCGGAAATACAACAGGACGTTCTCTAACGTCCTTGGGCATTAAAGCCCAGGTAGCGGGGACGTTAGAGAACGTCCTATGTCCTAAAGAGGTTAAAACAGCGACGATTCCACTCTTATCTATAAAATCCATATGACCTTTGCCTATGAGAAAAGCTCAAGGCACTGGTAATTCCAAATCTTTTAATAAACGCTGGCTTCTCTAGTCCTCATCTCGACATCGCAGAGATACCTAATATTTGTGCAGGTTTCTGGTTCCTCCTTGGCCCTCCAAATTTAAACTCAACCTGACACCCATTCACCATCCTCAATCTAGTATCTCTTACTACGATGAAGCTGATTTTATATCGGTAATACTTGCACTCCTGCACATAGGTAACTTCACTAACGTCTCAAGGACCATTTTAACAACTACTTGATTATTATCAAAACTCACTTTGACATTGTCTTGGTTTCTACTCTTTTTATATTATGTTATGGGCATTGATCAGATGCATGTTTTCCATGTATCTTTCTCTCTACTACCAAGCACCAATTAGTGTACGTGATCCATGTAAAAAAATACAAATAAATGATGACCCATTGTTTTTTGTTTGTAATATATCAGAAAATGTTAATAAAAACTATTTATGAATTATTTTTTTTATCTGTCATGCCCTTCTTAGAGGGCACGACAGATAACATTTTAAATTCACACTGTGATAGAGTCTAATGCAGTGTACTGCAGTGCCACTTACCTAGTGATAACTAGTGTTGAGCGGCATAGGCCATATTCGAATTCGCGAATATATGGACGAATATTCGCATATTCGTAATGTTCTCTTTTTATTTTCGCATATGCAATATTCGCGGGTGCGAAAATTAACATATGCGAAAATTTGCATATCCAAAATTGACATAAGTTAAAATTCGCATATGCGAAAAGTATCATATGCACATTTTCGCATATGCGAAAATTCGCACACCAGTCTCACACAGTAGTATTAGAGCCTTCTTACACCACATAAGCTGGAAGCAGAGAGGGATGATCACTGTGATGTGTACTGTGAAAAAAAAATAAAAAAAAAAATTTGTAATTACGAATATATAGCGCTATATTCGCGAATATTCGCGAATTCGCGAATATGCGATATTCGCGAATAAAATTCGAATTGCGAATATTCGCGAGCAACACTACTGATAACAAGGAGTAAACCCTGTTTCTTACGGTCATACTACAGTCACCAGTTTTAACTTACATTTTTTTGGTGTGATTATTTTTAATAAATCAAATAAAAGTTACATTTTAACCACTTAAGGATGCAGGGCATACAGGTATGCTCTTGTGTCCTGATACTTAAGGCACCAGTGCGTACCTGTATGCCCTGATGCGTTAAGTGGCTTTGAAGTGAGCTCAGGAGCTGGGCCAGCTTCAAAGTAGTAAGCATGGGCTAACATCAGTCGCTAGATACTCACATGCCAAAGGCATTGTAAAGTGAATGTAATCTAATGGTTGCATGTAAAAGTTCCTTTATGGGGACATTAAAAGTAGAAAATTTTAAAAAGTCTCTAAAATTATATAAAACCCCAAAATACTAAATTAAATCACCCTTTTATTTCCATTTGACAAAAAAATAAATAAACAAATAAACATGTTTGGTATTGCCGCGTGCATAAATGTCCTAACTAATAAAATATACTGTTTATGATCCCGCACGGTAAATGGAGTAAACATAAAAATAAATCAAACACCAAAAATACAGATTTTTTATCATATCATATACAGTGGGGGGAAAAAAGTATTTAGTCAGCCACCAATTGTGCAAGTTCTCCAACTTAAAAAGATGAGAGAGGCCTGTAATTTTCATCACAGGTATACCTCAACTATGAGAGACATAATGAGAAAAAAAATCCATAAAATCACATTGTCTGATTTTTTAAAGAATTTATTTGCAAATTATGGTGGAAAATAAGTATTTGGTCAATAACAAAAGTTCATCTCAATACTTTGTTACATACCCTTTGTTGGCAATGACAGAGGTCAAACATTTTCTGTAAGTCTTCAAAAAGTTTTCACACACTGTTGCTGGTATTTTGTCCCATTCTTCCATGCAGATCTCCTGAGTTTTTACCAAAAAGTTCTACTTTGGTTTCATCTGACCATGACATTCTCCCAATCCTCTTCTGGATCATTCAAATGCTCTCTAGCAAACTTCAGACAGCCCAGATATGTACTAGCTTAAGCAGAGGGATACGTCTGGCACTGCACGATTTTAGTTCCTGGTGGCGTTGTGTGTTACTGATGGTAGCCTTTGTTACTTTGGTCCCAGCTCTCTGCAGGTCCTTCACTAGGTCATTCACCGTTTTGTGATCATTTTGACACCGCGGGGTGAGATCTTGCGTGGAGCCCCAGATTGAGGGAGATTATCAGTGGTCTTGAATGTCTTCCATTTTCTTATAATTTCTCCCTCAGTTGATTTCTTCACACCAAGCTGCTTGCCTATTGTAGATTCAGTCTTCCCAGCCTAGTGCAGGTCTACAATTTTGTTTCTGGTGTCCTTCAACAGCTCTTTGGTCTTGGCCATAGTGGAGTTTTGAGTGTGACCGTTTGAGGTTGTGGACAGGTGTCTTTTTTACTGATAACAAGTTCAAACAGGTGCCATTAATATAGGTAATGAGTGGAGGACAGAGAAAACTATTAAAGAAGAAGTTACAGATCTGTGAGAGACAGAAATCTTGCTTGTTTGTACTTATTTTATCAAGGAATTTACCAATTAATTCATTAGAAAGCCTACAATGGGATTTCCTGTATTCTTTCCCCACATTCTGTCTCTCACAGTTGAAGTGTACCTATGATGAAAATGACAGGCCTCTCTAATCTTTTTAAGTGGGAGAACTTGCACAACTGGCTGCTGACTAAATACTTTTTTTTCCCCACTGTATAAAAAAATTATAAACAGAAAGAAAAAGTCCCATTAAAACAAAAATTGTACCAATAAAACTACAGATCATGGCACAAAAATTTGCCCTCATACATCCCTGTATATGGAAAAATAAAAAAAAGTTAGAGGGGTCAGAAAAGGACAATTGTATGTATACCAATTGTGTTAAAAAAAAGTTTGCAATGTTTTAAAGTAGTACAATAATGGGGAAAAAAACTATAAATTCGTATTCACCTACAGAATAAAGATAAACTTAAACTTCCTCCCTCAAATATACATTTCATGACAAAATTAAAGGTGTCTGTTACCCCGCTCCTCCCCGGAGCGCTCACGACGTCTCTCTCCCCGCAGCGCCCCGGTCAGTCCCGCTGACCGGGAGCGCTGCACTGTCATGGCCGTCGGGGATGCGATTCGCACAGCGGGACGCGCCCGCTCGCGAATCGCATCCCAGGTCACTTACCCGTCCCGGTCCCCTGCTGTCATGTGCTGGCGCGCGCGGCTCCGCTCTCTAGGGTGCGCGCGCGCCAGCTCTCTGAGACTTAAAGGGCCAGTGCACCAATGATTGGTGCCTGGCCCAATTAACTTAATTGGCTTCCACCTGCTCCCTGGCTATATCTGATCACTTCCCCTGCACTCCCTTGCCGGATCTTGTTGCCTTGTGCCAGTGAAAGCGTTTAGTGTGTCCAAAGCCTGTGTTACCTGAACTTCTGCTATCCATCTTGACTACGAACCTTGCCGCCTGCTCTGCTACGTCTGACCTTGCCTCTGCCTAGTCCTTCTGTCCCACGCCTTCTCAGCAGTCAGCGAGGTTGAGCCGTTGCTAGTGGATACGACCTGGTTGCTACTGCCGCAGCAAGACCATCCCGCTTTGCGGCGGGCTCTGGTGAACACCAGTAGCCTCTTAGAACCGGTCCACTAGCACGGTCCACGCCAATCCCTCGCTGACACAGAGGATCCACTACCTGGAAGCCGAATCGTGACAGTAGATCCGGCCATGGATCCCGCTGAGGTGCCGCTGCCAAGTCTCGCTGACCTTACCACGGTGGTCGCTCAGCAATCGCAGCAAATTGCCCAACAAGGACAGCAGCAGTCGCAGTTGACCGCCACGTTACAGCAACTTCTGCCTCTGCTACAGCAGCAACCATCTCCTCCGCCAGCTCCTGCACCTCCTCCGCAGCGAGTGGCCGCTCCTAGCCTCCGCTTGTCCCTGCCGGACAAATTTGATGGGGACTCCAGACTCTGCCGTGGATTTTTGTCTCAGTGTTCCCTGCATATGGAGATGTTGTCGGACTTGTTTCCTACAGAACGGTCTAAGGTGGCGTTCGTAGTGAGCCTTCTTTCAGGAAAGGCCTTGTCTTGGGCCACACCGCTCTGGGACCGCAATGATCCTGCCACAGCCACAGTCCAGTCCTTCTTCGCTGAAGTCCGGAGTGTCTTCGAGGAACCAGCCCGAGCTTCTTCTGCCGAGACTGCCCTGCTGAAACTGGTCCAGGGTAATTCTTCAGTGGGCGAGTACTCCATCCAATTTCGTACTCTTGCTTCTGAATTATCATGGAATAATGAGGCTCTCTGCGCGACCTTTAAAAAAGGCCTATCCAGTCGCATCAAGGATGTGATGGCCGCACGAGAGATTCCTGCCAACCTGCAAGAACTTATCCATTTGGCCACCCGCATTGACATGCGTTTTTCTGAGAGACATCAGGAGCTCCGCCAGGAAAAAGACTTAGATCTCTGGGCACCTCTCCCACAGCATCCTTTGCAGTCTACGCCTGGGCCTCCCGCCGAGGAGGCCATGCAAGTGGATCGGTCTCGCCTGACCCAGGAAGAGAGGAATCGCCGTAGGGAAGAAAATCTCTGTCTGTACTGTGCCAGTACCGAGCATTTCTTGGTGGATTGCCCTATCCGTCCTCCACGTCTGGGAAACGCACGCACGCACCCAGCTCACGTGGGTGTGGCGTCTCTTGGTTCTAAGTCTGCTTCTCCACGTCTCACGGTGCCCGTGCGGATTTCTCCTTCAGCCAACTCCTCCCTCTCAGCCGTGGCCTGCTTGGACTCTGGTGCCTCTGGGAATTTTATTTTGGAGTCGTTTGTGAATAAATTCCGCATCCCGGTGACCCGTCTCGTCAAGCCGCTCTACATTTCCGCGGTCAACGGAGTCAGATTGGATTGCACCGTGCGTTACCGCACAGAACCCCTCCTGATGTGTATTGGACCCCACCACGAAAGGATTGAGTTATTCGTCCTTCCCAACTGTACCTCTGAGGTCCTCCTCGGTCTGCCATGGCTCCGGCTTCATTCTCCCACCCTTGATTGGACCACCGGGGAGATCAAGAACTGGGACTCTGCCTGCCATAGGAAGTGCCTCTCCCCCCCTCCCAGTCCCGTCAGGCAAGCCTCAGTGCCTCCTCATGGCCCCCGTCCTGGTGTCACACTGCCCCGTGCCAGGCTTCGCCCTCTGCCCTCCCTCCCCATTCCCACTCCTGCTGTACTGCCTGCCGTTGAGGAAACCCTCCATTCTTTCCCGGTGTCCTCATCCCAGGGGAGGCAGTTACCGGACAAAGAAAAGGGGAGACCTAAGGGGGGGGTACTGTTACGCCTAGCGCTCCGGGTCCCCGCTCCTCCCCGGAGCGCTCACGGCGTCTCTCTCCCCGCAGCGCCCCGGTCAGTCCCGCTGACCGGGAGCGCTGCACTGTCATGGCCGTCGGGGATGCGATTCGCACAGCGGGACGCGCCCGCTCGCGAATCGCATCCCAGGTCACTTACCCGTCCCGGTCCCCTGCTGTCATGTGCTGGCGCGCGCGGCTCCGCTCTCTAGGGCGCGCGCGCCAGCTCTCTGAGACTTAAAGGGCCAGTGCACCAATGATTGGTGCCTGGCCCAATTAGCTTAATTGGCTTCCACCTGCTCCCTGGCTATATCTGATCACTTCCCCTGCACTCCCTTGCCGGATCTTGTTGCCTTGTGCCAGTGAAAGCGTTTAGTGTGTCCAAAGCCTGTGTTACCTGAACTTCTGCTATCCATCTTGACTACGAACCTTGCCGCCTGCCCCGACCTTCTGCTACGTCTGACCTTGCCTCTGCCTAGTTCTTCTGTCCCACGCCTTCTCAGCAGTCAGCGAGGTTGAGCCGTTGCTAGTGGATACGACCTGGTTGCTACTGCCGCAGCAAGACCATCCCGCTTTGCGGCGGGCTCTGGTGAACACCAGTAGCCTCTTAGAACCGGTCCACTAGCACGGTCCACGCCAATCCCTCGCTGACACAGAGGATCCACTACCTGGAAGCCGAATTGTGACAGTGTCCTTACAAAATACAATTGGTTACACAAAAATCCAGCCCTCATTTGGGTCTGTAGGTGGAAAAATAAAAGAACAATGGATTTTAAAAAGAAAGGTGGAAAAAACTAAAACGAAAAAATTTAAATTTCCTGTGTCCAAAATGGGCTCATTCTTTAAGAGGTTAAGGGTAGGAATCAGAGGGGTATTTTTACTCCAATCTACGGCCCTTGTACTTTTACTTATCAAAACAAACTGTACTGAAAAACTGTTATTTATTAAAAACTACCTGGAAAGGTGGTGTCATTGAACTGGTTAGCATATTCCCTCTTCCTGGGTTGCCCAGAATGCTAATGGTCGTCAAAGCTCCACACACCAGTAATGTTGATCTCCTCATGGAGAAATCTTACCCCTTTTACTTAGTCAACAGGCCTCTCACCATCCAAGCTAGAACACCCTGTTTTGCTCTGGTAAAGGGCAACTAACCCTGAAACATCACTTCTTGGGCTTTTGGGTATGATCAAGTATAGTATCTTTTATGTTGATGGTATGGTAGACCACTAAGTCAGAATGGAGAACCACAGTAGAGTAGAAGAGAAATAATAGGGTTGGCTGTTTTCTCATGGTAACCCTGAAGCAACCTTTGCTTTCCAGATCTGGTCCCGAGGTATGAGTAAAGTAAGAGCTGAGGTGCAGAGTGCCCTGGAAGTGGTGACCGCAGGGTGCTGTAACCCAATGGGACTAGCGACCACCCCACATGAGTGAAAGCACATAGCAGGCACTATACTCCTACTCTATTTGGGCATTCACCTCTAGTCTTTTGGCTGTAGAGCAGCAGATGATTTTTTATAGGTTTGGACAGATGTCTGGGATGTTCTATATAGCACACATTCACTTATTTATTTACTTGCCTCTGTGCCACTTTTTGTGTTCTGTTCGTCACTAGAATTGTCAGGGTGCAGTAGCCCTTCTGGGTGTCCTTCTTTACTGTCTAGGGTATTTGTGACCATCAGGTTCCTCACGCATGGTATGTGAGCTATTACACCTTGTTCACACTGGTGTGGTGCTGTGCGGCGTCCGTTGCTGCCGTGGCGCCGTGTCTGCGGGGAGGTGCGACCCATAGCCTGGTTTGAGTGGCATTGGGGCCGCTCTACCAGTGGGTCGTTTCCCCCCTGTGGGCACTGGTGTCGCGGCGGTGGTGGTCGCCGCCCAGTGCTACGCCATTTTATGCTAGGGACATTAGCGACCCACTCTAAATAGGTGGCCTTGACGTGGCGAGTGGGCTTGTACTTTTTGATCAAAAATGTATACTAACAACCTGTTAGTTTTTGATATTATGCTGCGAAGCAATCAGATCATTATACAAGATTGTAGATGTGCACCATGTCTGTTTTCTACCCGAATTCACACTGTGTTTTCTATCCCCTCCTTTTTTTGTTTGAACATGTGCTGCACTCTTCCCCACCCCCTCAGCCCAACCCTATATAAGTAGTAGTTAGCTACACATGGGCCATTTCTTTCCTAGCAGCCTCCCAGTCTGACTGGGAAAGCATGGTAAGTGAGCTACTACACCTTGTTCACACTGGTGTGGTGCTGTGCGGTGTCCGTTGCTGCCGTGGCGCTGTGTCTGCGGGGAGGTGCGACCCATAGACTGGTTTGAGTGGCATTGGGGCCGCTTCCCCCCCGTGGGCACTGGTGTCGCAGCGGTGGTGGACGCTGCCCAGTGCTACGCCATTTTATGCTAGGGACGTTAGGGACCCACTCTAAATAGGTGGCCTTGACGTGGCGAGTGGGCTTGTACTTTTTGATCAAAAATGTATACTAACAACCTGTTAGTTTTTGATATTATGATGAGAAGCAATCAGATCATTATACAAGATTGTAGATGTGCACCATGTCTGTTTTCTACCCGAATTCACATAGTATCTTTTATGTTGATGGTGTGGTAGACCACTAAGTCAGAATGGAGAACCACAGTAGAGTAGAAGAGAAGTAATAGGGTTGGCTGTTTGCTCAACCCTGAAGCAACCTTTCCTTTCCGGATCTGGTCCCAAGGTCTGAGTAAATTAAGAGCCGAGGTGCAGAGTGCCCTGGAAGTGGTGACCGCAGGGTGCTGTAACTCAATGGGACTAGCGACCACCCCACATGAGTGAAAGCACATAGCAGGCACTTTACTCCTACTCTATTTGGGCACTCACCTCTAGTCTTTTGGCTGTAGAGCAGCAGATGATTTTTTATAGATCTGGACAGATGTCTGGGCTGTTCTATATAGCACACATTCACTTATTTATTTCTTTGTCTTGCCTCTGTGCCACTTTTTGTGTTCTGTTCGTCACTAGAATTGTCAGGGTGCAGTAGCCCTTCTGGGTGTCCTTCTTTCCTGTCTAGGGTATTTGTGACCATCAGGTTCCTCACGCATGGTATGTGAGCTATTACACCTTGTTCACACTGGTGTGGTGCTGTGCGGCTTCCGTTGCTGCCGTGGCGCCGTGTCTGCGGGGAGGTGCGACCCATAGCCTGGTTTGAGTGGCATTGGGGCCGCTCTGCCAGTGGGTCGTTTCCCCCCTGTGGGCACTGTTCCTCACCTTCTTGCTTTGGCAGGAACTGCAACTGTTTTACGGCTCCTTGGTTGACACCCAGGCTAATGCCTAGGTGGCTGCCAGGGGCATTTGTGGTCCTCTTTGTAGCTTCAGCAAAAAGGCACTTTGAATTTGGAACATTGCAGGTGCCTTTTGGTCTGGAAGTGAAAGGAAGGTTCATTGGCGGGCCTCTCTCCTCTTGGAGAAGGAATTTGCGATAGACTGCATCCCCATGCACATTCTTTTGTGAACATGTTTTGCACTTTTTTTCATGCACTTATTGATTGAGCACGTTCCTCAGCTCTGAAAAAATATTTAGTTTTCGATCAAATGTAGTATCTGTTCTTATCAGTCATTAGTATTCGATCCATTTAGAGAAATGGAGAGCTGCCATGATGGGTCTGGTCATTGGGCTGAGTGTAGAGCTGAGGTACATTGTGCCTCGAGGAGTTGCGACCCTGGGGTGTCTGATCGCACTGGGTATCGGCATGGACCACATCTAAGTTCAGTTTTTTGTTTTTGTTTTTTTTAGTGTGACACACTTGCATATTGTCTTGCACTTGGTTGACTGAGCACAAGCTGGCTGCAGATGGATACTCTTTCCTTCTGGGGAGATCTCTGGCTTGGCATTGAATCCCAAACAGTTTCTAAAACTCTCTAGTTGGAGTGATAAACTGATGTTTAGAGAATGCTACCTGAAAAGGTGGTGTGATTGAGCTGCTTTGCATATTCTCTCTTCCTAGAATCCCCATGGGAGTGCTTATTGCTTTTAAAGCATCATACAAGTAATCGTAATCTCCTCAAGGAGAACTCTTACCATATATACATATATATATATATATATATATATATATATATATTTATTTATCTTATTTTTTTTTTTTTGCAAATAATATTGCAGGACACTCCTGGTTAATGATACAGTACAGAACAGGAAATCTCATCTTAACAGTAGGCCTAGTGGCCAGAATTAAAACTGCAAGATTGTTTTAAAATGTAAACAATAATCTACCTCCTTGCAGAGGACATCCTATTGACTCTGCACAATCTGGAAATCTCCCTCCCCAACCTACGCTGCACCCCGACTGATTATGTATTTATGTCGGCCTATAAAATTAACACCAAAACAAATATATCTTGAAGTCACTATTACACCTACTTGAGGTGTCCCAGCACCAAAGGCTGTCCTGTGGCTTTGGACTTCCTAAGGCAGACCTGTGGCACAGGTGTTGGGCTCATTAAAGGACTGGTTATCACTGTTATCATGTTGAAGCACTTCATCAAATGGTCAATCTATTTTCATGACTATTATGTTATCTGTTATTTATATGTGTAATTATGTGAGAAGGCTAACTTGTTTGCCTGTATTTGTGAGAGGGGGCGGGGTTATCACTATAAGAACCCGCGGCGTCACTTGCACGATACGCCGCGGGTTCTTCACGTGACAGGGCATCAGCTGACACAGGAGTCAGCTGATGCACAGGAGTTCCGGTTTAGCGCAATGGTAAGATGCCGGGGCTGGCCGGGGTGGCGGTGTCCGCCGCATCCCTCTCTCCTGAGGTAAGCCGGAGCATAGAGGGCACCCTCGGTCAGCCCTGGCCCCGGTTTCAGCACGGCATCCCACGTGCTTCACGCCCTGAGCGAGCACTCCCATTGGCAGCCTGGCAGCGTGGATAATCTGGCTCAGGCGGCGGGAGCTGTTACGGTCGGCTGCACTTGTGTAAGTTAGAGGGGGATGTCTAACGGTAGGACCTTGCTCCCCCCATGAGCTCTAGATGCCCGGGTTGGGTTAAGGGGGAATGCGGCACTTCATCCGGGGGGCGATCGCTTGCAGTCCTCCTCTACCCCCCCCCCCCCCCCTTGTGTCCCAATGTTGCGCGTGCGGCATTGGCGGAGGGGCATTTCATTTGCCGCCTCCCCCTTCTCTCTTTTATGACCCCAGGCTATATTATGGATAACTGTGTGTGGCAATACAAAACTGTATTTAACTATATGTGGCCACCAGTACTGCACGTCTTACTATACGTGAGGCTGCGATTTTCTATTCATACGCTGCTCCCTTCAGGCTTGCCGTGTTTCATGATAAAAAATTTAAAAAGTGGCAGATGTTGGCAGTATAATCCTCATTATATGATTTCAGAGGATTTTGCTGTGTATAAAGATTCACGTTATTGTTTTCAGGCATATTGATGCATACGGGCATGGTTGTTCTGGACACACGCTCCTATAAGTCATTCTATGCTTGTGGTCACATAGTTCTTTTGTGCACACGTCCCGCAAAATATTTTTTTTTATTATATATGTGTGTGTGTGTATATGTATATGTTTGTATGGATATGTGTGAAGGCTAACGCAGTTAGCCTGTATTTGTGAGAGGGGGCGGGGTTAATCACTATAAGAACCCGCGGTGCCCCTAGCACAGTACGCCGTGGGTTCTTCACGTGATGAGAGGTCAGCTGACACACCAGTCAGCTGACCGGAAGCTGTTTCCGGCGGTGCGGTACGGGTAAGTGGCCGGGGCTGGCCTTGGTGGCGGCGTTTCTCCGCAACCACCTCTCCGGAGGTAAGCCGGAGTCCGGGGGTGTACCCTTGGCCAGGCCCCGGCCCCGGTTTCATGAACAGTGGGACACGTGGCCCGTTCTCTTCCTCCGGCTGGTTTGGCACGGCCCCTCCGGCAGTGGGACCCGTGACGGGAGCATGCTGCGGCTATTGTGTTGGGATGGCTGCGCGAGTCCTCGCTCCCCCACGAACCCGCGTGGCAGAATGGTACCGGCATTTCTACAGCCGGGTCGGTGCTGTCACCTTAGGGTTTTCTGCCAGGGTACTGGCCCCTGTTTGTGGTATCGGGGAGCTTATAGGCTATCATCATACCCCCGCCACCTGTCATGGTTATGTAGGGTACATTGTGTGTGTCGGTTACCGGGTTTGTTCACAACGGGGGAAGGGGGGGGGGGTTTAGTCACATGCCAGCACGTTCTCTGGCTGCTCAGCTCTGCATTTTACTACAAGGGGTTAATTATATGACGGCACGATTCTCTGGCTGCTCAGCTCTGCATTTTACTACAAGGGGTTAATTATATGCCGACACGTTCTCTGGCTGCTCAGCTCTGCATTTTACTATAAGGGGTTATTATATGTCAGCACACTCTCGACTGCTCTGCTCGCTGCATTACAGTAAGGGATATAAAAAAATAAAAAATAAATAAATAAAAAAGGTTATTCCATGCACTCATTCCTTCCACGCATACGGTCAGATAGTTATGCCGAGCACACGATTCATTTTCTACGCATACAGTCATGTAGTTGTTGGTGTTCACACTCTTATAATTTATTCCTCATACACGGTCATATAGTTGATCTGTGCAGGCTCAAAAAAAAAAAAAAAAAAATATAGAAAAAAAAAAAAGGGAATTTCCCCCCCCCCCCCCTATAATTATTCTACGCATACGACCATATAATTGGTTCCTTGCACACGCCCCCCTTAATTTGCTCCATGTATATGATTATATATGCATATATACGTACACGTTTTAGTTTATTCAAGGTTTACGACACGGCCCTCCTGATCACAAGGAGGGTGTTTCATGTGTTTGTCAAGGCACATGCACTGGTAGCATTGGTGCAGTTCAGGCGCATGTAGTATGGGCGCTGGTAATTCTGTACATGCACTCATGGTATTTGTACGATTCATGTGCTCGCGCACGTTGATTGCGCTCATGGCATTTTTCTGTTTACTCGTTCGTAACATTTGTGCCTTACACACGCTTGTGGGATTTAGGCCTTACAGGTTCTTGTGGGATTCATGCCTTACACGCTTGTAGAATTCATACGGTACACACGCTTGTGGGGTTTATACCGCACACACGCTTGTTGGTTTCATGTTGTACACATGCTTGTTGGGTTTATACTGTACACACGGTTGTAGTGTTTGTGCTGTATACACGCCTGTACATGCTTGTAGGATTCATGCTGTACACACGCCTGTAGGGTTTATACTGTTCACACGCTTGTACATGCTTGTTGGATTTATACTGTACACACGCTTGTTGGATTTATACTGTACACACTTGTAGGAATTATGCTGTACGCACGGTTGTAGGATTTATGCTGTACACACGCTTGTAGGGTTTATACTGTACACACGCTTGTACATGCTTGTTGGAGTTATACTGTACACACACTTGTTGGATTTATACTGTACACACTCGTAGGAATTATGCTGTACGCACGGTTGTAGGATTTATGCTGTACACACGCTTGTAGGGTTTATACTGTACACACGCTTGTACATGCTTGTTGGAGTTATACTGTACACACGCTTGTTGGATTTATACTGTACACACTTGTAGGAATTATGCTGTACGCACGGTTGTAGGATTTATGATGTACACACGCTTGTAGGGTTTATACTGTACACACGCTTGTGCATGCTTGTTGGAGTTATACTGTACACACGCTTGTTGGATTTATACTGTACACACATGTAGGAATTATGCTGTATGCACGCTGGTAGGGTTTATACTGCTCACACGCTTGTTGGATTTATACTGTACACATGCTTGTTGGATTTATGCCGTACACACGCTTGTAGGATTTATGCTGTACACACGGTGGTAGCGTTTATACTGTACACTCGTTTGGCGGATTTATACTGTACACGCTTGTAGGATTCATGCTGTACACTCGCTCATAGGATTCCTACTGTACAAACACTTGCACACACTCGTAGGATCCATACTGTGCACGCGTTTGCTGATTTAAACTGTGCACGCTGGTACGTGCGTGTGGGGTTTGTGCTGCACGCGCGCTTGTAGGATATATTCTGTAAACGCGCTCGTGGGGTTCATAATGTACACACGCTGGTACACGCTTGTAGGATTTATACTGTACACAGGCTTGTAGGATCATCCTGCACACGTGCTTGTAGGATTTATTCTGCACACGCACTCGTAGGATTCGTACGGTACACGTTCGTAGGATTTGTACTGTACACATGCTTGTAGGAATTAAACTGTACAGATGCTTGCAGGATTTATACTGTACACACGCTTGTAGGATTTATATTGTACACACGCTCGTAGGATTTGTTCAGTACATGCCCTTGTAGGATATATACTGTACGCTCGATACATACTGTGCACTCGCTTGTAGGATTTATACACGCTCGTAGGATTTATGCTGTACGTAGGATCTATACAGTACATGCGCTCGTAGGATTTATACAGTACACGCGCTCGTAGGATTTGTGCTGTACACAGGCTCGTAGGATCTGTGCTGCACACTCGCTCGTAGGAATTATACTGTGCAGGCTCGTACGGTTGTATTGTACATGTGCTCATGAGAACCATGCTGTTCATGTGCTCGTGGCATACGTCTTGTGCATGCGCTTGCGGTGCTTGTGCGGCTCTTGCGCTTGTAGCGTTTGTGCCGCACGTGTGCTCGTACAGCGCATGTAGTGTTGTTCTGTGCATGGGTACGTGGTCATAGAATTACTGCATGCGTGTATTGGTTATCGGTTGTCATTGGCCATACGCACATGCAGTTTGGTTGTGCATTTGCGCATATAGTTGGCCTGAGTATAGGTTCATCACGTTTGTTGGTTGAGTCACTCATAGCTGTTAGACGGCACAGTTCTATACATATGCACATAGTTGTTCCTTACATATCTGTGTATAGTGGGGCCGGGCTTACGTATATAGTTTGTTCTGGGCATTCGTGTACACACATTTAGTTCATTCGGTTTATACGCTTAGGGTTTCTGTGCATACACTCATATAGTCTGTCCTGTGCATATGTTCATCCAGTTGGTTTGGACAGTTGCCCAGTTTGTTAGAGGCCATATAGTTTTGTGCATACGCTCATAGAACTTGTTCTGGGTGTTCGCTTAAGCAGTTCGTTCTGTGCATGTAGTTCGCTTATGCATACAGGTCATTCGGTGAACACGTGCAGTGGTTCGGCCATACGTCCGTATGGTTCGTTCTCTGCACACGCGCATACAATTTGATCGGTGCATACGCTCACATAATTGTTAGGTGCTCACTTAGTGTGTTCCGTACATACCAACATATAGTTTGTTCCCTGCATGTTCACATAGTTCGTTTGTGCATATGCCCGTATAGCTTGTTCTTTACGGTCATAGACTCATTCTGTACATACGCGCACACAGTTCGTTCTCGGCATGCTCACTTAGTTCTTTGCATATGCGCATAGTGGTTTCGGCATACGCTTACTTAGTTAGCCCATGCAGACACACTCATAGTTTGTTCTGGCATACCTTCACTCAGTTAGTCCTGTGCATACCCGCAAATAGTTTGTTCTGTGCTTACGCTTATGTAGTTGCCAAGCGCACTCGCTCATAAAGTCTTGTGCATTCACTTACTTAGTCTGTTCCGTGGACTTGCTCTGGTAATCGGTTAAGTTGTTCAATGTTTCTGCTAGTAGTTATTGTTATGTACATATTTGATAGTTTGGTGCATACACTCGCTCGTGTAGTTCATTCCAGCTCACGTTCTTATAGTTTGTGCGGCACAGGCTCTCATATAGTTTGGTCGGTGTATACGGTCAAGGTGTCTGGTTTGGACATGTGGTCTGGGTATTATTGATCAACACATGGTCTGGTTGGTTTGCCGGGCCCACGTTCAGTGTCATGTGCAGCATATGTGCCAAGGAGTTATGCTTGGTATATGCTTACGGTATTCATACTCGGTACATGTTCATATACATTCAGCACATACGTTACTTTGGTTGAGGTTTTAAATTGCGGACCAGTCACGTCTACAGGTCGGTCCGGATACAACCTGTCACGGCTTCAGGTTGGCGACAGTGTCATCACATACGTTGTGTTTAGGTAGCAGTTGGTTCAGGCTACAGGTATAGCTTGGCGGTGATACTTTTAGTTTCATAGTTAATTGAGTTTTCAGACCTGTCACGTCTACAGGTCGGTTCAGTTACTACTCGACGCGGCTTCGGGTTGACGACAATGTTATGTGTTTTCACAAGTTCATTTAGCATCGGGGGCCACGTATATACGTCAATCATGGTTACGATCTGTCGCGGCTTGGTGGTGATACTTTGTTTCATAGTTAATTGAGTTTTCAGACCTGTCACGTCTACAGGTCGGTTCAGTTACTACTCGACACGGCTTCGGGTTGACGACAATCTTATGTGTTCTCACAAGGTCATTTAGCATCGGGGTCATGCCTATAGCTTGGTTTCAGTTGAAGTTTGGGCTGTCTTAGCTTCAGGTTGATCATTATTTTGGTTATACATTGGTTGAGTGTCATGATCAGGCTTGCCGCATGAGTGGTTTCATCACTTTGTCGGCCGACTCGTTCAGACAGTTAGTAGATGTTCTAGACAGGACCCCCGTTCAGCTACAAGTCTGTGTTGGAAAGCAGCTTTATCTCTGGGTTACTATGGCTTCCTCAGACCTGGTAAGTTCTATAGTAAAACGTAAAATGATATTTGTTGGAGACTGAGCCAACTGATATGGAATTCCAATCACTATTAGCTTGAGTTGAGCGCTACTAAAACATCGTTACCCGGGCAAGGCGTTACCATCTGCTGCTTTTCCACATTTCATTTCATAGGTAGTGCCCGGTTCGTCTGCTACGTGACCTGTTGTTCACACGCCAGGGAGCCAGTAGGTCGCAGCCATTATTATTATTCTGAGGTATTGCTCTCACCACTCCGCAATTCGTTAAAGTATGCATTTTAGTGATAGGCTTTGGGGGGTGACTCGGCTGTGATATCTGGACACCCCCTTCGCATCGGTGCCACCTCATCAGCGTCACGTCAGGGGATGCCAGCCCGTGTGATTCGTAATTTGAGTCTCTGAAATCTAGCTCATACATGCGCCCATCCCCTATCCAAAGTCTGGAAGGTCCCATGCTTTCCAGTTCTGGTTTTGTAATGTTGTCTTATTTCATAAAGCGTTTTTGTTTCAAATATTGAAGTTTTGCCCTCTATTTTATTCAGGTGTACCTACACGCGGCAGTATATGGCACAACTCAGACTGCCTGTTAGTTTGTATATCAGTGGTTAGTCTGTTAGGTAGGTACGCTACGCATTTGAGCCACCGATCACAAGTGTGAAGGCTAACGCAGTTAGCCTGTATTTGTGAGAGGGGGCGGGGTTAATCACTATAAGAACCCGCGGTGCCCCTAGCACAGTACGCCGCGGGTTCTTCACGTCCCACCCAACCCCCCCTCTTTTAAAAAATTAATTTAATCTCTTAGGAGTCTTTTCTATCTAAGGTATGCCCTCTATTTTATTCAGGTGTACCTACATGCGGCAGTATATGGCACAACTCAGACTGCCTGTTAGTTTGTATATCAGTGGTTAGGCTGTTAGGTAGGTACGCTACGCATTTGAGCCACCGATCACAAATATATATATATACTTGTGTATATATATGTGTATGTACATAAGCAGCGTTTATTGGAATCTATCGGGGTGCAGTCTTCGCTTTGGTCATTTGGTGGTGCAGGTGGGTTAGGTTAATCTTTGGTAGCTGTGGGCGTTACGGTATTGTGTGGCCACACTCGTAGTATTTGTACTGTGCACACGCTTGTAGCTCTTGTGTTGTACACGCGCTCGTTGGATATACTGTACACACGCTCGTAAGATTCATACTGTACACACGCTTGTGGCGTTTGTGCTGGGCGTACTTTTGTGGCTTTTGTGCTGTGCGTACGCTTGTGGCGTTTGTGCTGTGCACACGCTTGTGGCATTTGCACTGTACACACGCTTGTGACGTTTGTGTTGAACACGCGCTCGTAGGATTTATGCTTTACACACGCTCGTAGGATTATGCTGTACACACGCTCGTAGGATTTATACTGTACGCACGCTCGTAGGATTTATACTGTACGCAAGCTCGTAGGATTTATACTGTACGCACGCTTTATTTACGACACCGCTCTCCGGTTTATAGGAGGGGCATGTCCTGTGTTTATCGTAGCGTGTGCACTTGTAGCCATTGTGCAGTAGCAGTGTTGCTGCATGGTGTGCTGGTGGTATTGCACATGCAGCCATGATATTCATACTGTGCATCCGCTCGTAACAATTATATATTTTCATACGGGCTTAGCATTCATGCTGTGCGGTCACTGTGCGGTACATGCGCTCGTAGGGTTGTATTGCTCGAAGCGTTTATGCTGCATGTGCACTGGTAGCATTCATGCTGAGCATGCACTGGTGGTATTAGGATGAACATGTGCTCTTGGTGTTGTGCTGTTCGCACGTTCGTAGCATTATGCTGCACATGCTAGTCCAGCATGGCGAGTGTTATGTGCATGAGTACGTGGTCATAATTAGGTCATGTGTGCATATAGTTTGTACATGCAGACGTTTATCAAGTTTGTCTTGGGCAGATGCTTATATAGTTTGTTCTGGGCATACGCACATACACTTTGTTTTTCACACGCGAGCAGATAGTCATCCTGAGTATAGGTTCATCAAGTTTGTTCAGTATAGTAGATCATAGTTCTCATACTCAGGCGCATGGTGTCGTAGTTGGCCATATGTGCATATAGTTTACTCTGGGCATTCGCTCAGTTCGTTTCTTAGCATTATCTCACATAGTGTGTTTCAGGTGTATCCACATTTAGTTTGTTCCGTGCAGACAGTCACATAGTTCGTTGTGCATACTCACATACAGTTCACATACTCAGAGTATTTCAGCGCTTGCATTCATGGTTGTTCTGTATGTATGTGTGTATGTGTAGGTATATGTGTGTATATATATGTATGTATATGTGTGTGTATATATATATATATATATATATGTGTGTGTGTATATGTTCTTCCTCGTGGTTGGATGCAGATGCTCAGTTGTTAGACGCCATATAAGTTCAGTGCATACGCTCGTGACTTGTTTTGAGCATTCCCGCATATAGTTTCTCTGCATATAGTTCATTCATGCGCACGTGCATGGCTCATTCCGTTTTCACGCTCATTGATGCTCTGGACACACGCCTAGATAGTTCATCCTTTGCATACACGCATGTGTTTTGTCCCTGGCATACACTCACATAGTTATTAGGTGCATACGATCATATAGTTTCTTTACACTTACGACCATCATTTGTTCTCGGCACATTCATAGTTCGTTTGCACTCACAGTTTATTCTGTGTATACGGCAATAGAGGTATCCTGTGCATTCATAGTTTGTTCTCGGAATACGCACACTTACTTAGTCCTAGGCACGAGCTCATATTTGGTCCTGATATACGCTCATATTGTTGTCAGGTGCACATGCTCTTATAGTCCTGTGCTTACAATCACTTAGTTATTCCCGGGTTAAGCTCAGGCAATTGGTTCCATGCTTGCAGTCATAAGTTGATCTGGTTATATGCTCACAATTTGTTCCATGTGTATGTTAGTCAGTCTGTCCTGGATATACGTGCGGGTAGTTTGTTTGTGCTTTTAAATTTCTCAGGGCATATACTCAGTATCTAAGTTGCATGCTTACCCTCACTGAGTCTGTTCTGCAGCCTCGCTTATATCTTGGTTCTATGCATACAGTGTTTAGTTTTGTTTTGACCACACGTGCATAGTTTTTCTGTGCGCCTGCTCATATAGTTTGTCCTGACACACGCGCATATAAGTTGTTCAGGTCATTCACTCATTTAGTTTATTCAGGCTACACTATCATAATATTTATTCAGGCCACTCTGTCATAGTGTGTTCTGTGCATACGCCCATATAGTTTGTGCTGTACATAGTCACATACTTTGTTCAGGGTATACATTTACAGAGTGTGTTTGGCAATTCGTTCAGATTGTGGTATCGGTGCATTCAGTCTTAGTTTCTCAGTGGCATACGTGTTGATAATCTGCTCTGACCACACGTTCTGTCAGCTTGGTTTGTAAAAAGTAGTGTTTCATAGACATGGTGCAGCAGGGTAGACAGCGCTCGTAGGTATTCATGTATAGTGTTACGCATCAGGGCGTCATACAATGATACAGTTTGTACTGGGCATGTGCATGATACTGGGTAGGTGTTCATATAGTTTGTACAGTGCATACGCTCGCTCATGCAGTTCATTCTAGCCTCACGTCACACATGGTTTGTGCAGTACAAGTGCTGATATAGTTTGGTTGGTGTTCACGGTCAAGGTGTCTGTTTTGGAGATGTAGTCTTAGTGTTCTTGATTTACACAGGGTCTGGTTAGTTATGCCGAGCTCACGTTCATATTTTCATGTTCTGCTATGTGTCAAGGAGTTATGCTAGACATGCTTATATCATTCATACTCGGTAATGGCTGATATGTTCGTTTGGTACATTCGTTACTTTGGTTGAGGCTTACAGTTTCAGATTGACCAGTCACGTCTACAGGTCGGTCCGGATACAACCTGACACGGCTTCAGGTTGGCGACAACGTGATTACATACGATTGCGTTTAGTTAGTAGCTGGGTAAGGCTGCAGATACATAGTTTTATTTCCCAAAATAGGTCACTTTGTGGTTATGAATGGTCCCTGCTTCAAGTTGATAGTAATAATTTTAGTTACGTGTTTAATGGAGTTTTCCATTTTCGGCTAAACCTGTCACGTCCACAGGTTGGTTCAGTCATTACCCAATACGACTTCGGGTTTACGACGATGTCTTATACGTTTGAGCATGTTTATTTAGCATTTGGGACATGTATTCAGGGAAATAGCTTGATTTCAGTTGACGTTTCGTCTATCTCGGCTTCAGGTTGTCGATGATATTGGTTGAGTTTCACGATCGTGCCTGTTACATAAGTTGTTTCATTGCCTGTCACGTCCACAGGTCGGATTAATTACATAGTCATCTGGGTTTTCATGTTTAGCACTTGGGATTGTGCATACAGGCCTGGTTGGTTCTGTTTAGATATCATGTTCATTCCTACTTGGATTGGTTGGGTTTTGTCCACTATTTGCTGTATTTAGCTCATACTATCAAGGTATATCTGGCTTCCAGTACCATGTCGCGTTATCTAGCCTGACAAGGCATCTTTGCATATGTCTCATGTCAGCTCTGCAAAGCATTAAAATGGAGGTTAGAGAACCCTCTAGCCATCAAGCCTTGACGGCTGGCCTGGTTAGACGGTTAGCAGACGCCTCATAATTCTCGATATGGATGTCAGGTCAGCTTAACGTTAAAAGCCGCTCTATTCTCTGGTGATGATGGCTTCTGGGGCCAGAGGAATTCACATACAGGTGCAAGGTCGAAATTACATCAGATTGTGGGGACACAGATAATAACGCGTCCAAATCGTATAGCTGCAAACGTCATTGCCCTGTCAGCTTGTTTTGCATGGTATTTTCCTTACCCCCACTAGTGGTGCCCAGTTCGAGTGTTGCAAGCTTTCCTTTCGCACGTCTAGGAGCCAGTGGGGGTCGACCACTGTTACTGGGGCCGCACTCACTACTACGTCATTTGTTGAACATACATATTTGCATTAAATCCTTAGATAGTGGTTTGTTAATAAAGCGTTTTGTTTTAAATATTTAAGTTTTGCCCTCTATTTATTCAGGTATACCTACACGCGACAGTACATGGCACAACTCAGACTGTCTGTTTTAAATATTTAAGTTTTGCCCTCTATTTATTCAGGTATACCTACACCCGACAGTACATGGCACAACTCAGACTGTCTGTTAGCTAGTATCATTATGTGGTTAGGTTAGGTAGGTACGCTACGTATTGAGACCCCGAAAACAAATGAGAAGGCTAACTTGTTTGCCTGTATTTGTGAGAGGGGGCGGGGTTATCACCATAAGAACCCGCGGCGTCACTAGCACGATACGCCGGGGTGTCTTCCTGTCCCACCCGACCCCCCCTTATTTAACTCATTTCATCTCCCAGAAGGTATGCCCTCTATTTATTCAGGTATACCTACATGCGACAGTACATGGCACAACTCAGACTGTCTGTTAGCTAGTATCATTATGTGGTTAGGTTAGGTAGGTACGCATTGAGACCCCGAAAACAAATATGTGTTATACCTTCAAGAGAGGAGCTGTGTAAACCCATGTGACCCTGTATGCCCAATGGGAACTGTAAGGTATATAAAGTAGTAGGGGGAGGAGTTGCCCCAGTTCAGTGCTAGTCACTGTGGAAAGCAGAGCATATAAGTGTGGTAAAGGTGTGAGGTGTGTGGAGAAGCTCTGAGGGAAGTCCCTCACAGATGGCACCACTGATTGTTCCTATAGCCTTTACATTTTCTATATTGGCTACTTCTTAGAAAACAGTAGTTTTTAGCTGTCCTCCCTAGGCTGCCCACAATCTCCTTCCTATTTAATCCTTAACTTACTGTTCAACTTCTTCTGTGACCAAGCCTTGGTTTGATGCCTTTCTTTCATTTTGCTAATGTAGTGAGGGGTGTCAGTAGGCTAAAACATTGGGGGCATGGGCCCCAAATGTAAAGCCAGATGCCCCAGATGTCAGCTGTAATCTCCACTCTGTATCATGCAGGTCCTGGTTGGGCAGTCACACCGCACAATAGCAGTGACTGCCTGTCTAGGACCTGCTCTATACTGCAAAAATACTCGAGGTGTAGGACCTTTGGTGAATGCACAATCATGTGACCAAGACTTGGGGCGGAGCTGAAGAACAATGTGAACCGGGAAAGAAGCAAGAGAGTCTGGTGAGTTCCCAGGGCTATAGTCACTGTTTTGCTGGTACAGGAGTGTTTCCCAACAAGGGTGCCTCCAGCTGTTGCAAAACTACAACTCCCAGCATGCCTAGACAGCCTTTTTGATGGGAGTTGTAAGTTTGCAACAGCTGGAGTCACCCTAGTTGGGAAATACTGTTATACAGTATATACACTATAATGTAAACCCATGTACAGGGTAAGTAATGTAATTTTATACAGTGATCCCACCAGCAAAACAATGAGTGCTGCTCTGGAGTATACCTGTATACTATAACAATTATAGGATGTAATGCACAATCAGGAGTAACATTTTGTATACTCACTATTGTGGTGGGGTCACTGTGTACATACTGTACATTACTTATCCTGTACTGATCCTGAGTTATATCCTGTATTATACTCCAGAACTGTACACACTATTCTGCTGGTGGGGTCACTGTGTACACACATTACTTATCTTGTACTGATCCTGAGTTATATCCTGTATTATAGAGGGGGCCTATAACTATATACATGGGGCACAGAGGGGCCTATAACTATGTATACGGGAGCACAGAGGGGCCTATAGCTATATATGGGGAGCACAGAATGGCCGACTTGCTTCCTGAGAGTTCAGTGGCAGGCATAATGCTCTAAGAAAAGACTGTATGTGTTTCATTTGTTCTTTGAGAATGGGGAAGGTGTATGAAAATGAATGGTATGGAATTGGCTCCCATTGGTCTATTGTTTTCAGCTCTTTTTTTGCAGGCATTAAAGGGGTACTCCACTGGAAAACATTTTCTTTTAAACCAACTGGTGCCAGAAAGTTAAACAGATTTGTAAATTACTTCTATAAAAAAAATCCCAATCCTTCCAGTACTTATCAGCTGCTGTATAATACACAGGAAGGCCTTTTCTTTTTGAATTTTCTTATCTGTCTGACCACAGTGCTTTCTGCTGACACCTCTGTCCATATTAGGAACTGTTCAGAGCAAGAGAGGTTTGCTATGGGGATTTGCTCCTACTCTGGGCAGTCCCTAAAATGGACAGAGGTGTGAGACGAGAGAACTGTGGTCAGACAGAAAGGAAATTCAAAAAGAAAATAACTTCCTGTGCATTATACAGCAGCTGTTCTGGAAGGATTAGGATTTTTTAATAGAAGTCATTTACAAATATGTTTAACTTTCTGGCAACAGTTGATTTAAAAGAAAATGTTTTCCGGTGGAGTACCCCTTTAACAATATTGCCTCCATAAATGCTTCATGTATTTCCTTTTATTTATGTAAATTATTATTTTTATTTTTTTTACAGTTACAGTTATCTACAGTTATTCTTTACAGTTACAGAGCAACACTTTATTCTGGCTGATAGAGATCCCTCTATGATAGTAAATGCCAATCAAAGACTGTTGCATTGTGTACTTGAGAAAATGTGGTAAATTATTAAGAAGTGCATAAAAAATACAGCTAAAATTTAACTAGATTGACAATTATAATACAATAATATAGTTTTAGCATTATTTATTTTATTAACAAAATGATGCATACAGTAAACTGTGGTTTGCGGTATGAAAACACTTTAAATACATTGTTACATTTATACTCCCTAGAGGATAATGAATGCTCTTCATTTTTAAACACTAGAAAGTCTATTAAGGTGATGGGCTTTGATTTACAGGGTAGCCACTGGTAGATGACACTAGAGACTGTGTCCTAGATCAAAATATATGAAAGAAAAACTGAAGTGATTTTGCCCATACCAACCAACCACGGCTCAGCTTTCATAATTTAATGTGCTCTGCAAAAGTGATTGGATGTTGTGTGCAAAATCTCTTCAGTTTTCTCTCACACAGTTTGATCAACCTGGGCCATGTTTTTTTTTTTTTTACTTCTATAGGAGCATCTTGGTATGGCTTCGGAGCATTACCTAAAATTTAGCTGACTCTACACAATCAAAGCCACTATCTATGCAAGATTTGAAACAGAATACATAATACATCTCTTAAACTTAGTGTTTTGCATGCAGAAACCTGGATGCATCTTCAACTCAATTGATGTTCAGCTTTCTATTTTTCCATCTCCCACAGTACAAAGTAGGATGTGCCATGTGTTTCAAGTGCAATGGCTTCTTTCTTAGGTGGGAAGATAAGGTTTTGCCATATTTCCAGTTTAAAGGAAACCTGTCACACTGAAAACTCAGTCCAGTTTGTAAGAAACATGTTATGGAACAGGAGGAACCAAGCAATTTGGTGTTTGATGCAGGAGAAACTAAGCATTTTGGTGTATAGTTTCTTGGGAAAATTTCCAGGATAACTTGTTATTTATTCAAGTAAATTTCTGCTCATTCTGGGCTAAGTAGTCATTTGAGAGGTACTACTACTGCATGTAGAGAGAGCTGTAAATCACTCAATAGGACTGCCTACTCAACAGCTTAGCTCAGAATAAGAAAAGTAGTCAAGTGGGTGGTCCTACTGAGTGAAAGCTTTCTCTATACGCAAATTTAAACACACAGATAGCTGTCTGCCTTCAGCTACAAAGAGAGGATCAGAGCCCCAGCGATATAACACTTATTCCTTACCCTGTTGATAGCAGGAGGAGACTTCTGGAGGTGGAGGGATTCAACGGCGCTGACCAGGAGCAGACACGTCAAATAGGTAGGAAAGTGGCTTTATTAAAACAATGCAACGCGTTTCACCGCAGGTGCGGCTTCATCAGGCATAGTATGCCTGATGAAGCCGCACCTGTGGTGAAACGCGTTGCATTGTTTTAATAAAGCTACTTTCCTACCTACCTGACGTGTCTGTTTCTGGTCAGCGCCATCAAATCCCTCCACCTCCAGAAGTCTCCTCCTGCTATTGTCCTGTTCGGATGGGAAGGCTGCAGACTGGACCTACCTCTCACTCACGCTGTCCACTGTTGTGTGTGAGCTTACACAACCGCATTCGGAAGGGCATTTCCTATTTCACCTGTGGACCCTATACCTGCGGTATTACGCTATTGAGCGCTCTTTCTTTTCGTTTTAGCTTACCCTGTTGATAGTATTTTAATCTGGAATACCCCATTCTAATTCATGCAGACATCATATACTTTTTAGTTACATGCATCGCACGCATTGAGAAAGGGCTCAGTACAAGCACGAAACGTGTTGAATACTGCATGTAATTTTATTCTTCTTATCATTAAATCAATATCCTTGGGAGACGCACCAGGACTTGAGGTTTTAAATGTTTTGAACATATGTGGAAACACAGTGGAAAAATACTTGTCTGGAAAAAATCCCACAAGAAAACTATACTCCACTCTTAGTAAATCAGGGCTTATGTTTGCAAGTGGTTTATGGGATTCATAACTGCCACTAATATGAGTATGCTGGCACTATTATATGATATGGCTGGTACTATTATATTAGATATCACTGTGTGGGCAATTTATGTCCTGACATTTATATATAGATATTTTAAGGGATGACTTTTTTCAATGGATTTAGAAAGGCTAGATGTTGGCAGGGGTAAAGTATAACAGGTTTCACTAGGTTTGTTGCCTTTTTTGTAATGCCTAGCCCCCCCCCCCCCCCCCCCATCTCACACACACACCAATTGAAAGTCTAGGACCTCTGCTGTTCCTGACTTAAAGGGGTTCTTCAGTGGAAACCTTCTATTTATTTTTTAAATTAATGGGTGCCAGAAAGTTATCCTGTGCTCGTGATGTCAGCAGAGAGCACTGTGTTCCCAAAAGTAAAGAATTTCCTCTGTAGTATTCAGCAGCAGTTACTGGAAGGAGTAAGATTTTTATATAGAAGTAATTTACAAATCTGTTTAACTTTCTGGCACCAGTTGATAAAAAAAAAACAAAAAAAAAAAAAAACTTTAATTTAGAAATTTTCACAGTTTCTTAACTTTTGAAGCTAATTAAAAAAGTAGACCCTTTCACTGCAGATTAATAAAAATACTCATGAACAACCACATCGGTCTACTACCATTGCAGGAATTTTTCCATAGATAATTTGTTCATTTTCATTGAAATACAACATGTTGATTGGGGACATTTTTGTTGGAGTACAGCAAGGACCTGCAGACCCCCTAGGATTTGCTTGTTGAACCAAATGAGTATGGGGGTATTTTTGCAAAAATACTACTCCACATTCCCCAGAGCAGTAATTAGCTTTATATCTTTTTGGTGCAATAATCCAGTCCCATCCGAAGGCCTCAAAATCTACCGTGAGTGGATACCGACAGCACCGAGACTCTGAAGAGTGCTCATCACAGTCCAAACCAAAATCTCTTCGGGATCTTTTTGGCGTGTCCATAACCTTGACCTCTATAAATGGATTCTGGAAAACAATAATTAAATTAAAAGAGTACCTACAAGAAACAATGTATACTTGTACAATAAAAAATTGTAATGTATATAACATATAAAAATTCATGCTTGATTAGGTCATATTACAATGCACTAATAAAAATGTACATGCCCAGATTAGCTGTAACATTAAAACCACCTCCACAATAATCAAAAGGTCCCCCATATACAGTCAAAACAAACCTGACCCCTTTATGGCACTTAACTCTCTCAGTATACAGTAAATTCTATATTATAATGAAAACAGCTGTAAAGTACAGGTGCGATAAGAAAAACAGGGTCCCAAGTCAAGGCTATTTAAATGGGGGACTTGGGATCCTGTTCTTCTGATCAGTTATGTTTTAGTTTTGGAATCACATATTTATTTTTCTGTACTATGCTGTGGAAATAATGTTGTGGGTTTTATAACCCCTTTCAGTCATGTAAGTTGATGGCTTGGGTCTTCAGGATTCAGACGTGTCTTTCCAGCACAATCCCCAAATGCTCAATCAGACAGCGATCTGGGAAATCTTTAGATCAAGTTATCAACTATTCCTGAATAATTAAAGAGGGGACTGTTGAATTGTGAGCAATAATGTTTAGGTAAGTGGTACTTGCCAAAGGGACAACAACATAAAAGCCAGGTACCAAGGTTTCCACGCAGAATATTGCCCAGAACATCATATTGCCTCTGCCAGCCTACCATCATCCCCAGGTAAGCAATTAACACACACACGCACACACACACAGTGTCACCCACATAATGTGAAAGAAAATGTGATTCATTAGAACAGACCACCTTTTTCTATTGTTTCGTGGTCTCGTCCTGATGCCAAAATGCCTATTATGGGAACTTTGCAGGAGACAGGGTTAGTACTCTTACCATGGCTACACACTGTGGGGCAGATTTATTAAACTGTCTTTGTAGCTTTCAGCAATCAGCCAGGAGCTAGCATTCATTTGTTGTCACCACCTCTGGTAAATTGAAAGTTATAGTCTTATTAGTTGTAATCACGATAAAAGCTGAAAATCTCTAAATAACAGGGCAGGATGGATAGGAGTGCTGAAACCAGATAAGAGCTTAAAAGATTTATTCCCACAATGCAACGCGTTTCACGGTTACCCGCTTCCCCAGGCATCCTCATCCTTGGAGGCATCCAATTTTTTCTTCCAATTTTGCCTACTGAGGAAGGGTTCGATTCCAACACCCTGAAACGCGTCTAGGCATCCAGTCTGAACAGAGCAATAACCAATACCGCATTGCCTGATTTTGAGCGGTTATTCTACAAATTCTCCGAGCCATGCACTGCACCTACAGTAATAAATCCATCCCACCAACCAGGCGTAGGATCAAAACTACCATATAATCAACTTGCGCCCTGGTTTTGCAATAAAGAGAGGGGTCCGACACCGAGAACAGGTGCAGATTGCCATTGCGGACCGCCTACCTGGGAGTCTCTTGCCGGAGCTCCTTCTCAACAAGCACGGGAGGATTACGCTGCCTGCTCACCAATATACAGCTTCATACAAGATATACCATCTTCGGCCCGCTAATACACGGGACCAGCTGTCACGGTGAGGTAGCACACTATGTTTTATCCATCAAGTGTGGACAGTACAGATTAGAACAGGTGCAGATTGCCATTGCGGACCGCCTACCTGGGAGTCTCTTGCCGGAGCTCCTTCGCAACAAGCACGGGAGGATTACGCTGCCTGCTCACCAATATACAGCTTCATACGAGATATACCATCTTCAGCCCGCTGCTACACAGGACCAGCTGTCACGGTGAGGTAGCACACTATGTTTTATCCATCAAGTGTGGACAGTACAGATTAGATCTATTCCGAGACTGACTTTCTATCTTATTTATTATATATACCACATTTGCCGGACCAACAGTATACTCCGGAACGGCATCCAATACTGCTAGCACTTTAAACATCAGGCGATTGCTGTAAGGGTTAATCTATTCTGCCATTAGGGCCCAATGGCAGATTAATGCAATTTATAACATTGCTCTGACAAATATTTTATGTTTATATTTTTTATTGTATTTTAATAAATTTGTAATTTTGTTTCAAACAAACTGTTCTCAATTGATATTTATTGTGCACCCAGTGGGGTGATGCTCTTGAGGTGTGGTTCAAATATTTTTATTTACTTGGAGTGATTTTTGATCGGTGGGGATCGATCTTTTTGGCCGTATTGACCTCGAGCATTTGATTGTGAGCTGCACACACTTTCTGTTTGGTTGGTTCACAATTTACAAATCTGCTTAACTTTCTGGAGCCAGTTGATATATAAAAAAAAAGTTTTTCCCTGGATAACCCCTTTAACTCTAAGAAAGTTACAGGGGCAAAAATTGCATCCATTTAGTTCTAAGACAAAATCCACTGCTGACCATAAAGGGCAGATTTCAATCAAACTCATCTCACTTTTGCCAAAAAAAAAAAAAATCTTGATCTTTAGGAAAATATTCTGACATGACAAAAGTTTAACTGTTTGTATCTGGTATAAAAGTAACACAGCATTTCAGAAAGAGAACATCAACCAACAGTCAAATAAGGTGGTGGTAGTGTGATGTTCCGGGGCTGCTTTGCTGCTTCAGGACCTGTATGCCTTGTTGTGAATAATGGCACCATGAATTCTGCTCTTTACCAAAATTACCAAATTTCCAAAAAAAGACAAGAATTCAGGAAAGGGAAAATACGTTTTTTACAGTGCTATATCTACTTAAATGTGTTGCCGATATGCAAGCATATGTTTTACAGTATAGTCACTAGAGATGAGCGAACTTTTGAAAAATTTGATTCGGCTGATTTACCAAATTTTTCGAAAAAATTTGGTTCAAATGGAATTTATTTGCGGCGAATCTATATTAAAAATGGCTATTTCTGGACTACAGAGAGCCTCGATAGGAGTATAGAACACTTTGCTTTGTTCTAACACACATATGGAGTGTGTTGGGGTAGTGAAATAATACTGGTATTCAGAATGACATGCAGATTACAGGCATCGCTTTTAGAATCACTGCCGCAGAGCAGCACAATGACAGAGCCTGGAGGTGGCATCAGTATGAGGAGACCATATTGTGGCTGAATGACACATCGTGGAGGTGTTGGCAGCATGAGGAGACCATACAGTGGCTAAATGACACAGCAGGGACGTGTTGGCAGCATGAGGAGACCATATAGTGGATGAATGGCACAGCGTGGAGGTGTTGGCAGCATGAGAAGACCATATAGTGGCTGAAAAACACAAAGCAGAGGTACTCCCTGTGGAGGATCACACGTGCTAATGCCGGACAGTGACGGGATACAGGTGGTCTCTTACCCGCTGCGGTTGTGTACCGACATACACAGCAATGGTTAGCAGGTGTTGAAAAGAGGATTTAGTTATCCATCTGCAGCCTTCCCATAAGAACTTGTATGATCCAGTGAACTTCGTAGGTGACAGGGAATTATCTGGCGCTGACCGGAACACTGAGGCTTTTATTTGAAGAGGATACCTTTTTATTGTTCTTCCTGACAGTTCTGCTCTACAAAGTTATTCTGCCCTTTAGCTGTTTCTGTAAACACCAAAGCAATGAGGAACAATGTCCCCCAGTATGAACGCACCCTAATATCTCTTGACTTGAATGGGAGCTCAGCAACATGTAAATCATTCCTGACATTATTTTAGTCACACAATCCTCCGATATGTAGTTACAGTCCATACAAGCTTGGCACTTCCCTTTCCAGGAGTTACACATCACTCCACCTTCTACACTGCACACATTCTTGGCAGTAGAAGGGATAAGGGAGCATCTGGTAAATTTTGAAATCATGTACTTCTGATACTTCCAGCCCAAGATCATTATCATCATCAGCCCCCAGGAAAGATACCACTTTCACCTGTTCATACTATCACACCTACTGTGGTGCAATTTCATGAGCCTCCAGATACCTCCAACAGTAACATGTACCAAACCATTAAACTAAGTATGTTGTATGAAAATTTTCAACCCTTGAAACAAAGATCTGGAATAACACCTTACTCCGGATTGGCATGGGTTCCATAGGTTCCATGCTGACCTAGTGCATGCCTAGCATGCAGCATGACTCTGATCTGTTGGTAATGCATAAAGGGCCCATTGCAACCTCCCAACTGGCCATTACAGGTTCTGGGACACTGCCTTGCAACATGATAATACATGTTGTTGGTCCCAGATATTCCTCTGCCCAACATGATGCCTGCATGAGGCAGCTTGAGTCCACAATACACCGCATTCTTGATTTAGGTGGAAAGAAGGAACTCTGGCCATTCCATCCATCAGTTCTGGTCTCTTTGGATTTCTTCCTGATATATGTGCCAAGATAATAGTGTCCAGTATTAAGGATCACAAGCCAGTACCAACATTGCAAGAAATCAGGCTTATCTCTAAAACATACGAAACAGTCCAAGCTCTGGTGAGTGCTGTCAACTTGCTCAATCAACCTAACCTCTTGGGTAAATACCCAATGCCCCATGATGATTCAGGTAACCTACAACATGGCTTACCCAGATCCCCGTCATCTAAACTCTTGCCCATACAGCTTAATGATTCCAGAGAGCTCCTGCATGGTTTTGGTGAACCCAGTCCACCCCAAACTATGACAATACCACTTACCTATAGTGGTGGAAATAAAGGGTCTGAAAAACCTCTTTTAGAGACTCTTTATAAATATGTTCCCTTTTCCCCGGTGCAAGTAAATAATCTCCTAACCCAACTCCCTGACCCAGAAAAACAGCCAATGCCTTTCTACAGAAGAATCAAGCAAATCCAACAAACGTACTCATCGGTATGGAAGGATTTATATAATCTAGTCTCTATCAGAACTGGAGACGCCTTCTGGCCTATCATTTCTACCGGCCTTGGTAGCTCTGCTATTATGGACAAGGAGACATACTCTTCTGGAATGGAATTCTGCCAACAACTATAAGCCTGGGCCAAAGACAGACTCGCTTCAAGCTCCAACAATTTCTCTGATGCCTCTCAGGAACCTATGGAATCAGCTGAAAAGTTTTTCTCCAGACTACTTAATCTGTTCCAGGATCAAGGTTATGACCTGGAAAGCAAATTCCATAAGACACTCTTCATTAGCACCTTTGTTACTGGCCTCCATGATGCTACCAAGAAAAAGGCTCACAGACACTAGGCCTGAATATGTAGAACTTGAACCAAAGCAACTCTTACTCATTGTCAAAGCTATTGAAAAGCAAACTGAAGTGGCACCTACTAAGAAACGCTTGAATGTGGCAATCTGTCAAGATGCACCAATTATGCTTAATGCTACAGCATACTACCCGGTTCAGAATGATGTCCCTCAGTTCCAAACCGTTCCTGCTCAATACCGTGATCCGAATTATGCATCTCGAAGACAACCCGTCAGAAACATTGTCTGCTACAGATGTGGTAAACCCGGACATTTCAAGCGACACTGCAAAACCAGACTTCCTCCTTTCAACTATCGAATGGATTCAGCCACTGCAAGGCCAATGATGTCACAAAACCATTATAATATGGACCAACAACAATCTGGACCTTTCCCTAGACACCCAAACCACTCCAGGATGAATCAACAATGGACACCCAACAACAGAATGACTCCTCTGAATCCAGCTGATCATGTCTGTCAGGATCCAGACTGGTATGCGGAGAGGACACTGGTGGTGGATCCTCTGTGTCAGTGAGGTGATGGCGTGGGCCGTACCAGGGGAACAGAGTCTAAGAGGTTACTGGTTTTCACCGGAGCCCGCCGCAAAGTGGGATGGACTTGCAGCGGCAGGTAACCCCCAGGTCGTTCCACCCGATAGCGACTCAGGATATTTCCAAGGCCGGCAGGATATTTCCAAGGCCGGCAGGATATTACCAAGACCGGCAGGATATTGTCATGTATAAAAAGAGGCATGGACTCGAGGGACAGGGACATAATACTCCCCCTTTATAAAGCATTGGTACGGCCTCACCTGGAATATGCTGTTCAGTTTTGGGCACCAGTCCATAAAAGGGACACTGTGGAGCTTGGAAGGTGCAGAGATGCGCGACTAAACTAATATGGGGCATGGAACATCTTAGCTATGAGGAGTTACAATTGTTTAGTCTTGAGAAGAGACGTCTAAGGGGGGATATGATAAATGTATATAAGTATATTAATGGCCCATACAAAAAATATGGTGAAAAACTGTTCCAGGTTAAACCCCCCCCCCCGACCCCCAAAAGGACGAGGGGGCACTCCCTCCGTCTGAAGAAGAAAAAGTTTAGTCTCAAGGGGCGACACGCCTTCTTTACCATGAGAACTGTGGACTTATGGAACAGTCTACCTCAGGAACTGGTCACAGCAGGAAAAATTAACAGCTTTAAAACAGTATTAGATACCTTCCTGGAACAAAATAACATTAATGCTTATGAAGAAATATAAAATCCCATCCCTTCCCCAATATCGCACCACACCCCTACCCTTCAATTCCCTGGTTGAACTTGATGGACGTATGTCTTTTTTCAACCGTACTAACTATGTAACTATGTAACCTCACTGACAGCTGAGACAGGCGCGGTACACAAGGACTAGACGGAGGCGAGGTCAGACGTAGCAGAAGGTCAGGGCAGGCAGCGAGGTTCGTAGTCAGGGGCAACAGCAGACGGTCTGGGTACACAGGCTTGGGAACACACTAAAACGCTTTCACAGGGCACAAGGCAAAAAGATCTGGCAAGGACAGGAAGGGGAAGTGGGTTTATATATGTTTGGGAGTGATTACCACTGATTGGGCCAGGCACCAATTAGTGGTGCACTGGCCCTTTAAATTTCAGAGAGCCGGCGATAACAGTGCAGCGCTCCCGGTCAGCGGGTCTGACCGGGGCGCTGCACACAGAAGAACGCCGCGAGCGCTCCGGGGAGGAGCAGGGACCCGGAGCGCTCGGCGTAACAATGTCTTATCTAGAAATCATCAAGAATCTGGATCTGAGAATAATCCTCGCTCCTCCTACTATTCAGACTTCCAGCAACTACATTATCATCATCTATAGGACAATGGCAAGCCTGTGCCCACACTGATCTCTCAAGTACATACTTATACTGACTTTGCTAAATTAGGACCAACCTCTTTTGTGAATCTTACAGTCAGTGGCAAAACTCTTCCTTTTCTAGTGGACACAGGTGCAGCCAGATCTGTAATACGCTCTAAAGACTTACCATGTACTTCCCTTATCTCCTCTGAGCGCCTTTCTTGTAAGGGCGTAGATGGCACACCTGTTGCTACAAACCTCACCTACTCTATACCTATTGGAGCACAGCAAGACATCCTTTCCTGACTGCTTATATCAGATACTTGTCCACTCAATCTGTTAGGCGCTGATTTACTCCTAAAACTCAAAGCCACAATGAAATATGAGGATGATGGCATGCAACTTGAATTATGCCAGCCACTCACACCTGAAGAACTTTGTGTTCTGCAGGTCTCTCCACTGATGGTCATGAACATCCCAACAAAGACTATACCCTATTTGTCTATCTGCAACAAATTCCTGACCGTGTCTCGATGAGGAGGAAAAAGAAACCAAACAAAATGATGAAGACCTTGGTGACCCTGAGCACAATTGTTTAGAGGTTATGGAAATAGAGACATCACAATTACCAACGGTCCAAGAAACAACATTGGACAATGTTACCTTTACTCTCTACACAGACGGATCAAGATATGCTGATGAAAGTGGCAACTTCCACTCAGTAGTTAGCCCATTCAAAGTTCTGTGGGCAAGGCCACTCCCTCCCCATTTTTCGGCACAAGAGGTGGAACGTATTGTCATAGCTGAAGCCTGCCACATTTCGGAAGGATAAACCACCAACATCTACACGGACTCCGCCTATGGGCAGGGAGTGGCGCTGGACTTCTGATTTAAATGGGCCTTGAGGGGGTACATGACTGCAAATGGAACCCTATAAAGAACTTTAAAACTGTCAGGACCCTGATTGAAGCCTTATAATTGCCTAAACAAGTGGCGATCATCAAAGTCAAAGCACACGGAAGATTGGACTCTGAGGAAGCCAAAGGCAATTTCTTGGCAGACCAAGCAGCTAAAGAAGCTGCAATGCTGCCCCTTACTCGAGAGGAAGCAGGGGTATATGTGGTGACAAGAAATCAGAAGAAAGAATCAAAGAGGAAAATTAAAACCCTGGACTCAAGACACTGAAACAGTTCCAGACTGTAGCCTTGGACAAGGAAAAGAGTATGTGGGAGAAAAAAGGAGCTGAACTCAGTGAATTGGACAGCCTATGGAGAAAAGCAAACAAGATTTGTCTTCCCCAAGCACTTTACCTGGGGGTGACTCAATGGGCTCATGGAGTCATCCACAGAGGAAAAAAACAAATGATCACTTCTATCAATTAAATCTACCTTGCACCAGGAATAACGACACCAGTTGAACAATGTGTCAAGGGATGTAACATTTGCAACACCTGTAACCCTGAAAGAACAGAAGTTCCTCCTAAGAAACACTTCACCAAACCTTGCTATCCATTTCAGAGGATCCAGATTGACAACATGCAATTGCCCAAAAGTGGAAAGTTTGAGTACGTGCTAATAGCGGTGGACATGTTCTCAGGATGGCCAGAAGCCTACCCGGTCACTAGTATTACAGCAAAGACTATTGTAAAGAAACTACTAACAGAGCTGGTATGCAGATTTGGAGTCCCTGAAGTAATTGAAAGCGACCAAGAATCGGCTTTCATTGCGGATATTACAAGAGAACTTTGGAAAATGGTGGGAGCAGACCTCGGACTCCATACCCCATATCATCCCCAGAGAAGTGGGAAAGTTGAAAGACTGAATGGCACCCTAAAGAACAAAATCCTAAAAGCCAGTAGAGAACTGTCCCTTCCATGGCCAGAAGTGCTGCCTAAAGCTTTGTATTATGTTAAGAACAAACCCTGACAGCCAACAGATCTAACCCCATATGAGACACTTTTTGGGGGGAACCTAAGCTAGAATGTTACTACCCTCAGCAGCTTAGTGCAGGAAATGATAGTTTGGTAAAGTTTGCTGTCACACTGTGTAATGAGCTGAGAGTAACACATGTTGCAGTTTACTCTTCCATTTCAGATCCAGACGGTAAACCAGGAAGTCACAATCTGCATCCTGGAGAGTTTGTCCTAGTGAAAAGACACGTAAGGGGGCCACTGGAACCTAGATTCGAAGGCCCTTACCAGGTTCTACTGACAACTCCGACCTCAGTGAAACTGGAAGGAAAATCAACATGGATACACGCCTCGCACTGCAAGAGGGTTCCTACACCATGCTCCTGATACATATCCTTTTTCGTATAAGCGGAGTGCAAACCCAGCAACCCAATCCGACTCCACAACACTACTGGGGCGACTTGACAATGACCCAAGGGTTGTATCCCACATATCGGTATAACGCTTCCAGTGCCTGAGTGACTACCTTTGAATTTGACTACTGTGACATAGTGAATTGTCCCGAGGTGCCAAACCAATGTCTACTGTATGGAGATGACAATTCAATATACATATGTGTGACAGATGACTACTGGGAGAACAAATGTGACTATTGGGGAACAGTGGGATGGAACACAGGAACTGACTGGGACTATAGACCACAGAGTGCCAAGAGAATAAAAGACAATACAGGCAAGCCTCTACTCCAGAGAATGACACTTACTAAATCAGGCTCCTGTAATGAAAATGGGAAAACTGGTTCTAGTATGCCTCTTAACATCAAGAAGAAAACCCCGGCCCATGAGATCAGGGGGAACATATTCTAGGGTTGTATATGGCGGGAGACTCAAGGGGAAACTGGGGACAATTCAGCCTAATGGACATGGCCATTTTAAGTGAGTTCAAAGCTCCATTAAGACCATTAATAAATGCCATACTGCAACAAGTATCTAATATAGGAGTCTCAGGTGAAGGGTCAGTCTGGGTTCAAAGGGGAGTGGTTCACAAGCAGCCACTCATCTCAAACAAGTGAAGCATCCCATACACGTTTTTTCCTTTTTCCCACCTGAAACTGAAACTGTTAGGCAGAGTATATTGTCGGGAAAGATTATGCTTAACAAATATCTTTTTAGCGGGGAATTGACAAGTTGATTAAAATGATTCTGACTGCCGATCAATATATATATTAATACTTATATATTTATATGCCATTTCTAATACTGAAAAAATATATTTGTTATCTACTCTTAACCTCTATATCCAGCTTGCTATTTGCTTATAACTAAGAGAGAGATACCTTGGAATGACCCCAGGAGGCCCAAGATGAGATGTCAGAAGACAAAACATGGCAGCACAATGACAGAGCCTGGAGGTGGCATCAGTATGAGGAGACCATATAGTGGCCGAATGACTGCCTGGAGTTTGTGGCAGCATGGGGAGACCATATAGTGTCTGAATGTCACAGCCTGGAGTTGGCTGAAGCATGAGGATACCATATAGTGTCTGAATGGCACAGCCTGGAGTTGGCAGCAGCATGAGGAGACACTAGGGCCTCACAATCCCTAAGATTAAAAGACAAGTTTCAAAATTTAAATTGAAGATTTAGGGTAACTAGTGCCACCATAAAAAATTAAGGCCCAGACCCAGCAGCATCAATAAACCATATAGTGTCTGAATGACACAGCCTGGTGTTGGCTGAAGCATGAGGAGACCATATAGTTTCTGAATGGCACAGCCTGGAGTTGGCAGCAGCATGAGTAGACACCAGGGCTTCATAATCCCTAAGAATAAAATATACATTTTTAAATTTAAATTGAACATTTAGGGTAGCTAGTGCTACCACAAAATATTTTTAGGCCCAGACCCAGGCCCAGCAGCATCAGTAAACCATATATTGACTGAATGACACAGCCTGGAGTTGACTGAAGCATGAGGAGACCATATAGTGTCTGAATGGCACAGCCTAGAGTTGGCAGAAGCATGAGAAGACCATTGAAATGTAAGATTTTTAAATGGAAATTTAAGATTTTTTAATTGAAATTGAGGATTTTGAAATTTAAATTTTAACTCCCAAGTTTTAGTGCCCCGGGCCCCAGCGTGTGGGTACAATGGTCCAAATCTAACAAGGAGACACATGTCACATGGCAGCACAATGACAGAGCCTGGAGGTGGCATCAGTATGAGGAGACCATACAGTGGCTGAATGGCACAGCCTGGAGTTGGCTGAAGCATGAGAAGAGACCATGTAGTGTCTGAATGAGGCAGCCTGGAGGTGGCATCAGTACGAGGAGACCATATAGTGTCTGAATGGCACAGCCTGGATTTGGCTGAAGCATGAGGAGACCATATAGTGTCTGAATGGCACAGCCTGGAGGTGGCTGAAGCATGAGGAGACCATATAGTGTCTGAATGGCACAGCCTGGAGTTTGTGGCAGCATGAAGAGACCATATAGCGTCTGAATGGCACAGCCTGGAGGTGGCTGAAGCATGAGGAGACCATATAGTGGCTGAATGGCAAAGCCTGGAGTTGGCTGAAGCATGAGAAGAGACCATATAGTGGCTGAATGACACAGCCTGGAGTTGGCTGAAGCATGAGGAGACCATAAAGTGGCTGAATGGCACAGCCTGGAGTTTGTCGCAGCATAAAGGGACTATATAGTGTCTGAATGGCACAGCCTGCAGTTGGCGGCAGATGAGGAGACAATAGGGCCTCACAATCTCTAAGAATAAAAGATGAATTGTGAAATTTCCATTGAAGATGCATGGTGCCTAGTGCTATCATAAACATATATAGGTAATAAGCCCAGCAGCATCACTAAACCATGTAGTTGCTGAATGACACAGACTGGAGCTGGCTGAAGCATCAGTAAACCATATATTGGATGAATGGCACAGTCTGGAGGTGGCTGAAGCATCATTAAACCATATATTGGATGAATGACACAGCCTGGAGGTGTTGGCAGCATGAGGAGACCATTTAGTTGCTCAATGACACAGCCTGAAGCTGGCAGCAGTATGAGCACTAGGGCTTCACAATCCCTAAGATTAAAAGATGAATTTTGAAATTTAAATTAAGTGCTACCATAAAAATGTTTGGTCCCAGGCCCAGCAGCATCAGTAAACCATATATTTGCTGAATGACACAGCCTGGAGGTGGCTAAATCATGAGGACACTCTATAGTGGCTGAATGGCACAGCCTGGAGGTGGCTGAAGCATGAGGAGACTATACAGTGGATGAATGGCACAGCCTGGAGGTAGCTGAAGCATGAGGAGACCATATAGTGTCTGAATGGCACAGGCTGGAGTTGGCAGAAGCATGAGGGGACCATTGAAATTTAAGGTTTTTAAATTTAAAATTAAGATTTTGAAATTGAAATTGAGGATTTTGAAATTGAAATTAAGGATTTTGAAATTGAAATTGAGGATTTTGAAAATGAAATTAAGGATTTTGAAATTGAAATTGAGGATTTTGAAATTGAAATTTTAACTCCCAAGCTTTAGTGTCCTAGGCCCCTGCGTGTGGGTACAAAGGACCAAATCTAACAATATGTCACATGGCAGCACAATGATAGAGCCTGGAGGTGGTATCAGTATGAGGAGACCATATAGTGGCTGAATGACAGCCTGGAGTTTGTGGCAAAATAAGGAGCCTGGTGGTGGCTGAAGCATAAGGATACCATATAGTGGCTGAATGGCACATCCTGGAGTTGGCTGAAGCATGAGTAGAACATATAGTGGCTGAATGGCACAGCCTGAAGTTGGCTGAAGCATGAGGAGACCATATAGTGGCTGAATGAGACAGCCTGGAGGTGGCATCAGGAGTCCTGAAAGTGACTCTAATGCAAAAAAAAATCTGAAACTGGGGACAAGCACCTTAATTATGTTTTGCAGTATCCATGGCAGCACAATGAGAGAGCCTGGAGGTGGCAGCATCAGCATGAGGAGACCATATGGTGGCACACTGAAAGTGCCTGGAGGTGGTAGCATCAGCATGAGGAGACCATAGAGCAGCACAATTAGAGAGCCTGGAGGTGGCAGCATCAGCATGAGGAGACCAAATGGTGGCACAATGACAGAACGTGGAGGTGGTAGTATTAGCATGAGGAGACCATAGAGCAGCAGAATGAGAGAGCCTGGAGGTGGTAGCAATAGCATGAGGAGACCATAGAGCAGCACAATAACAGAGCCTGGAGGTGGCAGCAGCAGCATGAGGGCCATGCCAACTGAGGGTTGAGTCTGAGGAACCACCGACTGTTGACTGGGGGTGTCGGATGTCACTTGGGATGAAATGGATAGATCAATCATGGCTGCTGGGTTGCTGGTCACAACACGACTGCTAGCTGAAACCGGGAGCTCAGACCTCTCGCTGCGACTCCGGCTGTCACACACCCCTACTCTGCTGCGACCTCTGCCAGGGCCTGAGGAATTTAGGCCCCTGCCACTCCTCTGTGCACCTCCTGGCACTACTCTGCCTGACCTACTTATTGTGTATATGAGGGGAGTACAATACGCTTCACTATGCTTAAGTACAAAATAGTACACTACTTAGATGTAGGTATGTGGCATGCACTCATGAGGGCAGAAAAATGTGCTACAGCACACTTAAAAATGTATATGAGTACACCACCAGCCGTAGAGTACTTTTGCCTGGACTTTCACAGTATCTAGGCCCTTAACAGATTAACTGGTACGAAATAGTACACTACTTAGATGTACGTATGTGGTATGCACTTATGAGGGCAGAAAATGCGCTACTGTATGCTTAATAAATGTATTGGAGTATAACACCAGCCGGTGATTAATTTTGGCTGTCCTTTCACAGTATGTAGGCCCTTGACAGATTAACAGGTTTAAAATAGTACACTACTTAGAGGTAAGTATGTGGTATGCACTTTTGAGGGCAGAAAAATGCCCTACAGTACACTTAAAAAACTATCTGAGTAAAAACACCAGCCAGTGAGTAATTTTGCCTGGACTTTCACAGTATCTAGGCCCTTGACAGATTAACAGGTACAAAATAGTACACTACTTAGATGTAGGTATGTATTATGCACTTATGAGTGCAGAAAAATGCACTACTGTTCGCTTCAAAAATTATTTGAGTAAAACACCAGCCGTTGATTACTTTTGGCTGTCCTTTGACAGTGTGTAGGCCCTTGACAGATTAACAGGCACAAAATAGTACACCACTTAGATGTAGGTAAGTTGTATGCATTTATGAGGGCAGAAAAATGCAGTACAGTGCGCTTAAAAAAAATGGACTGCTGGGTATTATGCCATCTGCAGACTAGTATAACCAGCAGAAGATTTGTTGTGAAATTGCACTGAAAAATGATTCCTGCCTCCTCTGCTAAGGTTTATGAAGTTGATGCAGCTTGTTGAAAGGTATGAGGCAACACACAGCTATCTGCCCCTCTCTGTAATACTATGCTGAAGAAAGTAACTGGGAGGTTAATGGTAGTGTTGTTCGCGAATATTCGCAATTCGAATTTTATTCGCGAATATCGCATATTCGCGAATTCGCGAATATTCGCGAATATAGCGCTATGTATTCGTAATTACGAATATTCGTTTTTTTTATTTCATTTTTTTTTATTTTTTTCACAGTACACATCACAGTGATCACCCCTCTCTGCTTCCAGCTTATGTGGTGTAAGAAGGCTCTAATACTACTGTGTGAGACCGGTGTGCGAATTTTCGGATATGTGAAAATTTGCATATGCTAATTTTCGCATATGCAAATTTTCGCTTATGCTAATTTTTGTATATGTGAATTTTCGTATATGTTAATTTTCGCACACGAGAATATTCGCATATGCGAAAATAAAACGAGAATATTACGACTATGCGAATATTCACGAATATGACGAATATTCGTCCATATATTCACGAATATTCGCGAATTCGAATATGGCCTATGCCGCTCAACACTAGTTAATGGTTGCAGTAAAAATCCTTTCCAGTGAAAAAAACACTGCTCTCTGTCTACCAGAACGCTGATGTGACTAGGATGTGAAACGCTGCTAGAATGAGCTTTTCAGTGTAACACACACAGCGATTTCCATCTTATCTGTATGCACTGTAATGAATAATATGACGAGCCGCAAAATGGCTGCCGAAAATATAGGGCTGTGACATCACAGGGGTGACTGGCTGCTGATAGGCTGTATCCTGTATGTGATTCAGTGTCATCCTGCCTACTTCCCTTCTCGCCTTGCCTTCCCGCATTCCCAGCGTCCCTTGCCCCATGTACTGACATGTGGATCCGCCATTTTAGATGCCCTGGATCCTGGACTGCAATAAATGGAGTTTAATGAAGCGATTTGCGCGGTAGAATCTCGGTGATATTCGCATTCGTTGCTAATCGAATATTTCATGAAATTCGTAACGAATTTAGGTTCATCAGCTTCGATTTGCTCATCTCTAATAGTCACTGCTATTTCAAAAATGGACCCACACATCACTCCCCTCATGTGAAATCTGCCTAGCTAAGACATCTGCTCTTAGAGTATGCTCACACATGCATATTTTGCTTCAGATTTTGCTGACAATTTTCTGCTGCAAATTTTTCTACCTATTGACTCCAATGGGTAGGAAAATCAGCAGGATAAAATTTGCATCACATTAAGCATGTGTGAATGTACCCTTAGGTTATATTGCACACAGCTTTAGCAAGAGCCTCAATTAAGTAACAATGATGTTCCTTGTCCAAAAAGTGTTCCTTGTCCAAAAAGTTAGGATATTTCTAATGAAAGTGATAATCAAATATTTAGGGAACCATTGGTTGTTTGCCAGTAGTTTGAAATATTGCCCTACATAAAGGGGCATTAAAGTGCCTGATAATTAATTGCCATGTTGTTTTACCACCTTTTTACTTTTTTTTTTTCTTGGGAAGGCAGGGGGGTATAATTTATTTATATGAATGCTGGACAATAAGCATAGCGTGGATAGACAGCAAATGCTCATAGCAGACAGTGTTAACAAAAAGTGTACCTGTGCTTTAAAAAGTTTAAGGAGTTTAAAAAACGTCATGGTTTTGTTACATCATTCCTTTACTAGTGATGACAAGGAGGTTTTACTGCTCTCACTGCTGTTCTTGAACTCAAGAGAACCCCCATCATGGTGCCCAGAGCTCGGCTGTTTGCCAGCATAATTCATATATGGACTTCCTTTTCCTTACTTCTTTAGCCAGTGACAGGATAGCATCTACTCACAAGCCCTCCTCCACTGTATCATGCCTGTGTGGCTCAGACAGAAAATAATAGTTTGTGAACACATAGGGGGAGATTTATCAAAACCTGCATAGAGAAAAGGTTGCTGAGCTGCCCATAGCAACCAATCAGATCGCTTATTTCATATTTCAGAGGCCTTTTCCAACATGAAAGGAGCAATCTGTTGGATGCTATGGGCAACTCTGCAACTTTTCCTCTGGACAGGTTTTGATAAATCTCCCCCATACTGCCTAGACTGGACAGGTTGCATTGCCTTGACAGGTTGGTACTGTGTTGGGGGTTCATTTACAGTACATTATTTAACAGATGATATGAGGGGACTTAAAGTTAGGAATCACATAAGCTATCAAAAGGATGGAAGTTGTTTGAAATGACAGTAACCATTTAGCTGTAAAGTGTTCTGCAATCTTTAGGATCCCATGAATATTGTGCAGATGTAAAGCACTTTAAGCAGAGTTTGCATAGTCCAAAGATATTCGTAATCTTCTGCTACGGTATTTGGGGCCCCTCCTGGGTAGGCACTAGGCGACTGCTTTGCTCTTCCTGGACACAAAGGAAGTCAACAATTGTGGCAATGCAGAGGTTTAACCCGTTAAGGACCCAGCCAATTTTCAGTGTAGGACAAGGCCATTTTTTGCACATCTGACCACTGCCACTTTAAGCATTAATAACTCTGGGATGCTTTTACCTTTCATTCTGATTCCGAGATAATTTTTCAGTGACATATTCTACTTTATGTTATATCTAAATTTTCGTCGATACTTGCATCATTTCTTGGTGAAAAATTCAAAAATTTTATGAAAAAATTGAAAATTTTGCATTTTTCTTTAATTTTGAAGCTCTCTGCTTGTAAGGAAAATAGACATACCAAATAAATTAAATATTCATTCACATACACAATATGTGTACTTTATGTTGGCATTATAAAGTTGACATGTTTTTACTTTTGGAAGACATCAGAGGGCTTCAATGTTCAGCAGCAATTTCCCAATTTTTCTCAAAATTTTCAAAATCGTAATTTTTCATGAACCAGTTCAGTTTTGAAGTGGATTTGAAGGGCCTTCATATTAGAAATACCTAACAAATGAACCCATTATAAAAACTGCACCCCTTAAAGTATTCAAAATTACATTCAGTAAGGTGTTTCACAGGAATAGCAGGAAAGTGAAGGAGTAAATTCAAAATCTTCATTTTTTTACACTCACATGTTCATGCAGACCCAGTTTTTGAATTTTTGCAAAGGGTAATGGGAGAAAAAGTCACACAAAATTTGTAACCCATTTTCTCTTGAGTAAGGAAATACCTCATATGTGTATGTCAAGTGGTCGGCGGACGCAGTAGAGGGCTCAGAAGGGAAGGAGCGACAATGGGATTTTGTAGAGTGAATTTTGATGAAATGGTTTTTGGGGGGCATGTCACCTTTAGGAAGCACCTATGGTGCCAGAACAGCAGAAAACCTCCACATGGCTTACTATTTTGGAAACTACACCCCTCAAGGCATGTAACAAGGGGTCCAGTGAGCCTTAACAGACCACAGGTGTTTGACGACTTTTCATTAAATTGGTGAATGAAAAAAAATTTCACTAAGGTGCATTTTGTTTCCCAAATTTACCATTTTTACAAAAGGTAATGGGAGGAAATGCCCCCCAAAATTTGCAACCCCATCTCTTCTGAGTATGGAAATACCCCATGTTAGGACGTAAAATGCTCTGCGGGCGAACTACAATGCTCAGAAGAGAAGGAGTCACATTTGGCTTTTTGAAAGCAAATGTTGCTGAAATTGTTTTTGGTGGGCATGTTTTTTTTTTCTTTTACCACTTGTGAAAATAAAAAGTATGGTTCAACACCAGCATGTTAGTGTAAAATGTAAAATTTTTTTACACTAACAGGCTGGTGTAGCCCCCAACTTTTCCTTTTCGTAAGGGGTAAAAGGAGAAAAAGCCCCCCAAAATACCCCATATGTGGCCCTAAACTGTTTCCTTGAAATACCACAGGGCTCCGAAGTGAGAGAGCACCATGCGCATTTGAGGACTAAATTAGGGCTTGCATAGGAGTGGACATGGGGTATTTGACGCCAGTGATTCCCAAACAGGGTGCCTCCAGCTTTTGCTAAACAGTCAGTGGCTGTCTAGAAATGCTGGGAGTTGTTGTTTTGCAACAGCTGGAGACTCCGTTTTTGAAACACTGCCGTACGATACGTTTTTCATTTTTATTGGGGGGGGGCAGTGTAAGGGGGTGTATAAGAAGTGTTTTACTCTTTAATATGTGGTAGTGTAGTGTTTTTAGGGTACATTCACACTGGCAGGTTACAGTGAGTTTCCCGCAGGGAGTTTGCGCTGTACATTCACATGGGGGGGGGGCAAACCTCCAACTGTTTCAAAACTACAACTCCCAGCATGTACTGACAGACCGTGCATGCTGGGAGTTGTACTTTTCCAACAGCTGGAGGTACACTAGTTGGAAAACCTTTGGTTAGGTTCTGTTAACTAACTCAGTATTTTCCAACCAATGTGCCTCCAGCTGTTGCAGAACGACAACATCCAGCATGTACTGATCGCCAAAGGGCATGCTGGGAGATGTAGTTATGCAACAGCTGGAGGTACGCAACTACAACTCCCAGCATGCCGAGACAGCTGTTCGCTGTTTGGGCATGCTGGGATTTGCAGTTTTGCAACATCTGGAGAGCTACAGTTTAGAGACCACTGCACAGTGATCTCCAAACTGTGGCCCTCCAGATGTTGCAAAACTACAAATCCCAGCATGCCCAGACAGCAAACAGCTGTGTGGGCATGCTAGGAGTTGTAGTTTTGCAAGATCTGGAGGGCTACAGTTTAGAGACCACTGTATAGTGGTCTCAAACTGTAGCCCTACAGATGTTGCTAGGCAACTAACCGGCTTCCGTAGGACACAGAGAGCCAGCCACACGACATCGCCGCCCGCCGATCTCCACCGCCGATCGTCGCCCGCAGCCTCTGTCGATGGGTAAGTGGACTTCGGCGCCGGTCCTCCTCGGTTTCCCCATTCTGTCCCACCTATTGTGGGTGGGCAGAACGGGGAAACCGAAAGTTAACCCCCCCCGCCCCCGATCTGCTATTGGTCATCGCTTCTATACGACCAATAGCAGGGATAGGAGGGGTGGCACCCCTGCCACCTCACTCCTATCCCTTTAGGGGGATTGTGGGTGTCTTGGAGAACTCCGATTCCCCTTATTTTTTGGGTCACCATAGACCCGTATGACCCGGATTTGCGAAAATCGCTGGTGTAACTTCACCGGCGATTTGCGGCGATAGCCGACATGGAGGGGTCTGATGACCCCCCCCCCCCCCCTGGGCATTTGTGCAGGGTGCCTGCTGATCGATATCAGCAGTCACCCCGGTCCAGTCCCCGCCCGGCTCGTGGCAGGGACCAGAATTCCCACGGACATTTGCCTACTTCATGGGTCCTTAACTACCGGGGTCCCATGATGTAGGCGTACGTCAATAGTCCTTAAGGGTTTAAAGGCTAAGCTCTATTCACTGACCCCAGACATCATTGAATAGCTGTTAGGGTATAAAAGCAATCTCTACTTTTACTAAAGCTGATTGGTTGGAACCATGCTTCTCAAGTGTCATAGACTGGTATGCTTCCTCACTCACCCTCACTGCCCAGCCTCTCCTTGTTTGCTGTAAAGAGCCCTGTACATCAGTAAAGGAGAGGCTGGGTTGAGGTATGAGTCATTCCCTTCAGTGACAAGATGAGCATCTTGGCAACGCCTCCTTGACACTTGGTTGAGAAAAAATATATATAATTTCATAAGTTTGGCAACCACCTTCAGCTCCAGGAAAAGTTCAATTTGCCTTTGTACCCCAATTGCTATCTAACTGTATCTGCACATCTCAGCAGAAAAAAGGACAGAGTCTCTTTAATGCAGAACAGGAAGCTTACAGCTGTTGGTTTTCTGTCTTCACTACTACTACAAATGCTACTATACCAGACAAATATTAAACATGCAAAGCAATGGAGTATCCTGCTCACCAGTTTGCCACATGTGCATGGATGCGTGGGGACTACACGCACAAGACAACTGGAACAAGGAATATCCAGCACCACGGCCTCGGATTAAGAACGTTGCTCTTTATTGAAGTATCATCGACAGGAACAAAACACAGTTAGCACGGACCACAGAGTCACGCGTTTCATAGTATGACTAAGGTGGCTACATCCGCCGAAAGGCGTCACTCCGTGGTCCATGCTAACAGTGTTTTGTTCCTGTCGATGATACATCAATAAAGAGCAACGTTCTTAATCCGAGGCCGTGGTGCTGGATATTCCTTGTTCCAGACAAAAATTAAAATTTAAAACAGCACTGCACACAGAAACAATCAATGATGTAGAACTCCCTTACAAGTGGGCTCAATCCACCTGCATATGCATTGCATATGCATTGGGGTCATCACCTTGCTTTGGTGCATTATCCACCTGTTTTCATTAGAATAATAGTATAGTGTACTTTGTGCCCAATAATTGAGATAAGTAATCCGTTTTCTATAACCTACCAGTCCATCTTCATTTGAACCACGACTGCCAACTGGAATATCTCTTCCGTTTTCATCTGTGGCTTTAATTTCAATCCCAATACTGGATTCAAGTTGTTTAAGCCAATTTTGCAGAGCAGTTTTTGCATCAATGCTTTTCCAAACCCCAGGCCCAGGGTTCATTTCAAGCTTTATTGGCCTGATTCCAGTAGACCGTAAATTATCATTCAAATATCTGGGTAATCTGAAGGTCTGTACAAAAACTGTGGTGCGTTTTTGAACAGGTTTCAAATATATCCATAGCTGAGCCTTTGCTATTTTATTGTATTGCATGATAGAGCTGAACTTGAAGTAGCAGCATTTTTGCTTTTCATGTGTCAAAAAATCTGCTGTAAAAGGAGACAAGAATACATGTTTACCACATGACATAATGATATAATAACTGCATTATCACCAGTAATATGCTATGTTAGCTAACATATCTCTTTAATAAAAGCTGTACCTTAAATGGGTACTCCGGCGCTAAGACATCTTATCCCCTATGCAAAGGATAGGGGATAAGATGCCTGATCGCGGGGGTCCTGCCGCTGGAGACCCCCGTGATCTTGCACGCAGCACGCAGTCCCTGGAGCACGTTCGCTCTGGGTCTGATTACTGGCGATCACGGGGGCCGAAGTATTGTGAAGTCACGGCCCCGCCCCGCGTGATGTCGTGCTCCGCCCCTGAATGCAAGCCTTGTGCTGCGTGCAAGATCACGGCGGTCCCCAGTGGTGGGACCCCGCAATCAGGCATCTTATCCCCTATCCTTTGCATAGGAGTACCCCTTTAAGGACAAATACATTCATGCGCAAGTAACATTTACATTAAAGGAGATTCTCTAAAAATAAAGTTAAAATGGGTTCTTTAGTATTGACTTATGATTGCACAAAATGAAGAGTTCATTATAAGTGTTTATTTTTGTCATGTGCAATTTTTTCATGGAGACCTTATATAGCTTCAAATCTCCAAATACAACAATACAGTTTTTCATTTCCAGCATGAGTTGTGGTTTTCTGTGTAAATCTGGCAAAAATCTAGATACATGCAAGGTTTCCATGACAACACTGTACCTAACAGAAATCAGAACAGGAAATGGGTCAGAAACATCCAAACAGCATAGAAGGAATTAACCCCTTAAGGACTGAGCCCCTTTTCATCATAAAGGGGTTATTCAGGAAAAAACTTTTTTATATATATGGCTCCAGAAATTTAAACAGATTTGTATATTACTTTTACTATTTACTATTAAAAAACTCAATCCTTTCAGTACTTATGAGCTTCTGAAGTTGAGTTGTTCTTTTCTGTCTGTGTTCCCTGATGACACGTGTCTTGGGAACCACCCAGTTTAGAACCAAATCCCCATAGCAAACCTCTTCTAAACTGGGCAGTTCCCGAGACATGTGTCATCAGAGAGCACTTAGACAGAAAAGAACAACTCAACTTCAGAAGCTCATAAGTACTGAAAGGATTACGATTTTTTAATAGAAGTAATTTACAAATCTGTTTAACTTTCTGGAGCTAATTGATATTTAAAAAAAGTTTTTTCCTGTATAACCCCTTTAACCCCTTGGGGACGGAGCCCATTATGACCCTAAGGACAGGAGCATTTTTTTGCAAATCTGACCACTGTCACTTTAAGCATTAATAACTCTGGGATGCTTTTACTTATAAATTTGAGTCCGAGAAAGTTTTTTCATGACATATTCTACTTTATGTTAGTGGTAAAATTTAATCGATACTTGCATCATTTCTTGGTGAAAAATTTCAAAATTTGATGAAAAAATTGAAAATTTCGCATTTTTCTAACTTTGAAGCTCTGCTTATGAGAAAAATAGACATTCCAAATAAATTATATATCGATTCACATATAAAATATGTCTACTTTATGTTTGCATCATAAAGTAGACATGTTTTTACTTTTGGAAGACATCAGAGGGCTTCAAAGTTCAGCAGCAATTTTCCAATTTTTCACAAAATTTTCTAAATCGGAATTTTTCAGGGACCAGTTCAGTTTTGAAGTGGATTTGAGGGGCCTTCAAATGAGAAATACCCCACAAATGACCCAATTATAAAAACTGCACCCCTCAAAGTATCCAAAATGACATTCAGTACGTTTGTTAACCATTTAGGTGTTTCACAGGAATAGCAGCAAAGTGAAGGAGAAAATTCAAAATCTTCATTTTTTACACTCGCATGTTCTTGTAGACCCAGTATTTGAATTTTTACAAGTGGTACTAGGAGAAAAAGCCCCCCAAAATTTGTAACCCAATTTCTCTCGAGTAAGGAAATACCTCATATGTGTATGTCAAGTGTTCGGCGGGTGCAGTAGAGGGCTCAGAAGGGAAGGAGCAACAATGGGATTTTGGAGAGTGAATTTTGCTGAAATGGTTTTTGGGGGGCATGTCCAGTTAGGAAGCCCCTATGGTGCCAGAACAGCAGAAAACCCCACATGGCATACCATTTTGGAAACTAATCCCCTCAAGCCATGTAACAAGGGGTCCAGTGAGCCGTAACACCACGCAGGTGTTTGACGACTTTTCGTTAAAATCGGATGTGTAAATGAAAAAAAAAAATGTTTCACTAAAGTGCAGTTTTTCCCCACATTTACCATTTTTACAAAGGGTTATGGGAGAGAATGCCCCCCAAAATTTGTAAGCCCATCTTTTCTGAGTATGGAAATACCCCATGTTAGGACGTAAAATGCTCTGTGGGCGAACTACAATGCTCAGAAGAGAAGGAGCGCCATTGAGCTTTTGGAAAGAGAATTCATTTGGAATGGTAGTCAGGGGTCATGTGCATTTCCAAAGCCCCCTGTGGTGCCAGAACAGTGGACCCCCCACATGTGACCCCATTTTGGAAACTACACCCCTCACAGAATATAATAAGGGGTGCAGTGAGTATTTACACCCCACTGGCGTTTGACAGATCTTTGGAACAGTGGACTGTGCAAATGAAAAATGAAATTTTTCATTTTCACGGACCACTGTTCCAAAAATCTGTCAGACACCTGTGGGGCGTAAATGCTCACTGTACCCCTTAATACACTATATGAGGGGTGTAGTTTCCAAAATGGGGTCACATGTGGGGGGGGAGGTCCATTGTTCTGGCGCTATGGGGGCTTTGTAAACTCATGTGGCCTTCAATTCCGGACACATTTTCTCTTCCAAATCCCAATGATGCTCCTTCTCTTCTGAGCATTGTAGTGCGCTCGCCGAGCACTTTACATCCACATATGGGGTATGTTCTTACTCAGAAGAAATGGGGTTACAAATTTTGGGGGGCTTTTTTCCTTTTTTCCCCTTGTGAAAATGAAAAATTTAGGGTAACACCAGCATTTTAGTGAAAATTATTTTTTTTTCATTTTCCCATCTAAATTTTATGAAAATTTGTCAAACACCTGTGGGGTGTTCAGGCTCACTATACCCCTTGTTACGTTCTGTGGGGGTTGTAGTTTCCAAAATGGGGTCACATGTGGGTATTTATGTTTTTGCGTTTATGTCAGAACCGCTGTAAAATCGGTGACCCCTGTGCAAATCACCAATTTAGGCCTCAAATGTACATAGTGCGCTCTGACTCCTGAGCCTTGTTGTGCGCCCGCAGAGCATTTTACGCCCACATATGGGGTATTTCCGTACTCAGGAGAAATTGCGTTACTAATTTTGGGGGGGCTTTTTTTCCTTTTACTGCTTGTGAAAATAAAAAGTTTGCGGCAACACCAGCAAGTTAGTGTAAACATTTTGTTTTTTTTTACACTATCAGGCTGGTGTAGCCCCCAACTTTTCCTTTCATAAGGGATAAAAAGAGAAAAAGCCCCCCCAAAATTTGTAGTGCAATTTCTCCCGATTACGGAAATACCCCATATGTGGCCCTAAACTGTTTCCTTGAAATACGACAGGGCTCCAAAATGAGAGAGCGCCATGCGCATTTGAGGACTAAATTAGTAATTGCATAGGGGTGGACATAGGGGTATTCTATGCCAGTGATTCCCAAACAGGGTGCCTCCAGCTGTTGCTTAACTTCTAGCATGCCTAGACAGTCAGTGGCTGTCTAGAAATGCTGGGAGTTGTAGTTTTGTAAACACTGCCGTAACATATGTTTTTCATTTTTATTTGGGGCGACAGTGTAAGGGGGTGGCTATGTAGTGTTTTACCCTTTATTATGTGTTAGTGTAGTGTAGTGTTTTTAGGGTACATTCGCACTGGTGTGTTACGGTGAGTTTCCCGCTAGGAGTTTGAGCTGCAGCGAAAAATTTGCCGCAGACCAAACTTGAAGCAGGAAACTTACTGTAAACCTGCCTGTGTGAATGTACCCTGTACGTTCACATGGGGGGGCAAACCTCCAGCTGTTTCAAAACCACAACTCCCAGCATGTACTGACAGACCGTGCATGCTGGAAGTTGTACTTTTGCAACAGCTGGAGGCACACTGGCTGGAAAATCTTCAGTTAGGTTCTGTTACCTAACTCAGAATTTTCCAACCAGTGTGCCTCCAGCTGTTGCAAAACTACAACTCCCAGCATGTACTAATCACCGAAGGGCATGCTGGGAGATGAAGTTATGCAACAGCTGGAGGTTGCGCAACTACAACTCCCAGCATGCTGAGACAGCTGCTTGCTGTTTGGGCATGCTGGGATTTGCAGTTTTGCTACATATGGAGGGCTACAGATTATAGACCACTGTACAGTGATCTGCAAACTGTGACCCTCCAGATGTTGCAAAACTACAAATCCCAGCATGCCCGGACAGCAAAGAGCTGTTTGAGGATGCTAGGAGTTGTCGTTTTGCAAGATCTGGAGGGATACAGTTTAGAGACCACTGTATAGTGGTCTCAAACTGCAGCCCTCCAGCTGTTGCAAAACTACATATTCCAGCATGCCCAAACAGCTGTCTGGGCATGCTGGGAGTTGTAGTTTTGCAACATCTGGAGGGCTACAGTCTCAGACTGTAGCCCTCCAGATGTTGCTAGGCAACTTACTGTCTTCCGTAGGATTCAGGGAGCCGTCCTCTTCTGCCGCCCGTGCCGATCTCCGTCGCCGCCCGCCGATCACAGTCGCCCGCAGCCTCCGGAGGGGTAAGTGGACCTTCGGCGTTCAGTCCCCTTCGTTTCCCCGTTCTGCCCCGCCTATTGTGGGTGACAGGATTGGGAAAACAAATATAAACCCCTCCGCCCCCGATCTGCTATTGGTGGTCGCATCTAGACCACCAATAGCAAGGATAGGAGGGGTGGCACCCCTGCCACCTCACTCCTATGCCTTCAGGGGGATCGTAGTTGTCTTAGACAACTGCAATCCCCCTTCTTTTCCGGGTCACCCTAGACCCGTAATGACCCGGAATCGGCGCAAATCGCAAGTGTGAATTCACTTGCGATTTGCGCCGATCGCAGACATGGGGGGGTCTAATGACCCCCTGGGCATTTGCACGGGGTGCCTGCTGATAGATATCAGCAGTCACCCCGGTCCCCGCCCGGCGTGCGGCGGGGACCAAAATTCCCACGAGCGTATGGATACGCCCTTCGTCCTTAAGTACCAGGACGCAAGGGCGTATCCATACGCCTTTCGTCCCCAACAGGTTAAGGACTGAGCCCTTTTTTGCAATTCTGACCACTGTCACTTTATTCATTAATAACTCTGGGATGCTTTTACCAATTATTCTGATTCCAAGAATGATTTTTTGTGACATATTCTACTTTAACATAGTGATAAATTTTATCATTTTATTTTGTTACTTGCATCCTTTCTTGGTGAAAAATCCCCAAATTTCCTGAAAATTTTTAAAATGTTGCATTTTTCTAACTTTGAAACTCTCTGCTTGTAAGGAAAATGGATATTCCAAATAAATTATATATTGATTCACATATACATTATGTCTACTTTATGTTGGCATCATAAAGTTGACATGTTTTTACTTTTGGAAGACATTAGAGGGCTTCAAAGTTCAGCAGCAATTTTCCAATTTTTCCCAAAAATTTCAAAATGGGAATTTTTCAGGGACCAATTCAGTTTTTATGTGGATTTGAGGGGCCTTCAGATAACAAATACCCCATAAATTACCCCATTATGAAAACTGCACCCCTCAAAGTATTCAAAATGACATTCCGAAAGTTTGTTAACACTTTAGATGTTTCACAGGAATAGCAGCAAAGTGAAGAAGATTTTGGAGAGTGAATTTTGCTGAAATGGTTTTTGGGGTGTATGTAGCAATTAGGAAGCCCCTATTGTGCCAGAACAGCAAAAAAAAACTATTTTGGAATCAACACCCCTCAAGGAACACAACAAGGATTACAGTGAGCATTAACACCCAAGAGGTGTATGACAACTTTTCGTTAAAGTCGGATGTGTAAATAAAAAATATATATTTTCACAAAAAAGAAATTTTTTTCTCCCCAAATTTCACATTTTTACAAGGGATAATAAGAGAAAATGCCCCCCAAAATTTGTAACACCATTTCTTCTGAGTTTGGAAATACCTCATGTTAGGACGTAAAATGCTCTGCTGGCGCACTACAATGCTCAGAAGGGAAGGCGTTACATTTGGCTTTTGGAAAGCAAATTTTGCTGAAATTTTTTTTGGGGGGGGCATGTAGCATTTAGGAAGCCCCTATGGTGCCAGAACAGAAAAAAAAACACATAGCACACTATTTTGTAAACTACACACCGACTTTTCGTTAAAGGACAACTGCAGCGCTAGCAAATTAGAGCCCAAATGTAATAATATCACAAGTTATATAAGTACTACGCAAATAGCGGAGGGCTAACGCTAGGCTCCTAGCGCTGCCTACATTAGTACTACGCTATTTGCGTAGTACTGCGCCTGCGCGCGAGGCTTTTAAATCTGTTCCCGTACCCTGAGAGCTGACAGGGACGGGGAACAGAGCCGCGCTTGGCATTCTTGTGACAACGCTAGTGGGCACAGGGACCCCGCTAGCGGTGATGGTAGCGATCGCGCTAGCGGGAGGCATTCTTGTGACACCGCTAGTGGGCACAGGGACCCCGCTAGCGGTGATGGTAGCGATCGCGCTCGCGGGAGGCATTCTTGTGACACCGCTAGTGGGCACAGGGACCCCTCTAGCGGTGATGGTGGCAATCGCGCTCACAGGAGGCATTCTTGTGATACCGCTAGTGGGCAGATGGATCCCGCTAGCGGTGGGGATTGGGGACACTGGCTTACAGGCGCAACGGGGGGATACAGTAAACGGATCAGCTTCTATCGGGCCACGGAAGATTACCGGTACAAGTGAGGGCGCCGCGCTGGGCTCTACAATTCATCCGGAGGGTGGGGGAGGGGCCCGACCGGTATAGCGGTATGGGCAAAAATCCATACTGTCGGAGAAAAAGAAAACCGGTATCCGGTTCTCACCGGTATACCGCCCAGCACTAGGGGCCGCAGCCTATCAGTACATGTGGTAAGGGTGGAGAGGGCTGATGAGCTGGGAGGGGGAGGATGGGAGGAGATAACCACAAGGGAAGAAGCTGTGGGCGTCACTTTATTATAATTTATTATAATTTCCTCGGTGGGGGGAGAGGGGGGGGAGAGAGCAGCAGCTAACAGGAAGCTGGCGCATGGAGTCATGGGAAATGTACTCTTTATGACATGGCTGCTTACTACTACAGGTGGCAATTACAAGAGAATGGCTGGGCCAAATATGACAAATGAGGTATCGTTGGAAAGGTCTTTGAGAGAGCTATCAGATGAGGTAAACTTTTTTTTATGTATGAGCGCTGCAAATGTCCTTTAAATTCGGATGTGTAAATGAAAATAAAAGATTTTTTTTCACTAAAATGCTAATTTTCGCCCAAATTTTACATTTTTACAAAGAGTAATAGGAGAAAATGTTCCCCAAAATTTACCCCATACCCCATGTGTGGACGTCAAGTGCTCTGCTGCCACACTACAATGCTCAGAAGAGGAGTGCCATTGGGCTTTTGGAGAGAGAATTTGTTTGGAATGGAAGTCGGGGGCCATGAGCATTTACAAAGCCCCCTGTGGTGCCAGAACAGTCGACCTCCCATACATGTGACCCCATTTTGGAAACTACACCCCTCACAGAATTTAATAAGGGGTGCAGTGAGCATTTACACCACACTGGCATTTGAAAGACCTTTGGAACAGTGGGCTGTGCAAATTAAAAATTACATTTTCATTTTCACGGACCACTGTTCCAAAAATCTGTCAGACACCTGTGGGGCGTAAATGCTCACTGCACCCCTTATTACATTCTGTGAGCCGTGTAGTTTCCAAAATGGGGTCACATGTGGGGGTGTCCATTGTTCTGGCACCATGGGGGCTTTGTAAACACACATGGCCTCCAATTTTCTGTCTAAAAGACCAATAGTGCTTCTTCTCTACTGAGCATTGTAGTTCGCCCGCAGAGCATTTTACGTCCACATATGGGGTATGTTCTTACTCAGAAGAAATGAGGTTACAAATTTTGGGGGGCTTTTTTTCCCCTATTTTCCCATGTGAAAATGAAAAATGTAGGGTAACACCAGCATTTTAGTTAAAAATAAAAAATTTTTCCCATCCAACTTTAACGAAAATAGTCAAACACCTGTGGGGTGTTAAGGCTCACTATACCCCTTGTTACATTCCGTGAGGGGTGAAGTTTCCAAAATGGGTTCACATGTGGGTATTTATTTTTTTGCGTTTATGTCAGAACCCCTGTAAAATCAGCCACCCCTGTGCAAATCACCAATTTAGGCCTCAAATGTACATAGTGGGCTCTCACTCTTGAGCCTTGTTGTGCATCCGCAGAGCATTCTACGCCCACATATGGCTTATTTCCTTTCTTTTTTTCCTTTTACCTCTTGTGAAAATAAAAAGCATTGGGCAACACCAGCATGTTAGTTTACATTTTTTTTTTTTTAACACTAACACGCTGGTGTAGACCCCAACTTTATCTTTTCATAAGGGGTAAAAGGAGAAAAAGCCCCCCAAAATTTGTAACGCCATTGCTCCCTAGTACGGAAATACCCTATATGTTGCCCTAAACTGTTTCCTTCAAATACGACAGGGCTCCGAAGTGAGAGAGCACCATGAGGACTAAATTAGGGATTGCATAGTGGTGGACATAGGAGTATTCTACGCCAGTGATTCCCAAACAGGGTGCCTCCAGCTGTTGCTAAATGCCCAGCATGCCTGGACAGTCAGTGGCTGTCCGGAAATGCTGGAAGTTGTTGTTTTGCAACAGCTGGAGGCTCGTTTTGGAAACACTGCCGTACGATACGTTTTCATTTTTATTGGGGGGTGGGCAGTGTAAGGGGTTGTATATGTAGTGTTTTACCCTTTATTATGTGTTAGTGTAGTATAGTGTTTTTAGGGTACATTCACACTTGCGGGGGTTTACGGTGAGTTTCGCGCTAGGAGTTTGAGCTGGGGCGGAAAATTTGCCCCAGCTCAAACTTGAAGCAGAAAACTCCCTGTAAACCCGACCATGTGAATGTACCCTGTAAAATCACATGGGGGGGGGGGGGGACCTCCAGCTGTTGCAAAACTATAACTCCCAGCATGCACTGATAGACCGTACATGCTGGGAGTTGTACTTTTGCAACATCTGGAGGCTCACTTGTTGGAAAACCTTCAGTTAGGTTCTGCTACCTAACTCAGTACTTTACAACCAGTGTGCCTCCAGCCGTTGCAAAACTACAACTCCCAAACTGCTGTGTGGGCATATGCTGGGAGTTGTAGTTTTGCAAGATCTAGAGGGCCACAGTTTAGAGACCACTGGTGGTCTCCAAACTGTAGCCCTCCAGATGTTGCAAGGCAACTTACTGGCTTCTGTAGTCTGCACAACGCCGCACCAGGGAGCCAGCCGCACGTCTTCACTGCCCACCGATCACCGCTGCCGATCGTCACCTCCGCCGCCGCCAAGGGTAAGTGACCTCTGGCGCCGGTCACCGTCGGTTCCCCCCGTTCTGCCCGGACTACTGTGGGTGGTCAGAACAGGGGAACCAAACTTTAACCCCCCCCCCCGCACCCGATTTGCTATTGGTCTGTCGCTTCTGATCCACCAATAGCAGGGATAGGAGGGGTGGCACCCCTGCCACCTAAATTCTATCCCTTCAGGGGGACCGGGGGTGTCTTGGACACCCCCGATCCCCCTTATTTTCCGGGTCACCGGAGACCCATATGACCTACAATCGCAGCAGATCGCCGGTCTGAATTGACATGGGGGGAATCTCAGGACCCCCCTGGGTAATGTGCCGGGATGCCTGCTGAATGATTTCAGAAGGCATCGCGGTCTGATCCCCGACCGGCAAGCGGAGGTGACCTATATTCCTGTGGGTGTACCTATATGCCCTCAGTTCTTAAGGACTTTAAAACAGGGGTGTATGGATACGCCCGGCTTCCTAAAGGGGTTAAAATGAACCATTTAGCATAAATGTAGCTTTTGTGTCCAGCAGTCCTGTGTTCACACGGTGGAATGTCCGCATGGAAAATTTCAGTGTTGAACATTCCACCGACAGTAGAGCCCTGGCAGAACAAGCCAGTGTTAGGACCACTCGGGAATGCACTGTGTTAGAAAGAAATGCATTTCCTTGCAGACTCTGCAGAAAGAATAGACATGACTATTATTTCCGCAGATGCTGGAATCTGAACTTCCAATGTTTCTGGAGCAGAAATTCTGCCATGTGAACAGTGCAACAGAATTCCTTTGAAATCAATGGGACTCTGCTGTAGCACAGAAATTCCATCGTGTGAACATGGCCTTATACATACCTACAATTTTAGAGATGAGTAGATCTTTTAAACTCTTAGCATAAGTTAATTTTTCACTTTCTGCCCTGAGTTTACAGATTTCAAAACCCTTTTTAAATGTAGCAAAAAAAACTGGGACTGGGACTGCTGTGAATTTTCTATTCTGCCACATACCTTTTATTGTATTGCATGCGAATATTCTGTCCATGAGTGTTTATCCATTTTAAGCAGGGGTGAGTACAGATGCCAGCCAAATAATTATTGCAGAATCTCGCACACTAGTGGCCAACATCTAGCCACTAGCACTTGTAAGTCCCTGATAATTGTAGCTGGCACCTGGACTTGAAGCACCTGGTTAAAGTGGCATCTCCAGGTGAAAGGTTAATGGACAAATAAAGCAACCATGGAGGGAGAGTACAACAATAATAAATGCCATGACCAGTAAATTTTTACTGCTTTATAAGATCAGAGATTATAATGTATATCAAGTAAACCATACAATGTTTTTTAAAAGGAGGCTTACACTAAAAAGTGCATTAGTTTCAATTAGTCTAAGAAAGTTACCTACTGATTTCTTATCCTAAAGAGGCATTTTGATGTCACAGTAACACTTAAACTTATTGATCTGCCATTGACTATCATTGAATACAATCTTTACACATTTATATGTTTGTTTTGGTAGCATCTAGTGGTATTGAATAGCCCAGTTTACTTTTTCATTCAACTGAAATTTATTCCAAGGTATCCTGCACGAACCGTGTATGTTGACCAACGGATATTGGACTTGGATATTTATGTCAGGAGCATTTCCTGATGTAGACACTGAACCCAGAACCCAGATGTGGTGTAAACCTAGGTAGAGGGATCACTAATAGTATGACACTCTCCTTTGTTGAGGATATATTTTTTTTAACAGAATATACTGGAAATCCAAAATCTTAACCCAAACTGTATGTAACCCAAACTCTTCAACATAATGACTTTACATGTATTTTTGTCAGATGCATAACAATCAGTAGATTTTAGAAGATGAACATATATATATATACATATATATATATATATATATATATATATACACACACATTTATGAGCCTATTTTCTGCTCAACTATACATGTAAGACTTTCAGGTAAATGACGATTAAATTAAAGATAGGTGTTTACATGAACTGAGAACTCTAACCCTAGAATATATCCAAGCAGTCATTACTGTATACCTTACTATAGTACTTTAACATGAATGAATAATTCTACATGATATATATTTCAAGTGTTGAAATTAGCCCCCGACCATGTCTCATACTTCATGATTACTACATGATTCATAGCAAACCGATCATTTTACCTACGTCCAAGAAAGCTGACACTAATGTAATATAATGTCATCTACTGCCACAAGAAGAGAAAGGGTAGAATAAATGAATGAATGAATAATTGAATGAATACATGAATGAATACCTTAATCTAATAATTATCTAGAAATACATTGTAGATATCTTTGAAGTAGTAATATGCTTTTTTGCATAAAAGTACATTTCTGCTCCCATAGAATGTCTCCTTTTACTTTACTTTAATACAATATTTTACTAGTACTGATCACGACAAGAAGTTGCCTAAGCTTTTGTCTAATCTCTAAAAAGGTTTCACAAAAACCACTTTTTTTATTTGTGTTTCTACTGAGAAATTATAAAATAACTATAAAGATTTTTTTGCATCATAGTCTGTTTTTCAAATGCTTAGCACAAGAAACTGTTTATTACTTTAAATAGTAGACATTTATTGATAAGGCATAGACATCTTTAACATGTTTTCCCATACGATGCAAACATAGATGCCAGTCACAGAATGGATCCTTAGTAAATATCTGTTCAAATAATTTTTATTTGACTTTCTTTGAAGATGGTAAGACCACAATTGTATGGAAATATTTTATGTATTAAATATTTGTATGCCAGGACTGCTAATGGATTCAAAACAAAAAGGAGGTACATATCCTTCCATAATAGTTTTCCTCAGTATGTGTTTCACTCCCAGTTTTTTCTTACAAATACTGATGCAAAATACTGCCCAAATTACTGCCATGTGAAAGTGGCCTAAAATGCACAAATGTTTTGCAAATTATAACCACTATAGTCTCAAAATCTGGGTAATAATTCTATTATTTAATAAGTAATTCAATTTACAAAAATGCAAAACAACTGCACACCATAGCCCTTTTCCTAAATGAGTCAGCTGCTTTAGCTAACTAAAAATAGTCTGCAACTTATAAATCATATCCTCTTACTTTTAAACCGTTTCCCATGTGATTTCACATGGGCATTTAGAGCGAGTTCCACATATGTAATACAATCCACAAAAATGTATTGCTTTCTCAACACTGTGAAGTCGTGCAGCGCTGGGAAAGAAGCATGGCTGTATACAGTGGGGAAAAAACACAGTATTTGCCTTGTCTAATTAATGAAAGAACTGCTTTTCTTTTTAGAGTTACTGACATTCTTTACTTACGCTCTGTGGGCATGGTGATAATGGTTTCGGTGGTGGCATGATAATCATCTTCTTCCAAAGATCCTTCACTGCTGTCATCACTTTGGACATCATACTGATCAATTAGCTCTTCTAATGGAGGAGCTTTAGGCAAAAGATGTTTTATTGCATCCTTACTGATATTTGGTGCTTGCTCCAGTCGCAGTTTGCTTAGTATTTGTATTTTTATGGCTTCTATTCTTGAAGATTTGCTGTTCTGCCTCCAGTTACAAGAACTGCAATGAGTGTCCTTTTCTGTTGCTTGATTGCTGCTGCTCAGATCCACTGGAGTAAGTACTACCAGAAAACATAAGACATAACTACAAACACGTGCCTTTATCATGTTCCCTTTAAACCAAATTATATTATTCTTTTGTATGTATAGTTTCTATATTGTGAAATTAAATGGTCCTCTTAGAAAATTAAGAATTCAGCAAAATAAAAAAATTGCTATGTTAAATCATGTATTTTTAGGTGTACTTTTATACTCCAACTTGGGCTATGATTTTATCATCAGAGCCAGTGATTGGCTCTTGCACATACAATGAATCTAACTGGCAGGAGTTAGATTCTTGTTGTCAGAGGATGGATATTCAATACAGCATAGAATGATTTCATCATACTGAATGCAGAAAATACGGAGCTTTTCATGAATGTTTATGAGCTATGAATGCAAAAGATAGTTTTAATAGAGTCTCAACTCTGCTATTTTATCAGTACTATTTTTCATACTTTAGAACACTTCAAACATTTTTTTAGTGTCATCTTGAAAATAGTTTTTATCTTTATTTTCTTGAATCTGACAATTTCGATTATTATTCAATATTTTCAAGGCGTAAATATGGTTTTGAAATATGAGCTACACGTAATGGTGTAGAACAGCCTTATCAATAGAAAATGTAAATATGTTTTTTAAGAAAGAAAGAAAGAACAAATAAAACCTGCAGTTTCTTCCAAAAACATACTAATTATGTAATTGGCTTCATATGCATGTCTGAGATAGGGAAAATAGAACTTGAGCCCCACTGGATACAAGGATGATGTGAGTGAAGTATCTGTACAGCACTACAGAATATGTTGGTGCTACATAAGCAATAAAGTTAAGCTAGCCGAGCCAGGCAAACCCAGTTTTTCTCTACACATGTCTCTTTGAACTTTTTAACATTGCCAGATTCGGCTCACGCAAATCTGGCAATGGTGGAGCTGAGCAGTGCCCACATCTACACAAATGGGGGTTCAGGTCATTCTGAGCAGGAGGTATACATTGTTTACTCTTTGGTTGGTCTATATAGATAGCTTTTTACTATATACAGTGAGGAGATCACTTACTACTCTTGTTCCCGCTGCAGCCTCTTACTCTGTAGCCCCACCTCTAGTGATGATGTCACTAGATTCAGATCTACTCCAGAATATCACAGCCAGGAAGTAGGGTGGTAAATATGGATCTGTTCACATTATGTGTTATAACATTGTTTAAAAACTAATAATGTTAATAGACCCTTAACCTCTTAAGGACCCAGGGCGACGGGCCCGGTGTCATAGTGAAGCCGGGACCCGCCTCTAATAGCGCGCGGCACCGATCGCGGTGCCGCGCGCTATTAACCCTTTAGCCGCGTGCTCAAAGCTGTGCCACGCGGCTAAAAGTGAAAGTAAAAAGTGCCAGTTAGCTGAGGGTGCTGTTCGGGATCGCCGCGGTATAATCGCGGCATCCCGAACAGCTGTAGCACAGGAGGAAGGTCTCTTACCTTCCTTCCTGCAGTCCGATCGCCGATTGAATGCTTCAAGCCTGAGATCCAGGCTTGAGCATTCAATAGCCGAAAACACTGATTGATCCATTCCTATGGAGATGAATCAATCAGTGTTAAAGATCAGTTAATGCAAATGCAAAGTGTAAAAAAATCATTAACCCTTTCAATTATCCCTTCCCCTAATAAAAGGTTGAATCACCCGGCATTTCCAAGAATAAAAAAAACTCAGTGTAAATAAAAATAAAAATAAACATATGTGGTATCGCCACGTTCGGAAATGTCCGAATTATAAAAATATACTGCTTTTTAAACCGCACGTTCAATGGCGTACGCGCAAAAAAATTCCAAAGTCCAAAATAGCGCATTTTTGATCACTTTTTACACCACAAAAAAAGTGAATAAAAAGTGATCAAAAAGTCTGATCAGAAAAATGGTACCACTAAAATCTTCAGATCACGGCGCAAAAAATGAGCCCTCATAGTGCCCTGAACACAGAAAAATAAAAAAGTTATAGGGGTCAGAAGATGACCATTTTAAACGTATAAATTTTCCTGCATGTATTCATGATTTTTTTCTGAAGTGATACAAAATCAAACCTATACAAGTAGGGTATCATTTTAACCGTATGGACCTACAGAATAAAGATATGGTATCATTTTTGCCGAAAAATGTACTGCGTAAAAACGGAAGCCCCCCAAAACTTACAAAATTGTGTTTTTTCATCAATTTTGTCGCACATTGATTTTTTTTCCCATTTCACCGTAGATTTTTGGGTAAAATGACTAATGTCATTACAAAGTAGAATTAGTGACGCAAAAAATAAGCCATCATATAGAATTTTAGGTGAAAATTTTAAAGAGTTATGATTTTTTAAAGTTAAGAAGGAAAAATTTAAAATGAAAAAATGGAAAAAGCACGGGTCCTTAAGGGGTTAAAGGTAGCCTGCAGCTGTTGTAAAACTACAACCCCCAGCATTCCTAGAAAGCCTTTGTCTGTGAGGGGTGGTTTAGCAACAGCTGTTGGTTCCCTGGGCATAAAAGGAGAACATCCCTGAGGAAGTCACTTGGCGACGGAACGCGTGGGGTTCTGGTGTGGCCCCATCTGGCTTCCATCTTTTTATAATGTCTCCACCCATATTTGCTGGCTTGTGTATCACACCTTTACTTTGCCTTGCTGCTTCAATGGTATTTGCTAACATGTTTATTTCCTTATAATTACCTGGATTGAGTGTGGGGGGATATAGGGCATTGTGCAAATGTATCTTGTATTTATTATTTTTCCAGCTCTGTCTATACCAAGACTGGCGGATGGTTGAGGATTTGTGGTATTGAGAGATGGGTGCCACTGTGTAGGGGGTTCATGGCCCCCTGTCGGGTTGTGATTTAACTCTATGTTGAGCTTTATTTTTAAGTGTTGTCCTATATGTATTTTTGGTGTGCTCCTGTATTTAGCATTTTTCTTCTTTCTGTACTATTTTTATGTGCATAAAGAGGTACTCCGGCCCTAAGACATCTTTATAGGGATAGGGGATAAGATGAATGATCGTGGGGGTTCCACCGCTGGGGACCCCCGTAATTTCTTATGCCCCCATGCCCCCTCCCATAGACTTGCATTGAGGGGGTAGGGCAGGACATCACAAGGGGGCGGAGCCATGACATCGCGATACTCTGGCCCCGTGATCGTGAGTCATCAGACTGAGAGATTGCGGGGTCCCCAGCGGGATCAGACATCTAATCCCCTATCCTTTGGATAGGGGATAAGATGTCTTAGTGCCAGAGTACCTCTTTAAACATTTGGTTAACACCGTTTTCTTATGAATGTCACCTTTTAAGATTGAGCCCCTCTTTTTGTTTTTAGGGATACATAAAGGGGAACCCCACACTTTTTTTTCAAAAATAAATAAATTTAACTCCTTCCCACTATAGGTACATTTTCACAATTGGATGTATGCACACGTCCTGCTGATCTCCTGCTCTGCGAGACACATTGCATGAGATCGGCAGCAGGACGGGATCCCACCTCAGTTGCCAAAACCGAGATCACGCTGGTCTTGGTAATGTTAACCCCATAGATGCTGTGGTCCGTACAGACCACAGCATCTATAGGATTTACAGTGGAGTCACAATGGTTGCTATGGCAGCAAAAGGCCAGCTGATGGCCTCCTGTCTGATGAATATAAAACCCTGTGAGGTCCAGCCATAGGTTGGATCTCACAAGTTGAGTGTCAGGGTAAGGCTTCGTTTCCACTTGCCAGTTTTTGGCTTTTCAGCCAAAGGCAGAAAGGGATCCAACAGGAAAAAGAAGTATAAGTCCTTCCTTTATATTTCCCTTTCCTTTTGAAGACAAGCATTGGTATGAGGTTCCAGCAAAGTCACTGCGGAAGTGATACTGGAATGGTGCCAGCAGGGGTGGAAAAATTATTTTAACCAATTCTTGGAAAACCAAGTAGTACATTTATTTTTTTTAAATAAAAAAAAATTGACAATGCATTTCATTTTTCCACCCACTGTTCCTGAAGCCATTCCAGCATCACTTTCACATCGAGTGATTCTGCCGGATCCTCATACCTATGCTCGTCTACAACCCACCAACATCTTTCATACAGATGCAAGGCTGCCACGAGAAATAAGATTTATTGTGGTATCCCGGGACAGGACCTTGTCCTGTCCCTTGTCTAAAGTCCCTTGTCTAAAGTCCCTTCAGCTAGAGTCCCTCTATTCATATGGGGCTCTCCTGCAGGGCTTGCGCTTGGTCGCCTCATGTAAAGTGTGTTTATATTTATTTAATGTATAGAAAATATATGTACAGGATCTTGGTGGTCACATGATGTATGGTTGTGAAGTATAAAATGTACAAGGACCTTAGATGTCATGTGATGTACCCAGAGTTCACTGGGTTCATAACTCACAGGTTTGCTGACCAATGAGCTTAGTCTAGCACCTTATTATATAAAGGGCTGTAGTCAATCAATTCTCTCTCTTGGTCTCTAGTTCCTGCAATCAAGAAGGACAAGCATCTAATCAGCATCAATGCAAGTCATCTAGGCCGAAGCCTAAGAACCTGCAGCCACTAAACGTGAGTTACTCAAAGCTCCATATATAAAATCCTGTGTGACTACTACTAGCTCAAATCTTCTAAATTAGTAGCACAGTGGCCTGCATAAAAGCTCATTGCTTCCAAATCCCAGCAAACCTTTGGGGAACCTGTATCCTGGTTCACTCTTGAAAAGACTGTTATGTTAAAGACAGTTTCTTCAGTTTATCCCTGAAATCTGCTGTGGACATTCCGTTATTTTTCCCTGCCGTTTGTGGGATAGTTGGCAGTAGGAACATTTCTATTGAGGAAACCACACCCTGGTGTCACGACATTTAAGGGTTAATACCACCGGTAGGGTCTCTACACTACCACTGCAACACCCCAGTCACCGTTACTCTCCTGGTTCACCACATTATTATACTCTAAAAAGCACTTAACAGTGTAACAGAGGCACACTCACAGCACAACACTTATAGGTGAGTGTGCCCCTTCACCTATCACTAAACTCCTCCCTCTACAAGGATTTTCGTAAATCACATTTAACAGCACTTAGATAGCACCATTTGTCTGCTTCTCCATTTTTTTTTTTTTCTCTCCCCGGGACCTTTCTTTTGAACACATTTCTGGCTTTAGTTCAAAAACTGTAGTGGCAGTTTTGCAAAAAAAAATTGACAAATATAAACGCAGCCTTACCCTGACACTCATTTTGCAAGATTCAGCCTAAGGCGTAAGGGTACAGCAGGAAAACGTGCAGAATTTCCACCCCAAAAACATGAAAAGAAAAAAAAAACAGGAAGACCAGAGAAGAAGGCTGCAGCAGAGCTGCAGGAGGCAACTGATGGTACCTCCCGCCCCCATCATGGCTCATCGACCCCCCACAATCTTACTGCGGGTGCTCCAATGAGTCTTTGTATGCCATTTATTGATCACAGAATAGCAGCAGGGAAAAGCCATGCATGAAGCGATTGCAGATTTGTAAAGTGGAAGAAAAATGAACTTTGCACAGCGCTGGTCCTTTCATTCAAAGTAGAGTCTCAGACATCTAGTCTTGTTCTTTAGTTAGGCTTCTTAGCACAAAACAATGCGTTTCCAGTCCATAACGGACTCTTTGTCAGGCAAGTGCATGCATACTAAAAAAAAAGGCCAACTTTAATATGTTCCGTACGTGGTGGTAATTTCTACGTGCATTAGGGTATTCACAAAGACAGAAGTAACGCATCTCAATAGTCAAACGCATACATACTGACCATTAAAACAAAAAATGCAATTAAAAGTATCAAAACAACACATTCTTAACACGTCAATATACACTTTTACAAATGTAAGGTTTTCTGTATGTAAAAGTATCAGTAACCTGATGTTAACCAGCGTTCCGTTCATACTGAGCAGAGTCGGATAATTGCCGTAGTGCTATAGCAAGTGGAAAGTCAGGAGCTAAGCCGGAGCGTTATAGGTATTGGAATATATTCAGAAACTTTGCAATGGCGATGTGATGGCGAAGTTAAAAACAGGACTGGCTCGAGATGCGGTTACTGACATCTGAATGACTGTGATCGCTATATTGCAGTAGCAGAGAGTTCAAAGGGGGCGGGGACAGAAAAAGAACGGCTGCTAGCTGGGATGGAATCAGAGCTCAGCTACCGGCATCTGAATACCTGGGATCACTATAAGCAGTAGCCGAGGTCAAAAGGGGTGGGCCAAGAACAATGATGATGACTATCAACCTATTGGCATAGTTAAAATACTAAAGGAGGATGGGTTCAGCCAAAATGGAACATTGCCAGGGCTATAAAGCGGTGGCGGAGTTCAAAAGGGGCGGACTCAAGGAGGACAAAACTATTAAGTAAGTACCTATGAGCAGGGCCGGACTGGCCTAGCGGGATACCGGGAAAATTCCCGGTAGGCCAACCGTACAGTGGGCTGGCAGGGGCCGGCCCGTGTGTGGCCACACAGTGGCTGCTCACTCACACAAGGTGTTGACACTAAGTCAGGACCTTGTGTGAAGCGGCCACAGAGAGGCGGAGCTATGAGCTGTAGGCTCCCAGCCCCGCCACTCAACCCAGTACCTGCGCATCCAGAGGCAGCACGTAGCACAGTGATTCCCAACCGTGAATTTTTTTTATTTTCCTCCCCGGCGCCGCAGGGCGGAGGAAAGTTTGTGTGCGCTGTGAGGCTGTAACAGGACCTGCGATGATGTCACCATCATGTGATCAGTCACATGGAGGAGTCGGAGTCACATGATCAAGGGCTGCTGTTCTAGGCCTCAGCATACCCCTACGTCCCCCAGCCTCCCTTAGCTTCACCCTCTGGCCCCCCTGTCACCCATGTACAGTCTTCTACACCCCTCTGTCACCCATGTACACCCCTTTACACCCCACTGTCACCCATGTGCACCCCTTTACACCCCTTTGTCACCCATGTACACCCCTTTACACCCCTCTGCCACCCCTCTACACCCCTCTGCCACCCATGTACACCCCTCCACACCCCTCTGCCACCCATGTTCACTCCTCTACACCCCTTTGTCACCCATGTCCACTCCTCTACACCCCTCTGCCACCCTTGTACACTCCTCTGTCACCCATGTACACCCCTCTGCCACCCATGTACACCCCTCTGTCCCCCCTGTTACCACCTTGTCACTCCTGTCCACCCCTGTCTCCACCTTGTCACTCCTGTCCACCCCTGTCACTCCTGACGCCCCCTGTCACCCATGTACAGTCTTCTACACCCCTCTGCCACCAATGTACACCCCTTTACACCCCTCTGCCACCCATGTACACCCCTCTGTCACCCATGTACACTGCTCTACACCCCTCTGCCACCCATGTACACTCCTCTACACCCCTCTGTCACCCATGTACACTCCTCTACACCCCTCTGTCACCCATGTACACTCCTCTACACCCATCTGTCACTTATGTACACTCCTCTATACCCCTCTGTCATCCATGTACACTCCTCCTATACCCCTCTGTCACCCATGTGCACTTCTCTATACCCCTCTGTCACTCACGTACATCCATCTGTCACCCATGTACACTCCTCTACACCCATCTGTCACCCATGTACACTTTTCTACACCCCTCTGTCACCCATGTACACTCCTCTACACCCCTTTGTAACCCATGTACACTCCTCTACACCCCTCTGTCACCCATGTACACCCCTCTACACCCCTCTGTCACCCATGTACACCCCTCTATACCCCTCTGTCACCCATGTACACTCCTCCTATACCCCTCTGTCACCCATGTGCACTTCTCTATACCCCTCTGTCACTCATGTACATCCATCTGTCACCCTTGTACACTCCTCTACACCCATCTGTCACCCATGTACACTTTTCTACACCCCTCTGTCACCCATGTACACTCCTCTACACCCCTTTGTCACCCATGTACACTCCTCTACACCCCTCTGTCACCCATGTACACCCCTCTACACCCCTCTGTCACCCATGTACACCCCTCTACACCCCTCTGTCACCCATGTACACTCCTACACCTCTCTGCAACCCATGTACATCCCTTTATACCCCTCTGCCACCCATGTACACCCCTTTACACCCTCTTCCACCCTTGCACACTCCTCTAAACTCCTCTGCCACCCATGTACACTCCTTTACACCCCTCTGTCACTATTATACACCCCTCTGTCACCCATGTACACCCCTCTGCCACCCATGTACACTGCTCTACACCCCTCTGCCACCCATGTACACTCCTCTACACCCCTCTGTTACCCATGTACACCCCTCTGTCACCCATGTATACCCCTTTACACCCCTCTGCAGCCCATGCACACCCTTTTATACCCTTCTGCCAACCATGTACACTCCTTTACACCCCTCTGCCACCCATGTAATCTCCTCTAAACCCCTCTGCCACTCCTCTACACCCCTCTGTTACCCATGTACACTCCTCTACACACATCTGTCACCCATGTACACCCCTCTGTCACCCCCCTACACCCCTCTGTCACCCCCATATACTCCTCTACACACCTGTCTCCCATGTACACCCCTTTGTCAACCATGTACAGCCCTCTGTCTCCCCCGTACACTCTTCTACACACCTGTCTCCCATGTACACCCCCTCTGTTACCCCTTTACACCTATACGCCCCTGTATTCCTCTTCACTTGTAAAAGGGGAATCTGGAGGCTAATGCTGGTAAAGTGCAGAGCCTAATAGATTTGTTTTGCAGGTTTAACGGTGAAGAGTTGTGGCTGGAAGAAAGGGTCAGGACGATCCAGACCAGATAAACGATGCTGATCAGAGAAGACGTCAAGTGAGTTGCTGTATAAAGCAGCACTTTAAACTACATACCCACTGATAAATAGGTATTGGAACTTGTGTGCATTGCGGCTTTTGAAAAAAAAATCATTTTTTTTTTTTCTCGGAGGGGTGCCCCTAGCCGAAAAAGGTTGGGAAGCACTGGTATACAGGATTTGGTCAGTAACAGTATGATGGTAATATAAATGGTGATAATATTCCTCCTTGTATATAATGAAAATTTACACATATATAAATTGCTCCAGTATAGTGAAATACAGTAGCAATTTATTTCTTTGAAATATATATCGAGAAAAATAAAAATAAAAAAAAATAAAATATATATATATATATATATATATATATATATATATATATATATATTAGTATACCGTAAAGGGATAAATCTAGGCGTGGCTACCGATGGCTGACACGATGCTGCGGGGCTGGTCTGCAATTATTTCCAGGGCTGGTTTTAATCCCCAGTCCGGCCCTGCCTATGAGTGTCAGAATCTTTATAACTGAATTACAAAGAAACATTAAGAATTTCCGATGTGTCGGGGGAATACTTAATGGTCTCTAATGAATAAACAATATTAATTAGTGTTGTTTGGAAGAAAGAAAAAGTCTGGTACTACATTAAAACATAACAATATCAATATGACAATATACAAGCATAAGAAGTATAGGAATTAAAACAAAGGCACGCTATGGCAACTGAGCTGATAAGTTCATAGGTCTGGAAAACTGAATCTAAGAATACGTTTAGTCCAATAAAATTACACATAAATCAAATTGGGTAAAAAATGATTACTTGCTAATATTTTACAAGTATCTATTAAAAAGTGATGATCCGAGCAGGATTAGACTGATATATAAGGCCTATTAATTTACACCAGAGTGGTGACTCATATTATACTACACTAAAATTGTTTCTGACACCTCATTAAGACCTTGGGGGTGTAGGGAGATATATTTAAAAATCCCCAAAACTTCCAACCTTTTGAGGAGCTAAAAACTATTGGACCTGTGCTTGGAGACAAAGTCAATGGGAACCACCGTAAATGGATTTTTTACTTCTTTATGGCTCGTGGCACAATGCCTAGATAGGCTATGCAGGAGAAATCCAGTTTTTATATTAAAATTATGTTTATTTATTCTGCTTTGTAGTTTCTGTGTAGTCCTGCATGTGTATTGCAAACCACAGCAGCATTGGATCAAATATATAACAAATTCAGTTTCGCAGGTGAGATGATATTTGATTTCAAACGTTTCCCCTGTTACTTGTGACTGAACGGATAGGCAATTATGCTGAATTTCATGGCAGCATAAACAAAAATGTTTTCTGCATCGGAAGCTTCCTAGTCTTGTTGCCCTGTTACTTTGATTTGGTGTTGCGTGAGCTGACAGGGAGCAAGCAATTTCTTTAGAGATGGAGCCTTCCGAAAAGTAACTAAAGGCTTTTGAGGCAATGTTCCTTTTAGGTAGTTGTCAGTTTCCAAAATATACCAGTTCTTTTTGAAAATCTTCTTAATAGCCTGTGAAGATGAACTGTATGTTGTCACAAAATTGAAATCCCATTTATCTGTAGTGCTGCTAGGTTTCAAACAGGGTTTTAGGCACTCCTCCTGGGTAAGGTCTTTCATTCTTTTATTTTTTTACTGAGTCATCGGTTGTGGCAGTCATTGGCTAATGATCAGCCAATCGGTGTTCAGAACGGACTCCGCAGCACCTATCTTCTTACTTGTTGTGTGCATGTCTGTTCCTTGCTGTGCAGCGTCCTCAGAAACTGACTTACCGTATATACTCGAGTATAAGCCGAGTTTTTCAGCACGATTTTTCGTGCTGAAAACACCCCCCTCGGCTTATACTCGAGTGAACTCTCCACCCGCAGTGGTCTTCAACCTGCGGACCTCCAGAGGTTTCAAAACTACAACTCCCAGAAAGCCCGGGCAGCCATCGGCTGTCCGGGCTTGCTGGGAGTTGTAGTTTTGAAACCTCCGGAGGTCCGCAGGTTGAAGACCACTGAGGCCTTCGACATCATCCAGCCCCCTCTCACCCCCTTTAGTTCTGTACAGTACTCACCTCCGCTCAGCGCTGGTCCGGTGCCGCAGGACTGTCCGGAGAGGAGGTGGTCCGGTGGGATAGTGGTTCCGGGCTGCTATCTTCACCGGGGAGGCCTCTTCTAAGCGCTTCGGGCCCGGCCCCAGAATAGTCACGTTGCCTTGACAACGACGCAGAGGTACGTTCATTGCCAACGTACTTCTGCGTCATTGTCAAGGCAACGCCTCTATTCCGGGCCGGAAGCGCGGAGAAGAGGCGCCCCCAGTGAAGATAGAAGCCCGGAACCACTATCCCACCGGACCACCTCCTCACCGGACAGTCCTGCAGGACCGGACCAGCGCCGAGCGGAGGTGAGTACTGTACAGAACTAAAGGGGGGCGAGAGGGGGCTGGATGATGTCGAAGGCCGCAGTGGTCTTCAACCTGCAGACCTCCGGAGGTTTCAAAACTACAGCTCCCAGCAAGCCCGGACAGCCGATGGCTGCCCGGGCTTGCTGGGAGTTGTAGTTTTGAAACCTCTGGAGGTCCGCAGGTTGAAGACCACTGCGGGCGGATGATGACAAGAGGATGATGAAGGGGGGTGTGGGATGATGAAGGGGGGTGTGTGGGATGATGACAAGGGGATGATGAAGGGGGGGTGTGGGATGATGACAGGTGATGATGATGAGGGTCTGGATGATGACAGGCGGTGATGATGATGAGGATGTTAATGACGGGGGTCTGGATGATGACAGGGGGGGATGATGTATTTCCCACCCTAGGCTTATACTCGAGTCAATAACTTTTCCTGGGATTTTGGGTTGAAATTAGGGGTCTCGGCTTATACTCGGGTCAGCTTATACTCGAGTATATACGGTACTTCTCAGCAGACTCCTGCAGTGCTGAGGGACTACTACTACTCCCATCATGGAACATGCTGGTTTCCATGATGGGAGTAATAGTTCCCTGGCTGCTGGAGTCTGCCGACAGCTAGGGAGGCTATATTAGTGTTTGTACTACTACCCCCATCATGGAAGAGTCTGTTCCATGTTGGGGATAGTAGTACAGGGGTTGAAGGATTGATCGCACCGGGTATCACTTCTGACACCCGATGCGATCAGCAGTTATAAAGCAGGGGAGCAGGCAGCATGCTGTGCTACTCTGCGATGTATATACTGTGTAAACTTTCATTTTTAAATCCCCCACCGGGAGCCCTGAATGGCCGGCACCGAGGAGTCATTCAGGGCTCCCGGCAGGGTTTTAAACTACTACTGTGTATGTCCCTTTGCATATTTATAATAATTTATTGGCCCCAGTGTGCATAAGTTTATTCCCCCCCCCCCCCGTGTCCATATCCCCCATGTCCAAACCCCCCAGTGTCCACATCCCCCCAGTGGTCTTATTCCCCAGTTGCCCGCTGCTGCACATCTTTTAGGAGCAGGGCATCAGCGGGGACATGTCGGGCAGCGTCTGCGGCGGAGAATGAATGAATGGAGCCGACATGCGGGACATATCTGCTTCATTCATTCTCCGCCGCAATTGCCGCCCATATGTCCCCGCTGCTGCCCTGCTCCTAGAAGATGAGGAGCAGCAGGCAGCCGGGGAATAAGACCACTGGGGGAGATATGGACCCGGGTGGATATGGACACGGGGGGATATGGACAAGAGGGGATATGGGCAGGGGGGTATATGTACACAGGGGTATATGGACATGGGGGGATATGGAAATGAGGGGAATAAACTTATGCACATTGCGGCCAATAAATTATTGTAAATATGCACGGTGGCATACATTTAGGGTTAACACAGTAGTAGTTTAAAAACCCAGCCGGAAACCCTGAATGGCTCCTCGGTGCCGGCTATTCAGTACTCCCAGCAGGGGATTTAAAAATGAAAGTTTAAACAGTATATACATCACAGTGTATCGCAGCATGCCGCCCGCTCCCTTGCTTTATAACTGCTGATCGCATCGGGTGTCAGATGTGAGACCCGGTGCGATCAATCCTTCAGCCCCTGTACTACTGCCCCCAACATGGAACAGACTCTGTACCATGATGGCCGTAGTAATACAAAAACTAAAGTAGCCTCCCCAGCTCACAGCAGACTCCAGCAGCTGGGGGGAACTACTACTCCCATCATGGAAACCAGCCTGTTCCATGATGGGAATAGTAGTAGTCCCTCAGCACTGCAGGAGTCTGCTCAGAAGTAAGTCAGTTGCTGAGGACGCTGCACAGCAAGGAACAGACATGCACACAACAAGTAAGATGATAGGTGCTGCGGAGTCCGTTCTGAACAGTTATTGGCTGATCATTAGCCAATGACTGCCCCAACCGATGACTCAGTAGAAAAAAAAATGTGCAAATGTGATTACCATATTCATGAGGGGCAGGGCAGAGCGGCAGCTGGGAGGAGGTGCAGCAGACGTGGTGCTCCCAACATGGCCGACATGAAGCAGGCTAGAGGAATCGACAGTCACCAGAATCCCAAACTTCTGGCTAGCAACAAAGAGGTCACAGAAGAAGAGTTACAAAGACAATAGACCATCTAAAATGTGCAGGTTAGCACAACTTCCTGCATGGAAAACCTTCAGCAGTGGAGTACCCCTTTAAGCCATCCAGTAGAAAGCTTTCAGCAGAAAACCTTCAACCGCGCTCAATCTACGATCGTGGCTGATATTAGTATACAGAGAGGAGACATCACTTGTCACCATCGTGAACATGGAATCCCATTTTACGGTGGAGAGATGTTGAATCAACTGGGAGGAGTCTCTGAGAAAACTGGGAAGTGTGGTCACATATTTTTGCAAGAATAAATCAATGTAATATGCCAAATTACTTGTAGGGAAATTGGTACAGGCAATGATTGGTCTTCCAGGTGGTTGGGTAAGAAATTTGTGGATTTTTGGTTAAAAATAAAAATATGGATGGTTGTGATTTTTGACGGTGAGGAATTGGCATTCTTGTTTATTAAGACTCTTTTCCTAATCTGCTTGATGGAAAAAAACATTAAGATCTTTTAAAATGCATCATCTGAGAGATTCCAGGGAGAGCTTGCATGATATTGCTGATAACTCATGATGACGAGAGCTCCCCCCTTATCAGCTGAACGAAATACTTGTTCTTGATTTTTCTCAAGATTTTTTTATCACAATTTGTTCTTTTCCTCTCAAATTAGAGTGGCTTGATCTTTTAGATAACTTTTTCAGATCCTTTGCCACTGCCTCTTGGTACATATTAATACAGTGTCCTTGCGAGTTCACTGGATAAAAAGCGGAGGGTGCCCATACCGGTTGATGTTTTATAGAGGGGAAGGAAGGGTTTTCTGAATAATGGTTTTCTCCAAGTAGTCCCTCTTTCTGTTGCATTTTGAACTATGTTTTTAAAGTAATTTTCCAAGTGAACCTATGCAGGTCAAGGAATAATTGAAATTGGTCACATTGATATGTGGGGCAAAAGGACAGTCCCCTTCCTAATAAGGATATCTCATATGGATTTAATTCATAAGGTGACAGGTTGAAAATGTTCACAGTTTCTTGCTATCCCCGTCTGCTCTTTCTACATTTTTTCTCTTTTTGCCTCCTCATTTACCTCTTGTTCTTTTTTTTATTTTTTCTGGCTTCTGTGGTACAAAAATGGGGGCTAGCAGTGGATGGAGTTTCACCGGACATAGCCCTAAAAAAATCTTTCTGATTGTCTCATTGGAGATCACGTGCCTCAGACAACGGTGGAATGGTATTATTGATGGAAAAAGTGGAGGCTGTTTTTAAGAAGGGTACCAGCATAGATGGATTTCCAGTATTGTCAACCGTGATGATGTCCACCTCAATATTTCTATCTGTATCATCCATGATTGTTCCATGTTCCTCAATTTCAGCGTCTTCAGAGATCTAGCAGGTGTTGAATAGAAATTGGAGGACTATTAGTCTCTCCTCTCATCAGATGATTGGAATTTGTGGGTGACTTTCCAGGAGAGGCTCCGTCTTTGTGTACCAGAGCTTCATACTTCTTTTTGAAACTGAATCCTGCTTGCAGGAGTCGTAACATAGGCGTGTTTGACTGTTCTGATGTTGTTGCTTCTCCTGAACCATTTGATAAACCTTTCTGAGCAGGGGTTTCAAAGAGTAGCAGTAGATCTTCTTTCTGTTTCCCTGGTGAGAATTAATCCTTACTCTGTCTCATCGATAGATCCTCAGGGCAATTAGAGGATGCTATACTTTTTTGTTGTGGGTAGTGGGTGTCCCCATCTTTACTTTCCATATTCCGGATATAATCTTACTTTTCCTTTTTCCTTTTATAGTGGCTATTAACAAATGATGCCATCACTTTTAGAATGTGCAGGTGTAAATGTTTTTTTAGTTTTCTTTGTGTGAACTGTCTCCCTTGGTTACCTCAATGTGCTGTGGGTTACATAGTTAGTATGGTTGAAAAAAGACATTCGTCCATCAAGTCCAACCAGGGAATTGAAGTGAAGGGTGTAAGGGGATAAGGGAAAGGGATGTAGTTTTATAATTCTGCATAAGCATTAATGTATTATTTTGTTCCAGGAATGTATCTAACCCTGTTTTAATGTGTAATTTTGCATCCTCCCTCCATCTCCAGGGGCTACCTTTTTTATTATCTCCTCTATCTCGGTTTAATTTGTGTACTTTTTTATCAATCATATTGGTCTCTAATTTGGTGAGCCTGCCAGTAATATTCTAGTTAATGTATTGGAAATCCTGGTGTGCACTGTAATACTGCAATTTACCCAAAATTTATTTTATATTGGTATCAGAGATTTTACATAATTTAAATCTTTTTGTCATTAACATGCAAATCATATTGAAGGTGCTTTGGTCAAGCAGCTTATACCAGTCATATGAGTATGCCCCATCCTCAGGGAAGGCTGGGTTAAGTGAGAGCCTTAAACCCCTCAGAGTGATACTTTCTCTCAAATAAATATTAAAGGGGTATTCCAGGATTTTTTTTATTTGACTATGCTACAGGGGCTGTAAAGTTAGTGTAGTTCATTATATAGTGTCTTTACCTGTGTGTGACAGTTTTCTCACAATTCTTTAGTGATTTTCACCGCACTATTTATTTTTAACAGCATACAAAATGACTGTTGTCTCAGATTTTACCCAGCTTGCAATGTGGCCAAGACCTGACTCAATAGTCAGCTGATGACAGGGAGCCTGTCTGCTTCAATGGGTGGAGGGATCAATTTGCAACTAATGCAACAGCTATAGGCACCCTGAATGAAAACCACAGGTCTGCCGCTCATTTATGTTTCAATGGGTGGGGTGGCTGATGTGTGGGAGGGAGGAAATTGGAATTGGGGGATTTGTAGTTAAAAAAAAAGAAAAGTCAAACAGGAAATACCAATTCACAAAAAGCTAGCCACAGTGTTATGGTAATCTCACAACATAGCCATTTATCCCCAAGACAAGCGCAGATCCTTCGTAAGCATGTCCATAATTGTCTGCCAGTTACTTGATGTAGAGTCTTGGTGATGGCAGCTTTTACTGAGCCGAATGATTTGTTTCTCTCAAACATCTATTCTGTTTTTGTAGTATTCCATCACAGTTCACAATGACAAGGTTTTATATTTTTCAGACGCGGGGCCGCTGTTTCCTGAGCTTCTAGCTCTTGTTGCATGGACCGCAGATCCTCCGTAATAAACCACAGAAAGGAGACAAACAATGGGAATTCATAAACATGCAGAAGATACATTGCATAGACTTGCACTTACCAGATTGTGTTGTGCTTTTTTTAAATTAGTAAAACATGACTAAACCGATACAAATTGGGTATTGCTGTAACCGTGCAGACCTTTAATAGCTGGTCATCAAGCCCCATGATGTACATTTATGACAATTGTCCTTAAGGGTATGCTCACACTGAGGAATTGGAGAGGAATTTTCACGAGTAATCTGCTCGCTTTTTCCTCTCCAAATCATTCAGCAGTGAAATCCCCATAGAGCTGTGCAGAATTTCTGCCCCTCGGTTCACACTGAGGAATTTCCTCAAGCAGAATTCTGACGAGGAAGTCTGTTCCGCTTGAAGAAAGAACATGTTCTTTCTTTCAGGCAGAATCAGCGTCGTTCTCCCATAGAGATCAATGTTATTTTTTTTTTTCAGTCAGAAGCATTTCCATGTGGAATTGGCGTGGAATTCGTGCGGAATTTCCGCATGAAAAAATAAATAAAATTTATGAATAGAAATACTTGATACTCCTCCTCCGCATGAAACCTGCAGAATTCTGCGCAATTTCGAAATTCTGTGCGAAATCTCTGTGAGTTCTTGTGGAAAAGTAACAATATTTTGAGGCAGAAAAGTTCTGCTTGAATTCCTCAGTGTGAACATACCCTAAGAGGTTAAAACCTTTCCCATGACATGACTAGCAATAATTCTGAATGCCTCTAAAAAGATTGTGCATAATTGTGCTAATGTGCTAATTATCTTTTCAGCAACCCATGGTAAAACTGCCATTTTGTTATGGACTAAACATCAGTTTTTGAGAAGCTAACTGAGAAATATATAATGCACCAAAAAATTAGTTTTTGGAATGCAATAAAACTTTATGGCCCATATTTATCAATCAGCCTAAAAGCCTAATTGTCGGTTTTTCCTAAAGCAAATAAGCTCAACTTTCACTTTACAAGAGCTCATTAAGATATGAAAGTTGAGATGTGATTGGTTGCTATGGTAAAAAAAAACAGACAATTAGGGTTTCAGGTTGATTGATATATCTCCCCCAATATGTGTGAAGGAATGATGACATATGTAAGTGATTACAATATCAGGGAGAAAGGATATATTTATTGGGGAAAACTGTACAATTGAAAGGAGGCTAAAGTACCCAGTTGGGCCACCTGGATGCAAGATGAGATATGGATGGGCATAGAGGTATAAGGTTCCATATGGCATCCTGCAGCACAGTTGTCCAAAGATGTGGCAGCTGGGGCTGTAGATCATGCACACTTAAGGGTACCTTCACACACGCAGATTTTTTAGCTGGTTTTCCGCTGCGTATTTGAAAGTGGGCGGGCTCTTCTCGGCTGTCCGCAGCAGATTTTCCACGGCGTAATGTTCACTGCGGAAAATGCGCCGCAAGCCCCATTGAAGTCAGAAGGGACTGTGTCGGATTTTCCGCAGCGTAAATTCCGCCAGGGAAAATCTGCTGCGGACAGCCGAGAAGAGCCCGCCCACTTTCAAGTACGCAGCAGAAAACCCGCTAAAAAATCCGCGCGTGTGAACGTACCCTAAAAGGTTTCCGAAGCTGGCTCACCATGTATGCTCAATTGGCAATAAATATGTTAACTGGGCAGGCCAAGTGTTGCAATCTAGTGGAGACATTACTAGAAAACCCTTGCTGTATGTGGGCAAACATCATCCTAGTGGAAATTCTAGTTGGATCACCTGCCATTAGAGGCAACACATGCGGCCGCAGGATCTCCTTGGATATGCGACCCTCGTAGCATTAGTAGGGGTGGCTGACTGTTGAATGCGATAGCTCCCCAGATCATAACTCCAGCGGATGGGGCAGTGTGCTGCTCCGCAGCATATGTAGAATTGAAAAGCTCACTAGGAGGTCTTCATGCTTGACCAACTATCTTCAAATCCCACACAGAACCTGGCAATATAGTTCCAGTCTGGTAAAGTCCGTGTTTCTCGTTCTCGACACCACTGCTAACAAAGAAGCCAGTGGCTGGCTATTAAAAGTAGGACACTTAACCCCTTTAAGAACCAAGCCCAATTTCACCTTAAGGACCCGGACATTTTTTGCACATCTGACCACTGTCACTTTAAGCATTAATAACTATGGGATGCTCTTAATTTTCATTCTGATTCCAAGATAGTTTTTTCGTGACATATTCTACTTTCTGTTAGTGGTAAAATTTTGTCGATACTTTCATAATTTCTTGGTGAAGAATTCCCAAATTTGATGAAAAATTAGAAAATTTAGTATTTTTTTTACTTTAAACTCTCTGCTTATAAGGAAAATGGACATCCCAAATAAATTACAAATTGATTCACATATACAATATGTCTACTTTATGACTGCATCATAAAGTTGACATGTTTTTACTTTTGGAAGACATGGAGGGCTTCAAATTTCAGGAATTTTTCAGGGACCAGTTGAGTTTTGAAGTGGATTTGAGGGGCCTTCATATTAGAAATAAATATAAATGACCCAATTATAAAAACTGCACCCCTCAAAGTATTCAAAATGACATTCAGTAAGTGTGTTAACCCTTTAGGTGTTTCAAAGGAATAGCAGCAAAGTGAAGGAGAAAATTCAAAATCTTTATTTTTTACACTCGTAGACCCAGTTTTTTTTATTTTTAAAAGGGGTAAAAGAAGAGAAATCACCCTAAAATTTGTAACCCAATTTCTCTTGAGTAAAGAAATATCTCATATGTGCATGTCAAGTGCTCTGTGGGTGCATTAGAGGGCTCAGAAGGGAAGGAGCGACAATGGGATTTTGGAGAGTCAGTTTTTCTGAAATGGTTTTTGGGGGGTATGTCACACTTAGGAAGCCCCTATGGTGCCAGAACAGCCAATAAAAAAAAAAACACATGGCATACTATTTCGTTAAAGTTGGATGCGTAAATGAAAAAAAAATTCACTAAAATGCTGTTTTTTCCCCAAATTTTACATTTTTACAAAAAAGGGTAATAGGAGAAAATGCAGCCCAAAATTTGTAACCCCATCTCTTCTGAGTATGAAATACACCATGTGTGGACATCAAGTGCTCTGCCATCACACTACAATGCTCAGAAGGGAAGGAGCGCCATTCAGCTTTTGGAGTGAGAATTTGGTTGGAATGGTAGTCAGGGGCCATGTGCATTTACAAAGCCCCCCGTGGTGCCAAAACAGTGGACCCCCCCCCCCCCACATGTGACCCCATTTTGGAAACTACACCCCTCACAGAATTTAATAAGGAGTGCAGTGAGCGTTTACACCCCACTGGCATTTGACAGGTCTTTGGAACAGTGGGCTGAGCAAATGAAAAAGGATATTTTTCATTTTCACGGACCACTGTTCCAAAAATCTGTCAGACTCCAGTGGGGTGTAAATGCTCACTGTACCCCTTATAACATTCCGTGAGGGTGTAGTTTCCAAAATGGGGTCACATGTGGGGGGGTCCATTGTTCTGGCACTATAAGGGCTTTGTAAACACACGTGGCCTTCAATTCAAATGGACACATTTTCTCGCCAAAAGCTCAATGGCGCTCCCTCTCTTCTGAGCATTGTAGTTTGCCTGCAGAGCACTTTACATCCACATATGGGGTATGTTCAGAAGAAATGGGGTTACAAATTTTGGGAGGCTTTATTTTCCCTTGTGAAAATGAAAAATTTTGGGTAACACCAGCATTTTAGTAAAAAAAAATTTTTTTTCGTTTTTCCATCCAAATTTAACGAAAATTCGTCAAACAACTGTGGAGTGTTCAGGCTGACTATACCCCCCTTGTTACATTCCGTGAGGGGTGCAGTTCCCAAAATGGGGTCACATGTGGGTATTTATTTTTTTGCGTTTATGTCAGAACCGCTGTAAAATCAGCCTCCCTTGTGCAATTCACCAATTTAGGCCTCAAATGTACATTGTGCGCTCTCACATCTGAGCCTGGTTGTCAGCCCGCAGAGCATTTTATGCCCACATAAGGGGAATTTCCATACTCTACAAATTTTGGGGGACTTTTTTTTCCTTTTACACCTTGTGAAAATAAAAAGTATGGGGCAACACCAGCATGTTAGTTTAACATTTAATTTTTTTTTACACTAACAGGCTGGTGTAGACCCCAACTTTTCCTTTTCATAAGGGGTAAAAAGGAGAAAAAGCCCCCAAAATTTGTAACGCAATTTCTCCCCAGTACGGAAATATGGCCCTAAACTGCTTCCATGAAATACGACAGGGCTTCAAAGTGAGAGAGCACAATGCTCATTTGGGGACTAAATTAGGGATTGCATAGGGGTTTACATAGGGGTATTCTACGCAGGGCCGGCGTTAGGGCGGGGCAAACCAGACAATTGCCTAGGGCCCCCATCCCCCAGGGGGCCGGCTGCTCAGTAAGAGGGGGGGGGCAACTGTTTTAAAATGGCCGCAGCGTTGGCTGCTTGTTAAAGATTAGCAGCCCGGCCGCGGCCACTTTAAAACAGTGACCAGCTCCGGGCTCCATGCCTGCAGGGGGCCCCTGTCACATTCAGGACATCCCTGTGTCCCGAAAAATCTTTTCAGGACACAAGGATGCCCCGTTTCCTCACATCAGCCCCGCGTTAACTGTAAAGACGCTGGGGCCGCTGGGAGGAAGCGCACGCAGTGACGTCACTGACATCCCGTGCGTGCGCCCATAGCAACAGTACAGCGGAGCGGAGCAGTGAGGAGGACGCGCAGGTATTGTAAGTGACCTGCGGTCATCTTCAGTGTTCCGACCGCCGCTCTAGCAGTAGATCGTGACCCCGGAGCGGTGGTCGGAGCACTGAAGTGGGGCAGTAAACAGGCACACAGCCTCCAGCCATACACTGTATATGGCTGAAGGCTGTATGTCTGTGGGGGAACATACTGCACCTAATGTGGGGGACTGCTGTATACTGCACCTAATGTGGGGAACTACTTTATACTGCACCTAATGTGGGGAACTAGTTTATACTGCACCTAATGTGGGGAACTACTTCATACTGCACCTAATGTGGGGAACTACTTTATACTGCACCTAATGTGGGGAACTACTTTATACAGCACCTAATGTGGGGGACTACTCTATACTGCACCTAATGTGGGGAACTACTTTATACTGCACCTAATGGGGGGGACTACTGTACACTGCACCTAATGTGGGGGACTACTGTATACTGCACCTAATGTGGGGGAACTACTGTATACTGCACCTAAAGTGGGGGAACTACTGTATACTGCATCTAATGTGGGGGAACTACTGTATACTGCATCTAATGTGGGGGAACTACTGTATACTGCACCTAATGTGGGGAACTACTGTATACTGCACCTAATGTGGGTGGACTACTGTATACTGCACCTAATGTGGGGGGACTACTGTATACTGCACCTAATTTGGGGGGGACTACTGTATACTCCACCTAATGTGGGGGGACTACTGTATACTGCACCTAATGTGGGGGGACTACTGTCTACTGCACCTAATGTGGGGGGACTACTGTATACTGCACCTAGGGGGAACTACTGTATATTGCACCTAATGGGGGGGAACTACTGTATACTGCACCTAATGGGGGGGACTATACTGCCCCAAATGTGGGGGAACTATACTGCCTCTAATGGGGAGAACTATACTGCCCCTAATGTGGAGAACTATACTGCCCCTAATGTGGGGAACTATACTGCCCCTAATGTGGGGAACTATACTGCACCTAATGTGGGGGACTACTGTATACTGCACCTAATGTGGGGAACTATACTGCACCTAATGTGGGGGACTATACTGCACCTAATGTGGGGAACTATACTGCACCTAATGTTGGGAGCTATACTGCACCTAATGTGGAGGACTATACTGCACCTAATGTGGTGGACTATACTGCACCTAATGTTGGGGAACTATACTGCACCTAATGTTGGGAGCTATACTGCACCTAATGTGGGGGAACTATACTCTTTATCTAATGTGGGGGGTACTACTTTATACTGCACCTAATGCGGGGAACTACTTTATACTGCACCTAATGTGGGGAACTACTGTATACTGCACCTAATGTGGGGGGGCTACTGTATACTGCACCTAATGTGAGGGGACTACTGTATACTGCACCTAATGTGGAGAGACTACTTTATACTGCACATAATGTGGGGGAACTACTGTATACTGCACCTAATGTGGGGAACTAGTTTATACTGCACCTAATGTGGGGAACTACTTCATACTGCACCTAATGTGGGGAACTACTTTATACTGCACCTAATGTGGGGAACTACTTTATACAGCACCTAATGTGGGGGACTACTCTATACTGCACCTAATGTGGGGAACTACTTTATACTGCACCTAATGTGGGGGACTACTGTACACTGCACCTAATGTGGGGGGACTACTGTATACTGCACCTAATGTGGGGGAATTACTGTATACTGCACCTAAAGTGGGGGAACTACTGTATACTGCATCTAATGTGGGGGAACTACTGTATACTGCATCTAATGTGGGGGAACTACTGTATACTGCACCTAATGTGGGGAACTACTGTATACTGCACCTAATGTGGGTGAACTACTGTATACTGCACCTAATGTGGGGGGACTACTGTATACTGCACCTAATTTGGGGGGGACTACTGTATACTCCACCTAATGTGGGGGGACTACTGTATACTGCACCTAATGTGGGGGGACTACTGTCTACTGCACCTAATGTGGGGGGACTACTGTATACTGCACCTAGGGGGAACTACTGAATACTGCACCTAATGGGGGGGAACTACTGTATACTGCACCTAATGGGGGGGACTATACTGCCCCAAATGTGGGGGAACTATACTGCCTCTAATGGGGAGAACTATACTGCCCCTAATGTGGAGAACTATACTGCCCCTAATGTGGGGAACTATACTGCCCCTAATGTGGGGAACTATACTGCACCTAATGTGGGGGACTACTGTATACTGCACCTAATGTGGGGAACTATATTGCACCTAATGTGGGGGACTATACTGCACCTAATGTGGGGAACTATACTGCAACTAATGTTGGGAGCTATACTGCACCTAATGTGGGGGACTATACTGCACCTAATGTGGTGGACTATACTGCACCTAATGTTGGGGAACTATACTGCACCTAATGTTGGGGAACTATACTGCACCTAATGTTGGGAGCTATACTGCACCTAATGTGGGGGAACTATACTCTTTACCTAATGTGGGGGGTACTATACTGTCTACCTAATGTGGGGGATCATACTGCCTACCTAATGTGGGGGGACAATACAAAAATATAAAATTGTACTATTCTGATCCCTATAACTCTTTTATCTTTCTGTATATAGGGATGTATGAGGGTCATTTTTTGCACTGTGATTTGTAGTTTTTATCGGCACCATTTTTGTTTTGATGGGACTTTTCAATTGCTTTTTAGATATTTTTGATAGTATTTGAAGTGACCAAAAATATTCAAATCTGGTTAGTGCATTACTACGACTTTTGGGGCCCCACTTTTGATTTTGCCTAGGGCCACGCTAAGCCTAAAACCGGCCCTGATTCTACGCCAGTGATTCCCAAACAGGGTGCCTCCAGCTGTTTGTAACTCCCAGCATGCCTGGACAGTCAGTGGCTGTCCAGGCATGCTGGGAGTTACGAACAGCTGGAGGCACTCTGTTTGGAAATACGTTTTTAATTTTTATTGGGTGTAAGGAATGTATATGTAGTGTTTTACCCTTTATTATGTGGTAGTGTAGTTTTTTTAGGGTACATTCACACGGGCTGATTTTACGGAGAGTTTCCCACTAGGAGTTTGCGCTGCGTCGGAAAATTTGCCGCAGCTCAAACTTGAAGCAGGAAACTCACTGTAAACCCACCCATGTGAATGTACCCTGTACATTCACATGGAGGACAAACCTCCAGCTGTTGCAAAACTACTACTCCCAACATGCACTGACAGACCGTGCATGCTGGGAGTTGTACTTTTGCAACAGCTGGAGGCACACTGGTTGGAAAACCTTCAGTTAAGTTCTGTTATCTAACTCAGTATTTTCCAACCAGTGTGCCTCCTGCTGTTTCAAAACTACAACTCCCAGCATGTACTGATCGCCAAAGGGCATGCTGGGAGATGTAGTTATGCAACAGCTGGAGGTACGCAACTACAACTCCCAGCATGGCGAGAAAGCTGTTTGCTGTTCGTGCATGCTGGGAGTTGTCAGGGCAAACAGCTGTCTGGGCATGCTTAGAGTTGTAGTTTTGCAACATTTGGAGGGTTACAGTTTAGAGACCACTGTATAGTGGTCTCAAACTGTAGTCCTTCAGATCTTGCTAGGCAACTCACCGTCTTCCGTAGTCTGCACCAGGGAGCCAGCTGCACGTCATCGCCGATCGTCTCCTCCGCTGAAGGTAAGTGGACCTCCAGACAGTTCCCCCGTTCTGGGTGGGCAGAACAGGGGAACCAAACTTTAACCCCCCCCGCCCCCGATCTGCTATTGGTGGGTCACTTCTGACCGACCAATAGCAGGGATAGGAGGTGTGGCACCCCTGCCACCTCACTCCTATCCCTTCAGGGGGATCATGTGTGTCTTGGACACTCCCGATCCCCCTTATTTTCCGGGTCACTGGGTCACCAGAGACCCATATGACCCGGAATCGCCGCAAAACGCCGGTCTGAATTGACCGGCGATTTGCGGCGATCGTCGACATGGGGAGTCTCAGGATATCAGTAGTTATCCCGGTCCGGTCCCCGAAATTTCCACGGGCGTACAGGTATGTCCTGGGTCCTTAAGAACCAGGGAGCCAGGGTGTACCCATACGCTCTGGGTCCTTAAGGGGTTAAGGACATAGCCCATTTTGCATTAAAGGGGTACTCCAGTGGGAATTTTTTTATTTTTAATCAACTGGTGCGAGAAAGTTAAACAGATTTGTAAATTACTTCTATTAAAAAATATTTACCCTTCCAGTACTTATTAACAGCAATATGCTACAGAGGAAATTCTAGTCTTTTTTTGTCTTGTCCACAGTGCTCCCTGCTGACACCTGATGCTCGTATCAGGAATTGACCTATGCTGCTCTGGACAGTTTCTGACACGGACAGAGGTGTCAGCAGAGAGCACTATGGACAAGACAAATAAATTAAAAAAGAATTTCCTCTGTAGCATTCAGCTGCTAAGAAGGGTAAAGATTTGTTAATAGAAGGAATTTACAAATCAGTTTCACTTTCTGGCACCAGTTCATTAAAAAAAAAAAAAGGGTTTCCACCGGAGTACCCCTTTAAGCACACGGCCAATTTTGTTTTTGCATCTTAATTTTTTCCTTCTTGCCTTCTAAAAATCCTAACTCTTTTATATTTCCACCCACAGACCCATATAAGGGCTTGTTTTTTGCATGACCAATTGTCCTTTGTAATGACATCACTCATTTTACCATAAAATGTATGGCGCAACAAAAAATGTATTATTTGTGTGGGGAAATTGAAAAGAAAACTGTAATTATGAAAATTTTGCAAATTTTTAGTTTTCACGCCATACAATTTACAATATGATTAAAATAATACCCATGATTACATACTTTCCTATTATTGTACCGCTTAAAAAAAAAAAGTGTTTTTAGGAATTTGAAGTGACAAAAAAAGCAGCAATTTTGGCCTTTTTTTTTTACATTTACGCCATTACCCGTGCAGTATCATTAACATATTTTCATAGCTTGGACATTAATGCACGCAGTTATACCAATTATGTTTATTATTGGTTTTACATTTTTTGGGGATAAAATTGGGAAAAAGGGGCCATTTCAATTCAATTTTTATTAGGGGAGGGTCTTTTTTTTTTTTTTAAACGTCTTAATACTTTTTATGTCGATCGTCGCCTCCGTTGATGGTAAGTGGACCTCCAGACAGTTCCCCCGTTTTGGGGGGGGGCAGAACGGGGGAACCAAACTTTAACCCCCCCACCCCCGATCTGCTATTGGTGGGTCGCTTCTGACCGACCAATAGCAGGGATAGGAGGTGTGGCACCCCTGCCACCTCACTCCTATCCCTTCAGGGGGATCATGTGTGTCTTGGACTCTCCCGATCCCCTTTACTTTCCAGGTCACTGGGTCACCAGAGACCCGTATGACCCGGAATCGCCGCAAAACGCCGGTCTGAATTGACCGGCGATTTGCGGCGATCGTCGACATGGGGGGGTCTCAGGATATCAGTAGTCATCCCAGTCTGGTCCCCGAAATTTCCATGGGCGTACAGATATGTCCTGGGTCCTTAAGAACCAGGGAGCCAGGGCGTACCCATACGCCCTGGGTCCTTAAGGGGTTAAGGACACAGCCCATTTTGCATTAAAGGGGTACTCCAGTGGGGAAAATGTTTTTTTAAATCAACTGGTGCCAGGAAGTTAAACAGATTTGTAAATTCTATTAAAAAATATTTACCCTTCCAGTACTTATTAGCAGCAATATGCTACAGAGGAAATTCTAATCTTTTTTTGTCTTGTCCACAGTGCTCCCTGCTGACACCTGATGCTCGTATCAGGAATTGACCTATGCTTGTCTGCACAGTTTCTGACACGCATAGAGGTGTCAGCAGAGAGCACTATGGACAAGACAAATAAATTAAAAAAGAATTTCCTCTGTAGCATTCAGCTGCTAAAAAGGGTAAAGATTTGTTAATAGAAGTAATTTACAAATCAGTTTCACTTTCTGGCACCAGTTCATTAAAAAAAAAAAAAAGGTTTTCCACCGGAGTACCCCTTTAAGCGCACAGTCAATTTTGATTTTGCATCTTAATTTTTTCCTTCTTGCCTTCTAAAATTCTAACTCTTTTATATTTCCACCCACAGACCCATATGAGGGCTTGTTTTTTGCATGACCAATTGTCCTTTGTAATGACATCACTCATTTTACCATAAAATGTATGGCGCAACAAAAAATGTATTATTTGTGTGGGGAAATTGAAAAGAAAACTGTAATTATGAAAATTTTGCAAATTTTTAGTTTTCACGCCATACAATTTACAATATGATTAAAATAATACCCATGATTACATACTTTCCTATTATTGTACCGCTTAAAAAAAAAAAGTGTTTTTAGGAATTTGAAGTGACAAAAAAAGCAGCAATTTTGGCCTTTTTTTTTTACATTTACGCCATTACCCGTGCAGTATCATTAACATATTTTCATAGCTTGGACATTAATGCACGCAGTTATACCAATTATGTTTATTATTGGTTTTACATTTTTTGGGGATAAAATTGGGAAAAAGGGGCCATATCAATTCAATTTTTATTAGGGGAGGGTCTTTTTTTTTTTTTTAAATGTCTTAATACTTTTTATGTCGATCGTCGCCTCCGTTGATGGTAAGTGGACCTCCAGACAGTTCCCCCGTTTTGGGGGGGGGCAGAACGGGGGAACCAAACTTTAACCCCCCCACCCCCGATCTGCTATTGGTGGGTCGCTTCTGACCGACCAATAGCAGGGATAGGAGGTGTGGCACCCCTGCCACCTCACTCCTATCCCTTCAGGGGGATCATGTGTGTCTTGGACTCTCCCGATCCCCTTTACTTTCCAGGTCACTGGGTCACCAGAGACCCGTATGACCCGGAATCGCCGCAAAACGCCGGTCTGAATTGACCGGCGATTTGCGGCGATCGTCGACATGGGGGGGTCTCAGGATATCAGTAGTCATCCCAGTCTGGTCCCCGAAATTTCCATGGGCGTACAGATATGTCCTGGGTCCTTAAGAACCAGGGAGCCAGGGCGTACCCATACGCCCTGGGTCCTTAAGGGGTTAAGGACACAGCCCATTTTGCATTAAAGGGGTACTCCAGTGGGGAAAATGTTTTTTTAAATCAACTGGTGCCAGGAAGTTAAACAGATTTGTAAATTCTATTAAAAAATATTTACCCTTCCAGTACTTATTAGCAGCAATATGCTACAGAGGAAATTCTAATCTTTTTTTGTCTTGTCCACAGTGCTCCCTGCTGACACCTGATGCTCGTATCAGGAATTGACCTATGCTTGTCTGCACAGTTTCTGACACGCATAGAGGTGTCAGCAGAGAGCACTATGGACAAGACAAATAAATTAAAAAAGAATTTCCTCTGTAGCATTCAGCTGCTAAAAAGGGTAAAGATTTGTTAATAGAAGTAATTTACAAATCAGTTTCACTTTCTGGCACCAGTTCATTAAAAAAAAAAAAAAGGTTTTCCACCGGAGTACCCCTTTAAGCGCACAGTCAATTTTGATTTTGCATCTTAATTTTTTCCTTCTTGCCTTCTAAAATTCTAACTCTTTTATATTTCCACCCACAGACCCTTATGAGGGCTTGTTTTTTGCATGACCAATTGTCCTTTGTAATGACATCACTCATTTTACCATAAAATGTATGGCACAACAAAAAATATATTATTTGTGTGGGGAAATTGAAAAGAAAACTGTAAATATGCATATTTAGCAAATTTTTTGTTTTCACGGCATACAATTTACAATATGACTAAAATGATACCCATGATTACATACTTTCCTATTATTGTACCGCTTTAAAAAAAAGTGTTTTTAGGAATGTGATGTGACAAAAAAGCAGCAATTTTGGCCTTTTTTTTTACGTTTACGCCATTACCCGTGCGGTATCATTAACATATTTTCATAGCTTAGACATTAATGCACGCAGTTATACTAAATATGGTTATTATTGTTTTTACTCTTTTTTTGGATAAAATGGGAAAAAGGGGCCAATTCAATAAAATTTTTATTAGGGGAGGGGCTTTTTTTTTTTAAACATCTTATTAATTTTTATGTCCCCCTTAGGGGACTATTTATAGCAATCACTAGATAGCAGATACTGAACAGTGCTATGCATAGGCATAGCACTGATCAGTATTATCGTGATCTTCTTTTCTGGTCTGCTCAATGACGGCCAAAGCAGATGAGGAAACCTCCGGCGGCCACGTTGGATGATCGGATCCCTGAGGCAGCACCGCGGGCCGCAGATGCCGTGATCTGTATTGATCACAACATTGGAGGGGCAAATGATGGACATCAACATGATCGCTGATGTCCGCCACTAACGGCGGGTCCCTGGCTGCTGATAGCAGCTGAAACCTGCCAAGCATGATGCGAGCACTGCTCCGGTGCTTACATCATGTACAGAACGTAAATCTACTTCCTGGTGCGTCAAGGGGTTAATGATCCAGTGTCACTAAATTTCATTCTGCTAGGTGCCTAGAAAGGGTCTAGGTAGACACGGGTGCAGTGGCGAACCAACTCTGCCTATACCTATGGGGAACAGGGGGGGTAACTGCATATACCTATGGGGAAAAGGGGGGGGGTAATTGCATATACCTATGGGGAAGAGGGGAGTGGGGGGGTTACTCTGCATATACCTATGGGGAAGAGGGGGGGTTACTCTGCACATGCCTATGGGGAAGGGGGGTGGGGGGGTTACTCTGCATATACCTATGGGGAAGAGGGGGGTTACTCTGCATATACCTATGGGGAAGAGGGGGGCGGTTACGCTGCATATACCTATGGGGAAGAAGGGGGTGGGGGAGTTACTCTGCTTATACCTATGGGGAAGAGGGGGGTTACTCTGCATATGCTTATGGGGAAGAGGGGAGTTACTCTGCATATACCTATGGGGAATAGGGGGGGGGGTTACTCTGCATATACCTATGGGGAAGATGGGGGGGGTTACTCTGCATATACCAATGGGGGGGTTACTCTGCAAATACCTATGGGGAAGAAGGGGGGTTACTCTGCATATACTTATGGGGAAGAGGGGGGTTACTCTGCATATACCTATGGGAGGGTTACTTTGCATATACCTATGGGGAAGATGGGGGGGTTACTCTGCATATACCTATGGGGAAGAGGGGGGGTGTAACTGCATATACCTATGGGAAAGAGGGGGCGTGTAACTGCATATACCTATTGGAAAGGGGGGTGTAATTGCATATACCTATGGGAAGGAGGGGGGGTGTAACTGCAAATACCTATGGGAAGGAGGGGGGGTGTAACTGCAAATACCTATGGGAAAGAGGGGGGGTGTAACTGCATATACCTATGGGAAAGAGGGGGGGTGTAACTGCATATACCTATGGGAAAGGGGGGGTTGTAACTGCATATACCTATGGAAAAGGGGGGGTGTAACTGCATATACCTATGGGAAAGAGGGGGGGGTGTAACTGCATATACCTATGGGGAAAGGGGGGGGTCCCGGGTGCCAAATGCTCTAGGTACGCCCCTGCACGGGTGTATAATGAAGATGCCACCTGTGTCTGGATGGCAGACAAGGATATCCTAGGAGCTTGTAGACGGATCAAACTATTTTCTCTATTGTCTGTTTGGGCAGTCTAACACCTGTTCAATGTCTGTGTGTGCCCTAATGTAACCAATGCTCTTGCCACCTTTTAACTGCTTGGTCAGAATGTCCCAATTCCTCAATACCACCATTCTGCTTTTCTTTGTCAATTGGGCAAAATGTCCTTAAATGTGTCATAGAGGCATGTCTAGCAGTAAATGATCGCTCACAAATAGGTATTTTACCCAAAAGGAGCCTCTAAGAGCCATTTTATAGGGCATGGCAAGCATGTTTATACTCTGGTGGCAAGGCTCGGAATCTAATCACACCACACCTATAATCGTTTTAATATCTATATGAGACAGAACTACATGGCAAGTTTTGCAGCAATACAAAACATTTTTTGTAAATGAACTTTATATACAGGAGCATATAGAAAAGTGCATACATTGTGCACATGAAGAAGTAACAAAGGGGCATAAACAATGTATTAAGTACATTCAATAACATACAGACATGGGGGGAGATTTATCAAAACCTGTGTAAAGAAAGAGTGGTGCAGTTGCCCATAGCAACCAATCAGATTGTTTCTTTCATTTTTAGAAGAGGCCTGTGAAAAATTAAAGAAGTGATCTGATTGGTTGCTATGGGCAACTGCACTGCTCTTCCTCTACACATGTTTAGATAAATCTCCCCCATGGAGTTTAAGAAACATATAGTGATCTCAAAAGTCCAGCAGATCAGTAACAGTCGGTCCTCTGTTATGTAGAACTTCAAATGTGCATATCATAAGACTCAAGCTGTCATAGAGCAAGGTATAAGTATGAACAGAACCTTCGTAACAACAAAAGTTATAACAAGAACAACATTCTGATGGGAATCTCTAGTGCGTGTATGAGCAGAAGTCATCTGTGGTATGAGATTTTCTAGAGTGTCTTTGAGAGCCTCTTGCCTGTACCATGTGGAGTGCTGTAAGTGTGTCATTATCCGTCTGCGAGCATTCCAACATTTTAATCTTGGTGCACTATAGAAAAATGTATAGAAAGGTATAGAGATGGTATAGATAGGTACATTTATACAGATCAAACTATTAACCCCTTAAGGACCAAGCCCATTTTGACCTTAAAGGGGTATTCCGCACCTAGACATCTTATCCCCTATCCAAAGCATAGGGGATAAGATGTCAGATCGCCGCGGTCCCGCTGCTGGGGACCCCTGGGATCCCCGCTGCGGCACCGTGCTATCATTACAGCACAGAGCGAGTTTGCTCTGCACGTAATGATGGGCGGTACAGGGGCCGGAGCATCGTTACGTCACGGCTCCGCCCCTCTTGATGTCACGGCCCGCCCCTTTCAATACAAGTCTATGGGAGGGGGCGTGGCGGTCGCCACGCCCCCTCCCATAGACTTGCATTAAGGGGACTGGCCGTGATGTCACCAGGGGCGGCGCCATGACGTCACGCTGCTCCGTCCCCCGTATCGCCCGTCATTACGCACAGAGCGAACTCGCTCTGTGCTGTAATGATAGCGCGGTGCCGCAGCGGGGATCCCGGGGCTCCCCAGCAGCGGGACTGCGGCGATCTGACATCTTATCCCCTATCCTTTGGATAGGGGATAAGATGTCTAGGGCCAATTTTCGTTTTTGTCCAGGCCAATTTTCGTTTTTGCACTTTCGTTTTTTCCTCCTCACCTTCTAAAAATCATAACGCTTTTAATTTTGCACCTACAGTCCCATATAAGGGCCTTTTTTTTGTGCCACCAATTATACTTTGTAATGACATCAATCATTTAATAACAAAATCTATTGCAAAGCCAAAAATTATATATTTGTGCGGTGAAATAAAAAGAAACACGCCATTTTGTAACTTTTGGGGGCAATTTTTTGTAAAAAATTACACCATTTCTTTATTCTGTAGGTCCATATGGTTACAAGGATACACAATTTATGTAGGTTTTTTTTCTACTTAAAAAAGTTATAGGGGTCAGAAGATGACAATTTTAAACATACTAATTTTGGTGCATGTAGTTATAATTTCTTTATTTTTCCACATATGGGGCTATATGAGGGCTCATTTTTTGCGCCGTGGTCTGTAGTTTTTATTGGTATCATTTGTTTTGATAGGACTTTTTATTATTTATTTTTTATGGTATATGAAGTGACCAAAAAGGCACAATTTTGGACTTTGGTATTTTTTTACATGTACGCCATCAGCCATGAGGTTTAACTAACCTTATATAATAGTTTGAACATTTACACACGCGGCGGTACCATTTTTTGGTTATTTACATTTTTTATTACATTATTTTATTTAAAAAATAGCGAAAGGGGGGTGATTTAAACATTTAATAGGGAAGGGGTTAATTCACATTTTTTTTTTTGCCCCCATAGGGGGCTATAACATGCAATCTTCTGATTGCTTACACTGATCAATGCTATGCCATATCATAGCATTAATCAGTGTTCTTGACGTTCTGCTGCTCTAGCCTGCATAGCAGGCTAGGAGCAGCAGAACACAGATCAACACCAAGGAGGCAGGTGAGGACCCTCCCGGAGTTCACTCAGCTGATTGGGACCCGCAATGTCACCGAAGATGTCCCGATCAGCTCCACTGGGCTAACCAGCACCTTTAACCCCGCACTTAAGATGCTGCGATCAACTTTGATCGCGTCGTCAAAAGGGTTAATGCCGGGCATCGGCCCCATCAGCGGTGCCCGACATTAGCCGTGGGTCCTGGCTTCCCGGGTTTAACCCGTTCTCCGCTCATGAGAATGGTTTAAACCCGGTAAATGGGACTCAGGACATACAGGTATACCATGGGTCCTTAAGTACCAGGACATCAGGGCAGGTTAAACAGTTTTTAATAGGTTGTATTTGAGAATGATTTTGAGTATTGCATGTGTATATTTTGTCTGGATTGCTCACATTATTACCATCATCATTATGCAGAGATATTGTTCCAACTATGTTGCTTTACCTGGCGCCATAGTAAAAGCAAATGTATCTATCATTTATTAAAATGCTATTAATTTGCGAATTACAGTATTAATCAACTGAGATGTACAGCCACTTGGTTTGTTATTTTTATCTAGAAGATATTTATGGATATGACATAAATCTCTTTGATGGGAATGCCCTGTTAATATTTTCATAATTATTTTTATAATAACTCCTTTATTATTATAATGTCTTTGAGAAATATGTGATATTCATTTTATGTAAGTGATGAGTACATATGCGACTTTTTCTGATCTGTTAAAGTATCACATGTACAGCATGCTTTGGAGCATGGGAGGAAACCAGAGTACCTGGACAAAACCTACACAAACACAGGCAGAACATATAAAATCATAATGAATAAATGTTGAATTTCAGTTTTTCCCAATAAAATTAGGTTTGGCTGTTTTAAGTGTAATGCAAAGTAACTGCATCTATTAGAATGGAATATTATTCAGTTGTATTCTTTGGGTTTTAAGTTTAGATATGACTTTAAAATTTCCCTTTCCCTTTTGTATTATCGCCTTCTTGTAAACACTTTTATGTGGACTACATGCCCTCTGCTGTTCTTTACTAGAACTGCAACTGAGAAACCAATAGCATTATTTTGCCTATTTATGAACATAATATTATATCATTAAGCTCAGAAAGACCTGGGGCCATCTTGCTCTTTGTGCCGAAGACTATACACCACTGCAGCAAAGTGAGGAAAAACATAGGGCCGATTGAAGACATGTTCTCCTCACCAGAAGAGTTGTAAGGAGTGAACCTGATACCCAGTGAATTGAAAATCTCCACCAGTGACCCTAAGGATTTTGAGTGGGGACTTAAATTAGATTTTCTCTCCCTCTACAGACCCAGTAGAGTAGCAGGGGCCCCCATAGCCTCCGCGGTGCTGGGGGCCCCCTCTAGCAAGGGGCTCCTAGCCAGCCTGGGGAAACCCGCTGTTGCTAGACCATTTTCTTTTTAAATAAAGTCAAGATGACAGCCTCAATCACCAGATAGGCCTGGGGCTGCTTGGAGCAGATGTGCCCAGTGCAGGCAAACATGTCTGTTTCAAGCCCCTGAGGTGACCCTGCTTCCAACCCCACTACATCCCTGTAACTAGCACCTGCTGTGCACAGAAGGAGCTGCCTACCACTTTATTCTTGCCTGTGATTACCAGCGTCGATGCCTGCTGCATCCACCACGCCCTCTGAGGAAGTTTGTCTGTAGTGATACGATCGTTGGGGTTGGGTAGGTAAGGTCTGGCACCCTATATGGATTACTCTTTTTTTCTAATGCTGAAGTTTACTAACTTTTGCTTTTTTGCTTTCCATTCCCTGCATAATATCTTTGGCAATGTTGTCCCTATATATACATTGCTTCAACCTGTATCCATTCTTATGGGTCCTCCATGCCTATTTTCTGTTTGCGCTTTGGTGCTTTTAATATTGTGTCCTATTTTGTACATGAATTTTTCTCAATAAAGATTTATGTATTTCTATGTGATTTGTCTAGTGCACAATTTTTTTTTATTCTAGTTTTGGTGTTGCATAATTGTTGGTGCACTTTTACCTACGGTTTGGGTAGGGTATTTGTTTTCCGGTGACTATCCTCAACACCTAGCACTGATCTCGACTGTGGGGTGAGAAGACTGAGGATGAGGAGTGGGAAAGGGGAGGCTAGATGTGTGTATATGATATGTGTGTGTTTATGTATGATGAATGTGCGTGTGTGTGTGTGTATGTATGATGTGTGTATATGATAGATGTTTGTATATGTATGGTATGAGCTGCACTATATCCTCTAGTCACCCCATGAGCTGCACTATATTTTCTAGTCACCCCCAGAGTTACAGCATATCTTCTAGTCAGCCCCAGAGCTGCATTATATTCTCTAGTCATCGCAGAGCTGCACTATATCCTCTAGTCACCCCCAGAGCTGCACTATATCCTCTAGTCATCCCCAGAGCTGCAATATATCCTCTAGTCACCCCCAAAGCTCCACTATATCCTCTAGTCACACCCAGTGTGGTACACAGATGAAGCTACATGACACCTCATTTTGGCCTGGCCTGCGATTACCAGCATCGATGTCTGCTGCCTCTGACCCCGCTACATCCTCAGCACCTTTCACGGATCTCCAGCAGAGTGAACTTTGGGGTGAGGAGACAGAGGATAGGGAGTATGATATATGGATGTGTGTATGCCAGATGTTTGTGCGTGTGCGTGTGATAGATGTGTGTGCATATGATTTAATTTTGTATGTATGATAGATCTGTGTATGATAGATGTGTGTATGTATAACAGAGGAGCTAAGAGGAAGACTTAGAAGTCTGGGGGAAACAGAGGAACACAGAGGGGTTTGAAGAACAGTAAAGGGGTGGGATTCAGCTGAACTGAGAAGAAACTGTGTGGCAGTATTATTATTATGGACACAGTGTGGGGCAGGGTTATACTCAGAGGGTACACTGTGTGGCAGTATTGTATTCAGAGGGTACACTGTGTGGCAGTATTTTATTCAGAGGGAACAGTGTGTGGCAGAATTATATTTATGGTGTACAGTGTGTGGCAGGATTATATTCAGGGTACAGTGTGTGGCAGTATTATATTCAGGGGGTGCAGTGTGTGGCAGGGTTATTTTCAGGACACAGTGTGTGGAAGAGTTACTGTATACACTGTATACACTAGTTCTGTATACACTATGGAAAAAGGAGCTGACATTGGCCAGGTCAGTGCTGGTAACACATCATGTAATGTACTGAACTGGCTTAAGGTAGAGATGGTACAAGGTAAGTTAAGTGATATAAATGTAAGCAAATCCCCAGGGCCGGATGGACTACACCCAAGAGTTCTTAGAGAGGTAAGTTCAGTAATATCTGTACCCCTGTTCATGATATTTAGAGATTCTCTGGTGTCTGGTATTGTGCCAAGGGACTGGCGCAAGGCGAATGTGGTGCCAATCTTCAAAAAGGGCTCTAGGTCTTCCCCAGGAAACTATAGACCGATAAGTTTAACGTGCATTGTGGGTAAATTGTTTGAAGGACTTATAAGGGATTACATACAGGAATACATAGGGGATAATTGTATTATAAGTGATAGCCAGCATGGGTTTACTAAGGATAGAAGTTGTCAAACCAATCTAATTTGCTTTTATGAAGAGGTGAGTAGAAGCCTTGACAGAGGAATGGCTGTGGATATAGTGTTTCTGGATTTTGCTAAAGCGTTTGATACTGTCCCTCATAGACGTCTGACAGGTAAGTTAAGGTCTTTGGTTTTGGAAATTTTTGTTTGTAACTGGATTGAACACTGGCTCATGGATCGTACCCAGAGAGTGGTGGTCAATGATTCGTACTCTGATTGGTCCCCGGTTATTAGTGGTGTACCCCGCTGTTGTTTAATTTATTTATCAATGATATAGATATATAGGATGGTATTAACTGCTCTGTTTCTATCTTTGCAGATGACACCAAGCTTTGTAGCACGGTACAGTCTATAGAGGATGTGCATAAGTTACAAGATGACTTGGATAGACTAAGTGTCTGGGCATCCACTTGGCAAATGAGGTTCAATGTGGATAAATGTAAAGTTATGCATCTGGGTACTAATAACCTGCATGCGTCGTATGTTTTAGGGGGGATTAAACTGGCAGAGTCACTGGTAGAGAAGGATCTGGGTGTACTTGTTGATCACAGACTACAGAATAGCATGCAATGTCAGGCTGCTGCTTCCAAAGCCGGCAGGATATTGTCATGTATCAAAAGAGGCATGGACTCAAGGGACAGGGACATAATACTCCCCCTTTATAAAGCATTGGTACGGCCTCACCTGGAATATGCTGTTCAGTTTTGGGCACCTGTCCATAAAAGGGACACTGCGGAGTTGGAAAGGGTGCAGAGACGCACGACTAAACTAATATGGGGCATGGAACATCTTAGCTATGAGGAGCGATTAAAGGAGTTACAATTGTTTAGTCTTGAGAAGAGACGTTTAAGGGGGGATATGATAAACGTATATAAGTATATTAATGGCCCATACAAAAAATATGGAGAAAAACTGTTCCAGGTTAAACCCCCCCAAAGGACTAGGGGGCACTCCCTCCGTCTGGAGAAGAAAAAGTTTAGTCTAAAGGGGCGACACGCCTTCTTTACCGTGAGGACTGTGAATTTATGGAACGGTCTACCTCAGGAACTGGTCACAGCAGGAACAATTAACAGCTTTAAAACAGGATTAGATACATTCATGGAACAAAATAACATTAATGCTTATGAAGAAATATAAAATCCCATCCCTTCCCCAATATCGCGCCACACCCCTACCCCTTAATTCCCTGGTTGAACTTGATGGACATATGTCTTTTTTCGACCGTACTAACTATGTAACTATGTAACTGTGCTGTAGCATAGCATTGTTTAGTGTTCGTAATGAAAACACTCCATGTAATATTCCCTTATGGAGACAAAAAATTTGTAAATATAATCTTTTATAAAGTTAATAAATGTGAATAGGTCCCTGTCGTAATAAAAGTTTGAATACTAAAATAATTACATAAACATATAAATAATGACACATAATGACAAAACTAAACATAAACATATGTGGTATCACTGCATGTGTAAATGTCCGAGCTATAAAAATATAACACTGATGAAACTACCAAAGTCCAGAATTGCTACTTTTTGGTCACGCAATATGTGAAAAGAAAATGAATAGTCAAAAAGTCACATCAAAACAAAAATGGTACATATACATACGTGTATACAGAAAAACAAAATAGGCATCGGAAGAGGACAATTTTAAGCATACACATTTTTTTGTACAAGAATTTCTAATTGTTTAAAAGTAGTAAAATAAAACAAAACTTATATAATTTGGGAATGGTTGTAATTAGAGATGAGCGAACCGAAGTTGACGAACCCGAATTCGTTACGAATTTCATGAAAAATTCGATTTGCAACGAATGCGAATATCGCCGCGATTCTATCGCGCGAATCGCTTCATTAAACTCCATTTTACACCGTTCCAGGCTATTGGAGAGCTAAGATGGCGCATCCACATGTGAGTACATGGGGCAGGGGATTATGGGAGGGCGGGAAACAGCGGCGGGAATGAAGGTAGGCGGGCTGACCCTGAATCACATGTGAGATGCAGCCTATCAGTATTCATTGATCCCTGTGATGTCAAAGCCCTATATAATCGGCGGCCATCTTGCCTCTCTTAATTTCATCTATGCACTCAGAGATAGAGAGGACGGGACTGTGTGTGTGTGTGTGTGTGTGTGTGTGTGTGTGAATAGCTCATACCACAGCATTACACTGCAACTGCTAGTCACATCAGCATTAGGGAAAGGGAGTGCTTTCCTGTTACACAGAGAATAGAGGGATCATTGATAGCTAAACCTCCTATTCACGTTATTGAGCATTGCAGCAGAGCGGGCAGATAGCTGTCAGCTGCCTCATACAGATCTCCAAGCTGCCTGAACTTTCTGAAGCATCTTATCTTCTCATTTTTCAGCACAATTTAGTTTATGTTTATTTGCTCCACAAATCTTCTGCTGCTCAGAATTTTGTGACAGAGCGCAATTTAGGGTTTAATCCCTGGATTTTTTTTTGTGGTGCTGCACTGTTGGGTCCTGCTGCTGTTCAGAAATACGTGATTGTTCAGTGGACTGTAGTGCATTTGTACCATTTTGTACCTGTTCATCTGTCAAGGGGCTGGCTACAATACTATTCACTTTTATAGTTTTTTCTGCGCATAGTTACGCATATAACTGCCCTCATCAGTGCATACCGCATAGGTACATCCAAGTATTGTACCATTGAGCACCTGTTAAGCTGTCAAGGTGCTCCATACCGTCAAAGTCCAAACCATAGTATCCACGGGCTGGTGTTTTTCAAAAATACAGAGTTTTTTCTGCTAATGGTTAGGCATATTACTGCCCTCATCAGTGCATAGCTCATAGGTACATCCAAGTATTGTACCATTTAGCACCTGTTAAGCTGTCAAGGTGCTCCATACCGTCAAAGTCCAAACCATAGTAGCCACCAGCTGGTGTTTAAAAAAAATACAGAGTTTTTTCTGCTAATAGTTAGGCATATTACTGCCCTCATCAGTGCATAGCGCATAGGTACATCCAAGTATTGTACCATTTAGCACCTGTAAAGCTGTCCAGGTGCTTCATACCATCAAAGTCCAAACCATAGTATCCACCGGCTGGTGTTTTTCAAAAATACAGAGTTTTTTCTGCTAATGGTTAGGCATATTACTGCCCTCATCAGTGCATAGCGCATAGGTACATCCAAGTATTGTACCATTTAGCACCTGTTAAGCTGTCAAGGTGCTCCATACCGTCAAAGTCCAAACCATAGTATTCATGGGCTGGTGTTTTTCAAAAATACAGAGTTTTTCTGCTAATAGTTAGGTATATTACTGCCCTCATCAGTGCATAGCGCATAGGTACATCCAAGTATTGTACCATTTAGCACCTGTAAAGCTGTCAAGGTGCTCCATACCTTCAAAGTCCAAACCATAGTATCCACCGGCTGGTGTTTTTCAAAAATACTGAGTTTTTTCTGCTAATAGTTAGGCATATTACTGCCCTTATCAGTGCATAGCGCATAGGTACATCCAAGTATTGTACCATATAGCACCTGTTAAGCTGGCAAGGTGCTCCATACCGTCAAAGTCCAAACCATAGTATCCATGGACTGGTGTTTTTCAAAAATACAGAGTTTTTTCTGCTAATAGTTAGGCATATTACTGCCCTCATCAGTGCATAGTGCATAGGTACATCCAAGTATTGTACCATTTAGCACCTGTTAATCTGTCAAGGTGCTCCATACCGTCAAAGTCCAAACCATAGTATCCACGTGCTGGTGTTTTTCAAAAATACAGTTTTTCTGCTAATAGGCATATTACTGCCCTCATCAGTGCATAGCGCATAGGTACATCCAAGTATTGTACCATTTAGCACCTGTAAAGCTGTCCAGGTGCTCCATACTTTCAAAGTCCAAACCATAGTATCCACCGGCTGGTGTTTTTCAAAAATACAGAGTTTTTTCTACTAATAGTTAGGCATATTACTGCCCTCATCAGTGCATAGCACATAGGTACATCCAAGTATTGTGAACTCAGGTAGAAAACAGACATGGTGCACATCTACAGTCTTGCACAATGATCCAATTGCTTCTCATCAAAATTTCAAAAACTAACAGGTTGTTAGTATATACGTTTTGATCAAAAAGTACAAAGCCCACTCAACACGTCAAGGCCACCTATTTAGAGTGGGTCCCTAACGTCCCTAGCATAAAATGGCGTAGCACTGGGCGGCGACCACCACCGCCGTGACACCCGTTCCCCATGGGGGGAACGACCCACTGGCAGAGCGGCCCCAATGCCACTCAAACCAGTCCATGGGTCGCACCTCCCCACAGACACGGCGCCATGGCAGCAACGGACGCCGCACAGCACCACACCAGTGTGAACAGGATGTTACAGCACACTTACCATGCTCTCCCAGTCAAATTGGGAGGCTGCCAGGAAAGAAAAGGCAAATGTGTAGCTTACTACTACTTATATAGGGTTGGGCTGAGGGGGTGGGAAAGAGTGCAGACAACATGTTCAAACAAAAAAAAGAAGGGGATAGAAAAGACAATGTGAACTCAGGTAGAAAACAGACATGGTGCACATCTACAGTCTTGCATGCACAATGATCTAATTGCTTCTCAGCAAAATTTCAAAAACTAACAGGTTGTTAGTATATACGTTTGGATCAAAAAGTACAAAGCCCACTCGCCACGTCAAGGCCACCTATTTAGAGTGGGTCCCTAACGTCCCTAGCATAAAATGGCGTAGCACTGGGCGGCGACCACCACCGCCGCGAAACCAGTGCCCACGGGGGGAACGACCCACTGGCAGAGTGGCCCCAATGCCACTCAAACCAGTCCATGGGTCGCACCTCCCCGCAGACACGGCGCCACGGCAGCAACGGACGCCGCACAGCACCACACCAGTGTGAACAGGATGTTACAGCACACTTACCATGCTCTCCCAGTCAAATTGGGAGGCTGCCAGGAAAGAAAAGTCAGGAAAGAAGAGTGCAGACAACATGTTCAAACAAAAAAAACTGCCCTCATCCGTGCATAGCGCATAGATACATCCAAGTATTGTACCATTTAGCACCTGTTAAGCTGTCAAGGTGCTCCATACCGTCAAAGTCCAAACCATAGTATCCACCGGCTGGTGTTTTTCAAAAATACAGATTTTTTTCTGCTAATAGTTAGTAGTGTTGAGCGGCATAGGCCATATTCGAATTCGCGAATATATGGACGAATATTCGTCATATATTCGCGAACATTCGCATATTCGTAATATTCCCGATTTATTTTCGCGTATGCGAAAATTAACATATGCGAAAATAATCATATGCGAAAATTAGCATATACATTAATTAACATAAGCGACAATTCGCATATGCGAAAATTAGCATACGCAAATGTTCGCATATGCGAAAATTCGCACACCGGTCTCACACAGTAGTATTAGAGCCTTCTTTACACCACACAAGCTGGAAGCAGAAAGGGATGATCACTGTGATGTGTACTGTGAAAAAAAAAATTAAGTAAAAAAAAAAAAAAAACGAATATTCGTAATTACGAATATATAGTGCTATATTCGCGAATATTCGCGAATGCGCGAATATGCGATATTCGCGAATAAAATTTGCATTGCGAATATTTGCGAGCAACACTAATAGTTAGGCATATTACTGCCCTCATCAGTGCATAGCGCATAGGTACATCCAAGTATTGTACCATTTAGCACCTGTTAAGCTGTCAAGGTGCTCCATACTGTCAAACTCCAAACCATAGTATCCACGGGCTGGTGTTTTTAAAAAATACAGAGTTTTTCTGCTAATAGTTAGGCATATTATGTAACTATGTAACTATGTAACTATTACTGCCCTCATCAGTGCATAGCGCATAGGTACATCCAAGTATTGCACCATTTAGCACCTGTAAAGCTGTCCATGTGCTCCATACCGTCAAAGTCCAAACCATAGTATCCACCGGCTGGTGTTTTTCAAAAATACAGAGTTTTTTCTGCTAATAGTTAGGCATATTACTGCCCTCATCAGTGCATAGCACATAGGTACATCCAAGTATTGTACCATTTAGCACCTGTTAAGCTGTCAAGGTGCTCCATACCGTCAAAGTCCAAACCATAGTATCCATGGGCTGGTGTTTTTCAAAAATACAGAGTTTTTCTGCTAATAGTTAGGCATATTACTGCCCTCATCAGTGCATAGCGCATAGGTACATCGAAGTATTGTACCATCTAGTACCTGTTAATCTGTCAAGGGCCTACATACTGTTCAAGGACAGCCGTAAGTAATCACCTGCTGCTGTTCTAGACAAATACTGTTTAAAGAGTAGTGTTGCGTATTGTAATACCCTCAGAAACGCACTAAGTATGTCAGGCAGAGAAGTGCCAAGACGTGCACAGAGGAGTGGCAGAGGCCTAAATACTTCAGGCAGAGTTGGCAGCAGACTTGGGGCGAGTGGCAGCAGGAGTCGCAGCGAGAGGCCTGAGCTCCCTTTATCAGCCAGCGGTCGTATCTCCACCAGCAACCCATCCGCTGTTGTGGATTGGTTAACACGCTCATCCACATCATCACAAGTGACATCTGACACCCCCAGTCAACAGTCGGTGGGTTCCTCAGACACAACCCTCAGTTGGCATGGCCCGGGAGCAGTCCCTATCCTCCCATTGCCTTTGTCCTATGCTGTTCCCTCTCCTAGAGAAGTATCTTATGCTGTGAGTTCAGCTCCACTATTTACTGAGGACGATCTAATAGAGCACGGTCAGCAGCTACTGGACAGCCAAGAAGGGGAGAAGACATGCGCTGCTTGCTCCGCTAGGCGGCCAAGTAGTGATGCGGAGAGTGACTTGGGAGGTGGTGTTGTAAGTGTTCAGGGTCCTGAAGCAGACACTGTTGGGGAACCTGAGGAGGACATCAGTAACGTGCACACAACTGTTGATGATGATGAAGCCGAACGCAATTGGGAGCCGGGTGCAGAAGGGGCTTCATCATCATCAGGAGAAAAGAGTTGCAGGTTACCCTTGAGGCAGCAAGGCCGTAGAACGGTTGGCAGTCAGCGTGGTGGCAGTAGTGGAAATTCAGGAGCCAAACGTGCCCGGGGGAGACCACCTGATTCGCGGCAGCCTACCTTTCCGGGCAGTAGTGGAACATGGGTTTCCTAGAGACGGCGCCAGTAGCAGTCCATTAGTGCGGACTGCGGGTGGGAAAATCAGCTACTCGGCGGTGTGGAAGTTCTTCATAAGGCATCCGGAGGAGGTTCGCGTAGCCACATGCAAGATCTGTCGGCAGAAGGTGAAGCGTGGCCAGGGTCCCAATGTCGGCACAACGGCCCTGTGTCAACACATGCTTCGCCACCATAAAGCGGCCTGGGAGAACCGTGGCTCTGATGTAGTGGTCCAGCCTGCTGCATCACCCAGTGGCCATCCGCTCCCTCCTTCATCCAGCCAAGGCTCCACCACCTCAGCCGAAGGGAGCTGTGTGTCAAACCCTCCTTCTGTCGCTCCTGCTTCTCCCGCTTTTGGTCAGCCATTCCGCCAACAATCCATCGGCGAAGCCATGTACGAGAGACAACAGTATGCGCCCACTCATCCAACGGCGCATAAGTTGATTGTGCTCATGTCCAAGTTCCTGGTGTTGCAGTCCCTCCCTTTTCAAGTGGTGGACTCGGCACCTTTCATAGAATTGATGCCTTGTGCCTAGCCGAGGTGGAGAGTCACAAGCCGTCATTTCTTTGCGAAGAAGGCAGTACCAGCCCTGCATAAGTTTGTACAAGAGAAGGTGGGCCAGTCCTTGAGCCTGTCGGTGTGTTCAAAAGTGCACGGTAGCGCCGACGTGTGGAGCTGTAACTACGGGCAGGGACAATACTTTTACGGCTCACTGGGTAAATGTGGTTCCTGCACAGCTACAACAGCAAATTGGACAGGTCACACCGCTTCCTCCTCCACGCTCTCGCTCCCAGGCAGTTGGTCCTGTTACAGTGTGCGACGCCGCCTCCTCATCCTCCACCCTGTCCTTGGCCTCCACTGCACGGCCAAATCTCAGTGGCCCTTCATCGTACCATGTGTGTAGGGCACGGCGGTGTCAAGCTGTTCTTCACATTGTTTGCCTTGGCGAACGGAGTCACACAGGGGAGGAACTGCTAAAGTTCATTCGTAAAGAAATCCGAGTATGGCTTACTCCAAGAAATCTGGAAATGGGAACCATGGTGACTGACAACGGGAAGAACATTGTGTCCACGCTGCGACAAGGAAGTGTGAAACATGCGCCCTGCATGGCACACGTGTTGAATCTGGTTGTCAAGCGCTTTCTCAAGTGTTCACCCCATTTGCAAGACATACTGAAAATGGCAAGGAAACTGTGCATGCATTTCAGCCACTCGTACACCACCAAGCACACCTTCCTTGAGCTGCAGCGTCAGAACGGTATCCCACAACATAGTCTTATTTGTGACGTCGCCACGCTTTGGAATTCCACCCTCCATATGTTGGACAGACTATACGAACAAAGAAAAGCCATCACCGATTTCTTGATGATCCAAGCAGATAGAAGTACTCCCCTGTGTAACTTCAATGTGAACCAGTGGCAGCTCATACGTGACACCTGCCGTTTGCTGAGGCCCTTTGAGGAAGCCACATTATTTGTGAGTCGCCTGGATTACGCCATGAACGACGTAATTCCACTCCTACATTTCCTACAACAAATGATTGAAACCATGGCTGGTCACGGCAATGGAGACGTTGCGCCTACATCTCCAGGCTACATGGGCCCTGTGGGGGCTGAACTGGAGGAAGAGGATGATGAGGGGCAGAGCGGAGCACAGTTTAGGAGCAAACTTGCAGCCTGATACTCATTGTAAGCCCCTGCCCTTGTGAATGTACCCTGTACATTGACAGGCGGGGGGGGGGGGGGGGGGGACCTCCAGCTGTTGCAAAACTACAACTCCCAGCATGCACAGTCTATCAGTGCATGCTGGTAGTTATAGTTTTGCAACAGCTGGAGGCACACGGGTTGGGAAACACTGAGTAAGGAAACAGACAATGTTTCCCAACCAGTGTGCCTCCAGTTGTTGCAAAACCACTACTCCCAAACATTCTCAGGCATGCTGGAAGTAGTAGTTCGGCAACATCTTTAGAGCCAGATGTTGCCGAACTAGAACTCCCAGCATGCTTGGAGTTGTTTTGCAACACCTGGAGGACTATAGTTTGCAGACCACTAATACAGTGGTTCCCAATCTGTGCCCTTCCAGATGTTGTAAAAATACAACTCCCAGTATGCCAAAACTGTCCAGGCATGCTGGGAGTTGTAGTTCTGCAACATCTGAAGGGCACAGTGGTCTCCAAACTGTGGACCTCCAGATGTTGCAAAACTGCAACTCCCAGCATGCCACGACGCCAAGGGCTATCTGGGCATGCTGGGAGTTTTAGTATACATGATCCCATTACAGCAATGCATGTAGCTTTACGGCGACATGCATTGCTGTAAAGGGCCCGACCGCGGCTGAAGATCCACTCACCTGTCGCCGCCGCCGCCGTCTTCATCGCCGGGATCCGGGTCTTCAGGGACGAGGTAAGTACCGGGGCTGGGCCCCAGCACTCCCCCGTCCCCCGCCGCGTCCTCCGGTCTTCCTCCCGTCCTCTCCGGACTTCAAGGGGCCGGGCAGGGCGGGAGGAAGTAACCGCCCACCCCCCCCCCCCCTGCCGATTGGTCGGCTAGCTAACCAAGGAATCGCAAGGTATAGGAGGAGCTGGCAGGCTTGCCACCTCGCTCCTATACTTTAGCATGGTCCTGGCTGTCTGTGACAGCCGGGATCATGCTAAATTACCGGGCGGTCGGGTCCCAGAGACCCGATCAGCCCGGTATCGCCGCAGATCGCAAGGGCCCCCCTCGGCTTTTGCCCTGGATGCCTGCTGAAGCATTTCAGCAGGCATCCGCTTCCGATCTCTGCGCGGCAGGGACCGGAAAAACGCCAGGGTGTATGGATACGCCCTGGGGACTTAAGGCCCAGGGTGTGAGGGCGTATCCATATGCCCTGGGTCCTTAAGAGGTTAAATGTAAGGGGTTATGAAACCCTCTTGGGTACTCATACTCATTCTGTGTCTTTCAGGAACTACTTGCCTCCCTGCCCTCAGGCCTTGGGCCTTCAATTTTTGGATGTTTAGCAGTAGCTAAATACATGCTTAAAGCAAATTTTTACATTTATATTTAAATGTAAGGGGTTGGTTATGAAACCCTCTTGGGTACTGTGAATGCCTGCTCGACACTCATTCTGTGTCTTTCAGGAACTACTTGCCTCACTGGTGCTTGGGGCCTTGGGCCTTTAATTTTTGGATGTTTAGCAGTAGCTAAATACATGCTTAATGCAAATTTCAACATTGATCTTTAAATGTAAGGGGTTATGAAACCCTCTTGGGTATTGCGAATGACTGCTCCTGACTCATTCTGTGTCTTTCCGGAACTACTTGCCTCACTGATGCTTGGTGCCTTGGGCCTTTAATTTTTGGAAGTTTAGCAGTAGCTAAATACATGCTTAATGCAAATTTCAAAAATGATCTTTAAATTCTTGGCGTTCTGTCAGGGCCGTGGCCTACCCCGCCGGGGCGGATCCGAGGAACTCACTAAACCATCCAATCGGTAGTAGAGACAGGCGGTGTGTACAAAGGTCAGGGACTTAATGAACCCGAGCTTATGACCCGCACTTAGTTGGAATTCTTCTTTTATGGTAAATAATTGCAATCCCCAATCCATATCACGAACATGGTTCAGCAGGTTACCCGCACCTGTCGCTTGAAGGATACACACAGGCTGGTCCGTTCAGTGTAGCGCGCGTGCATCCCCAGACATCTGAGGGAATAACACATCTGTTATTGCTCGATCTCACGATTGATGGTGCAATGTAAGGGGTTATGAAAGCCTCTTGGGTACTGCTGATGCCTACTCTTGACTGCTTCTGTGTTTTTCAGGAACTACTTGCCTTCATGATGCTTCTGGGCTTGGCCCTTCAATTTTAGGATTTTTGAAATAGATACATACATGCTTAATTTAAATTTCAACATTTATGGTGCAATGTATTAAGTTAGTAAACCCTCTTGGGTACTGTTTTTTCAAAAATTTCTGATACTATTTTTGGTAATAAACTTGAATTTTCCAGTACTAACCATTACACCATGGAACGCTTGTTGTGTATGATTTTTTTAATTTACATTTTCAAAATAATACGGAGAGGGATGAACTCTGCTTCTTTATTTCAGAAAAAATTGCTTTAGAGAAGAATGTCTTTTGGTGGTCCACCGTCCTGCATTATAGAGTCTTCTGGACTCTTGGATATGCGCTTGTTCATAAACAAAGGTACAAAAACAAAAAATGGACGGTCAGGGCAATGTAGACATTGCGCCTACATCTCACGGCCACATGAGCCCTGTGGGTGCTTGTGACATTATGTCCTTTGTACCCACACGGCGGGGTCCGGGACACAAATTTTGATCTAAATTTTAAAAAAAATAATTAGACATTTCAATGGTCACCTCATGCTTCAGCCCACTCCAGGCTGCGTCATTCAGTTAATATATAGGTAGCACCCGCTGTCTTAAATTTTCGTAAAAATTTTTCATAAAAAATGTTTGTCTTTTTTTCGTAGGGATTGTGAAGCTTTGGTTCGTACCCATGCATCAGCCAACTCCATGCTGTGTCATTGAGGCAATATATAGATAGCACCCACTGTCCTAAATTTTCGTAAAAAATTTCCATCCAAAATTTTTGTCTTTTTTCATAGGGATTGTGAAGCTTTGGTGCGTACTCATGCATCAGCCAACTCCAGGCTGTGTGATTCAGCCAATATATGGTTTACTGATGCCGCTGCTGGGCCTGGGTCTGGGAATTTCAAATTTTCTCATAGGTAGCCAAAATCTTTTTCAAAAATTTCTAAAAATGTTGTGTTTTTTGGGGGGGATTGTGAAGCCCTGCTGTGTACTCGTGAATCATCCAACTCCAGACTGTGCACTGTATGAACGGAGCAGCTGCAGCGTGTGAGAAAGGTTACTGGGGGCAATCATCCCCTTCAATGAAGGAGCACGCCTGAACGTTAATCCCGGCTTGTCTGGTAGGTGCTGTTTTAGTCCGCTTCCATGCCGGTTTTTATGTCCTAATTCACTGCCGTGATTTAAGAGGAGGAGATCGCCGCTCAGAAGCACCCTTTCTTGGACCCGGGGATTTGTATCTCCACGTCACTCACAGTACCACAGACCGTCTTCCCTTGGTGGATAACGGGAACGGTGCAGGCTGCACTCCTCCACAGTCTTCTTCTTCCCCAGGTGTGGGAATCAAGCATCATTAGGTGTTGTGCTTTAAGTACAACACCATAAACTGCATTCTGACATATGTTTGAAGATTACACTGGAGTAAAAGGGGGCGTGAAAGAGGAGTTTAAAAAACTGTGATTATCTGTTGTGCGGAGTGAATCTGTGGAGTGGGTGCAACTGCCTATAGTCCACATTCATATTTTGGGGGGAGGAGGAGTAGATTGGGCACAGGTGTATAAATCTCAGCTTGGGACTCTTATTGAGAGCTTGCTCTTCTGAGTGTTGCTGTGTGAGAGGGGGCGTGAAAGAGGAGTTTCAAAAACAGGAGTTTGAAAACAGGAGGTTGAGATCGCTGTGAGTGTTAATTTCTGAACCCACAAGGTCTACAAAAATTTGAAGTGTAATTTTGACACTCGATGGCCTCCATGTTGGAAAATGCAGTCCAATGTACATCCTGTTCAATGTATGCAATCCTTGAACAGCAGTTTGAGGGTGCATATTGTTGTACGAGATGTGTGCTAGTTGTTCGTTTTGAAGCCCAGATCCTGCATCTAGAGGAGTGACTGGCAACAATGAGAAGCATTAACAACATGGAGAGGAGTCTCCTGCTCACTGAGCAGGCACTCTCGGGAGTAGAGGTGGGGGAGGACAGTGGGACGGAGTTGCAGGACAGTCAGGCAGTTAGCTGGGTTACAGTTAGAAAGCGGGGTAGGGAAAAAGTGTCAGGGAGGCTAGTCCTGAACTGGCACACCCCAACAAGTTTGCCCACTTGGCAGATGAGGGGGATGCCATTACAGAGCTAGCAGAACTGCAGCAGGATACTGCCTCTGACCGCCAGGGGGGGGGTCTGCTCCAGTAAGGAGGGAGGGAGGAGTACAGGGCAGGCCAGACAGGTACTAGTGGTGGGGGACTCAATTGTTAGGGGGACAGACAGGGTGATCCGTTACAAAGACCGGGATTGCCGAACAGTGTGTTGTCTGCCTGGCGCAAGAGTTCGGCACATCGCGGATCGGGTTGACAGGTTTCTGGGCGGGGCTGGAGAGGACCCAGCAGTCATGGTACACATTGGCACCAATGACAAAGTAAGAGGTAGGTAGAGTGTCCTTAAAAATGATTTCAGGGACTTAGGCCGCAAGCTTAAGGCAAGGACCTCCGAGGTAGTATTTTCTGAAATACTACCAGTACCACGAGCCGCACCAGAGAGGCAGCGGGAGATCAGGGAAGTAAACAAGTGGCTCAGAAGCTGGTGTAGGAAGGAGGGGTTTGGGTTCATGGAGAACTGGACTGACTTCGCTGTCGGTTACCGGCTCTACCGTAGGGACGGGTTGCACCTCAATGGGGAGGATGCAGCTGTGCTTGGGCAGAAGATGGCTAGAAGGGTGGAGGAGTGTTTAAACTAGGGACTTGGGGGGAGGGAACCTACAGCAAAGAGGGGGAAGATAGTGTAGATAGAGGTGGGAATTATAAATGTACCTGGGGTGGAGGGAGGGGTTAGAAAAGTTAATAGGAATAGGCTTCATAGGAAAATAAAACTTACACCCTTGAATCCCATTAACCCCAATAACATAAAGGATGGAAATGTAAAGTGTATGTTCACAAATGCCAGAAGCCTAGCAAATAAAATTGGGGAGCTTGAGGCCTTGATACTGGAGGAACATATTGATATAGTTAGGGTCACTGAGACATGGCTGGACTCCTCTCATGACTGGGCTGTCAATCTGCAGGGGTTTACATTGTTTCGCAAAGATAGAATGAACAGAAAAGGTGGTGGAGTCTGTCTGTATGTAACAAGTGGTATGAAAGTCAGTGGGAACAATGCCATAGTGTGTGATGATTCTGAGGATATGGAATCACTGTGGGTAGAATTACAAAAGGAGGGAAATACTGAAAAAATTATATTTGGTGTAATCTACAGACCCCCTAATATCACTGAAGAGATTGAAGGTCGGCTGCATAAACAAATAGAGAGGGCCGCCCGGGCAGGTACAGTGATAATAATGGGAGATTTTAACTATCCAGATATAGATTGGGGTCGGGGGTTGGCTAAAACTACAAAGGGGCGACAATTCCTAAATTTATTGCAGGATAATTTTATGGGCCAGTTTGTGGAGGACCCAACAAGAAGTGATGTCTTGTTGGATCTGATCATTTCCAACAACGCAGAGCTGGTTGGTAATGTAACTGTGCGGGAAAACCTTGGTAATAGCGACCACAATATAGTTACTTTTGACTTAAAATGTAGAAAACAAAGACAGGAGGGGAAGGCAAAAAC